>NC_069500.1:569094532-569732032 GCF_027579735.1 Bombina bombina | reverse complement strand
CCCTAGTACTTCTAGCGCGCCAATGCTTGTTACTATGCTACAATTGACGGCAGTAATGGATAACTCCATAGCTAATATTTTATCCAAAATGCCAGCATTTCAGAGAAAGCGCGATTGCTCTGTTTTAAACACTGTAGAGCAGGAGGGCGCTGATGATAATTTTTCTGTCATACCCTCACACCAATCTGAAGTGGCAGTGAGGGAGGGTTTGTCAGATGGGGAAATTTCTGATAGGAAGAATTTCTCAGCAGGCAGAACCTGATGTTGTGACATTTAAATTTAAATTAGAGCATCTCCGCGCATTACTTAAGGAGGTGCTATCTACTCTGGATGATTGTGACAATCTGGTCATCCCAGAAAAATTGTGCAAGATGGACAAGTTCCTTGAGGTCCCGGTGCACCCTGATGCTTTTCCGATACCTAAACGGGTGGCGGACATAGTGTATAAGGAGTGGGAGAAGCCAGGCATACCTTTTTGTCCCTCCTCCTATATTTAAGAAATTGTTCCCTATGGTCGACCCCAGGAAGGACACATGGCAAACAGTCCCTAAGGTCGAGGGGGCGGTTTCTACTCTAGCCAAGCGCACGACTATTCCTATTGAGGACAATTGTGCTTTCAAAGATCCTATGGATAAAAAAATTGGAGGGTTTGCTTAAAAAGATTTTTGTACAGCAAGGTTACCTCCTTCAACCTATTTCGTTCATTATTCCTGTCACTACAGCGGCGTGGTTCTGGTTCGAGGAACTGGAAAAGTCGCTCAGCAGGGAGACTCCGTATGAGGAAGTCATGGACAGAATTCATGAACCTTAACTTAGCTAATTCCTTTATTTTAGACGCCGCTTTGCAGTTAGCGAGGTTAGCGGCGAAAAATTCAGGGTTTGCAATTGTTGCGCGCAGAGCGCTCTGGCTAAAGTCTTGGTTGGCGGATGTATCTTCCAAGACAAAATTGCTTAATATCCTTTTCAAAGGTAAGACCCTTTTTGGGCCAGAATTGAAAGGGATTATTTCAGACATCACTGGGTGAAAGGGCCATGCCCTCCCACAAGATAGACCTTTCAAGGCTAAGAATTTCAGGAACGGACCGGCTTCCAACTCTGCAGCCTCTAGACAAGAGGGTAACACTTCCCAGACCAAACCAGCTTGGAAACCAGTGCAAGGCTGGAACAAGGGTAAACAGGCCAAGAAGCCTGCTGCTGCTACCAAAACAGCATGAAGGGGTAGCCCCCGATCCGGGACCGGATCTAGTAGGGGGCAGACTCTCTCTCTTTGCTCAGGCTTGGGCAAGAGATGTTCAGGATCCCTGGGCACTAGAAATAGTCTCTCAGGGTTATCTTCTAGAATTCAAGGAACTACCCCCAAGGGGAAGGTTCCACATGTATCACTTATATTCAAACCAAATAAAGAGACAGGCATTCTTACATTGTGTAGAAGACCTGTTAAAGATGGGAGTGATACACCCAGTTCCAACTGTGGAACAAGGTCAGGGGTTTTTACTCAAATCTGTTTGTAGTTACTAAAAAAGAGGGAACTTTCAGACCAATTCTGGATTTAAAAATTCTAAACAAATTTCTCAGAGTTCCATCGTTCAAAATGGAAACCATTCGAACAATTTTAACCTACAATCCAGGAGGGTCAATATATGACTACCGTGGATTTAAAGGATGCGTACCTACATATTCCTATCCACAAAGATCATCACCAGTTCCTAAGGTTCGCCTTTCTGGACAAACATTACCAGTTCGTGGCTCTTCTGTTCGGTTTAGCCACTGCTCCCAGAATTTTCACAAAGGTGCTAGGGTCCCTTCTGGCGGTTCTAAGACCGAGGGGCATTGCAGTGGCACCTTATCTAGACGACATTCTAAATCAAGCGTCGTCTCCTTCCAAGGCAAAGACTCATACAGACATTGTTCTAGCCTTTCTCAGATCTCACGGGTGGAAGGTGAACGTAGAAAAGAGTTCCCTGTCTCCGTCAACAAGAGTTTCCTTTTTGGGAACAATAATAGATTCTTTAGAAATGAAGATCTTCCTGACAGAAGTCAGAAAGTCAAAGCTTCTAAACTCTTGTCAAGTTCTTCACTCTATTCTGCAGCCTTCCATAGCTCAGTGCATGGAAGTAGTAGGATTGGTGGTTACAGCAATGGACATAGTTCTTTTTGGTCAAATTCATCTAAGACCATTACATCTGTGCATGCTCAATCAGTGGAATGGGGACTATGCAGACTTGTCTCCACAGATTCAAGTAGACCAGGTGACCAGAGACTTACTCCGTTGGTGGTTGAATCAGGATCACCTGTCTCAGGGAATGAGTTTCCACAGACCAGAGTGGGTCATTGTCACGACCGACACCAGTCTATTAGGCTGGGGCGCGGTCTGGGATTCCCTGAAAGCTCAGGGTCTATAGTCTCGGGAAGAGTCTCTTCTTCCGATAAACTTCCTGGAACTGAGAGCGATATTCAATGCTCTCTGGGCTTGGCCTCAATTAGATTCCAGTCAGACAACATGACGACTGTAGCTTACATCAACCATCAGGGAGGAACAAGGAGTTCCTTGGCGATGAGAGAGGTATCCAAGATCATCAAATGGGCGGAGGATCACTCCTGCCATCTATCTGCAATTCACATCCCAGGAGTAGACAACTGGGAAGCGGATTATCTGAGTCGTCAGACTTTCCATCCGGGGGAGTGGGAACTCCACCCGGAGGTCTTTGCCCAGTTGACCCAATTATGGTTCATTCCAGACATGGATCTGATGGCGTCTCGTCAGAACTTCAAGGTTCCTTGCTAGGGGTCCAGATCCAGGGATCCCAAGGCGACTCTAGTGGATGCATTAGTGGCGCCTTGGTCGTTCAACCTAGCTTATGTGTTTCCACCGTTCCCTCTCCTTCCCAGGCTCGTAGCCAGGATCAAACAGGAGAAGGCCTTGGTGATTCTGATTGCTCCTTCGTGGCCACGCAGGACTTGGTATGCAGACCTGGTGAATATGTCATCGGCTCCACCATGGAAGCTACCTTTGAGACAGGATCTTCTAGTACAAGGTCCATTCGAACATCCAAATCTAGTTTCTCTACAGCTGACTGCTTGGAAATTGAACGCTTGATTTTATCCAAGCGTGGGTTTTCAAATTCAGTGATAGATACTCTGGTTCAAGCCTGTGACTAGAAAAGATTTACCATAAAATATGGAAAAAATATATCTGTTGGTGTGAATCCAAGGGATTCTCCTGGAGTAAGATTAAAATTCCTAAGATTCTCTCCTTTCTCCAAGAGGGTTTGGATAAAGGGTTGTCAGCGAGTTCTCTAAAAGGACAGATTTCTGCTTTATCCGTGTTGTTACACAAACGACTGGCAGCTGTGCCAGATGTACAAGCTTTTGTACAGGCTTTGGTCAGAATCAAGCCTGTTTACAGACATTTGACTCCTCCCTGGAGTCTAAATTTAGTTCTTTCAGTTCTTCAAGGGGTTCCGTTTAAACCCTTACATTCCATAGATATCAAGTTACTATCTTGGAAAGTTCTGTTTTTGGTTGCTATTTCTTCTGCTAGAAGAGTTTCTGAACTATCTGCTTTGCAGTGTGATCCACCCTATCTGGTGTTCCATTCAGATAAGGTTGTTTTGCGTACCAAGCCTGGTTTTCTTCCAAAAGTTGTTTCCAACAAGAATATTAACCAGGAAATAGTTGTTCCTTCTTTGTGTCCGATTACCAGTTTCAAAGAAAGAACGTTTGTTACACAATTTAGATGTAGTCCGTTCTTTAAAGTTCTATTTAGAAGCAACAAAGGATTTCAGACAAACTTCTTCTTTGTTTGTCGTTTATTCTGGTAAGAGGAGAGGACAAAAAGCTACTGCTACCTCTCTTTCTGGCTGAAAAGCATTATCCGATTGGCTTATGAGACTGCCGGACAGCAGCCTCCTGAACGAATCACAGCTCACTCTACTAGGGCTGTGACTTCCACATGGGCCTTCAAGAAGGAGGCTTCTGTTGATCAGTTATGTAAGGCAGCGACTTGGTCTTCTCTGCACACTTTTGCCAAAATTCTACAAATTTGATACTTTTGCTTCTTCAGAGGCTATTTTTGGGAGAAAGGTTTTGCAAGCTGTGGTGCCTTCTGTTTAGTTAACCTGATTTGCTCCCTCCCTTCATCCGTGTCCTAAAGCTTTGGTATTGGTTCCCACAAGTAATGGATGACGCCGTGGACCGGACACACCAATGTTGGAGAAAACAGAATTTATGCTTACCTGATAAATTACTTTCTCCAACGGTGTGTCCGGTTCACGGCCCGCCCTGGTTTTTTAATCAGGTTTGAAAAATGTCTTTCTCTATACACTACAGTCACCACGGCACCCTATAGTTTCTCCTTTTTCTCCTAACCGTCGGTCGAATGACTGGGGGGCGGAGCCTGGGAGGGACTATATGGACAGCTCTTGCTGTGTGCTCTCCTTGCCTTTCCCTGTGGGGGAGGAGAATATCCCACAAGTAATGGATGACGCCGTGGACCGGACACACCGTTGGAGAAAGTAATTTATCAGGTAAGCATAAATTCTGTTTTTCAGAGCTCGCTCTCGGAATTCACCAAATCGGCAGCTGAATAGTAATAGTTGTTATTATTACCCAATTTAATGGTACTCATTTTATCGATCTCGGAAGGATGAAGGGCTGAGTCGGCCCTGCCGGGATTTGAAACTGTGACCATGGATCTTTTAAACAGGCTTTTGTTGTAGTCAGGGCATTTACCAACTGAGCTACCTCACATGTATGTATGTATGTATGTATGTATGTATGTATGTATGTATGTATATATATATATATATGCCAAATAAAGTGCTCCACTTCCTCTGAGATCACCCAGAATAAAAAGTCAGCACTTACCTTTAAGATCTGCAGGGCAGCTCACCAGGATTGAGGGGTCCTCTCCCTCACATAGTCCTGTGGAGAAAGATAAAGCCTGAGTCAACTTACTTAAGCTATCAGGATTAGGGCAGCATCAATGTATGGGATGTGCAGTAAAAATTATGTATCCACAAGTTCCCATTGCTCTAAAGCCACCACTTCTCTACTGAAGGGACTGATATGGACTACGGCTACATCCCAGAACAAAGCAGCACAATCTTGTACTACTTTAAAATAATAAACTCTTGATTGAAGAATCTTTTCTAACACCTCACTTTACCACTTCCTATCACTAACGTATGCAAAGAGAATGACTGGGTTTGGAGGGAAGGGAGGTGAAATTTTACAGCTTTGCTGTGGTGCTCTTTGCCGCCTCCTGCTGACCAGGAGGTGAATATCCCATTAGTAATTATGATGATCCGTGGACTCATCGTGTAATTTAAAAAGAAATGTTAATTTTCCATTGTTCTCTGTAAGTATTGGTCTTTGGTTTACAGACAGATATAAAATAAAGAAGCATGTATATGTACACAATGTAAAAAAAGTAATGAGATCTGATTATACCTACAAGCTCAACCCATTTTATTAGGTTGTGGCCTCAAAACACAAAATCAGCTAATTTATATACACACACAAAAAAAATTAAAAACCAAATCTCATACATTTTATACTCTGTACTTGGTAAAAAAAAGTAATTGGAAACACATTAAGAGAAAAACAATTTTGTAGTATACTGTCCCTTTAACTTTATGACAGTGGCTAGCTAGCCTTCTTGTCTGTGGTCTAAAGCCCAGATTGGCTTCTCCTAATAAGGCAAATGTTAGGTGGAGTTTGGCTATGGAGTTTGAAAAAATAGCACTTAAAAGGATGCTATTTAGTTTTAAAATCGTTAAAGGGATACTAAATCCATTTTTTTTCTTTCATGAGTCAGATAGAGCATGCGATTTTAAGCAACGTTCTAATTTACTCCTATTATCAATTTTCTTCTCTTTGTATCTTTATTTGGAAAGCAAGAATGTAACCTTAGGAGCCGGCCCATTTTTGGTTGAGAACCTGGGTAGCACTTGCTGATTGTTGGTTTTTATTGCACAAATTATCATTAAGTACATTTGTTAAATTATGTAATTTGTGATTTGGCTAGCAGCAAAATTATGATAAAATAGAAAATATTACACTGCCCCCACCCAACTCCTTCATAATGCCACACATCTGGCAACGTTTTCTGTGGAGAACACTGAAATATATTTATATATGGAAAAAATTAAGAGACCTCTGCAAAATTATCAGTTTATCTGGTTTTACTATTGATTAGTATGTTTTTGAGTAAAACCAACATTTTTGTTTTGTTTTTATCCTCTAAACTACTGACCACATTTCTTCCAAATAAAAATAGTCATTTAGAGCTTTTATTTGCAGAAAGTGACAACTGATCTCTAAATAACAAAAAAAGATGCATTGTTTTCAAACCTAGAATAATGCAATCAAAACTATTTCATATTCATTTGTAAACACAATACTAATGTTTTAACTTAACACAAGTTCAGAAATGAATATTTGGTGGAATAACCCTGATTTTTGATCATAGCTTTTATGCGTCTTTGCATGTTCTCCACCAGTCTTTCATTCATTGCTTTTTGGGTGACTTTATGCCACTCCTAGAGCAAAACTTCAAGCAACTCGGCTTTGTTTGATGGCTTGTGACCATCCATCTTGCTCACATTCCAGAGGTTTTCAATGGGTTTCAGGTCTGGATATTGGGCTGGCCATGACTGGGTCTTGATCTGGTTGTCCTCCATTCACACCTTGTTTGACCTGGCTGTATGGCATGGGGCATTGTCCTGCTGGAAAATAGCAATCCTCAGAGTTGGGGAACATTGTCAGATCAGAAGGAAGCAAGTTTTCTTCCAGGGTAACCTTGTACATGGCTAGATTAATGTGTCATTCACAAAGATAAATCTGCCCAATTCCAGATGATCTTCTCTGATGAGTCCTATCTTCAGCTTTACAACACCTGATCATTTAATGGTTAGACAGAGACCTGGAGAGGCCTTCAAGCCACCGTGTTTTACACCCACTGTGAAATGTGGAGGCTCAGTGATGATCTGATGGGTGCTTCAATAAGGCAGGAATTGGGCAGATTTTTCATTGTGAAGGACGTATGAATCAAGCCACATACAAATACTTAAAGGAATGTGTGTGTGTGTGTGTGTGTATGTGTATATATATATATATATATATATATATATATATATATATATATATATATATATATATATACACACACAAAGTGTATGTGTGTTTTAAAACCGCAAGAGTACGCGATTTTCATGAAAAAAAAAAAATCTTTAATCTTCATGAAAACGAGGCGGAGAGGGAGGATGAGAGGCGGACCAGGGTGCGGCCATGGGCGGAACTGAGAATGTCCGCAAAACGGGCATATTTGCAGAGAATTCTGAGTGTGTGGCAGCAACTGGCTTTCATCCTGACCTGCAGTCACCTGGGAGTAGTGTGGAGGTGGGACAGCTCAAAGTTGTGAGCAATAAAGTGAGTATAAAAATAAAAAAAATTAAAACTTTTAAAGTGCACTTTTTTTCTGTGATGCATGTGAAATTGTGAATGTAAACATTGAGATTTAGATAACATGTTTGTTCATTAAGGGTTGCACTTGCTACTACTACTTGCTTGTAGGATATATTGCTTTGTGAAATTTGTGA
Organism: Bombina bombina; assembly: GCF_027579735.1. NCBI lineage: Eukaryota > Metazoa > Chordata > Amphibia > Anura > Bombinatoridae > Bombina > Bombina bombina. The sequence goes on along the minus strand of NC_069500.1, from coordinate 569,724,431 downwards.
ATTATATGTTACACATAAAATAATATTTTAATACAGTATAAATATAATAATATATTTCTTCTGTTATGTGCGATCAGTCCACGGGTCATCATTACTTCTGGGATATAACTCCTCCCCAACAGGAAATGCAAGAGGATTCACCCAGCAGAGCTGATATAGCTCCTCCCCTCTACGTCAGTCCCAGTCATTCTCTTGCACCCAACGACTAGATAGGATGTGTGAGAGGACTATGGTGATTATACTTAGTTTTTATGACTTCAATCAAAAGTTTGTTATTTTACAATAGCACCGGAGCGTGTTATTACTTCTCTGGCAGAGTTTGAAGAAGAATCTACCAGAGTTTATTACTATGATTTTAACCGGAGTAGTTAAGATCATATTGCTGTTCTCGGCCATCTGAGGGAGGTAAAGGCTTCAGATCAGGGGACAGCGGGCAGATGAATCTGCATTGAGGTATGTAGCAGTTTTTATTTTCTGAATGGAATTGATGAAAAAATCCTGCTATACCGTTATAATGACATGTATGTATACACTTCAGTATTCTGGGAATGGTTTTTCACCGGAACTACTCTGTTAAAGGTCACTAATCCTTTTAATAAATATTGTCATGTTAAACGTTTTTGCTGGAATGTAGAATCGTTTACATTGCTGAGGTACTGAGTAAATAAATGTTTGGGCATTATTTTCCACTTGGCAGTTGTCTGCTTTAAATTGTGACAGTTTCGTTTCTCCTCACTGCTGTGTGTGAGAGGGAGGGGCCGTTTTGGCGCTCTTTTGCTACGCATCAAAAAATTCCAGTCAGCTACTATTATATTTCCTGCATGATCCGGTTCACTGACAGATCTCAGGGGTCTTCAAACTTCTTTGAAGGGAGGTACATTCTCTCAGCAGAGCTGTGAGAATTTTTATTGACTGTGAATAAAAACGTTACTCTATAATTTTTTATGTCAAATTTAGTTATTTACTAATGGGAACAAACCTTTGCTAAAAGTTGTGTTATTTTAAACTTGATGCTATAACTGTTTCAGTTCATTATCTCAACTGTCATTTAATCGTTAAAGTACCTCTTTGAGGCACAGTACGTTTTTGCTAAAAAAGATTATAACCAGGTTGCAAGTTATTGCTAGTGTGTTAAACATGTCTGACTCAGAGAATATCTGTGTCATTTGTTCCAATGCCAAGGTGGAGCCCAATAGAAATTTATGTACTAACTGTATTGATGCTACTTTAAATAAAAGTCAATTTGTACAATGTGAACAAATTTCACCAAACTGCGAGGGAAGAGTTATGCCGACTAACTCGCCTCACGCGGCAGTACCTGCATCTCCCGCTCGGGAGGTGAGTGATATTATGGCGCCTAATACATCTGGGCGGCCATTACAGATAACATTACATGATATGGCTACTGTTATGACTGAAGTTTTGTCTAAATTACCAGAACTAAGAGGCAAGCGTGATCACTCTGGGGTGAGAACAGAGTGCGCTGACAATACTAGGGCCATGTCTGATACTGCGTCACAGCTTGCAGAGCATGAGGACGGAGAGCTTCATTCTGTGGGTGACGGTTCTGATCCAAACAGATTGGATTCAGATATTTCAAATTTTAAATTTAAATTGGAGAACCTCCGTGCATTACTAGGGGAGGTCTTAGCAGCTCTCAATGATTGTAACACCGTTGCAATACCAGAGAAAATGTGTAGGTTGGATAAATACTTTGCGGTACCGGCGAGTACTGACGTTTTTCCTATACCTAAGAGATTAACTGAAATTGTTACTAAGGAGTGGGATAGACCCGGTGTGCCGTTCTCACCCCCTCCAATATTTAGAAAGATGTTTCCAATAGACGCCACTACTCGGGACTTATGGCAAACGGTCCCTAAGGTGGAGGGAGCAGTTTCTACTTTAGCTAAGCGTACCACTATCCCGGTGGAGGATAGCTGTGCTTTTTCAGATCCAATGGATAAAAAATTAGAGGGTTACCTTAAGAAAATGTTTGTTCAACAAGGTTTTATATTGCAACCCCTTGCATGTATCGCGCCGATTACGGCTGCGGCAGCATTTTGGATTGAGTCTCTGGAAGAGAACCTTAGTTCGTCTACGCTAGACGACATTATGGACAGGCTTAGAGTCCTTAAACTAGCCAATTCATTCATTTCGGAGGCCGTAGTACATTTAACTAAACTTACGGCTAAGAACTCTGGATTCGCCATACAGGCACGTAGAGCACTGTGGCTAAAATCCTGGTCAGCTGATGTTACTTCTAAGTCTAAATTACTTAATATACCTTTCAAGGGGCAGTCTTTATTTGGGCCCGGGTTGAAAGAAATTATCGCTGACATTACAGGAGGTAAGGGCCACGCCCTACCTCAAGACAAAGCCAAAGCTAAGGCTAGACAGTCTAATTTTCGTTCCTTTCGGAATTTCAAACCTGGAGCAGCGTCAACCTCCACTGCACCAAAACAGGAAGGAGCTGTTGCTCGTTACAGACAAGGCTGGAAACCTAACCAGTCCTGGAATAAGGGCAAACAGACCAGGAAACCTGCTGCTGCCCCAAAGACAGCATGAACCGAGAGCCCCCGATCCGGGACCGGATCTAGTGGGGGGCAGACTTTCTCTCTTCGCTCAGGCCTGGGCAAGAGATGTTCAGGATCCCTGGGCGCTGGAGATCATATCTCAGGGATACCTTCTAGACTTCAAATTATCTCCCCCAAAAGGGAGATTTCATCTGTCAAGGTTGTCAACAAACCAGATAAAGAAAGAAGCGTTTCTACGCTGTGTACAAGATCTGTTATTAATGGGAGTGATCCATCCAGTTCCGCGGTCGGAACAAGGACAAGGGTTCTACTCAAACCTGTTTGTGGTTCCCAAAAAAGAGGGAACTTTCAGGCCAATCTTAGATTTAAAGATTCTAAACAAATTCCTAAGAGTTCCATCGTTCAAAATGGAAACTATTCGGACAATCTTACCTATGATCCAAAAGGGTCAGTACATGACCACAGTGGATTTAAAAGATGCTTACCTTCACATACCGATTCACAAAGATCATCAACGGTATCTACGGTTTGCCTTCCTAGACAGGCACTACCAGTTTGTAGCTCTTCCATTCGGATTGGCTACGGCCCCAAGAATCTTCACAAAGGTTCTGGGCGCCCTTCTGGCGGTACTAAGACCGCGAGGGATTTCGGTAGCTCCGTACCTAGACGACATTCTAATACAAGCTTCAAGCTTTCAAACTGCCAAGTCTCATACAGAGTTAGTTCTGGCATTTCTAAGGTCGCATGGATGGAAAGTGAACGAAAAGAAAAGTTCTCTTTTTCCTCTCACAAGAGTTCCATTCTTGGGGACTCTTATAGATTCTGTAGAAATGAAGATTTACCTGACAGAAGACAGGTTAACAAGGCTTCAGGATGCATGCCGTGTCCTTCATTCCATTCAACACCCGTCAGTGGCTCAATGCATGGAGGTGATCGGCTTAATGGTAGCGGCAATGGACATAGTACCTTTTGCACGCCTACACCTCAGACCGCTGCAATTGTGCATGCTAAGTCAGTGGAATGGGGATTACTCAGATTTGTCCCCTACCCTGAATCTGAATCAAGAGACCAGAAATTCTCTTCTATGGTGGCTTTATCGGCCACACCTGTCCAGGGGGATGCCGTTCAGCAGGCCAGACTGGACAATCGTAACAACAGACGCCAGCCTACTAGGTTGGGGCGCTGTCTGGAATTCTCTGAAGACTCAGGGATTATGAAATCAGGAGGAGAGTCTCCTTCCAATAAACATTCTGGAATTGAGGGCAGTTCTCAATGCCCTTCTAGCTTGGCCCCAATTAACAACTCAGGGGTTCATCAGGTTTCAGTCGGACAATATCACGACTGTAGCTTACATCAACCATCAGGGAGGGACAAGAAGCTCCCTAGCAATGATGGAAGTATCAAAGATAATTCGCTGGGCAGAGTCTCACTCTTGCCACCTGTCAGCAATCCACATCCCGGGAGTGGAGAACTGGGAGGCGGATTTCTTGAGTCGCCAGACTTTTCATCCGGGAGAGTGGGAACTTCATCCGGAGATTTTTGCCCAAATACTTCGACGTTGGGGCAAACCAGAGATAGATCTCATGGCGTCTCGCCAGAACGCCAAACTTCCTCACTACGGGTCCAGATCCAGGGATCCGGAAGCGGTTCTGATAGATGCTTTGACAGCACCTTGGAAATTCGGGATGGCTTATGTGTTTCCACCCTTCCCGCTGCTTCCTCGATTGATTGCGAAAATCAAACAAGAGAGAGCATCTGTGATTCTAATAGCGCCTGCATGGCCACGCAGGACTTGGTATGCAGATCTAGTGGACATGTCATCCTGTCCGCCTTGGTCTCTACCTCTGAGACAGGACCTTCTGATACAGGGTCCATTCAAACATCAAAATCTAACTTCTCTGAAACTGACTGCTTGGAAATTGAACGCTTGATTTTATCAAAGCGTGGTTTTTCTGAGTCGGTTATTGATACCCTGATCCAGGCTAGGAAGCCTGTTACCAGAAAGATTTACCATAAAATATGGCGCAAATACCTATACTGGTGCGAATCCAAACGTTACTCCTGGAGTAAGGTTAGGATCCCTAGGATATTGTCCTTTCTACAAGAAGGTCTAGAAAAGGGTTTATCGGCTAGTTCATTAAAGGGACAGATTTCAGCTCTGTCCATCTTGTTGCACAGGCGTCTGTCAGAAAATCCAGACGTCCAGGCTTTTTGTCAAGCTTTAGCTAGGATCAAGCCTGTGTTTAAAGCCGTTGCTCCGCCATGGAGTTTAAACTTAGTTCTTAACGTTTTACAAGGTGTTCCATTTGAACCCCTTCATTCCATTGATATAAAATTGTTATCGTGGAAAGTTCTATTTTTAATGGCTATTTCCTCGGCTCGAAGAGTCTCTGAGTTATCAGCCCTACATTGTGATTCTCCTTATCTGATCTTTCACTCAGACAAGGTAGTTCTGCGTACTAAACCTGGGTTCTTACCTAAGGTAGTTACTAACAGGAATATCAATCAAGAGATTGTTGTTCCATCCTTATGTCCAAATCCTTCTTCAAAGAAGGAACGTCTTCTACACAATCTGGATGTAGTTCGTGCCCTCAAGTTCTACTTGCAGGCAACTAAAAATTTTCGCCAAACTTCTTCCTTGTTTGTCGTTTATTCTGGACAGAGGAGAGGTCAAAAAGCTTCTGCTACCTCTCTCTCTTTCTGGCTTCGTAGCATAATACGTTTAGCCTATGAGACTGCTGGACAGCAGCCTCCTGAAAGAATTACAGCTCACTCCACTAGAGCTGTGGCTTCCACTTGGGCCTTTAAGAATGAGGCCTCTGTTGAACAGATTTGCAAGGCTGCAACTTGGTCTTCGCTTCATACTTTTTCCAAATTTTACAAATTTGACACTTTTGCTTCTTCGGAGGCTATTTTTGGGAGAAAGGTTCTTCAGGCAGTGGTTCCTTCTATATAATGAGCCTGCCTATCCCTCCCGTCATCCGTGTACTTTTGCTTTGGTATTGGTATCCCAGAAGTAATGATGACCCGTGGACTGATCGCACATAACAGAAGAAAACATAATTTATGCTTACCTGATAAATTCCTTTCTTCTGTTGTGCGATCAGTCCACGGCCCGCCCTGTTTTTTAAGGCAGGTAAATATTTTTTAAATTATACTCCAGTCACCACTTCACCCTTGGTTACTCCTTTCTCGTTGATTCTTGGTCGAATGACTGGGACTGACGTAGAGGGGAGGAGCTATATCAGCTCTGCTGGGTGAATCCTCTTGCATTTCCTGTTGGGGAGGAGTTATATCCCAGAAGTAATGATGACCCGTGGACTGATCGCACAACAGAAGAAAGGAATTTATCAGGTAAGCATAAATTATGTTTTTACTACTACAGAACAGTCTCTAGCTCTACTCCATCATCAGAATATATAGAGGTTGATAATGATCTAGATAATGAGATAGTTACTTTTTAATAGAATTACTGATTTAGATTCCCAGAAGATAGATCATCAATCTCCTAAACAGTACACAGTGGCAGAACATGCAGTGATCTGAGATGTCATCGAAGAAAATGCAGCATGTCTGCAGAAAAAACAGGGCACATGCAGGAACTGTCAACGATTTAAGTTTGGAATGCTGCTCCACATTTGGCTGTTCTCTTCAAACAGTGGTGTGCTCTGGCTGTACTGTGTACGTTTTTCTTATCACAGTGCATCCAGAGCAAAGTGCCGTTTGAAGAGAACAGTCAAATATGCAGTAGCGCTGAGTCAGTGAGTGCACATGTTTTTGGTTTTTATAATATTTTTCCTCTAATTTAAAATAATTCATTTTATATTTACATTACCATTACCCTTATACCAGTTTGCAGTCCAGTAGTGTACCATAACACAAATCATTTTTAATAAATAATCAAAAAAGATCTCTTATTATATTAGTTTATGTTCCACTTCCCAAATAAGTTATATTGGTTTAATAATATGTTTATTTTTTATTTATGGATGGATGCATTGCTGCAGCTGCTGCAAGTGCAAATAAAGTAATATTTTTTTTTATTTAAAAAAATTAAAAATAAAATTCAATTTCTAATATTTTTTTATTGTAGCTCAGCCTCTGCAATTAATGCAAGTCAGATTGTTGTTTTTTTTTTATGATTAATGCTAGGCTAGTGCTGCAACAATATAAAATCATTAATGGTTAATGCATTTTGGTGAGCAAAAATATAAAAATTAGCATGATGCTTAAATGTGAACGCAATGCATTCATTGTGTCAAGTCTGCAATGCCCTATTAACTGTCCATGTGCATTGTGCAGCCACAAAATAGCAGCCCTAAGTACACCTAACCAATTGTGTTTAAAAATAAATAAATAGCTAAGCTAATAAAATGTAAGTCAGTTTAAAATTTCAAATGTTGCTTAGGATGCCATGCCATGCTCTATTGCGCTTGAACACAAAACAAATGAATTAAATGTAGAAAAAAATAGTGTGTTTTACTTTTATGACCCTCCCAGTCCATTACTGTTTCTCACTGTGTTGTTGACAACAATGAACAAACACAACACAGTCAGAAACAGTAATGGACTGGGAGGGACATCAAAGTAAAAAAAAACAACACTTTTTTTATACATTTCAAATTTTCATTCATTTATTTTGGCTTTCCAAAAAGTAGAACTTGTCTCCCTCCCACCACCACCTTTATTCTAAAAATATTTTATGTTCATTGTTCAACCAACAGCAAATACTGCCTGACAGTGCCTGTGTGTCGTCTACTCAAGTTCACCAAAGTCAGCCAACAGCTGTGGTTCCAGATTGCATCCTGTTTCTTCTTCTACAACAGCAAGGTCATCCACATCCTAGTGCAGCCTGTTTCTTCTTCTACAACAGCAAGGTCATCCACATCCTAGTGCAGCCTGTTTCTTCTTCTACAACAGCAAGGTCATCCACACATCCTAGTGCAGCCTGTTTCTTCTTCTACAACAGCAAGGTCATCCACATCCTAGTGCAGCCTGTTTCTTCTTCTACAACAGCAAGGTCATCCACATCCTAGTGCAGCCTGTTTCTTCTTCCACAACAGCAAGGTCATCCACATCCTAGTGCAGCCTGTTTCTTCTTCTACAACAGCAAGGTCATCCACACATCCTAGTGCAGCCTGTTTATTCTTCTACAACAGCAAGGTCATCCACACATCCTGCAGCCTGTTTCTTCTTCTACAACAGCAAAGTCATCCTGCAGGTGCACTGCAACTCTGAAAGCCTCTGTCTTCTACAACAGCAAGGTCAGCCATTTAGCCAGTGTCTTCTACAACAGAAAGGTCAGTCATCCAAAGCCAGTGTTTTCTACAACATCAAGGTCAGTCCTCCAGAGCCAGTGTATTCTACAACTGCAAGGTCAGTCTCCTCCAGTGAAAGCCAGTGTTGCCTCAGTCTAAATAAGCATGAATATGAGCAACCCCATTGTTGTCGTCTTTAAAGTTTATATTTAAATCATTTCAAGTGTATAAGCCTGTGGTCTCTTGTCTCTTCTCAATCAAGGTGACTTCATCATCATTAAGTTAAGCAAGCCCATTGTTGTCTTCTTTATATTCTAGATCTAGAGTCTAGACCAAGTACAAGCCTGTGGTCTCTTGTCTCTAGTCTCAATCCAGGTGATGTCACTGCATCATCAAGTCCATTGTTGTATTCTTTCTTTATATTCAAGTGCAGCTAGCCTGTGTTCTCTTCAATCAAGGTGACTGTATTATCAATCCCATTGTTGTCTTTCTATTCAAGTGCAGCAAGCCACTGTGTTCTCTACTTCTCTTCAATCAAGGTGCCCTCATCATAGCACTATCAGCCTATTCTTTCTTCTTTAAAGTGCAGCAAGCCTGTGTTCTCTCTTCAATCAAGGTGACTGCTTAATCAAGCGATTAATGAATGCCTGATGAAACAGTTGTAACTGAGAAACGCGTCGCATGTATTCCTGATGTACCAACTGTTTTTAACACTGTGAGTAGTGGAATAATTTTTTTATATGTTTTAAATAAATCCATTTTTTATTACACATCCACTCTCAGTGTTATTTTGGTACCACCTTGCTATGCTACTATAGAGTTCCTGCACTCTGACACCCACGAACCAGCCATTCCACCAGGTTACAGCCAGCTGGATTGCTGCTAAAATCCAGCCTGCCTCTATAGGCACAAGTGAGTGCCTTCAATAAATGTGAGTACATTGTGTAGAGTGGGCTATTAGTACTTATTGTACCACCATTTACCTGCACCATAGGCGCCTCTATCCTTGCTTACGCTTAATCAAGCGAGCCCATTGTTGTCGTCTTTATATTCAAGTGCAGAAATCCAGTGTTCTCTACTTCTCTTCAATCAAGGTGACTGCATCATAGCACTAAGTATCAGCCTATTTTTTCTTCTTTAAAGAGCAGCAAGGCTGTGTTCTCTCTTCAATCAAGGTGCACTGACTGCTTAATCAAGCCCATTGTTGTCTTCTTTATATTCAAGTGCAGCTAGCCTGTTTTCTCTTCAAGCAAGGTGACTGCATCATCAATCCCATTGTTGTCTTTCTATTCAAGTGCAGCAAGCCACTGTGTTCTCTACTTCTTCTCTTCAATCAAGGTGCCTGCATCATAGCACTATCAGCCTATTTCTTCTATAAAATACGACGAGTCCACGGATTCATCCTTTACTTGTGGAATATTATCCTCCTGCTAACAGGAAGTGGCAAAGAGCACCACAGCAGAGCTGTCTATATAGCTCCTCCCTTGACTCCACCCCCAGTCATTCTCTTTGCTTACTCTAAGTAATAGGAAGAGGTAAAGTGAAAGAGGTGTTAAAATGATAATTTTTATTTTTTTCAAGCAAGACTTTTTTTATTTTAAATGGTACCGGTGAGTGCTATTTCTTCCCAGGCAGCAGATGGATGAAGACTTCTGCCTGGAGACTGATGATCTTAGCAGTTGTTACTAAGATCCATAGTAGTTCCCACAGAATGGCTGAGGAGTACTTAAGAAACTTCAGTGTGAGGAACGTTTTTCATGCTACAAGCATTGAGGTATGTTCAGTCATTTTTTTCTGGAGAGACTGTTATTTCAGAATTGGCTGACAGTATCCCCATGAGGGAAAGGGTAAGCAGTAATCCTAATGTATAGAGAGGGGTATTACTGGACCTGTATGTTGGGCTGTAAAAAATGGTTGACACTGATGACATGATGTTTGTGGAGAAAACGATTCTATGTTGGGAGTTTATATAACGTTTTTTTGTGCAAACGTTTATTAATTTATTTTAACAATGGAGGGTACACATGGCTTCACTTAGATGGGTATATGAACCCACATGGCTAGGTTTTAGACCGGTCTGGTGCGGTTATTGTTAAGGCTGTGAGATATCGAGTTAGATGGGCGGGGCCTATTTTCGCTCCTCAGTTGCGCATGTTGTATTTCCCAGGCAAGCTCCAACTCCGGTGGGCCTTTCAGGAAAGTTTGGGCCTAATCGAAGGGTTAATCCGATTTTGCAGACCCCTGAGGGCAGGTAGGTGCCACAGCAGGGCTGTGGCGAGGTGCAGGGGGTGTTTTTGTTTATCTATAACGTTTTTTGGAAATAACGTTTTTGGTTCTTAAGGGTTAAGTAATCCTTTTCTTGTGGGGCAATCTCAGCTGACATGTTGGGATACATTTATCACAAAATTGAGATAATTTTATCGTTTTGGAAAAATTGTATGCTTTTTTTCTATTAAAGGCGCAGTACTGTTTTTTCAGATTGATATTTTTTTCATAAAATAAATTGTTTTCAAGCCTTGTGGTCATTACTAGCCTGTTTTAACATGTCTGACATTGAGGAAAGCCAATGTTCTATGTGTTTAGAAGCCATTGTGGAACCCCCACTTCAAATGTGTCCCTCATGTACTGAAAGGGCCTTACATTGCAAAGAACATATTTTAGCTGATAAAAGTATGTCTCAGGATGATTCTCAGTCAGAAGAGAATCAGGTAATGCCATCTACTTCTCCCCAAGTGTCACAACCTTTAACGCCCGCCCAAGCGATGCCAAGTACTTCTAGTGCGTCTAATTCTTTCACCCTGCAAGATATGGCTGCAGTTATGTCTACTACCCTTACAGAGGTATTATCTAAACTGCCTGGTTTACAGGGTAAGCGCAGTAGGTCCAGTATTAGAGTAAATGCTGAGCCCTCTGATGCTTTATTGGCCATCTCCGATGTACCCTCACAGTGTTCTGATTTGGGGGTGGGGGAATAGCGTTCTGAGGGAGAGCTTTTCTGATTCAGGAAAGATATTCCCTCAAACAGACTCGGATGTGACGGCCTTTAAGTTTAAGCTTGAACACCTCCGCTTGTTACTCAGGGAGGTTTTAGCAACTCTGGATGATTGTGACCCTATTGTCATCCCGCCAGAGAAATTGTGTAAAATGGATAAATATCTAGAGGTCCCTACTTACACTAATGTGTTTCCAGTCCCTAGAAGAATTTCAGACATTGTTACTAAGGAATGGGATAGACCAGGCATTCCGTTCTCTCCCCCTCCTACTTTTAAGAAAATGTTTCCCATATCTGACACCATTCGGGATTCGTGGCAGACGGTCCCTAAGGTGGAGTGAGCTATTTCTACCCTGGCTAAGCGTACAACTATACCTATTAAAGGGACAGTCTACACCAGAATTTTTATTGTTTTAAAAGATAGATAATCCCTTTATTACCCATTTCCCAGTTTTGCATAACCAACACAGTTATATTAATATACTTTTAACCTCTGTGATTATCTTGTATCTAAGCCTCTGCAAACTGCCCCTTTTTTCAGTTCTTTTGACAGACTTGCAGTCTAGCCAATCAGTGCCGGCTCCCAGATTACTTCACGTGCACGAGCACAGTGTTATCTATATGAAATATGTGAACTAACACCCTCTAGTGGTGAAAAACTGTTAAAATGCAATCTAAAAGAGGTGGGCTTCAAGGTTTAAGAAATTAGCATGTGAACCTCCTAGGTTAAGCTTTCAACTAAGAATACCAAGAGAACAAAGCAAAATTGGTGATAAAAGTAAATTGGAAAATTGTTTAAAATTACATGCTCTATCTGAATCATGAAACTTTATTTTGGCCTAGACTGTCCCTTTAAGGACAGTTGTGCTTTCAAAGATCCTATGGATAAAAAATTAGAAGGGCTTCTGAAGAAGTTGTTTATTCATCAGGGTTTTCTTCTGCAACCTATAGCGTGCATTATTCCAGTAACTACTGTAGCAGCTTTTTGGTTTGAGGCTCTAGTGGAGTCTCTTAAGGTTGAGACCCCATTAGATGATATTTTGGATAGAATTAAGGCTCTCAAACTAGCAATTTCTTTTATTACAGATGCCGCTTTCCAAATGGCTAAATTAGCGGCTAAGAATGTAGGCTTTGCCATTTTAGCGCGTTATGGCTTAAGTCGTGGTCTGCTGATGTGTCATCTAAATCCAAGCTTTTAGCTATTCTCTTTAAGGGTAAGACCCTATTCGGGCCTGAACTAAAGGAGATCATTTCTGACATTACTGGAGGTAAAGGTCATGCCCTTCCTCAGGACAAGACGGTTAAAATGAGGACCAAACAGAATAATTTTCGTTCCTTTCGAAACTTTAAAGGCGGTCCCTCTACTTCCTCATCCGCCTCCAAGCAGGAGGGGAACTTTGCTCAATCCAAGTCAGTCTGGAGACCTAACCAGACCTGGAATAAAGGTAAACAGGCCAAGAAGCCCGCTGCTGCTACCAAGACAGCATGAAGGGGCTGCCCCCGATCCGGAACCGGATCTAGTAGGGGGCAGACTTTCTCTCTTCGCTCAGGCTTGGGCAAGAGATGTTCAGGATTCCTGGGCATTAGAAATTGTGACCCAGGGGTATCGTCTGGAATTCAAAGATTCTCTCCCAAGGGGGAGATTTCATCTTTCACGTTTGTCTGTAAACCAGACAAAAAGAGGCGTTCTTACGCTGTGTAGAAGATCTATATACCATGGGTGTAATCTGCCCAGTTCCAAAAGTGGAACAAGGGCAGGGGTTTTACTCCAATCTGTTCGTGGTTCCCAAAAAAGAGTAAACCTTCAGACCGATTTTAGATCTCAAAACTCTAAACAAATTTCTCATCGTTCAAGATGGAGACCATACGAACCATTTTACCAATGATCCAGGAGGGTCGATATATGACCACCTTGGATTTGATGGATGCGTATCTTCACTTTCCTATCCACAAAGATCATCACCAGTTCCTCAGGTTCGCCTTCCTGGACAAACATTACCAGCTCCCAGAATTTTCACAAAGGTGCTAGGGTCCCTTCTGGCGGTTCTAAGGCCGCGGTGCATGGTGGTGGCACCCTATCTGGACGATATTTTGATTTAGGCGTCAACTTACCATCTAGCCAAATCTCACACGGACATAGTGTTGGCTTTTCTAAGAACTCACGGATGGAAGGTGAACATAAAAAAAAGAGTTCACTAGTTCCTCTGAAAAGAGTTCCATTCCTAGGAACTCTGATAGACTCGGTAGACATGATGATTTTTCTGACGGAGGTCAGAAAATCAAAGATCTTAACCACTTGCCATGCACTTAATTCCATTCCCCCGGCCATCAGTGGCTCAGTGTATGGAGGCAATTGGACTAATGGTAGCGGCAATGGACATAGTTCCGTTTGCTCGCTTACATCTCAGACCACTGCAGCTGTGCATGCTCAGACAGTGGAATGGGGATTATGCGGATTTATCTCCGCGGATAAATCTGTATCTAGAGACCAGAGACTCTCTTCTCTGGTGGTTGTCACAGGATCATCTGTCCAAGGGAATATGCTTCCGCAGGCCAGCATGGGTCATAGTGACGACGGACGCCAGCCTCTTGGGCTGGGGTGCAGTCTGGAATTCCCTAAAGGCTCAGGGTGTGTGGACTCAGGAGGAGTCCTTACTACCAATAAATATTCTGGAACTGAGTCAGACTGTTCATCCGGGGGAGTGGGAACTCCATCCGGAGGTGTTTGCAAGATTGATTCATCAATGGGGCACACCGGAATTGGATCTGATGGCATCTCGTCAGAATGCCAAACTTCCTTGTTACGGGTCCAGATCAAGGGATCCTCAAGCAGTACTGATAGATGCTCTAGCAGTACCATGGTCGTTCAACCTGGCTTATATGTTTCCTCCTCTTCCTCTTCTACCTCGTCTGATTGCAAGAATCAAACAGGAGAGGGCTTCGGTAATATTGATAGCACCTGCGTGGCCACGCAGGACTTGGTATGCAGACCTGGTGGAAATGTCATCTCTGCCACCGTGGAAACTGCCACTGAGACAGGACCTTCTCATTCAGGGTCCGTTCCAACATCTAAATTTAGTTTCTCTGCAGCTGACTGCCTGGAGAGTGAATGCTTTATTCTATCTAAGCGGGGATTCTCTGAGTCGGTCATTGATACCTTGGTTCAGGCTCGGAAGCCTGTCACTAGGAAAATGTATCATAAGATATGGCGTAAATATCTTTATTGGTGCGAATCCAAAGGCTACTCATGGAGTAAGATCAGGATTCCTAGGATTTTGTCCTTTCTCCAAGAAGGATTGGAGAAGGGGTTATCAGCTAGTTCCTTAAAGGGACAGATTTCTGCTTTGTCGATCTTACTACACAAGCGTCTGGCAGATGTCACAGACTTTCAGTCGTTTTGTCAGGCTTTGGTTAGAATTAAGCCTGTGTTTAAACCTGTTGCTCCGCCATGGAGTTTGAATTTAGTTCTTAATGTTCTTCAAGGGGTTCCGTTTGAACCTATGCATTCCATAGATATTAAACTTCTATCTTGGAAAGTTCTGTTTTTAGTTGCTTTCTCTTCTGCTCAAAGAGTTTCTGAGCTATCTGCGTTACAATGCGACTCGCCTTATCTTATATTCCATTCTGATACGGTGGTTTTGCGTACTAAACCTGGATTCCTTCCTAAGGTTGTTTCAAATAAGAATATTAATCAGGAAATTGTTGTTCCTTCTCTGTGTCCTAACCCTTCTAAGAAGGAGCGTCTGTTACATAACTTGGACGTGGTTCGTGCTTTGAAGTTTGACTTGCAAGCGACCAAGGATTTCCCTCAAACATCTTCTCTGTTTGTTGTCTATTCTGGAAAGCTTAGAGGTCAAAAAGCTACGGCTACTTCTCTTTCTTTTTGGCTGAAAAGCATAATCTGTTTGGCATACGAGACTGCTGGACAGCAGCCTCCTGAAAGAATTACAGCTCATTCTACTAGAGCAGTGACTTATACATGGGCTTTTAAAAACGTTGCTTCTGTTGAACAGATTTGTAAGGCTGCGACTTGGTCTTCCCTTCATACCTTTTCCAAATTTTCCAAATTTGATACTTTTGCTTCTTCTGAAGCTATTTTTGGGAGAAAGGTTCTTAAAGCAGTGGTGCCTTCTGTTTAGGTGTCTGTCTTGTCCCTCCTGTTCATCAGTATCCTGTAGCTTTCGTATTGTATCCCACAAGTAAAGGATGAATCCATGGACTCGTCGTATCTTATAGAAGAAAAGGAAATGAATGCTTACCTGATAAATTGATTTCTTCTATGATACGACGAGTCCACGGCCCGCCCTGTCAATTTAAGACAGATTATATTTTTTGGTTTAAAACTTCAGTCACCTCTGCACATTTTAGTTTCTCCTTTTTCTTCCTATACCTTTGGTCGAATAACTGGGGGGTGGAGTCAGGGGAGGAGCTATATAGACAGCTCTGCTGTGGTGCTCTTTGCCACTTCCTGTTAGCAGGAGGATAATATCCCACAAGTAAAGGATGAATCCGTGGACTTGTCGTATCGTAGAAGAAATCAATTTATCAGGTAAGCATAAATTTCCTTTTTTTTTTTTTTTTCTTCTTTAAAGTGCAGCAAGCCTGTGTTCTCTCTTCAATCAAGGTGACAGCTTAATCAAGCCCATCTTTGTATTCTTTATATTCAAGTGCAGCTAGCCTGTTTTCTCTCTTCAATCAAGGTGACTGCATCATATAGCACATTGTTGTCCTCTCTTTATATTCAAGACTTTCAAGTGCCTGTGGTCTCTTGTCTTAATTGCAGCAGAAGCATATCATCCATTCTTTAAACGGACACTCAGGTTAAATTAAATTTTCATGATTCAGATACAACATGTAATTTTAATCAACTTTCCAATTTACTTCAATTAAAAAAAATGTGCACAGTCTTTTTTATATTTACAATTTTTGAGTCACCAGATCCTACTGAGCATGTGCAAGAATTCACAGACTATATGCATTTGTCTGTTATATGCATTTGTGATTGGCTGATTGATATCACATGGTACAAGGGGAGTGGAAATATACATAACTTTGAAATTTGTTATAAAAAAATCTACTACTCATTTGAAGTTCAGACTAGTGCTATTGCATTGTCTTGTTATCTTGCATTTGTTGATTATGCAAATCTAATGTGTTGACTGGTGCTTTAATTATTAATCAAAATAAATGGTGTGATTCTAATAAAAAATCTTTAAGAAGCTTTTTTAAGACTGCTTCCGCTGCGTCATCTCTGCAACTTGAAGAAGCTATACTCGCATCATCAGAGCTAAGCTAACTGCATTATCAAGGCCATTCAATAGTTCTCTGTCTTTATATTCAAGTGCAAGACTGTGGTCTAGTCTATTTGTGCCACGGTTGCCAGTGACACCTGACCCTACTGATATTGGCAGTGTGTGCGGTAGTATAATCTCCTCATATTTTTTGTGCCAGCTGGTATTGTGTGCGTGGTACATAAAATTTAAGATGAGTTCTGAAGAGCTGTCCGTGTCCAACAATGACGATGATGATGAAAATGATGTTGATGTTGCTACAGAATTGTTGGTGCCAAAGAAAAATTCAACATCAGTTATTTGGGAATATTTTAGATTCTGAAAAGAGGATGAGAAACAGAACCCAGTAATCTGCAAAACTTGTGGAATGAGTGTTGCAGCAAAACGAAGTAACACATCAAACCTATTCCAGCACCTTAAACAGCGGCATAAGGAAATCTTTGAATGATGTGTGGCAAAAAAAAAACCCTGGTAGAGAAAAGACAACGCAAACAAGCTGTGAATCTAAAGTTAAGCAGCAGCAATCAATCATAAAGGCATTTGCAAATACAGCACGATATGGCAAGACCTCAAAAAGGCATAGAGAAATAACCAACGCTATCGCATATTATGTATGCAAAGACATGGTGACTGCATACACACTTAGTAAAGAAGGCTTCAAAAGAATGATACACACACACACACCACATGAGATACCAAATGCCATCTCGCAATTACTTCTCAGTAGTTGCAATTCCAGAAAGGTATGCAAAGCTATAGTTGAATCTGAGATAAATCAATTGAAATACTACGCAACAACCGATATGTGGTCAAGCCGAGCAATGGAGCCATATATGAGTTTAATCGTGCACTTTATCAATGATGATTTTTAGATCAAAAGTCTATGTTTGCAAACATCATACTTTTCTTCTGACCACACTGGAGAGAATGTAGCACAAGGTTTGAGAGAAGCTTTGGCATCATCGGGACTCTGTGAGGATCAACAAGTATCAATCACCACAGACAATGGCACCAACATCGTCAAGGCTGTTGCTCTGAATAAATGGAGAAGACTACAGTGTTTTGGGCACAGGTTGCATCTTGCAATTGAAAATGCAGTGAAAGATGAGCCTCACATTTCTAGAGCCACAGGCTTATGCAAGAAAATTGTTTGCCATTTCTCACACTGCTGGAAAATGGTGGTGGCATTAACTCAAGCCCAGAAAGAACTTCAACTGCCAAAGCATTCCCTTATAAAAGAGTGCCCAACAAGGTGGAGCTCAAGACAAAAGATGATAGAGTTTTAGAGCAATAGAGAGCATTGACTCCGGTTCTCTCTGCAGACAGAAAAAACAGACATCTGGTTCCACAATGGCAGGACACTGATGTTCTTGAATCTGTGAGTAAGGCACTGGGGCAAGTTCAAGATTTTACTGATGCCCTTTCTGGAGGAAACTATGTCAGTGTATCATATGTTAAACCAGTTCTGCATCTATTAAACACAAAGATGCTGGCTCTGGAGGAAGATGATTCCTACCTTACCAAGACACTGAAATCCAAAATTCTTGAATATATGAATAGAAATTATGAAGATGAAGATACTCAAGATCTGCTAGATATGGCATCAATCCTTGATCCACGATTCAAGACAACCTACATAAATGCGGATAAAATTACAAGCATCAAGGCCAGGGTGATGTCTGAGCACGAGCAGCAAGTTGTGCAGAAGGCAAGTCAAGCAATCAGCAGTCCACCATGCAAAGTTATAGATGTAGAAGAAGAAACCGTGCAAGACCCTCAGCAGATGGTCCTCCTCCTGCAAAGAAATGAAGAAAGTCTTTAGGAAGATTTTTCAAGACTGAGTCCGCTGCGCCATCTCTGCAACTTGAAGCCATAGCATCAGAGCTGAACAGCTACCTGCTTTCTTCCTCCATTGATAGAGAAAAATCCTCTGCAATGGTGGAAACTACATCAGATTAACTTTCCAAAATTGAGCAAGCTAGCACAAAAATATATTTGTGTTCCTGCAACTAGTTCACCATCAGAGAGGGTGTTTAGCACAGGAGTAAATGTGGTGACCTGTCAACGTTCATGCTTGAAGCCAGAAATGGTACATATATCTAAAGTCTAAAAACCATGCAATTTTTAAATGTTATGTTTATTCTATTGTTATTACATATATTACTAAATGATTTACTATTACAAAAAAATCATTACAATTCCTTCATGGACCCTGCTTTTACAAGCTCTATGTTATAGTTGTACTTAACGTGTCACTATGACAAAAAAAAATATAATGTTGTGAGCTCAAATACTTAGTTATTCACATTTATCTCCTGTGTGAAAATGCACATGCACTATGTGCACTGACTGTATTCTGGCTGTATCGATGGCCAATGCCATAACCAGGGCAGGCCAGCTTCCAAATTCCAATGTTTTTCTATTGTATTCTCTGTTTTGATCTTGAATAATGTACTCTTACTGTACTATGCCGCAGTGCTGCTGCTATTAGTTGATGCATGGATGTTAAAAACAGGTTGCAGGATTTACCTTGTTAATGCCATATCCCTCATGTTTTCCTGAATAGTAGTCACTCAGCTAAATGACTAACACATGAAGCAGTGTGCATTGTACTAAGTACTAGCTTATTGTGCAATTATAAACACAAATCAGTGTTGCACAGTACGTACTTTGCAAGTTTCTCCATCCATGTAGTTGTACACTTCTTCATATGTTACTCATACCACAGATAGACTGACTGGCCAAAACAAATGGACAATGTGTTGTGGTAATAACTGTCCAGCTTATTTAATTTCAATTTGCTGTTGTGTGTGTTGTTTACTTATTTGTAATGCTTTATGTATTGTAGTTGTACTCTAACTACCAATGTTCTAAGTGTTCTGTACTACAGCTAGAGCTGTAAAATTTTATGTAATGACAGGCTGCAGGATGTAAGGATTGCCCTTGTCAATGCCACATCCCCCATGTTTTCCTGGACAGTGGACAGTCACTCAGCTACATAACTAACACATGCATCAGTGTGTATTGTAATAGCTTTACTGTACTTAGAATTTAGAAACAGAACACACATCATGCTGCTGCACACTTAGCACTTTTCAGGTTTCTCCATGCATGCAATGCATACACTGTTTCATATGTTACTCATACCACAGCTAGACTGACTGCCCAGTGCCCAAGAAAACAAAGGACAATGTGGTAAGAACTGGACATCTATTTTCATTTCAATTAGCTGTGTGTGTGTTGAGTTCAGTTGTTTGTATTATGTATTGTACTAGTTACGCTAACTATAACTGGTGTTCTACTTCTTACTGTGTTCTGTACTACAGCTATAGCTCTAAAAATTAATGTAATATGACAGGCTGCAGGATGTCAGGATTGACTTTGTCAATGCCATATTCCCCATGTTTTCATGGACAGTCACTCAGCTAAATGACTAACACATGCAGCAGTGTGCTACCTTTACATGTACCACCTTTACTTAGAAACACAAATCATGCAGCTGGATAGTCCTCAGTTAGCACTTTTCAGGTTTCTTTCTACATGCTGCACACACTGCTTCATATGTTACTCTTACCACAGGTAGACTGACTGCCCAAGAAAACATGGGCAATGTGGTAAGATCTGGCCAGCTAATTTCAATTAAATTAGCTTTGTTTGTATGTGTTGCGTTAACTTGTTATGTACTACTACCTCCTGTATATAACTGTGTTGTGTTCTACTTCTTAGAGGTCTTTTATATAGATCTACTACTACAGAATAGCTGTGACTAGTGTGTGATTGTATATGACAGGCTGCAGGATGTCAGGATTTACCTTGTCAATGCAACATCCCTCATGTTTCCCTGGACAGTAACTCCTAAAATGAATAACACGTGCAGCAGTGTGTGCATTCATTGTACTTACTTTACTGCACTTATATTTATTTATATATACAAAACTTTACAAGTCATACTGCTATAAAGACAGCAATTTTCAGGTTTCTCCATGCTTACACTGCTTCATATGTTAATCATACCACTGTGTCCACACTGTTAGAATGACTGTCCAATAAAACATCACAATGTTGTGTGAACTTGTGTGTCATAAGACCTAATAACTGTCTAGTGGCTACTTTTTAATCACATCACAGGCAGCAAATTTTATTGTAACTATTTTTTGTTTTGTATTTTTATTCTCAAATAGTGTATTGGACATTGATAAACACGTACATTAAGATTCTGTAGTGTTTAAATAAATTGTTTAATGCTAAATGAAGGTGTTATAGTCATTTTTAATAAAATCGCGATTAAATCGCAATCGTGTTTTTTCCAAAAAATCACAATTTTTTTTTTGGGGTCATATTGTCCAGCCCTAATAAACACACACACATATTTATCTATCTAATCTATCTATCTAATCTATCTATCATCTATCTATCCTGCTATTGTGCACCCAGGGTTGTGCAGGATTATGGGATGTGTACCCAGTCTGGTTTGAGAGTGCAGTACCCTTCCGTTTTTTGTATATGTCTAGGGTGATTACATAAGCCTGTGCACCCTTCACTTGTTCCCAGTTTGTTGGATTGAGAGCTTGCATTGTGTGGCTGTTTAGCGACTCAGCTTTTGGAAGAGACCTTGACGTGGTACCTGGGCTTATCCCATTTGGCAAGATGCGGTAAATAACACTTCCATTTTTGCTTTTAATCTTAGCTGAGAGCTTGTGAGTGCTGGACTTTCGATGTGTGTGTGTGTGTGTGTGTGTGTGTGTATATATATATATATATATATATATATATATATATATATATATATATATATATATATATATATTTTTTTTTTTTTGTGTGTGTATCTATCTGATCTTACAGAAATAAATATAATTTCTTTCTTTCTCTCCATGAAACAGTGCAGCTTATCTTCCCTGGGAAAACTAACAATGTTGTGTTTTTTTTTTTTTAAATCAATAAACTTGGCAATTGCTGCATTGAGATATGTGAAATAATGTTTTGAACTATAATGCTGCAGATCATATGTATTAAGAGTTTTTAAAGTATGGCACTTGCTGTTTGCGGTGATAGCTAGGTGGGCAGGACGTGTTCCTAGTGAGACGAAAGCTGTTATATCACATGCAGCAGCAAAATATTTTTTGTTATGTTCACCTAGGAATTTGGTAAAATGGCATTATCATACATTTATTCTTGTTATTTAAAGATATTTTTTTTTGTGAGCAATCGGGATAGCCATATTGTAAATTTTTTTTATCTATAGGTTATATGTATGTTTCTTTCTTAAGACACGGTGAGTCCACGGAATCAGCAATTACTGTTGGGAATATCACTCCTGGCCAGCAGGAGGAGGCAAAGAGCATCACAGCAAAGCTGTTAAGTATCACTTCCCTTCCCACAACCACCAGTTATTCTCTTTGCCTTCAGTGCAAGGAGGAAGTAAAGTTTTGGTGTCTAGTAAGAATTCTTCTATCAAGATTTTTTTATTTTGGCAGCCTGAGCAGGCTTGCTCTGATCTTTCTTGACAAGCTGGGTTTAGCTGTACTCCATGTTAGTCTCTACAGTAGGGTGGTAGCTTTTAAGCAGTCAGGAACTTGTGGGGTGGGCCTCACTGCGTTTTCCTGACAAGTTTGCTGCCCTCATACAGAATGCCAGAGTAGGCTTACTCTGTTCCTTCTTCTATCCAAAGGTCTCTGTGAGGAATGGCTTCCTCTCATACCAGGTGAACTGTCCTCCTTTCAGACAGTCAAGGGTGCAGGTAAGTGCCATTTTATTTCTTATAAGAAGACCCTGGCACTAGAGCTGATAGGCTGCACCTTATATGGGGCTATGTTATTCCTGGGAGTCTATTATTTTGACAGATTGCAGGGCACCGTGTGGCGGTAGGAGGACGTCAGAGTCCTTTAGAGAGCGTGTTAAACTTTGTTGGCTCAGTTTACTAGACTGCTTGTTTGTTGTGGGCTTTTTGTGACTGGTTTGTGTGGCATTTGAGGTCCTTTTATGGAGCCGACTGTGATGTCAAGAGGGGCGGAGCTTCTCCCTCTAGATGCTACGCGCGCTGTTGCTTGGCGCCCTTTTTTTCCCTTGCTGAGATTTTGTCGACTTCGGTGACCTCTTTCCTTTCTCAGGGGTTGATTTGTTGTCCTGGGAATACTTATCCACTCCGCTCCATGTCAGGGAGAAACAGGTAGGCGCCTCAGCTTAGTGCTGAGGTGTAGCGGTACCAGTGAGGTCTCCTGACATGTTTTAGCTAAATTGGGAAAAAAGTAATTTTTCTCTGTGTGGGTTGAAAATTTGATTTTAAAGTTAGCAACAGTGTACGTATTGTTATACTACCTGTACTGTTAATAATTTGAAATCTAGTTAAAGGGACAGTTTCAAATATATATATATATATATATATATATATATATATATATATATATATATATATATATTTTTTTTTTTTTTCTATACTAAATTTGTGATATTTGCAAGATGGACATAGTCTATGCCCGCTTTAGAGTGCAAGCTTTGTTTGAATTCCCAAGTTTAACCCCCTTTGCCCTTTTGTAGTTCTTGTATCGAAAGAACTCTTATGTACAAAGACAGACTGTTTATTTCTGAGCCATCATTCTCTCAGGTTGATACTGTTCAGGCAATGCCACAGTCTCTTCCTCAAGCGCCCCAACCCGTACTAACGTCACATGCAGTGCCCTGCGGTTTCTCGCAAACTCCTGATGGAGTGTTTTCTTTTACAAGATATGACGAGTCCACGGATTTCATTCCGGAGGGATATCGCCTCCTAGTCAGCAGGAGGAGGCAAAGAGCTCCACAGCAGAGCTGCATTATTAGCTCCTCCCCCCCGAACCCTGTCATTCTCTTTTGCCTGTGTTAGTGATAGGAAGAGGTAAAGTGAGCTGTTAGTTTAGATTCTTCAATCAAGAGTTTATTTTTAAATGGTGCCAAAGTGTACTATTTTATTACTGGGCAGCTTCTGGAGTAACACCAAGTATTCTACGGGAACTTGTGAGGTTTTAGTCTCACTACGCCTCCCATATTGGTGCTGCCTGGATATGGACTTAGTGAATTTTCCTAAGACCTTTATGTCTTTACAGGACCTCAGGCGGAAGAGTGGACCTCTTGACACTGTGAGTACTTTCATGCTGTTCCTCAGCATGGAGGTAAGTGCAGTCTTTTTATTTCTGGGGCTCTGACAGCATATCTCAGAACTGACTGTACTCTACTCTGACAAGGGTCTCCCTGAACAATTATGTTTGGTACTAGTATAACGTATGTCAACCAACACATTAAGTTTTCCAGACAGTCCGGCATTTCAATCATTAGCCAGAAGTGCTGGGAGGTTTACTGTAGTACTCAGATGTGGGAGTACTGTAACGGGCAGAACTCTGTTTAATATTATGTTTACATAAGAGTTTGGCTGACGCTGGGAGTAGTGTTATGTAGGACTATGGCCTTAACTTGATTCTGGTACATGGCGATGTCTTTATTTTTTTACCGGGTTCGGTGTTTTGTTTCCGCCCACGATGGCCGGGGCCTAATTTCGCGCGCTTATCCGCGCAGTTGCGTGTCCGTTGAGTTCCGGTGGGGTACTTGAGCAGTGTTCCCTTACGGCTCCTAAGTCCGCTTGTCACGCTTGTCTACAGGCTTGATCTTAGGCACGCTGTTTGGAAGGTAGCGATGGTCACGTGGAGGCAGGTAGAAGCCGCAGTGGAGCTGTGGCAGGGTGACTGTGTTTTTTTCTCTGGGAACCAGTGGATATTTATATCAGGGCCCACGGGAGGAGTGTGGAGTATAAATTAAACTGCACCTGCTTATATTCATTTTAATTCGAAAGAGTTTACTATTTAAAGACAAAGTACACATTTTATTTGAACTGATTTTTTCTGTTGTTTATAAGTGATTTGACCACGCTTGCCTTTGCTTCTGTTATTATGGAGGACTTCGAACACAGTACTTGTCCTATGTGTTTAGATGCCATTGTGGAATCCCCTGTTACACTTTGTCCCCCATGTATTGAGAGGGCTTTACAGTGTAAAGAACATTTTTTTTTAAAATAAAGATATATCTAATGAATGTCCTCAGACTGATGAAAGTCAGGGTATGCCGCATCTTTCTCCCCAAGCGTCACAGCCTTTAACGCCCGCACAGGTGACGCCATGTTCTTCAACGGCGTCTGCTTCATTTACTCTGCAGGATATGGCTGCAGTTATGTCATCCACTCTTACAAAAGTTTTATCTAAGTTGCCAGTGTTACAAGGCAAACGCAGCAGGACAGAGGCCCACGTGAACCCTGCAACTTCTGATGCTTTAATGGCTATCTCCAATATACCTTCCCAGGGCTCTGAATTGGGGGGTAGGGAGGCCCTGTCTGAGGGGGAACTGTCTGACTCAGGTAGTGCATTACCCCAGACAGATTCGGGCGTCATGTCCTTCAGATTTAAACTTGAACACCTCCGCCTTTTGCTACAAGCGGTTTTGGTGACTGGACGACTGTGACTCTGGACGACTGTGACTCTATTGTGGTCCCGCCAGAGAAATTGAGTAAGATGGACAAATACTTAGAGGTCCCTTCTTATTCCGATGTGTTTCCGGTTCCTAAGAGAATTTCGGAAATTATTACAAGGGAATGGGAGAGACCGGGTATCCCGCTCTCCCCTTCCCCTATTTTTAGGAAAATGTACCCTATAGCTGACACCGTTCGGGACTCTTGGCAGACGGTCCCTAAGGTGGAGGGAGCTATTTCTACCCTGGCTAAGCGTACAACTATCCCTATTGAGGACAGTTGTGCTTTCAAGGACCCTATGGCTAAAAAATTGGAGGGTCTTCTAAAAAAGCTATATATTCATCAAGGGTTTCTGTTTCAACCAACGGCCTGCATTGTAACAGTCACAACTGCGGCTGCCTTTTTGGTTTGACGCTCTAGAAGAGTCCCTTTAGACTGAGACTCCTTTAGAAGAAATAATGGATAGAATAAAGGTCTTTAAGCTGGCTAATTCTTTTATTACGGATGCCGCCTTTCAGATTGCCAAATTGGCGGCTAAGAATTCAGGATTTTCCATTTTAGCGCGCAGAGCCTTATGATTAAAATCTTGGTCTGCGTATGTGTCCTCTAAATCAAAGCTCTTGGCGATTCCTTTCAAGGGTAAGACCCTGTATGGGCCTGACTTGAAGGAGATCATTTCTGACATAACGGCAGGTAAGGGTCATCTCCTCCCTCAGGACAAAACAGCTAAGCAAAGGGGACGACAGAGTAATTTTCGTTCTTTTCGAAACTTCAAGGGAATCCCCTCTTCCGTTAAACAGGAAGGGAATTATTCTGAAGCCAAAGCCACCTGGAAACCTAATCAGGGTTGGAATAAGGGTGAACAACCCAAGAAGCGTGCCGCTGCTACCAAGACAGCATGAAGGGGCGGTCCCCGATCCGGGACCGGATCTAGTAGGGGGCAGACTTTCTCTCTTTGTCCAGGCTTGGATGAGAGATGTTCAGGATCCCTGGACACTAGAAATAGTGTCTCAAGGGTATCAGTTGGAGTTAAAAAATTCCTTCCCAAGGGGAAGGTTTGTCTTTCACGATTGTCTGTAGACCAGATAAAAAGAGAGGCGTTCTTACGTTGTGTAAAAGACCTCTCCACTATGGGAGTAATTTGTCCCGTTCCAATACAGGAACAGGGGCAGGAGTTTTACTCAAATCTTTTTGTGGTTCCCAAAAAAGAGGGAACGTTCTGACCCATTTTAGATCTCAAGAGTCTAAACAAGTTTCTCAGTTCCATCCTTCAAGATGTAGACTATTAGGACAATTCTTCCATTGATCCAGGAGGGTCAATATATGACTACCGTGGACTTAAAGGATGCATATCTTCATATTCCTATCCACAAAGATCATCACCAGTTCCTAAGGTTTGCCTTCCTGGACAAACACTTTCAGTTCGTGGCTCTTCCTTTCGGGCTGGCCATGGCACCCAGGGTCTTCACAAATGTTCTAGGGTCTCTGCTGGCGGTTCTCAGACCGCGGGGCATTGCAGTGGCGCCTTATCTGGACGATATTCTGATCCAGGCGTCGCCTTATCAACTGACAGTCTCATACCGACATGGTTCTGTCCTTTCTAAGGACTCACGGGTGGAAGGTGAATCTAGAAAAGAGTTCACTAATTCCACAGACAGGGGTTCCTTTCCTGGGAACTCAGACTCTATATCCATGAAAATCTTCTTGACGGAAGTGAGAAAGTTAAAGATTCTGAATAGATGCCGAGCCCTTCAGTCCAATCCTCGGCCATCAGTGGCTCAGTGCATGGAGGTGATTGGATTGATGGTGGCGGCAATGGACATCATTCCGTTTGCTCGTTTTCATCTCAGACCTCTACAACTGAGCATGCTCAGACAGTGGAATGTAGGTTATGCAAATTTGTCTCCTCAGATAGATCTGGATCAGGAGACAAGAGACTCTTCTTTGATGGTTGTCGCTAGATCATCTGTCCCAAGGGACCGTGCTTCCTTCATGGGTGATAGTGACAACGGACGCCAGTCTACTAGGCTGGGGTGCAGTCTGGAATTTCCTGAAGTCTCAGGGTGTGTGGACTCGGTCGGAGTCTCTACTTTCAATCAATATTCTGGAATTGAGAGCAATATTCAATGCGCTTCAGGCTTGGCCTCAGTTGCCTTCGGCCAAATTCATCCGATTTCAGTCGGACAACATCACGACTGTGGCTTACATCAATCATCAGGGAGGAACAAGGAGTTCCTTAGCGATGACAGAAGTATCCAAGATAATTTGGTGGGCGGAAGCTCACTCTTGTTATCTGTCAGCAATCTACATCCCAGGAGTGGACAACTGGGAGGCAGATTTTTTGAGCAGACAGACGTTTCATCCAGGGGAATGGGAACTCCATCCAGAGGTCTTTGCCACCCTGATTCTCAGATGGGGCAGACCGGAATTGGATCTGATGGCGTCTCGTCAGAATGCCAAGCTCCCAAGATACGGATCCAGGTCCAGGGATCCTCAGGCCGAACTGATGGATGCCTTGGCAGTGCCTTGGTCGTTCAACTTAGCTTATGTGTTTCTACTGTTTGCTCTCCTTCCCCGGGTGATTGCACGGATCAAACAAGAAAGGGCTTCGGTGATTCTAATCGCTCCTGCGTGGCCTTGCAGGACTTGGTATGCCGATCTGGTGGACATGTCCTCTCTGCCGCCGTGGAAGCTTGCATTGAGGCAGGACCTTCTCATTCAGGGACCCTTCCATCATCCGAATCTAATTTCTCTGCAGCTGACTGCTTGGAGATTGAACGCTTGATTTTATCTAAGCGGTGGTTCTCTGATGCGGTCATTGATACCTTGATTCAGGCACGCAAGCCTGTTACTAGAAAGATTTACCATAAGATATGGCGTAAATCTCTTTATTGGTGCAAATTCAAGGGCTACTCATGGAGTAGGGTTAGGATTCCCAGGATTTTATCTTT
Source organism: Bombina bombina (assembly GCF_027579735.1). Taxonomy (NCBI): domain Eukaryota; kingdom Metazoa; phylum Chordata; class Amphibia; order Anura; family Bombinatoridae; genus Bombina; species Bombina bombina. The sequence continues at coordinate 569,696,917 of NC_069500.1, read as the reverse complement.
TCTCCAAGAAGGATTGGAGAAAGGATTGGAGAAAGAGTTGTCAGCGAGTTCCTTAAAGGGACAGATTTCTGCTTTGTCTATTTTGCTACACAAGCGTCTGGCAGATGTTCCAGATGTTCAATCTTTTTGTCAGGACCTGACTAGAATCCGGCCTGTGTTTAGACCAATTGCTCCTCTTTGGAGTTTGAATTTAGTTCTTAATGTTCTTCAAGGGGTTCCGTTTGAACCTATGCATTCCATAGATATAAAGTTATTATCTTGGAAAGTTTTATTTTTGGTTGCTATTTCTTCTGCTCGCAGAGTTTCTGAGCTTTCGGCATTACAATGTCATTCTCCTTATCTTAATTTTTCATTCTGATAAGGTGGTGTTACGTACCAAACCTGGTTTTCTTCCTAAGGTTGTTTCAAATAAAAATATTAATCAGGAAATTGTTGTTCCTTCCTTGTGTCCTAATCCTTCTAAGAAGGGAGCGTCTGTTACATAATTTGGACGTACTCCGTGCCTTGAAGTTCTACTTGCAGACGACTAAGGATTTTCGTCAAACATCTTCATTATTTGTTGTTTTTGCTGGGAAACGTAGGGGTCAGAAAGCTACGGCTACCTCTCTTTCTCTTTGGCTGAAGAGTATCATCCGTGTTGCATATGAGACTGCTGGACAGCAGCCTCCAGAACAAATTACTGCTCATTCTACTAGGGCTGTGGCTTCTTCATGGGCATTTAAAAATGATGCTTCTGTTGAACAGATTTGCAAGGCTGCAACTTGGTCATCTCTTCACACTTTTTCCAAATTTGATACTTTTGCCTCGTCCGAGGCTGTTTTTGGGAGAAAGGTTCTTCAAGCAGTGGTGCCTTCCGTTTAGGTTCCTGTCTTGTCCCTCCCTTTCATCCGTGTCCTATAGCTTTGGTATTGTATCCCATAAGTAAGGATGAAATCTGTGGACTCGTCATATCTTGTAAAAGAAAAGGAAATTTATGCTTACCTGATAAATTTATTTCTTTTACGATATGACGAGTCCACGACCCACCCTCTTGTTTTTATTTTTGTTAAACTTCAGTCACCTCTGCGCCTTGGCTTTTACTTTCTCTTCCTAACTTCGGTCGAATGACTGGGTTGGGGGGGGGGGAGGTAGGAGCTATTTATGCAGCTCTGCTATGGAGCTCTTTGCCTCCTTCTGCTGACCAGGAGGCGATATCATCCCATAAGTAAGGATGAAATCCGTGGACTCGTCATATCGTAAAAGAAATAAATTTATCAGGTAAGCATAAATTTCCTTTTTGAAGGCCGAAATTGCTGCCCATGTGTCCTCGGCAGTATCTGAGGCGCTGGCTGCCATCCCCATGCTGCAGGGGTAACGTAAGCGGAAAATTAGAAAATCCGATCGTAAGGTATTAAATCCTGTAGTGGCTAACCAAGTTGCTCTTTCCCATAAGTCGAAAGACGAGGATACTTCGGTTGCCTCTGAGGGTGAACTCTCAGATACGGATAGTGTAATCCCTTCTGATGCTGAAGGGGTTTCCTTCAGATTTAAGCTTGAACACCTTTGTGTTTTACTAAAGGAGGTTTTGGCTACTTTGGACAACTCCGATTCTCCTGTCGAAAATTGAAAAGATATTTTGACGTCCCCTCCCCAGGGGAGGGGTTTCCAGTGCCAGACCGTGCTACGAAGATTGCCCATGAATGGGAGAGGCTAGAGATTCCTTTTTCTCCCTCTCCAGTCTTTAGAAAGATGTTCCCAGTGGCTGATTCCATCAAGGATTCGTGGCAGATGGTCCCTAAGGTGGAAGGGCCGATTTCTACTCTGGCCAAGAGGACACCTATTCTTATTGAGGATAGTTGCTCTTTCAAGGACCCTATGGATAAGAAGCTGGACGCTTTCTTAACCCCTTAATGACCACAGCACTTTTCCATTTTCTGTCCGTTTGGGACCAAGGCTATTTTTACATTTTTGCGGTGTTTGTGTTTAGCTGTAATTTTCCTCTTACTCATTTACTGTACCCACACATATTATATACCGTTTTTCTCGCCATTAAATGGACTTTCTAAAGATACCATTATTTTCATCATATCTTATAATTTACTATAAATTTTTTTTATAAAATATGAGGAAAAATTGAAAAAAATACACTTTTTCTAACTTTGACCCCCAAAATCTGTTACATATCTACAACCACCAAAAAACACCTATGCTAAATAGTTTCTACATTTTGTCCTGAGTTTAGAAATACCCAATGTTTACATGTTCTTTGCTTTTTTTGCAAGTTATAGGGCAATAAATACAAGTAGCACTTTGCTATTTCCAAACCACTTTTTTTTTTCAAAATTAGCGCTAGTTACATTAGAACCCTGATATCTTTCAGGAATCTCTGAATATCCATTGACATGTATATATTTTTTTTAGTAGACAACCCAAAGTATTGATCTAGGCCCATTTTGGTATATTTCATGCCACCATTTCACCGCCAAATGCGATCAAATAAAAAAAATTGTTCACTTTTTCACAAATTTTTTCAAAAACTTTAGGTTTCTCACTGAAATTATTTACAAACAGCTTGTGCAATTATGGCTTAAATGGTTGTAAATTCTTCTCTGGGATCCCCTTTGTTCAGAAATAGCAGACTTATATGGCTTTGGTGTTGCTTTTTGGTAATTAGAATGCCACTAAATGCCACTGCGCACCACACGTGTATTATGCCCAGCAGTGAAGGGGTTAATTAGGGAGCATGTAGGGAGCTTTTTGGGGTAATTTTAGCTTTAGTGTAGTGTAGTAGACAACCCCAAGTATTGATCTAGGCCCATTTTGGTATATTTCATGCCACCATTTCACTGCCAAATGCGATCAAATTAAAAAAAAAGTTAACTTTTTCACAATTTTAGGTTTCTCACTGAAATAATTTACAAACAGCTTGTGCAGTTATGGCACAAATGGTTGTAAATGCTTCTCTGGGATCCCCTTTGTTCAGAAATAGCAGACATATATGGCTTTGGCGTTGCTTTTTGGTATTTAGAAGGCCGCTAAATGCTGCTGCGCATCACACGTGTATTATGGCTAGCAGTGAAGGGGTTAATTAGGTAGCTTGTAGGGAGCTTGCAGGGTTAATATCACATTTAGTGTAGAGCTCAGCCTCCCACCTGAAACATCAGACCCCCTGATCCCACCCAAACAGCTCTCTTCCCTCCCCACCCCACAATTGTCCCCGCCATCTTAAGTACTGGCAGAAAGTCTGCCAGTACTAAAATAAAAGCTATATGTTTTTTTCTCCAACATAGGTGTGTCCGGTCCACGGCGTCATCCTTACTTGTGGGATATTCTCTTCCCCAACAGGAAATGGCAAAGAGCCCAGCAAAGCTGGTCACATGATCCCTCCTAGGCTCCGCCTACCCCAGTCATTCTCTTTGCCGTTGTACAGGCAACATCTCCACGGAGATGGCTTAGAGTTTTTTAGTGTTTAACTGTAGTTTTTATTATTCAATCAAGAGTTTGTTATTTTAAAATAGTGCTGGTATGTACTATTTACTCTGAAACAGAAAAGAGATGAAGATTTCTGTTTGTAAGAGGAAAATGATTTTAGCAACCGTTACTAAAATCCATGGCTGTTCCACACAGGACTGTTGAGAGGAATTAACTTCAGTTGGGGGAACAGTGAGCAGTCTTTTGCTGCTTGAGGTATGACACATTCTAACAAGACGATGTAATGCTGGAAGCTGTCATTTTCCCTATGGGATCCGGTAAGCCATTTTTATTCAGACAGTAAATAAGGGCTTCACAAGGGCTTATTAAGACTGTAGACATTTTCTGGGCTAAATCGATTCATATATACACATATTTAGCCTTGAGGAATCATTTAATCTGGGTATTTTTGTAAAATAATATCGGCAGGCACTGTTTTAGACACCTTATTCTCTAGGGGCTTTCCCCAATCATAGGCAGAGCCCCATTTTCGCACCGGTATTGCGCACTTGTTTTTGAGAAGCATGACATGCAGTCGCATGTGTGAGGAGCTCTGATACATAGAAAAGACTTTCTGAAGGCGTCATTTGGTATCGTATTCCCCTTTGGGCTTGGTTGGGTCTCAGCAAAGCAGATACCAGGGACTGTAAAGGGGTTAAAGATAAAAACGGCTCCGGTTCCGTTATTTTAAGGGTTAAAGCTTCCAAATTTGGTGTGCAATACTTTTAAGGCTTTAAGACACTGTGGTGAAATTTTGGTGAATTTTGAACAATTCCTTCATACTTTTTCGCAATTGCAGTAATAAAGTGTGTTCAGTTTAAAATTTAAAGTGACAGTAACGGTTTTATTTTAAAACGTTTTTTGTACTTTGTTATCAAGTTTATGCCTGTTTAACATGTCTGAACTACCAGATAGACTGTGTTCTGAATGTGGGGAAGCCAAGGTTCCTTCTCATTTAAATAGATGTGATTTATGTGACACTGAAAATGATGCCCAAGATGATTCCTCAAGTGAGGGGAGTAAGCATGGTACTGCATCATTCCCTCCTTCGTCTACACCAGTCTTGCCCACTCAGGAGGCCCCTAGTACATCTAGCGCGCCAATACTCCTTACTATGCAACAATTAACGGCTGTAATGGATAATTCTATCAAAAACATTTTAGCCAAAATGCCCACTTATCAGCGTAAGCGCGACTGCTCTGTTTTAGATACTGAAGAGCATGAGGACGCTGATGATAATGGTTCTGAAATGCCCCTACACCAGTCTGAGGGGGCCAGGGAGGTTTTGTCTGAGGGAGAAATTTCAGATTCAGGGAAAATTTCTCAACAAGCTGAACCCGATGTGATTACATTTAAATTTAAGTTGGAACATCTCCGCGCTCTGCTTAAGGAGGTATTATCCACTCTGGATGATTGTGAGAATTTGATCATCCCAGAGAAACTATGTAAAATGGACAAGTTCCTAGAGGTCCCGGGGCTCCCAGAAGCTTTTCCTATACCCAAGCGGGTGGCGGACATTGTAAATAAAGAATGGGAAAGGCCCGGTATACCTTTCGTCCCTCCCCCCATATTTAAAAAATTGTTTCCTATGGTCGACCCCAGAAAGGACTTATGGCAGACAGTCCCCAAGGTCGAGGGAGCGGTTTCTACTTTAAACAAACGCACCACTATACCCATAGAAGATAGTTGTGCTTTCAAAGATCCTATGGATAAAAAATTAGAAGGTTTGCTTAAAAAGATGTTTGTTCAGCAAGGTTACCTTCTACAACCAATTTCATGCATTGTCCCTGTCACTACAGCCGCGTGTTTCTGGTTCGATGAGCTAGTAAAGGCGATCGATAGTGATTCTCCTCCTTATGAGGAGATTATGGACAGAATCCGTGCTCTCAAATTGGCTAATTCTTTCACCCTAGACGCCACTTTGCAATTGGCTAGGTTAGCGGCGAAAAATTCTGGGTTTGCTATTGTGGCGCGCAGAGCGCTTTGGTTGAAATCTTGGTCAGCGGATGCGTCTTCCAAGAACAAACTACTTAACATTCCTTTCAAGGGGAAAACGCTGTTTGGCCCTGACTTGAAAGAGATTATCTCTGATATCACTGGGGGTAAGGGCCACGCCCTTCCTCAGGATAGGTCTTTCAAGGCCAAACATAAACCTAATTTTCGTCCCTTTCGTAGAAACGGACCAGCCCCAAGTGCTACGTCCTCTAAGCAAGAGGGTAATACTTCTCAAGCCAAGCCAGCCTGGAGACCAATGCAAGGCTGGAACAAGGGAAAGCAGGCCAAGAAACCTGCCACTGCTACCAAGACAGCATGAAATGTTGGCCCCCGATCCGGGACCGGATCTGGTGGGGGGCAGACTCTCTCTCTTCGCTCAGGCTTGGGCAAGAGATGTTCTGGATCCTTGGGCACTAGAAATAGTCTCCCAAGGTTATCTTCTGGAATTCAAGGGGCTTCCCCCAAGGGGGAGGTTCCACAGGTCTCAATTGTCTTCAGAAGACAGGCATTCTTACATTGTGTAGAAGACCTGTTAAAAATGGGAGTGATTCATCCTGTTCCATTAGGAGAACAAGGGATGGGGTTCTACTCCAATCTGTTCATAGTTCCCAAAAAAGAGGGAACGTTCAGACCAATCTTAGATCTCAAGATCTTAAACAAGTTTCTCAAGGTTCCATCGTTCAAAATGGAAACCATTCGAACAATTCTTCCTTCCATCCAGGAAGGTCAATTCATGACCACGGTGGATTTAAAGGATGCGTATCTACATATTCCTATCCACAAGGAACATCATCGGTTCCTAAGGTTCGCATTCCTGGACAAGCATTACCAGTTCGTGGCGCTTCCTTTCGGATTAGCCACTGCTCCAAGGATTTTCACAAAGGTACTAGGGTCCCTTCTAGCGGTACTAAGACCAAGGGGCATTGCAGTAGTTCCTTACTTGGACGACATTCTGATTCAAGCGTCGTCCCTTCCTCAAGCAAAGGCTCACACGGACATAGTCCTGGCCTTTCTCAGATCTCACGGATGGAAAGTGAACGTGGAAAAGAGTTCTCTATCTCCGTCGACAAGGGTTCCCTTCTTGGGAACAATAATAGACTCCTTAGAAATGAGGATTTTTCTGACAGAGGCCAGAAAAACAAAACTTCTAAACTCTTGTCAAACACTTCATTCCGTTCCTCTTCCTTCCATAGCGCAGTGCATGGAAGTAATAGGTTTGATGGTAGCGGCAATGGACATAGTTCCTTTTGCGCGCATTCATCTAAGACCATTACAACTGTGCATGCTCAGTCAGTGGAATGGGGACTATACAGACTTGTCTCCGAAGATACAAGTAAATCAGAGGACCAGAGACTCACTCCGTTGGTGGCTGTCCCTGGACACCCTGTCACAAGGGATGACCTTCCGCAGACCAGAGTGGGTCATTGTCACGACCGACGCCAGTCTGATGGGCTGGGGCGCGGTCTGGGGACCCCTGAAAGCTCAGGGTCTTTGGTCTCGGGAAGAATCTCTTCTACCGATAAATATTCTGGAACTGAGAGCGATATTCAATGCTCTCAAGGCTTGGCCTCAGCTAGCAAAGGCCAAGTTCATACGGTTTCAATCAGACAACATGACGACTGTTGCGTACATCAACCATCAGGGGGGAACAAGGAGTTCCCTGGCGATGGAAGAAGTGACCAAAATCATTCAATGGGCGGAGACTCACTCCTGCCACCTGTCTGCAATCCACATCCCAGGAGTGGAAAATTGGGAAGCGGATTTTCTGAGTCGTCAGACATTACATCCGGGGGAGTGGGAACTCCATCCGGAAATCTTTGCCCAAATTACTCAACTGTGGGGCATTCCAGACATGGATCTGATGGCCTCTCGTCAGAACTTCAAGGTTCCTTGCTACGGGTCCAGATCCAGGGATCCCAAGGCGACTCTAGTAGATGCACTAGTAGCACCTTGGACCTTCAAACTAGCTTATGTATTCCCGCCGTTTCCTCTCATCCCCAGGCTGGTAGCCAGGATCAATCAGGAGAGGGCGTCGGTGATCTTGATAGCTCCTGCGTGGCCACGCAGGACTTGGTATGCAGATCTGGTGAATATGTCATCGGCTCCACCATGGAAGCTACCTTTGAGACGAGACCTTCTTGTTCAAGGTCCGTTCGAACATCCGAATCTGGTCTCACTCCAGCTGACTGCTTGGAGATTGAACGCTTGATCTTATCAAAACGAGGGTTCTCAGATTCTGTTATTGATACTCTTGTTCAGGCCAGAAAGCCTGTAACTAGAAAAATTTACCACAAAATATGGAAAAAATATATCTGTTGGTGTGAATCTAAAGGATTCCCTTGGGACAAGGTAAAGATTCCTAAGATTCTATCCTTTCTTCAAGAAGGATTGGAGAAAGGATTATCTGCAAGTTCCTTGAAGGGACAGATTTCTGCCTTGTCTGTGTTACTTCACAAAAAGCTGGCAGCTGTGCCAGATGTTCAAGCCTTTGTTCAGGCTCTGGTTAGAATCAAGCCTGTTTACAAACCTTTGACTACTCCTTGGAGTCTCAACTTAGTTCTTTCAGTTCTTCAGGGGGTTCCGTTTGAACCCTTACATTCCGTTGATATTAAGTTATTATCTTGGAAAGTTTTGTTTTTGGTTGCAATTTCTTCTGCTAGAAGAGTTTCAGAATTATCTGCTCTGCAGTGTTCTCCTCCTTATCTGGTGTTCCATGCAGATAAGGTGGTTTTACGTACTAAACCTGGTTTTCTTCCAAAAGTTGTTTCTAACAAAAACATTAACCAGGAGATAGTCGTGCCTTCTTTGTGTCCGAAACCAGTTTCGAAGAAGGAACGTTTGTTGCACAATTTGGATGTTGTTCGCGCTCTAAAATTCTATTTAGATGCTACAAAGGATTTTAGACAAACATCTTCCTTGTTTGTTGTTTATTCTGGTAAAAGGAGAGGTCAAAAAGCAACTTCTACCTCTCTCTCTTTTTGGATTAAAAGCATCATCAGATTGGCTTATGTGACTGCCGGACGGCAGCCTCCTGAAAGAATCACAGCTCATTCCACTAGGGCTGTGGCTTCCTCATGGGCCTTCAAGAACGAGGCTTCTGTTGATCAGATATGTAGGGCAGCGACTTGGTCTTCACTGCACACTTTTACCAAATTTTACAAGTTTGATACTTTTGCTTCTTCTGAGGCTATTTTTGGGAGAAAGGTTTTGCAAGCCGTGGTGCCTTCCATCTAGGTGACCTGATTTGCTCCCTCCCTTCATCCGTGTCCTAAAGCTTTGGTATTGGTTCCCACAAGTAAGGATGACGCCGTGGACCGGACACACCTATGTTGGAGAAAACAGAATTTATGTTTACCTGATAAATTACTTTCTCCAACGGTGTGTCCGGTCCACGGCCCGCCCTGGTTTTTTTAATCAGGTCTGATAATTTATTTTCTTTAACTACAGTCACCACGGTATCATATGGTTTCTCCTATGCAAATATTCCTCCTTAACGTCGGTCGAATGACTGGGGTAGGCGGAGCCTAGGAGGGATCATGTGACCAGCTTTGCTGGGCTCTTTGCCATTTCCTGTTGGGGAAGAGAATATCCCACAAGTAAGGATGACGCCGTGGACCGGACACACCGTTGGAGAAAGTAATTTATCAGGTAAACATAAATTCTGTTTTTTTAAAAAAAAAAAAAAAAAAAAAGCATATTTACATATGCTGCTGTGTACTATCCCCCCCTTAGCCCCCAACCTCACTGATCCCCCCCCCAAACAGCTCTATAACCCTCCCACTCTAACTTAATCTGCGCCATTTTGGGTACTGGCCGCTGTCTGCCAGTACCCAGTTTAGAAGAAAAAATGTTTTTTTTTTTAGTTTTTATTAAACTTTTCTGTAGTGTAGCTTCCCCCCACACAAAACCAACCCCCCACCCCTCCACGATCTCTTTTTGTGCTTTTGCACAAACAAGATTTGGCCATTTGTTACTAAAAATATTTTCCATAGTGTAGCGGTTCCCGCCCCGTGCACGCGCCCGCCCGCCACCCTCCGTGCACGCGCCCCCTAACGGCCCGCACCCGATCCCGCCCCCCTTGACGTCACAGGGCACACCGATGGCCGCCCACCCGCCTCCTAAGTCGGCTCCCACCCACCAACGATACCGGCCATCGATGTCCGGTGCAGAGAGGGCCACAGAGTGGCTCTCTCTGCATCGGATGGCCGTGTAAGGTTATTGCAGGATGCCTCCATATCGAGGCATCACTGCAATAACCGGAAAGCAGCTGGAAGCGAGCAAGATTGCTTCCAGCTGCTTTCCACACCGAGGACGTGCAGGGTACGTCCTCAGGCGTTAACTGCCTTTTTTTTTTTTGAGGACGTACCCTGCACGTCCTCGGTCATTAAGGGGTTAAAGATGATGTATATTCACCAGGGCTTACAATGGCAGCCGGCGGTGTGTGTTGCTACAGTAACAACTGGGCAGCCTACTGGTTTGACGCTTTGTCTGAGTCCCTACAAGCTGAGACTCCTTTGGAGGAGATACAGGACAGGATAAAGGATCTCAGGTTAGCCAATTACTTTATCACTGACGCCTCTTTGCAAGTCATTAAATTGGGAGCCAAGATATCTGGCTTTGCAATTTTAGCGCGTAGGGCGCTATGGCTAAAATCTTGGTCAGCTGATGTTTCTTCTAAATCTAAGCTTTTGGCGATTCCTTACAAGGGAAAGACCTAGTTTGTGCCAGGGTTAGCAGAATTTATTTCCAATATCACAGGTGGTAAGGGTTATTTTCTGCCTCAAGACAAGAAGAACAAATCAAAAGGTTGTCAGAGTAATTTTCGTTCCTTTCGAAATTTCAGAGGTAAGTCCTTCCCCCTCCTCTACCAAACAGGAGCAGTCCAAGCCTGCATGGAAGCCCAGTCAGTCTTGGAACAAGGGGAAGCAATCTAAGAAGCCTGCAGCTGAATCTAAGTCAGCATGAAATGTCTGCCCCCGATCCAGGATTGGATCAAGTGGGGGGCAGACTCTCTCAATTTTCTCAAGCTTGGGAATGAGATGTCCCAGACCCTTGGGCACTTGACATAGTTTTCCAGAGTTACAAGTTAGAGTTCAAAACTCCCCCCCCCCCAGGGGCAGATTCCACCTCTCAAGATTATCTGTAGACCAGATAAAGAGAGGCGTTCTTAAAATGTGTACAGGATCTTTCCCTCTTGGGAGTGATAGTTCCAGTCCCAATACAGAAACAGGGTCTCGGGTGCTATTCCAACCTGTTTGTGGTTCCCAAAAAAGAGGGAACTTTCAGGCCCATTCTAGATCTTTAAAGTAACTCAACAAATTTTTTGTAGAGTGCCGTCCTTTTAAGATGGAGTCTATCCGTTCCCTTCTTCCTCTGGTTCAGGAGGGTCAATTCATGACAACCATAGACCTGAAGGATGCGTACCTACAAGTTGCCATTTACAAGGATCGTCACAAATTTCTGAGATTTGCCTATCTGGACAAACGCTTTCAATTTGTAGAGCTTCCATTTGGCCTTGCCACAGCTCCCATAATTTTCTCAAATGTCCCCGGAGCTCTATTGGCAGTAATTTGGTCCTGGGGAATTGCAGTGGCACCCTATCTGGACAATATTCTGGTTCAGGCGCCATCTTTGCAACTAGCAGAATCTCATACAAAGATCTTGTCTTTTTTTCGTTCCCATAGTTGGAAGGTCAATTTGGACAAACGTTCTCTTGTTTCGGCTACAAGAGTGATCTTTTTAGGGACTATTATAGATTCCCTATCAATGAAAATTTTTCTGACGGAGGTCAGAAGAGCAAAGATTATTTCCGCTTGCCTGTCTCTACAGTCTGCGGTACGACCTTCAGTGGCCCAATACATGAAGGTAATTGGGTTGATGGTGGCTTCCATGGACATAGTTCCCTTTTGCACCTCTTCAGCTATGCATGCTTGCTCAATGGAACTGGGATTATACTGATCTATCTCAGAGGATAATTCTGGATCGGTCAACAAGAGACTCTCTGCCGTGGTGGCTGTCTCAAGAACATCTGTCCCAGGGGACGTTTGGGTAATTGTGAGCAGTCTGGGACTCGTTGAAGGCACAGGGATTTTGGTCTCAGGAGGAATCTGCCCATACTCATTTTTTGGTCTCAGGAGGAATCTGCCCATACTCATTCTAGAGTTGAGAGCAATCTTCAATGCTTTGATGGCTTGGCCTCAACTGGCTCTAGCCCAGTTTATCAGGTTCCAGTCGGACAACATAACCTCAGTGGTTTACATCAACCACTAGGGGGGAACTCAGAGTTCCTTAGCCATAAAGGAAGTGGCGCGAATCATTCAGTGGGCGGAGGCTCTCAATTGCTGTCTATCTGCCATCCACATCCCAGGAGTGGACAATTGGGAGGCAGATTTCTTGAGCAGACAGACTTTCCATCCTGGGGAGTGGGAACTCCATCCGGAAGTGTTCTCCACGTTAACAACCAAATGAGGGTTGTCCGTGGACTCACCGTGTCTTAAGAAAGAAAACAAAATTTATGCTTACCTGATAAATTTATTTATTTCTTGACACGGTGAGTCCACAGCCCGCCTTTATTTTAAGACCGTTTTTTTATATAAACCTCAGGCACCTCTACACCTTATTTCCTTTCTCTTTTTCCTTCGGTCGAATGACTGGGGGTTGTGGAAAGGGAAGTGATACTTAACACTTTACTGTGGTGCTCTTTGCCTCCTCCTGCTGGCCAGGGGTGATATTCCCAACAGTAATTGCTGATTCCGTGGACTCACCGTGTCAAGAAATAAATACATTTATCATGTAAGCATAAATGTTGTTTTGCAAATTCATAGTCTTTTTACTGAAACTTATCTATTTTGTTTATATCTAGTAATTATGAATTCGTCTGATATTGCAAATCGAGTGAAAACTTGGCTGTCATCTGCACGGCATGTTAAGGTCCCTGATCAGTGGCTAGAAGCTTGCATAAACTGGATCCAAGAAGAAAATGAAAGTTCCTCTTTGTCACAGGCAGAAATCAATAAACAAGTATTTGACCAATGGCTTCTTACAGATTTAAGAGATTTAGAGTTTCCAGTTTTGCCACAAGGCATCTTAGAGTCTCTCAAATTTGAATTGAATGGTTTTTATGCACTTCAGATGGATTCTCTGGTTGATGTGAGCCTTCCTGCTTATTCTCAACTTCAGAAGTTAAGGGGAAGGGACAATCCGAATGAGCAAGTTACAGCTACAACACAAGCAACCCAAAAGCCATGGGAAGCAAAGCCAAACCGCATGCTTATGCTACAGCTTACTGATGGAACACAGCAGATTCAAGGTATGGAATACCAGCCTATTCCAATTCTTAACACCACCCTTCCTCCTGGTGCAAAACTCTTACTGCAAGGAACCGTTACAGTCCGCCTTGGAGTCCTTCTACTTAAACCGGAAAATGTTAAATTCCTTGGGGGAGAAGTAGAGGCTCTTTTAGAGGAGCATTCTCAAGTCCAAGTTCTTTCACGGTTAATTGGTGCAGAAGTCAGCCGATTGCCACAAAGATCAGATACACAAGAGCAAGACGTGGCAAGCCGTGCTGATGATATTGGGCAAGTTGTAGGTCCCTCAGATGAAGATTTATTAGCAAGCCTTGATGATAATTTAGAATTTACCATTAACAATGGGACTGTTCGTGACAGTGGATATTATAGCAGAAATGACAGCTCAAGTCACAGTTCAAATATTTCTTATTTAGACCGCCAGCAGACCCAGGAATTAAGGGCTGGGCAAGATTATTTACCACTGCCAAACCAAAATGTACGAGTGAACATAAGAGACCCTGTAGTACAAGATTATGATATAGATGATGACATATTTTTGGAGGAGGAAATTCAGAGAGAATTAGAAGAAACGTCCATGAGCCAAGCTGAGACCACACATAGAAATAAAGATTTGCCTACAGCTATTTCCTCTACATTAAACAGACATACTTTCGATAATGATGTCTCAAGAGACAATTTAGATAATCCTCCTTTTACATACCTGTCAGTGATATTTTCCAGTAAAATCAGTGCAATAAAATCTGTAAAACTTAAGTCATTTATTGTAACTCTTAATGGAAACCTCACAAGCTGCACTGGCTTCTGGAGTATAAAAGCCAAAATATCTGATGGAACTGGTTACCTTGATGTGGAGTTCAGTGACACTGTTCTAACAAAGTTGATAGGATTTTCAGTACCAGAGATGAAAAAATTAAAAAAAGATCCAACCCAGAAAACTAAGCTAATGAATGGTCTTCAGAAATGTCAACAAGAATTGACGGACTTTTGTGGCATTATGACCATTTCATACAACCCCACAAATTCAGAAGCAAGTGTTGTGGCGTTAGAGAATGTGAATGAAGAAACCATGGAGTCTTTAAGGATCAGGGTCAATCGATAGCAAGTACATAGATATAAGTAGGGTGCTTATTAGATGCTTATTATTTTTTTTATTTTTTTTGCACAAAATATTCTGTGATAAGCACTCTTTTTTTTTTTTTTTTTTTTTTTTTAATGATCATTTGATATCGTAGTTTAATGTGTATTAAACCCTCTGTAAGTAAGTTGTGTGAGAAAGAAGAAAAAAATATACACATTGAAATACAAACACTGAACTTTAAAGGACAGCAAAGTCAAAATGACATTTTCATAATTCAGATAGAGCATGCAATTTTAAACAACTTTCCATTTTATTTCTATCAAATTTGCTTAGTTGTTTTGAAATCCTTTGTTGAAAAGGAAACCTAGACAGGCTGAGGAGCAGAAAAGCTCTACTGGGGGTTAGCTGAACACATCTGGTAAGCCAATGACAAGAGGCAAATATATGCAGTCACCAATCGCCAGCTAGCTCCCAGCAGTGCATTGCTGCTCTTAAGCCAACCTAGATATGTTTTTCAACTTGTTAATAGATGTAAATTAGGTGTTTTATAATTGCATGCTCTCTCTGAATCATGCAATTTTAGTTTAGACTTTACTGTCCCTTTAATTTTGTCTACTATATTATATTATTATAATTTAATTAGATATGTAATAATTTTCTAGTAAACTTGAGTTAGTAAGACAAAAAATGTGAGTTGCTATATTGTTTTAAAACATAAAGATGTGTTTCTCTTTTAAAATATTGTCTGCCAAGTTTATATACCTAATGTAAATCAGAATATCCTTATTGTTAATAAATGCATAGTTTTTTTGCAATTATGACTGCACACCTCAATGAAACCATAAAGATAAGTGTAAGAATTTTTAAATCTGATCAACAGGTCCATAATAATACATTATTTGTATATTGCAATTGATTTGACCAAGACTTTGCTCAAAATGTATTAAAGTGAACATGTACATTAATAAAGAAAGCAATCCAACCCTCTGTGGGTAAATCAGTATTCAGTATATCACTTTCTAACATGTTAAGCAGCCACTTTTCATTAATATAGGGTCTATTAGGGCTTGACATAGTCCTCTAGAAATTAGGGATGTACAAAATTTCAGTATTTGTTAGTGAAATTACTGCTGCAAATGGTCATAGTCTGCGGCATGTTGCTCAATTCAGCACCGTATTTATTAGCGTAAAAAGTGCAACACACAAATATTAGGATTTGCATAGATATTTGTGAGTTGCACTTTAAAAAATCCGGCACCGAAATGGACTGAATACCTCAGACCACTAACGAATGTTAAATGCCAAAATGTTGCACATACCTAATAGAAATTATCGCAAA
Source organism: Bombina bombina (assembly GCF_027579735.1). NCBI lineage: Eukaryota > Metazoa > Chordata > Amphibia > Anura > Bombinatoridae > Bombina > Bombina bombina. The sequence goes on along the minus strand of NC_069500.1, from coordinate 569,681,745 downwards.
TCAGTGCTTCATTAGATTTTTTTTTCCCCTTGGTATTTGAATTTGAGAAAGATACGAATTACTTTATTTACAGCTGGCTGAACACTTTAGCCACAAATCTCACAAGACGTTACTAAGCTACCATTGTGGTCTCTGAATGAGAGCCAAATGAATGTGCTTGCACAATATTTATCCATACAAACCTAATAATGACACTGAATCTGTCAATGTATTACAAAATCCCAGTTTATTTCACAGGGCTCATTCTTAATTACTTTTTAACGCTGCACTCAAGTGTTGAGGCACCTCATTACACATCACCAATTTAGCACAGGCTTGGTCATTTATTTTTCCTTAATCGCCATAATGCCTCATCTACTATTGTATTTACTATCAGATTTTGCATCTATTAGAGATGTGCATTCGTTTTCAGAAGAATGCACATTTGTCATGAAAATCCGAATGAATGCACCAACGAAAATAAAGAAAATTAATTTTAAGGCAAGTATTCCCTTAGTGACCAGATTATTTTTCAATGTTCTTATTCTTAAGGACCAGGGCTAGTTTTACATTTCTGCATTTTTTGTGTTTAGCTCTAATTTTTCTCTTACTCATTTACTGTACCCACATATACTATATACCGTTTTTCTCGCCATTAAATGGACTTTCTAAAGATACCATTATTTTCCTCATATCATATAATTTACTATAAAAACAATTATAAAATATGATGAAAATATTAAAAAATACACTTTTTCTAACTTTGACCCCCAAAATCTGTTACTTGTCTACAACCATCAAACACCCATGCTAAATAGTTTCTAAATTTTGTCCTGAGTTTAGAAATATCCAATGTTTACATGCTCTTTGCTTTTTTTGTGTGCAAGTTATAGGGCAATAGGTACAAGTAGCACTTTGCTATTTCCAAACCATTTTTTTTTTCAAAATTAGCGATAGGTACATTGTAACAATAATATCTGTCAGGAATCCCTGAATATCCCTTGACATGTATATAATTTTTTTTTTTAGTAGACAACCCAACGTATTGATCAAGGCCCATTTCCATCTAAAGGGGAGGAGAGTCCACGGCTTCATTCATTACTATTGGGAATTAAGAACCTGGCCACCAGGAGGAGGCAAAGACACCCCAGCCAAAGACTTAAATACCTCCCCCACTTCCCTCATCCCCCAGTCATTCTTTGCCTTTCGTCACAGGGGGATGGCAGAGGAGTTTCAGAGTAGTCTCTTATGGAGGGAAGAACTCTTCGCAGTGGGACTGGAGTTTTAAGTAGTCCTGTCAGCCTCTCAGTGAGAGCCTGGGCGAAAGTTAGAGCCCGGAGATGCAGGGAGAGTCTTTCTGCGAAACCATCTCGACTCATATTAACAGCTCCATAAGCAATCAGCATTGACGAGTTTCGCTGCCTGCTTTCTTCACTCAAGTCCACGTCAGCAGCGAGGCTATTAACCTGTCACACTTGAAGGGCCGTGTTTCTGTTCCATGGCGTAGATTCTGGTAAGATCGTTTAATTTTTTTATTAATAAAGATAACATAGAAGACAGGGTCACAGTGTGTCACCTTTTTATCTTTACAAAATCGAGGGTTAATATTCCTGCAAGGGGGATTATTGAACAGGGATGGTTTATACACAATATTGTTTATTGTGTCATTGCTGCGTTATGTGCGAGATGAGGCTCTGGCAATGTGTGGAACTTTCAGGTTACTTGCGGAAGCTTTGCACAGACATTTTTTGGTGTGTTTTTCCCTAGTGCAGGGCGGTCCTGCCAGGCATTCCATGTGACTGGGTGTTGCTATCTATCCTTCCTGTTGATCTGTGGCGCAGGAGACGTAGCGGTTTTCGTAGTCCGGGTCCTAGGAGGTGGTGAGTGCCCCGGACATTGGTGGTATAAAGGTGCCTATTTAATAAATAAAGTTAGCCTAACCAAACGCGCAATCTAAAAGTAAACAGATGTCTTGTACTACTGAGCCGTCCACCTTCTTCATCCCGGGAGGTGCGTTCCCTACATTCTCCGATTGCACATGCAGCGCCCCAGGGTCCAACCGTTTCTCCTTCGGGAGATATTCGTTGGCCGTCGGACTTTGCGGACCTACTGGAATCGGCGGTTTCAAAAGTGATCCATGCCTTACCACGTTCTGCTAAGCGCAAGCGTAGGGTTTATCATAGTGGCCCGGCCCAGGGTTTGTCCTCGCGGATGGAAGATCCAGAGGCTCTATATGATGAGGCCCAATCCGACTCTTCGGAGGAGGCCCTTTTTGGGTCGGAGTCCGTGTCATCTAAACCTCCAGCGGCGGAGGAGCCTGGTTATAGGTTTAGGATGGAGAATTTGCGATTTCTGCTACGGCAGGTGCTTGCTACTCTGGAGGTTCTGGAACCTAAGATACCGGAGGAACCTGTGATTCCTAAGCTTGACAAGGTATACGAGGACAGGGTCAGTCCTCAGTCTTTCCTGGTTCCCGTTAAGATGGCTAATATTAAGAACAAATGGGAGCGATTAGGTTCTTCCTTTTCCCCTTCTTCTTCCTTTTAAAAACAGTTCCCGGTTTCGGACTCTCAGCTTGAGCTGGATGGGACTATCTCTACACTCGCGAAGCGGACGACCATTCCCCTCGAGGATAGTTTGTCATTTAAAGAGCCCAAGGATAAAAAGCTGGAAAACATGTTGAGAATGATGTTTCAGCACACGGGGTTTGTTTTTCAGCCAGCAGCGGCCGTTGCGGCAGTCACTGGAGCTGCGACATATTGGTTTGAATCCCTGTGTGAAATGGTCGAGGGGGAGACATCCGTTGACGAGATACAGGAGAAGATTAAGGCGCTGAAAATCGCCAATTCTTTCACCTGTGATGCCAATATGCAAATTATTCGCCTGAATGCTAAGGTGTCAGGTTTTTCTGTTTTAGTGCGCAGGGCTCTGTGGCTAAAATCTTGGTCTGCGGACATGACCTCTAAGGCGAGGCTGTTGTCCCTGCCTTTTCAAGGAAAGATCCTGTTCGGTCCAGGATTGGATTCGATTATATCCACGGTTACGGGAGGCAAGGGAGCTTTCCTACCGCAGGATAAGAAGGCTAAGCCTAAAGGATCTACTTTTCGTCCCTTTCGTGGGGACAATGCCTAGCGCCAGCAAACCTGCCACGAAAGTGGACCAGTCCAAGCGATCTTGGAAGCCGGCTCAATCTTGAAACAAGTCTAAGCAGAGCAAGAAGCCAGCCGAGACGAAATTGGCATGAAGGTGCAGCCCCTGACCGGTCTCCAGATCACATAGGGGGCAGATTATCTCTGTTCTCAGATGCATTGTTGCAGGACGTTCAGGACCCTTGGGTTCTAGAAGTGGTCTCCCAGGGTTACAGGATAGGGTTCAGATCCCATCCGCCCGAGGGCAGAGTCCTCCTGTCAAACCTGTCTTCATCAGAGAAGAGAGAGGCTTTTCTAAGGTGTGTGAGAGATCGCGCCTCTCTCTGGGTTATCGTACCAGTACCCCTAGCAGAAAGGGGTCTAGGGTACTATTCCAACCTTTTTTTGGTTCCAAAGAAGGAGGACACGTTCTGCCTGATTCTGGACCTAAAGTGTTAAAACAAGTTTCTGAGTGTTCCATCGTTTAAAATGGAAACTGTCAGATCTATTCTGCCCCTAGTTCAAGAGGGACAGTTCATGACGACTATAGTTTTAAAGGACGCCTACCTTCATGTGCCAAGCCACAGGGACCACTTCAGGTTCCTAAGATTTGCATTTCTGGACCAACACTCCCAATTTGTGGCCCTTCCTTTTGGTCTGGCGACAGCCCCGAGAGTCTTTACGAAGGTTTTGGGGGCGCTGCTTGCAGTGGCCAGATCCAGGGGCATTGCGGTGCTTCCTTACTAGTTCAGGCGCCGTCACTCAGCCTCGCAGAGGATCATTCCAGGGCTCTTCTTCTTCTGCTCCAATCTCACGGTTGGAAGATCAACTCAGGAAAGAGTTCCCTGGTTCCCAGCAACAGGGTGAAGTTCCTGGGCACGATAATAGACTCTATGTCCATGAAGATATTTCTCACAGGTCAGCGGCGCAGGAAGCTTGCGTCCACCTGTCTTGCCCTTCAGTCCTCCACAAGCTCGTCGGTGGCTCAATGTATGGAGGTGATAGGTCTCATGGTGTCAAGCATAGATGTCATCCCATTCGCCAGGTTCCATTTCAGACCTCTTCAATTGTGCATGTTGAGACAGTGGAACGGCGATCATTCAGATCTATAACAGCTGATATCCATGGATGCTCAGACTCGGAACTTCCTCTCTTGGTGGATTCGTCCGGAACAACTGTCCATGGGGGACATCCTTCTTGCGACCGTCCTGGGAGATTGTGACCATGGACGCCAGTCTGACAGGATGGGGATCTGTTTGCGGTGCCAGGATGGCACAAGGAAAGTGGTCTAGGGAGAAGTCTCTCCTTCCGATCAACATCCTAGAACTACGAACGATTTTACAATGCTCTGAAGGCATGTCCTTCTCTGGAGTCGGTCAGTTGCATCAGATTGCAGACGGACAACATTACCTCGGTGACTTACATCAACCTTCAGGGGGGTACGAGGAGCTTCATCGCGATGAGAGAGGTGTCTCAGATTCTGGAGTGGACGGAGTCCCACGACTGCTCGCTCTCATCGATTCACATTCCAGGTGTGGACAACTGGGAAGCGGACTTTCTCAGCAGACAATCCTTCCATCCGGGGGAATGATCTCTTCTCCCAGAGGTGTTTGCAGAAATTTGTCACAGATGGGGCATGCCGGGGAGAGATCTCATGGCATCCAGACTCAATTGCAAGCTACCTCGATACGGGTCGAGGTCCAGGGATCCCCAGGCAGAGCTGATAGATTCCTTAGTGGTTCCTTGGGGCTTCAGCCTAGCTTACGTTTTTCCACCATTACCACTTCCACCTGCGTAGTGGCACGCATCAAACAGGAGCGGACCCCGGCCATTCTGATTTCTCCTTTGTGGCCGCGAAGGACGTGGTTTGCGGTTCTGGTGGGGATGTCATCCTCTCCGTCGTGGAAGTTACCCTGTTGCAGGGATCTGGTGTCACAGGGCCCCTTTCAACATCGAAATCTAGATTCTCTGAGGCTGTGTGGAGATTGAATGCCTAGTCTTAGCCAAAAGAGGCTTTTCAGAAAGTGTGATTCATACTCTAATTCAGGCAAGGAAGCTAGTCACTCGTCGCATATACCATAAGGTGTGGAGGACTTACTTGTCCTGGTGTGAGAAGCATGGATATCCTTGGCATAAGGTATCCATGATTCTGTCCTTTCTCCAAGATGGTTTGGAGAAGGGTCTTGCTGCTAGTTCCTTAATGGGACAGATTTCAGCATTATCAGTTTTGTTGCAAAGGAGACTCGCTGAGCTCCCTGACATTCAATCTTTTGTTCAGACTCTGTCTAGAATCAGGCATGCCTTTAGACAGTTGACTCCACCTTGGAGCTTAAACTTAGTCCTTAAGGTTTTGCAGAGGGTTCTGTTTGAACCTATGCATTCCATAGACATTAAGATTCTGTGTTGGAAGGTTGTCTTCCTGTTGGCTATAGCATCGGCACGCAGAGTATCTAAACTAGCTGCCTTGCAATGTGATCCTCCTTATCTGGCGTTTCATGCGGATAAGGCGGTACTTCGCACTGGGTTGGAGTTTCTCCCCAAGGTGGTGTCTAACCGTAACTTCAATCGGGAAATAGTTGTTCCTTCTTTGTGTCCTAACCCTTCTTCTTCAAAGGAGAGGTTACTTCATAACCTGGATGTGGTTCGCGCCTTAAGGTTCTATCTTTAGACTACAAAGGATTTCAGACAGTCTACATCTCTTTTTGTGGTATATTCTGGGAAGCGCAAGGGGCAAATGGCCTCTGCTACTTCTTTGTCTTTTTGGTTGAGCTTAATTCGCTTGGCTTATGAGACAGCGGGACATAAGCCTCCTCAGAGGATCACGGCTCATTCAACTAGAGCTGTGGCTTCGTCTTGGGCCTTTAAGAATGAGGCCTTTATGGAGCAAATTTGTAAGGCGGCTACCTGGTCCTTCTTACACACTTTTACAAAGTTTTACAAATTTGACGTTTTTGCTTCTGCGGAAGCTGTTTTTGGGAGTGAGGTTTTGCAGGCTGTGGTGCCTTCAGATTAGGATCCGCATTTTGCCCTCCCAGTTTCATTCAGTGTCCTCTAGAGCTTGGGTATATGTTCCCAATAGTAATGAATGAAGCTGTGGACTCTCCTCCCCTTTAGATGGAAAACATAAATTATGCTTAGCTGATAATTTCGTTTCCATTGAGGGGAGGAGAGTCCACGGCTCCCGCCCATATCTCCGTTGGGCGGCCCTAAATTTATTCATCTTCTGGCACCTTTTTTACCCTGATATTTCTCCTACTGTTCCTGGTTCCTTCGGCAGAATGACTGGGGATGAGGGAAGTGGGGGAGGTATTTAAGCCTTTGGCTGGGGTGTCTTTGCCTCCTCCTGGTGGCAAGGTTCTTATTTCCCAATAGTTATAAATGAAGCCGTGGACTCTCCTCCCCTCGATGGAAATTATCAGGTAAGCATAATTTATTTATTTTGGTATATTTCATGCCACCATTTCACGAAATGCGATCAAATAAAAAAAATTGTTAATTTTTTCACAAACTTTAGGTTTCTCACTGAAATTATTTACAAACAGCTTGTGCAATTCTGGCACAAATAGTTGTAAATGCTTCTCTGGGATCCCCTTTGTTCAGAAATAGCAGACATATATATGGCTTTGGGATTGATATTTGGTAATTAGAAGGTCGCTTGGTAATTAGAAGGTCGCTAACACTTGTATTATGCCCAGCAGTGAAGGGGTTAATTAGGTAGCTTGTAGGGCTAATTTTAGCTTTAGTGGTAGAGATCAGCATCCCACCCCTGATTCCTCCCTGACCCCCCTTAAACAGGTCTTTTCCCTCCCCCACCTCACAATTGTCACCGCCATCTTAAGTACTGGCAGAAAGTCTGCCAGTACTAAAATAAGTTTTTTTTTTTTTTTATAATTTACAATTTTTTTTAAACGAAAATTTTATTTTTGTTTTATTTTAAACTAAACTAAAACAGTATAGTGCAGCCATTCGGAATGAAAATTTTCTTCCCTGAACATCTCTAGTATCTATGGGCATTTGCATCAAAGTCAGAATATTATTCCCAATTCTGATTACAGGGACAGTCTACACCAGATTTTTTTATTGTTTAAAAAGATAGATAATTCCTTTATCACCTATTCCCCAGTTTTGCATAACCAACACAGTCATATTAATACACTTTTTACCTCTGTGATTACCTTGTATCTAAGCCTCGGCAAACTGCCCTCTTATTTCAGTTCTTTTGACAGACTTTCATTTTAGCCAATCAGTGCTATATGACACACATGAACTAATGCCCTCTAGTGGTGAAAAACTGTCAAAATGCATTCAGATAAGAGGCAGCCTCCAAGGTCTAAGAAATTAGCATATCAACTAAGAATACAAAGAGAACAAAACAAACTTAGTAATAAAAGTAAATTGTAAAGTTGTTTAACATATTGCATGCCCTATCTGAATCATGAAAGTTTATTTTGGACTAGACTGTCTGGATAATCATACTTTTGTCATGGTATCTCACATGATATATATAAATTATTATATGGTACCACTAGAGTGTTTTGTCAGTAAATGATTGGATATTAATCTTTAAAGGGATACTGAACCCAATTTTTTTCTTTCATGATTCAGATAGAGCATGCAATTTTAAGCAACTTTCTAATTTATTTGTATTAATTTTTTTTTCATTCTCTTGCTACCTTTATTTGAAAAGGCAGGAATGAAAGCTTTGGAGCCGGCCTATTTTTTTATTCAGTATTCTGGATAAGGCTTGCTGATTGGTGCCTGCATTTAGCCATCCAATCAGCAAGCGCAACCCAGGTTCTCAACAAAAAATGGTCCGGCTCCAAAGATTTTATTCCTGCTTTTTCAAATAAAGATAGCAAGATTTCTAATAAAGATTAAATTAGAAAGCTGCTTAAAATTGCATGCTCTATCCACAACATGAGACAAAATTTGGGTTTAGTATCCCTTTAACACAATCCGCTTTGCAGTATCTTCTCCAGCAATTAACATGGTTGATGTCCCATAACTTAGTTTTAAATAAAAATTATGTTTTAAATGTATTCTGCCAATATCAGTCTTGTCTGAGTGGTATACGGCATCCTCCAGTCGATTTTCTTTTTTTCCACACTATACTTGCAGTATTACTCTCAATTCTATAATACCGAGAAATATATAATATATGCACAGCACACATATATAATTTGTGATATTTTCATTGGGAGATTGCCTTTATTGTGCCATTGTATTTTTCTTAGTAGAAATTATCCCAAAGCCTGAAAAAATGTTTCCAAGGTCTCTGTATAATATCTGGTTTCTTTCATGTAATTAGCAAGAGTCCATGAGCTAGTGACGTATGGGATATACATTCCTACCAGGAGGGGCAAAGTTTCCCAAACCTCAAAATGCCTATAAATACACCCCTCACCACACCCACAAATCAGTTTTACAAACTTTGCCTCCTATGGAGGTGGTGAAGTAAGTTTGTGCTAGATTCTACGTTGATATGCGCTCCGCAGCAGGTTGGAGCCCGGTTTTCCTCTCAGCGTGCAGTGAATGTCAGAGGGATGTGAGGAGAGTATTGCCTATTTGAATTCAATGATCTCCTTCTACGGGGTCTATTTCATAGGTTCTCTGTTATCGGTCGTAGAGATTCATCTCTTACCTCCCTTTTCAGATCGACGATATACTCTTATTTATATACCATTACCTCTTCTGATTTTCGTTTCAGTACTGGTTTGGCTTTCTACAACATGTAGATGAGTGTCCTGGGGTAAGTAAATCTTATTTTCTGTGACACTCTAAGCTATGGTTGGGCACTTTTTTTTTATAAAGTTCTAAATATATGTATTCAAACATTTATTTGCCTTGACTCAGGATGTTCAACATTCCTTATTTCAGACAGTCAGTTTCATATTTGGGATAATGCATATGAATAAATCAATCAATAAATATTTTTTTTCTTACCTTAAAAATTTGACTTTTTCCCTGTGGGCTGTTAGGCTCGCGGGGGCTGAAAATGCTTCATTTTATTGAGTCATTCTTGGCGCGGACTTTTTTGGCGCAAATTTTTTTTTTCTGTTTCCGCCGTCATACGTGTCGCCGGAAGTTGCGTCATTTTTGACGTTCTTTTGCGCCAAAAGTGTCAGCGTTCCGGATGTGGCGTCATTTTTGGCGCCAAAAGCATTTAGGCGCCAAATAATGTGGGCGTCATTTTTGGCGCTAAAAAAATATGGGCGTCACTATTGTCTCCACATTATTTAAGTCTCATTTTTTATTGCTTCTGGTTGCTAGAAGCTTGTTCACTGGCATTTTTTTCCCATTCCTGAAACTGTCATTTAAGGAATTTGATCAATTTTGCTTTATATGTTGTTTTTTCTATTACATATTGCAAGATGTCCCACGTTGAAACTGAGTCAGAAGATACTTCTGGAAAATCGCTGCCTGGGGCTGGAGCTACCAAAGCTAAGTGTATCTACTGTAAACTTATGGTATCTGTTCTTCCAGCTGTTGTTTGTACTGTTTTGTCATGACAAACTGTTAATGCAGATAATATTTCCTTTAGTACTGTTACATTACCTGTTGCTGTTCTGTCAACATCTAATACTCAGAGTGTTCCTGATAACATAAGAGATTTTGTTTCTAAATCCATTAAGAAGGCTATGTCTGTTATTCCTCCTTCTAGTAAACGTAAAAAGTCTTTTAAAACTTCTCATTTTTCAGATGAATTTTTAAATGAACATCCTCATTCTGATTCTGATAATGGTTCTTCTGGTTCAGAGGATTCTGTCTCAGAGGTTGATGCTGATAAATCTTCATATTTATTTAAAATGAAATTTATTCGTTCTTTACTTAAAGAAGTCCTAATTGCATTACAAATTGAGGATTCTGGTCCTCTTGATACTAAATCTAAACGTTTAGATAAGGTTTTTAAATCTCCTGTAGTTATTCCAGAAGTTTTTCCTGTCCCTAGTGCTATTTCTGAAGTAATTTCCAGGGAATGGAATAATTTGGGTAATTCATTTACTCCTTCTAAACGTTTTAAGCAATTATATCCTGTGCCATCTGACAGATTAGAGTTTTGGGACAAAATCCCTAAAGTTGATGGGGCTGTCTCTACTCTTGTTAAGCGTACTACTATTCCTACGGCAGATGGTACTTCCTTAACGATCCTTTAGATAGGAAAATTGAATCCTTTCTAAGAAACGCTTACTTGTGTTCAGGTAATCTTCTTAGACCTGCTATATCTTTAGCGGATGTTGCTGCAGCTTCATCTTTTGGTTAGAAGCTTTAGCGCAACAAGTAACAGATCATATTTCTCATAGCATTTTTAGTCTTCAACATGCTAATAATTTTATTTGTAATGCCATCTTTGATATCATTAGAGTTGATGTCAGGTATATGTCTCTAGCTATTTTAGCTAGAAGAGCTTTATGGCTTAAGACTTGGAATGCTGTTATGTCTTCTAAGTCTACTCTGCTTTCCCTTTCTTTCCAGGGTAATAATCGTTTTTGTTCCTTTTGTCACAGCAAGGAACAAAAACCTGATCCTTCATCCTCAGGAGCGGTATCAGTTTGGAAACCATCTCCAGTCTGGAATAAATCCTAGTCTTTTAGAACGTCAAAGCCAGCTCCTAAGTCCACATGAAGGTGCGGCCCTCATTCCAGATCAGCTGGTAGGGGGCAGATTACGTTTTTTCAAAGAAATTTGGATCAATTCCGTTCACAATCTTTGGATTCAGAACATTGTTTCAGAAGGGTACAGAATTGGCTTCAAGATAAGGCCTCCTGCAAAGAGATTTTTTCTTTCCCGTGTCCCAGTAAACCCAGCGAAGGCTCAAGCATTTCTGAAATGTGTTTCAGATCTAGAGTTGACTGGAGTAATTTTGCCAGTTCCAGTTCTGGAACAGGGACTGGGGTTTTATTCAAATCTCTTCATTGTACCAAAGAAGAAAAATTCCTTCAGACCAGTTCTGGATCTAAAAATATTGAATTGTTATATAAGGATACCAACATTCAAAATGGTAACTGTAAGGACTATCCTGCCTTTTGTTCAACAAGGGCATTATATGTCTACTATAGATTTACAGGATGCATATCTGCATATTCCGATTCATCCAGATCACTATCAGTTTCTGAGATTCTCTTTCCTAGACAAGCATTACCAGTTTGTGGCTCTGCCATTTGGCCTAGCTACAGCTCCAAGAATTTTTACGAAGGTTCTCGGTGCCCTTCTGTCTGTAATCAGAGAACAGGGTATTGTGGTATTCCTTATTTGGACGATATCTTAGTACTTGCTCAGTCTTCACATTTAGCAGAATCTCATTCGAATCGACTTGTGTTGTTTCTTCAACATCATGGTTGGAGGATCAATTTACCAAAAAGTTCATTGATTCCTCAGACTTAGGTAACCTTTTAGGTTTTCAGATAGATTCAGTATCCATGACTCTATCTTTGATAGACATGAGACGTCTAAAGTTGATATCAGCTTGTCGAAACCTTCAGTCACAATCTTTCCCTGCGGTAGCCTTATGCATGGAAATTCTAGGTCTTATGACTGCGGCATTGGACGCGATCCCCTTTGCTCGTTTTCACATGCGGCCTCTTTAGCTCTGTATGCTGAACCAGTGGTGCAGGGATTACACAAAGATATCTCAATTAATATCTTTAAAACCGATTGTACGACTCTCTCTGACGTGGTGGACAGATCACCATCGTTTAGTTCAGGGGGCTTCTTTTGTTCTTCCGACCTGGACTGTAATTTCAACAGATGCAAGTCCTACAGGTTGGGGAGCTGTGTGGGGGTCTCTGACAGCGCAAGGGGTTTGGGAATCTCAGGAGGTGAGATTACCGATCAATATTTTGGAACTCTGTGCAATTTTCAGAGCTCTTCAGTCTTGGCCTCTTCTAAAGAGAGAATCGTTCATTTGTTTTCAGTCAGACAATGTCACAACTGTGGCATACATCAATCATCTAGGAGGGACTCACAGTCCTCTGGCTATGAAAGAAGTATCTCGAATTCTGGTATGGGCGGAATCCAGCTCCTGTCTAGTTTATGCGGTTCATATCCCAGGTATAGACAATTGGGAAGCGGATTATCTCAGTCGCCACACGTTTCATCCGGGCGAATGGTCTTTTCTCCCAGAGGTATTTCTTCAGATTGTTCAAATATGGGGTCTTCCAAAAATAGATCTGATGGCTTCTCATCTAAACAAGAAACTTCCCAGGTATCTGTCCAGATCCAGGGATCCTCAAGCGGAAGCAGTGGATGCGTTGTCACTTCCTTGGAAGTATCATCCTGCCTATATCTTTCCGCCTCTAGTTCTTCTTCCAAGAGTAATCTCCAAGATTCTGAAGGGATGCTCATTTGTTCTGCTGGTGGCTCCAGCATGGCCTCTCAGGTTTTTGGTATGCGGATCCTGTCCGGATGGCCTCTTGCCAACCGTGGACTCTTCCGTTAAGACCAGACCTTCTGTCACAAGGTCCTTTTTTTCCCATCAGGATCTCAAATCCTTAAATTTAAAGGTATGGAGATTGAACGCTTGATTCTTTGTCAAAGAGGTTTCTCTGACTCTGTGATTAATACTATGTTACAGGCTCGTAAATCCGTATCTAGGGAGATATGTTATAGAGTCTGGAAGACTTATATTTCTTGGTGTCTTTCTCATCAATTCTTTTAGAATTCCGAGAATTTTACAGTTTCTTCAGGATGGTTTGAATAAAGGTTTGTCTGCAAGTTCCTTGAAAAGACAAATCTCTACTCTTTCTGTTCTTTTTCACAGAAAGATTGTTAATCTTCCTGATATTCATTGTTTTGTACAAGCTTTGGTTCGTATAAAACCTGTCATTAAGTCAATTTCTCCTCCTTGGAGTTTGAATTTGGTTCTGGGGGCTCTTCAAGCTCCTCCCTTTTGAACCTATGCATTCTTTGGACATTAAATTACTTTCTTGAAAAGTTTTGTTCCTTTTGGCCATCTCTTCTGCCAGAAGAGTTTCTGATTTATCTGCTCTTTCTTGTGAGTCTCCTTTTCTGTTTTTTCATCAGGATAAGGCAGTGTTGCGAACTTCTTTTACATTTTTACCTAAGGTTGTGAATTCTAACAACATTAGTAGAGAAATTGTGGTTCCTTCATTATGTCCTAATCCTAAGAATTCTAAGGAGAAATCATTGTTTTCTTTGGATGTAGTTAGAGCTTTGAAATATTATGTTGAAGCTACTAAGAATTTCCGAAAGACTTCTAGTCTATTTGTTATCTTTTCCGGTTCTAGGAAAGGTCAGAAGGCTTCTGCCTTTTCTTTGGCATCTTGGTTGAAATCTTTAATTCATCATGCCTATGTCGAGTCAGGTCAAACTCCGCCTCAAAGGATTACAGCTCATTCTACTAGGTCAGTTTTTACTTCCTGGGCGTTTAGGAATGAAGCTTCGGTTGTTCAGATTTGCAAAGCAGCAACTTGGTCTTCTTTGCATACTTTTACTAAATTCTACCATTTTGATGTGTTTTCTTCTTCTGAAGCAGTTTTTGGTAGAAAAGTACTTCAGGCAGCTGTTTCAGTTTGATTCTTCTGCTTATAATTTCAGTTTTTTCATTATAAGTTTTAAACTTTGTTTGGGTGTGGATTATTTTCAGCAGAATTGGCTGTCTTTATTTTATCCCTCCCTCTCTAGTGACTCTTGCGTGGAAGATCCACATCTTGGGTAGTCATTATCCAATACGTCACTAGCTCATGGACTCTTGCTAATTACATGAAAGAAAACATAATTTATGTAAGAACTTACCTGATAAATTCATTTATTTCATATTAGCAAGAGTCCATGAGGCCCACCCTTTTTTGTGGTGGTTATGATTTTTTTGTATAAAGCACAATTATTCCAATTCCTTATTTTTATGCTTCGCACTTTTTTCTTATCACCCCACTTCTTGGCTATTCGTTAAACTGATTTGTGGGTGTGGTGAGGGGTGTATTTATAGGCATTTTGAGGTTTGGGAAACTTTGCCCCTCCTGGTAGGAATGTATATCCCATACGTCACTAGCTCATGGACTCTTGCTAATATGAAAGAAATGAATTTATCAGGTAAGTTCTTACATAAATTATGTTTTCTGACTTAGAATGATTTGAAAGTATATACCAGAGTTGCATCTATATAGCTAGGGAGTCCTTAGAAAAGATCTAGATATAGGTTATATGAGCAAGGTTCTACAACACCGGTATTTTCATAACAATAAGAATCAATCCACAAAAAACAATTTGAATATAAGACTAACTCAGACTTCAATACCCCTGTACAAGTATTTATATATAGACATGAAACATAGGTCTAAGCAGCACATCCGGGTCATCAGGTATGCTGATCTCTAAACATATTGCAGCGCTATCTTGGATTATTATAGCACCTTTGACAAACTAAAGAGGTGGGAGATGGAAATAATATTACCGTGAATTGGACCAGACATGTTAATATCCATCTATAAAAAAATTCTCTCCATAGTATGTATATATGTGAGCATTGGAGCTCTCTTACTTAAGACATAGATCTGTTAACCCACCTCTAACACGCTATAGACCTGTGAAAAAGGGTTATGCGTCTGTGTCAGTGTGAACAAGCACATATCTATATACCTTATATATGGGCAATAATATAAACTGGATTTATACAACATAACATTTAGAACCAACACTATGCTAGGCAAGCAATACAGACATAAATAGTGTATAGAGCTGTTCTGAAAGCTAAGATGTCCAAGATAGGGTCCCCAGACCTGAATCAGCTATGAGCACTAAATCTAAGTTAGGGAGGTTATAAGTGGTTCAAGTTAATATTCAACATTTCTACTGCATAGTATACACTCCAAAAGTACTGGGATACTCTACATAATAAAGCAATAGTGCTGTTGTGGAACTCAAGTAAGAATCAAAGAAACAGGAGATTGCTCCTTTGAAAACATATGTGAAAATGTATGAAAATAAGTTATGGACTGGAACATATAGAGGTGAACAACAGCTCTCAAGCATATAACATAGGTCAGTTACAAGGAGGTATAGGAAAGACTCCAGAGTTTATATAGAAGCTGTGAAACTCATATGTTGTAAGGAGCATTTCTCACCCCTCCCAGGTCCTATCCTGAAGTAAAATAAAGTGATGGTCGATGAGAGCAATAAACATTGTAAACATATAACCACAATGTCTACATCTCTATTAATGACAAGAGAGCATTACATATTTATAGATTGGAGAGAGATAGACCATTTTAAATTATAGCAGAATGAGATGCTCTTAAGCATTGCAGGTTAGGGGATAGTCCGGTGCGAACTGTTCATGAATTTTGGAGTAGGCTTTGGAGTCTATTATTAACCATAATAGCTACTGCATTGGGCTTACGTAGGCATCCAGGGGTCACCAGAAAAAAAAAAAGAAGCCTGATATCGGAGCTGATAGATAAGGCTTCAGCTGCACAGCATCTAAGCTCACCCCACTCCTGTCTTTATGCAGCTACTGGAGGATAGATCAGAGTCTGTCTGCGGAGCGGATCTGCATGGCGCTATACTGAGGGAGCCCAGGGCAGCACACCTCCATACCGGGGTTGACTGCTCCTCAGATGGCGTGAGAATGGACTTAGGTAGGTCAGAGGGATCCAGGGCTGAACGACCGAGGCGGCCGATACTTTGAGCATCCGCAAACAGCTCCGCCACAACCCCGGGGCTGTCTTCAAAGAGATTAAGTTCCGGTAACCAAGCTCTTACAGGATCCGACCACGGCGTTGCTGGTAAGGTTGTTAGATTACCGCCAGTGGGAGCTGGTATTATGGTTAGTGGAGGCCCAGTTTCTTGCTGTTGAGAGGTAACCGCCATGTTAGTGAGAATAGGCTGTATGAGGCTTGATTGAACGCTGAGCCCCGTCAGCTCTACCATATGGGATCGGGGACACCCTCTGTCTGAGCTGCGCATATCCCCCGGACACAGAGGTGTATCGCAACTCATCTGTGGTGTGTCTGGGACAAGTCCCTGGGTAGCGTCCAAAACCACACTCGTCGTTGGTGCATTCTGGGTTTCATTCATAGTGGCTCTGAGCTCCACTATTAGGTCCTCGTAGTGTGCGTCCGTAGTGAAGATTAAATTATGCAGCATCAAGACAGCTTGCCTCTCCATAGCGTATATGTAGCTGAGTCTGAGTCTCCAAGACAAATAACAGGCAGTGACTGTCTTTTAAAATGGCGCCGTACCTCACATAGTCAGCTTAGGAGGGCAGAAAGATTCTTATGTCAAAATTTGATTCTTTATGTGTTTAAAATAAGCTAATATTTAAACAAATGTTAGGAGCTCTAGAAAGATGCGTCTCTCTGCATCGGCAGTTGGCTCCGCCCCCCAAAATTATGTTTTTTAATATAAGAAACAACAAATGTGTAAAAGGCAGCTTTGAGGGAATAAAATAAAGTGCACTCGTTATGGAAGATATTTCTACCAAAATCCTTAGTTAAAGGGTCATGAAAATATATGGACACGTATGTAGGAACTATATTGCCCTGTGTTCTAGTTATATTACCTAATTTAAAGCATTTGCTTTGTTTCAAAGTCCTTTTGTGTAGCATTGGTCTCTATAAAGTCTTATTCTGAAATGCTTCAAGACTGCTCTCCTAGTAATCTGTGCCCGACAGGGGGCGCGATCCGATATAGATCGCAGTTTGCGGCGCAAGCGAGGGAACCCACGTCGCCCGCAGTTTCAGCTCGCAACTCGAGCCATCCAATATGCGGCGCCGTCACTTGCTAAAGTGGCGCAAGTCTCACAAACCAGCGATGTCCAGAAATCTGCGTAAGTACAGATTTTTGGAGTCGCCAGTGACTTGCGCCACGTTAGAAACTGCCGGCGCCTATAAAACCTGACTAAAGTCTAAATCACCCGCACTGTCTAACACGCCTCCCTAACATAGCCCGACACGTCTAACCCTCTATCCGCTATCCCCCCTCACTATCCTAACAATAAAAAAGCTATTAACCCCTAAACCGCCGCTCCCGTACCCCGCCGCAACCTAATAAAGTTATTAACCCCTAAACCGTCGCTCCCGTATCCCGCCGCCAGCTATATTATATCTATAACCCCCTAAAGTGAGCCCCTAACACCGCCTCCATCTATATTAAAATTATTAACCCCTAATGTAAGCCCCTAACACCGCCGCCATCTCTATTAAAATGATTAACCCCTAATTTAATCTACCTACCCCGCCGCCAGCTATATTATCTATATTAACCCTAAGTATATTATAGTTAATATAGGTATTACATTATATATATTAACTATATTAACCCTAATTATATTAGGGTTAATATAGTTACTATAGTATTTATATAAACTATATTAACTATCTAACCCTAACACCCCTAACTAAATTTATATTAAATTAATCTAATTCATTTATAAACTAAAATATTCCTATTTAAATCTAAATACTTACCTATAAAATAAACCCTAAGATAGCTACAATATAATTAATAATTTCATTGTAGCTATGTTAGGGTTAATATTTATTTTACAGGTAAATTGTTAATTATTTTAACTAGGTATAATAGCTATTAAATAGTTATTAACTATTTAATATCTACCTAGTTAAAATAATTACCCAATTACCTGTAAAATAAATCCTAACCTAAGTTACAAATACACCTACACTATCAATAAATTAAATAAACTACAAACATCTATCTAAAAATACAATTAAATTAACTAAACTAAATTACAAAAAAAAACAAACACTAAATTACAAAAAATAAAAAAAGATAAGATTTTTAAGCTAATTACACCTATTCTAAGCCCCCTAATAAAATAATAAACCCCCAAAATAAAAAAAATTCCCTGCCCTATTCTAAATTAAAAAAAGTTCAAAGCTCTTTACCTTACCAGCCCTTAAAAGGGCCTTTTGTGGGGCATGCCCCAAAGAATTCAGCTCTTTTGCATACAAATACAATACCCCCCCCCATTACAACCCACCACCCACATACCCCTATTCTAAAACCACCCAAACCCCCCTTAAAAAAGCCTAACACTACCCCCCTGAAGATCTCCCTACCTTGTCTTCACCACACCGGGCCGAACTCCTGATCCGATCCGGGCGATGTCTTCCTCCAAGCGGCAAAGAAGAATTCTTCCTCCGGCGATGTCTTCCTCCAAGCGGCAAAGAAGAATTCTTCCTCCGGCGACGTCTTCCTCCAAGCGGCAGCAAAGTCTTCATTCTTCCGGCGGCATCTTCAATCTTCTTTCTTCGCTCCGCCGCCGCGGAGCATCCATCCCGGCCGACGACTGAACGATGAATGAGGTACCTTTAAATGACGTCATCCAAGATGGCGTCCGCCGAATTCCGATTGGCTGATAGGATTCTATCAGCCAATCGGAATTAAGTTTGAAAAATCTGATTGGCTGATTGAATCAGCCAATCAGATTCAAGTTCAATCCGATTGGCTGATCCAATCAGCCAATCAGATTGAGCTCGCATTCTATTGGCTGTTCCGATCAGCCAATAGAATGCGAGCTCAATCTGATTGGCTGATTGGATCAGCCAATCGGATTGAACTTGAATCTGATTGGCTGATTCAATCAGCCAATCAGATTTTTCAAACTTAATTCCGATTGGCTGATAGAATCCTATCAGCCAATCAGAATTCGGCGGACGCCATCTTGGATGACGTCATTTAAAGGTACCTCATTCGTCGTTCAGTCGTCGGCCGGGATGGATGCTCCGCGGCGGCGGAGCGAAGAAAGAAGATTGAAGATGCCGCCGGAAGAATGAAGACTTTGCTGCCGCTTGGAGGAAGACGTCGCCGGAGGAAGAATTCTTCTTTGCCGCTTGGAGGAAGACATCGCCGGAGGAAGAATTCTTCTTTGCCGCTTGGAGGAAGACATCGCCGGAGGAAGAATTCTTCTTTGCCGCTTGGAGGAAGACATCGCCCGGATCGGATCAGGAGTTCGGCCCGGTGTGGTGAAGACAAGGTAGGGAGATCTTCAGGGGGGTAGTGTTAGGCTTTTTTAAGGGGGGTTTGGGTGGTTTTAGAATAGGGGTATGTGGGTGGTGGGTTGTAATGGGGGGGGGGGGGTATTGTATTTGTATGCAAAAGAGCTGAATTCTTTGGGGCATGCCCCACAAAAGGCCCTTTTAAGGGCTGGTAAGGTAAAGAGCTTTGAACTTTTTTTAATTTAGAATAGGGCAGGGAATTTTTTTTATTTTGGGGGTTTATTATTTTATTAGGGGGCTTAGAATAGGTGTAATTAGCTTAAAAATCTTGTAATCTTTTTTTTATTTTTTGTAATTTAGTGTTTTTTTTTTGTAATTTAGTTTAGTTAATTTAATTGTATTTTTAGATAGATGTTTGTAGTTTATTTAATTTATTGATAGTGTAGGTGTATTTGTAACTTAGGTTAGGATTTATTTTACAGGTAATTGGGTAATTATTTTAACTAGGTAGATATTAAATAGTTAATAACTATTTAATAGCTATTATACCTAGTTAAAATAATTAACAATTTACCTGTAAAATAAATATTAACCCTAACATAGCTACAATGTAATTATTAATTATATTGTAGCTATCTTAGGGTTTATTTTATAGGTAAGTATTTAGATTTAAATAGGAATATTTTAGTTTATAAATGAATTAGATTAATTTAATTTAAATTTAGTTAGGGGTGTTAGGGTTAGATAGAGTTAATATAGTTAATATAAATACTATGGTAACTATATTAACTATATTAACCCTAATATAATTAGGGTTAATATAGTTAATATATATAATGTAATACCTTTATTAACTATAATATACTTAGGGTTAATATAGATAATATAGCTGGCGGCGGGGTAGGTAGATTAAATTAGGGGTTAATCATTTTAATAGAGATGGCGGCGGTGTAAGGGGCTTACATTAGGGGTTAATAATATTAATATAGCTGGTGGCGGTATAGGGGGTCAGATTAGGGGATAG
Source organism: Bombina bombina (assembly GCF_027579735.1). NCBI lineage: Eukaryota > Metazoa > Chordata > Amphibia > Anura > Bombinatoridae > Bombina > Bombina bombina. The sequence continues at coordinate 569,661,700 of NC_069500.1, read as the reverse complement.
ATAAGGTAGATGACAGCGGTGTAAGGGGTTCTAATTAGGGGATAGATAAGGTAGATGGCGGCGGTTTTAGGGGCTCACAGTAGGGGGTTAGTTTATGTAGATGGCGGCGGGGTCCGGGAGCGGCGGTTTAGGGGTTAATAACTTTATTAGGGATTTCGGGGGGGGGGATCGCGGTTGACAGGTAGATAGACATTGCGCATGCGTTAGGTGTTAGGTTTATTTTAGAAGATCGCGGTTGACAGGGAGATAGATATTGCGCATGCGTTAGGTGTTAGGTTTATTTTAGCAGCCAGTTTAGGGAGTTACGGGGCTCCAATAGTCAGCGTAAGGCTTCTTACGGCTGCTTTTTGTGGCGAGGTGAAAATGGAGTAAGTTTTCTCCATTTTCGCCACGTAAGTCCTTACGCTGCATATTGGATACCAAACTGCGCTGTTTTGGTATACCTGCCTATAGCCCAAAAAACTACGGGCGACGGCAGAAATATACGCGCGTAACTTCTAGGTTACGTCGTATATGTGATACCAAACCAGCGTAAATATTGGCGTCGCCGGCTTTTGCGGGCGACGATTTTTATCGGATCGACCCCCATATGTTATTTGGCCAATTAAAATCCATATCTTAATGTTTTCTATGAATATTAATCACCTCAAGGTGTGCTCCTTATTTTATTGGGTCCTCCACACACCGCTTAGCAAGGAACAGCAGCATACATCATGTAATATTTGCATCATACAAACATATGATAAGTAAGAACAGACTGCTGCAGGGATATAACACTACCATGGATTTCAACTCTCCAAGCTCTTTACAGTAGTACATCAATTTAATGGGACAAAAAAACTAAACGTTCATGATTCAGATAGAACATGCATTTTTAAGACACTTAAATTTACTTTTATTATTAAATATACTTTGTTCTCTATATCCTTTTTTGAAAAGCATATGTGTGTATGCTTAGGAGCAGCAGTGCACTACTGAGATTTTTCTTGTGATTGGTAACTACACACATTTGTCTCTTGTCCTTAGCTTTCTAGATGTCTTCAGCTAGCTCACAGTAGTGCACTACATCGCTGGAGCTATATAATTTTAAATAACTTTCCAATGTATTTCTATTTATCTCATTTGAAGAAAATTAGTAAATTGGAAATGTGTTTAAAAGTGTATGATCTATCTCACTCTAGTGAGTGCAGAGATATTGCTGTGGGTGTGAACTTGGAAGTTGCAGGGAGATTTTCAGAGATATTGCTGTGGGCGTGAGCTTGGAAGTTGCAGGGAGATTTTCAGAGATATTGCTGTGGATGTGAGCTTGGAAGTTGCAGGTAGATTTTCAGAGATATTGCTGTGGGTGTGAGCGTGGAAGTTGCAGGGAGATTTTCAGAGATATTGTTGTGGGTGTGAGCTGTAACAAATAGGCTGACAGGACTAGAGGCAAGCAATGATGAAATAAAAATCTAACATTCTTTTCCATCTTAATATGGGAAGAGTCCACGGCTGCATTCCTTACTTGTGGGAAATACTGAACCTGGCCACCAGGAGGAGGCAAAGACACCCCAGCCAAAGACTTAAATACCTCCCCCACTTCCTCATAACCCCAGTCATTCTTTGCCTTTCGTCACAGGAGGTTGGCAGAGAAGTGTTAGAAGATTTCGGAGTAGTCTCTTATGGAGGGTAGTACTCTTCGAGATGGGACTGGAGTTTTAAGTAGTCCTGTCAGCCTCTCAGTGAGAGCATGGAAGAAAGTTAGAGTCCAGAGATGCAGGGAGAGTCTTTCTGCAAAACCATCCCGACTCATTAACGGCTCCATAGGCAATCGGCGTTGACGAGATTCGCTGCCTGCTTTCTTCACTCAAGTCCATGTCAGAAGCAATGCTACTATCTGTCACTCTTGAAGGGCCGTGTTCCTGTTCCACTGCGTAGATTCTGGTAAGATCGTTTCACATTTTATACATGTATGATGACGCATGAAGACAGGGTCACAGTGTGACTCCTTTTATCTGTATAGAATCAAGGGTTAATATCTCCTTAGGGGGGTTATTGAACAGGGGGGGGAATAATCTTAAATGTTTATTTGATTTTATGCTGCTTTCATGTGTGAGATGTTATGGGCTCATAGGCTGTTATGGAATATACAGGTTTAACTTTCACTTTGAGAGCCATGCAGCTTACTAGCTTGGCACGCTTTCTCATAGCAGGGACGATCCTGCATTGTGCAGCCTGTGATTCATTCCCTTTTTCCTGACCGGGTGTCTATCAGAGAGGAGTCATAAATCTCTGTACTGTCTGGGTCATAGGAGGTGGTGAGTGCTCCAGCCATTGGAGTATAAGGGTGCCATTTTTTTTAAATAAAATAAGATGTTTCATTTCTCTAGTTCTCCGTTTATTGCACTAGCGATGGAGGATTCTGTTACTTTAGAGGGCACTCCCTCTATTCCTAATGAGTAATTCCTGTTTATATGGTGAGGAGGCCTTAGTTCCGCACTCTCAAATATGTTCAATATGCATTGATAATGTGATAATATCAAACATGTTTGATACCACGGAGCCGTTCACCTCTGAGGAGTTGTCGTCCTGTGAGGTGCGTACCCTACATTCTTATATATCTACACATGCAGTTTTCCCTTAGCATTGCTAATCCTCCATCTGGAGGGGGCCTTTTTTCACCAGACGTTACTGCGCAGTTCAAATGGTGGTGTCTGCAGCCTTTAATGCTTTACCTCGCCCTGCTAAGCGCAAGCAAAAGGTTACATATTGCACTCCTTCCCAGAGTACATCAGATAAGGACCACTTCCAGTTCCTAAGGTTTGCATTCCTGGACCAGCACTTCCAGTTTATTGCCCTTCCTTTTGGTCTAGCTAAAGAAATTTTTCGAAGAGTGGACCATTCGGAATATCTCCTCTGTCTACTTCGATCCCATGGATGGCAGATATTCTAGAGAGAGTTCTCATGTATCAAGTACCATGGTAGAATACTCGGGTACTATAATAGTTTCCATAGACATGAGAATATTTCTAATAGACCAGAGAGTTGCAAGCTAGCTTCAACATGTCTTGCCCTCCAGATCTCCTTAAGGCCATCTGTGGCTCGGTGTATGGAGATGATTGGTCTCATGGTGTGCAGCTTGGACATCATTTCCTTTCCCAGGTTTCACCTCAGACTGTTACAATTCCGAATACTGAACTAGTGGAATGGCGATCATTCGGATCTGTCTCAACAGATTTCTCTAGATAATTGTGAGAATCGCTCTCTTGGTGGTTTTGTCCGAATCACTTGTCCTGAGGGACGTCCGTCTCAAGACCATTTTGGGTGACTGACTACGGTTGCAAGTCTGTCAGGATGGGGAGCCGTTTGGGGTGCCAGGAAGGCACAGGGCATCTATTCTCAAGAGGTAAAGCTCCCTCCTGATCTCATTTTGGATCTTCGGGCAATATACAATGCTCTAAAAGCTTGGCTTCTGCTTGGTTCGTGTCAGTTAATCAGATTCCAATCAAACAAAATATTCTCAGTGGCTTTCATCAACCATCAGGGGGGAACGAGAAGCTCCCTAGTTTTGAGGGAAGTATCTCAGATTCTGGTGTGGGGGAGACCCGCATTTGTTCTCTGTCAGCGGTCCACGTTCCGGGTGTGGACAACTGGGAAGCGGATTCCTCAGCAGACAATCCTTTCATCCGGGAGAATGGTCTCTTCATCCTGAGTGTTTGCAGTGATACTGACTGCTGCATCTTGGCTGCGAAGGATATGGTTCGCGGATCAAGTGGGGATGTCATCATCTCCTCCGTGGAAGTTACCTTGTCGCAGGGATCTGCTGACCAAGGTCTCTTTGTTCATCAATGTCTAGACTGAGGCTGACTGCGTGAAGATTGACCGCTTAGTCCTTGCCAAGAGAGGGTTTTCTGAGAGTTATTTTTACTCTCATTCAAGCTCATAAGCTGGTTGCCAATCGCATCTATCATAAGGTGTGGAGGACCTGTTTATTCTGGAAAAGGACTTTTCTGCAAGTCCCTTGAAGGGACAGGCCCTGTCTGTGTTACTGAACAAGAGGTTTGCAGAGCTTCCAGATGTGCAGCCATTTGTAAAGGTTCTGATGGGATTAGACCTGTGCTTAGATCTAAGGCTCCTCCTTGAAGTTTAAATCTTGTCCTTAAGGCTTTGCAAAGGGCTCCATTAGACCCTATGCATGAAGTAGACATTAAATTGTTGTCTTGGAAGTTTCCTTTTGAAACCTCTGAGGAGTTGTCGTCCTGTGAGGTGCGTACCCTACATTCTTATATATCTACACATGCAGTTTTCCCTTAGCATTGCTAATCCTCCATCTGGAGGGGGCCTTTTTTCACCAGACGTTACTGCGCAGTTCAAATGGTGGTGTCTGCAGCCTTTAATGCTTTACCTCGCCCTGCTAAGCGCAAGCAAAAGGTTACATATTGCACTCCTTCCCAGAGTACATCAGATAAGGACCACTTCCAGTTCCTAAGGTTTGCATTCCTGGACCAGCACTTCCAGTTTATTGCCCTTCCTTTTGGTCTAGCTAAAGAAATTTTTCGAAGAGTGGACCATTCGGAATATCTCCTCTGTCTACTTCGATCCCATGGATGGCAGATATTCTAGAGAGAGTTCTCATGTATCAAGTACCATGGTAGAATACTCGGGTACTATAATAGTTTCCATAGACATGAGAATATTTCTAATAGACCAGAGAGTTGCAAGCTAGCTTCAACATGTCTTGCCCTCCAGATCTCCTTAAGGCCATCTGTGGCTCTGTGTATGGAGATGATTGGTCTCATGGTGTGCAGCTTGGACATCATTTCCTTTCCCAGGTTTCACCTCAGACTGTTACAATTCCGAATACTGAACTAGTGGAATGGCGATCATTCGGATCTGTCTCAACAGATTTCTCTAGATAATTGTGAGAATCGCTCTCTTGGTGGTTTTGTCCGAATCACTTGTCCTGAGGGACGTCCGTCTCAAGACCATTTTGGGTGACTGACTACGGTTGCAAGTCTGTCAGGATGGGGAGCCGTTTGGGGTGCCAGGAAGGCACAGGGCATCTATTCTCAAGAGGTAAAGCTCCCTCCTGATCTCATTTTGGATCTTCGGGCAATATACAATGCTCTAAAAGCTTGGCTTCTGCTTGGTTCGTGTCAGTTAATCAGATTCCAATCAAACAAAATATTCTCAGTGGCTTTCATCAACCATCAGGGGGGAACGAGAAGCTCCCTAGTTTTGAGGGAAGTATCTCAGATTCTGGTGTGGGGGAGACCCGCATTTGTTCTCTGTCAGCGGTCCACGTTCCGGGTGTGGACAACTGGGAAGCGGATTCCTCAGCAGACAATCCTTTCATCCGGGAGAATGGTCTCTTCATCCTGAGTGTTTGCAGTGATACTGACTGCTGCATCTTGGCTGCGAAGGATATGGTTCGCGGATCAAGTGGGGATGTCATCATCTCCTCCGTGGAAGTTACCTTGTCGCAGGGATCTGCTGACCAAGGTCTCTTTGTTCATCAATGTCTAGACTGAGGCTGACTGCGTGAAGATTGACCGCTTAGTCCTTGCCAAGAGAGGGTTTTCTGAGAGTTATTTTTACTCTCATTCAAGCTCATAAGCTGGTTGCCAATCGCATCTATCATAAGGTGTGGAGGACCTGTTTATTCTGGAAAAGGACTTTTCTGCAAGTCCCTTGAAGGGACAGGCCCTGTCTGTGTTACTGAACAAGAGGTTTGCAGAGCTTCCAGATGTGCAGCCATTTGTAAAGGTTCTGATGGGATTAGACCTGTGCTTAGATCTAAGGCTCCTCCTTGAAGTTTAAATCTTGTCCTTAAGGCTTTGCAAAGGGCTCCATTAGACCCTATGCATGAAGTAGACATTAAATTGTTGTCTTGGAAGTTTCCTTTTGAACTGGATATTGCTTCTGCACGCAGAGTATCTGTGATTGCTGCTTTGCAATGCGTCTCTCCTTATCTGGCTTTCATGCCGATATGGCTGTTCTACGAACCAAGTTAGGTTTTCTTCCTAAGGTTGTGTCAATTCGCAACATAAATCAAGAGATTGTGGTTCAGTTCTTATGTCCTAATCCTTCTTCGTCGAAGGAACGTTTACAATGTATTTCTGGATGTGGTTTGTGCCTTGAAGTTCTATCTTTGGGTCACGAAGGAATTTAGACAAACCTCTTTCTCTGTTTGTTCTCTTTTCCGGGAAGCGTAGGGGTCAGAGGGCCTCTTCAACTTCCTTATCTTTTTCTTTGAGGAGTGTCATCCGTTAGATGATAGAAACGGCGGGGCATAAGCCTCCTCTGAGGATTACGGCTCATTCTACGAGAGCAGTGGGTTCCTCTTGGGCCTTCAAAAATGAGGCCTCTATGGATCAGATTTGTAAGGCGACTATCTGGTTCTCCTTACAGCCTTTTTCCAAAATTTTAAAAGTTTGATGTTTTTGCTTCTGCTGAAGCAGCCTTCGTGAGAAAGATTTTGCATTCTGTGGTGCCCTCAGATTAGGATCTGTCTCTCTTTTTTCCCTCCCGTTAGCATTCCGTGTACTCTAGAGCTTGGGTATATGTTTCCCACAAGTAAGGAATGCAGCTGTGGCCTCTTCCCATATTAAGATGGAAAACCTAAATCATGCTTATCTAATAAATTAATTTCCATCTGTATGGGAAGAGTCAACCGCTCCCGCCCGTGTTCTCTGATGGGCGGCCCTAAATTTTTAAATGTTTTTTTTCTGGCACCTTTTTCACCCTGATATTTCTCCTACTGTTTCTTGTTCCCTCGGCAGAATGACTGGGGTTATGAGGAAGTGGGGGAGGTTTAAGATTTAAGTCTTTGCCTCCTCCTGGTGGCAGCCGTTTCTGTGGATGAGAGGTACACGGTGATTATGTTGCTCAGTGGCCACAGTGTAGGGATGCTATTTCTGACTCTGTAATGAATGTTTTTTCAAGTCTCTGTACAGGCCACAGATCCTTTCCATACCACTTCTAATTAAAACAAATACATTTAACAAAACGGTACTGGGATGTCCCTTTCATGCACAGCACTACTGGCCTGTTGCTAGTTGTCAAAGCTAGAGCATCAAAGTGCGCTAGTGCAGGACGTGTGTGCACACCTGTGTAGCCTTCTGTGATAGGACTAGTATAATGAGCCTCATGGAGGGCTTGGATTATGCTACATTAAAACTTTTACAAAATAAAGAAAACAAGTGGGTTTTGTGTCCCTTTAACGTATAGAATATTTTCTCTAAAATGTCTACAATCTGCACCCTTCAGTCTATTAGCTCAACCCTCAGTTCAGACCTGTTACTTGTCCAGTGAATTTCTTTTTTTATTGAGAAGTTCTACTATGTCTATGATCAGATAAAACGCACCAAGAAGAAAAGCAAAGAACAAAAATAAATGTAAGTAATATTCACAGTTGCTTATACATAAACAAAACAAGGCAAACTAAATGGTTAAGATGTATATATATCATACATTTTTAAATAATAAATAAAAAAAGCAAATCCTCTCCACTCACCCCCTCCACCCACACACACTCTCACTCTAACCTTCCCTCTCCCCTGCACTCCAAATAATTATTTCCACAGATGATTAAGCCACATAAATATGAAACAAAAATATATCAAAATTCCATCATATTGACATGAGGGGTTATCTTTCCAAAAAACTGTAAATCGATCTTCATGAAGAGCAGTATTGAAATACTGGGATTTACAAAAAGGGCGTACAATCTGTAACTGTTATTGCGCAAATTCTTCCTATTTAGAAAAAACAAAACTTGTATATTTTTTTTCCATAAAAAATTATGGGTCAAACTGTTTCAGATTTAATTGATATTGCAGCTTGTTTAACAAAAGCCCCAAAACTAGGGCTATTTCTGGATTTCTATAATTTTAAAATCAGATGTCTGCCTAACAATATTGCTGTATTAAATTCTGATTTAGTTTTTTTTTTTTACAAATTTATTTAACCAAAAAGCAATCTTAAAGGGACATGAAACCCAAATTATTATTTTTTTTAAATAATTTTTTATTGAGGTTTTGCGACAAGAATAACAAACAATGAACGCCTCATAACATCAAAGACAAATACAGCATTGTTTGAATTAGATTTTCACTTATAAAGAAAAGGAAAAATATAACAGTGCAAAACACAAGATAGGCCTTTAAAACCTCAGTTTTATGATACTATATCATAGTTGGCTGACTAATCGAATGACCACACATGGGTCAAGTGGACATAAATGCAAAGAGTTTTACAGGATGGGGGAAAGATATCAGCGGGCAAGCGATGATAAGCCTGATGAAACAGCTTGTTGCTGAGAAACGTGTCGCTTGTTTTGAATTATTTTAAGTAAAGTTTGTTACTTTTTATAAAAACACTTGCTGCATTGTATTCTTTGAATCAATATATTTTTGACACATTGGACCTGGTATATGCCGTTTGCCTTGTTAAAGTCTGTTGGGTGACTGTATTGATCCCTTCCTGCCGTATTAGCATCATTGGAGATGCTACACCAAATGTGAGTATATATCATACCACTCATACTATATACTCCTGGGTCCAAACTGTACTAGGCCATATAGGCACCTTTGTGTCTTCTTGTATTTCCACATTACAGATTATCCATCTCTCCCAAGAGGTTGATCTGCTGGTTGACTGTTATAGATCCCAAACTGCTCCCACTGCACTATTTGGAGTGCTTCAATACATGTGAGTGTAATTCTGCACATTTATATCATACACATCTTTTGGAACAAACAATATTGGGCCATGTGGCGCATCTGTCTCTTCTCTTGTTTCTAACTATGCAGTCATAATAATGGAGCATTGTAGCACAAGATACAGGTGTTTAAGTTATACATTTGTCGCAAGGTTACTTAAGCTTTAATGGTATAGAATTAAATTAGTTTAAGTATTGCCAATGTTCAATATATGTGGAACCAAGTAAAAACATTAATAAAGTCCACTGGAGCTACATATAGGCTAAGGAGTATATGAGTTACAAGAGCTCGCTTCTAGTTGTAAAATGTCTGCGTCTGTATGAGACGGTGCTTTACTGACTAGACTAGCAATTATTGCCTCGGATATAGATGAAGACTTATGTGGTATCGTTAATATTCATATAGTCCTAACGTTTTGGGAGGCCTATAGACTTTGACTATACAAGAATGAAAACCCAAAAAAGTAAGTTTCTCCAACATAGGTGTGTCCGGTCCACGGCGTCATCCTTACTTGTGGGGATATTCTCCTCCCCAACAGGAAATGGCAAAGAGCCCAGCAAAGCTGGTCACATGATCCCTCCTAGGCTCCGCCTACCCCAGTCATTCTCTTTGCCGTTGTACAGGCAACATCTCCACGGAGATGGCTTAGAGTTTTTTAGTGTTTAACTGTAGTTTTTATTATTCAATCAAGAGTTTGTTATTTTGAAATAGTGCTGGTATGTACTATTTACTCAGAAACAGAAAAGAGATGAAGATTTCTGTTTGTATGAGGAAAATGATTTTAGCAACCGTAACTAAAATCCATGGCTGTTCCACATAGGACTGTTGAGAGCAATTAACTTCAGTTGGGGGAACAGTATGCAGTCTCTTGCTGCTTGAGGTATGACACATTCTAACAAGACGATGTAATGCTGGAAGCTGTCATTTTCCCTATGGGATCCGGTAAGCCATGTTTATTACGATCGTAAATAAGGGCTTCACAAGGGCTTATTAAGACTGTAGACTTTTTTTGGGCTAAATCGATTCATTATTAAAACATATTTAGCCTTGAGGAATCATTTTATCTGGGTATTTTGATATAATAATATCGGCAGGCACTGTATTAGACACCTTATACCTTAGGGGCTTTCCCAAAGCATAAGCAGAGCCTCATTTTCGCGCCGGTGTGGCGCACTTGTTTTTGAGAGGCATGGCATGCAGTCGCATGTGAGAGGAGCTCTGACACTTAGAAAAGACTTTCTGAAGGCGTCATTTGGTATCGTATTCCCCTTTGGGCTTGGTTGGGTCTCAGCAAAGCAGATACCAGGGACTGTAAAGGGGTTAAAGTTTAAAACGGCTCCGGTTCCGTTATTTTAAGGGTTAAAGCTTCCAAATTTGGTGTGCAATACTTTTAAGGCTTTAAGACACTGTGGTGAAAATTTGGTGAATTTTGCACAATTCCTTCATGTTTTTTCGCAATTGCAGTAATAAAGTGTGTTCAGTTTAAAATTTAAAGTGACAGTAACGGTTTTATTTTAACACGTTTTTTGTACTTTGTTATCAAGTTTATGCCTGTTTAACATGTCTGAACTACCAGATAGACTGTGTTCTGAATGTGGGGAAGCCAGAATTCCTATTCATTTAAATAAATGTGATTTATGTGATAATGACAATGATGCCCAAGATGATTCCTCAAGTGAGGGGAGTAAGCATGGTACTGCATCATTCCCTCCTTCGTCTACACGAGTCTTGCCCACTCAGGAGGCCCCTAGTACATCTAGCGCGCCAATACTCCTTACTATGCAACAATTAACGGCTGTAATGGATAATTCTGTCAAAAACATTTTAGCCCAAATGAACACTTGTCAGCGTAAGCGCGGCTGCTCTGTTTTAGATACTGAAGAGCATGGCAACGCCGATACTAATATCTCTGAAGGGCCCCTAACCCAGTCTGATGGGGCCAGGGAAGTTTTGTCTGAGGGAGAAATTACTGATTCAGGGAACATTTCTCAACTGGCTGAACCTGATGTGATTGCATTTAAATTTAAGTTGGAACATCTCCGCATTCTGCTTAAGGAGGTATTATCCACTCTGGATGATTGTGACAAGTTGGTCATCCCAGAGAAACTATGTAAAATGGACAAGTTCCTAGAGGTGCCGGGGCTCCCAGAAGCTTTTCCTATACCCAAGCGGGTGGCGGACATTGTTAATAAAGAATGGGAAAGGCCCGGTATTCCTTTCGTCCCTCCCCCCATATTTAAAAAATTGTTTCCTTTGGTCGACCCTAGAAAGGACTTATGGCAGACAGTCCCCAAGGTCGAGGGGGCGGTTTCCACTTTAAACAAACGCACCACTATACCCATAGAGGATAGTTGTGCTTTCAAAGATCCTATGGATAAAAAATTAGAAGGTTTGCTTAAAAAGATGTTTGTTCAGCAGGGTTACCTTCTACAACCAATTGCATGCATTGTCCCTGTCGCTACAGCCGCATGTTTCTGGTTCGATGAGCTGATGAAGGCGGTCGATAGTGATTCTCCTCCTTATGAGGAGATTATGGACAGAATCAATGCTCTCAAATTGGCTAATTCTTTCACCCTAGACGCCACTTTGCAATTGGCTAGGTTAGCGGCTAAGAATTCTGGGTTTGCTATTGTGGCGCGCAGAGCGCTTTGGTTGAAATCTTGGTCGGCTGATGCGTCTTCCAAGAACAAGCTACTTAACATTCCTTTCAAGGGGAAAACGCTGTTTGGCCCTGACTTGAAAGAGATTATCTCTGATATCACTGGGGGTAAGGGCCACGCCCTTCCTCAGGATCGGCCTTTCAAGGCAAAAAATAAACCTACTTTTCGTCCCTTTCGTAGAAACGGACCAGCCCGAGGTGCTACGTCCTCTAAGCAAGAGGGTAATACTTCTCAAGCCAAGCCAGCTTGGAGACCAATGCAAGGCTGGAACAAGGGAAAGCAGGCCAAGAAACCTGCCACTGCTACCAAGACTGCATGAAAAGTTGGCCCCCGATCCGGGACCGGATCTGGTGGGGGGCAGACTCTCTCTCTTCGCTCAGGCTTGGGCAAGAGATGTTCTGGATCCTTGGGCGCTAGAAATAGTCTCCCAAGGTTATCTTCTGGAATTCAAGGGACTTCCCCCAAGGGGGAGGTTCCACAGGTCTCAGTTGTCTTTAGACCACATAAAAAGACAGGCATTCTTACATTGTGTAGAAGACCTGTTAAAAATGGGAGTGATTCATCCTGTTCCATTAAGAGAACAAGGGATGGGGTTCTACTCCAATCTGTTCATAGTTCCCAAAAAAGAGGGAACGTTCAGACCAATCTTAGATCTCAAGATCTTAAACAAGTTTCTCAAGGTTCCATCGTTCAAGATGGAAACCATTCGAACTATTCTTCCTTCCATCCAGGAAGGTCAATTCATGACCACGGTGGATTTAAAGGATGCGTATCTACATATTCCTATCCACAAGGAACATCATCGGTTCCTGAGGTTCGCATTCCTGGACAAGCATTACCAGTTCGTGGCGCTTCCTTTCGGATTAGCCACTGCTCCAAGGATTTTCACAAAGGTACTAGGGTCCCTTCTAGCTGTGCTAAGACCAAGGGGCATTGCTGTAGTACCTTACTTGGACGACATTCTGATTCAAGCGTCGTCCCTTCCTCAAGCAAAGGCTCACACGGACATCGTCCTGGCCTTTCTCAGATCTCACGGATGGAAAGTGAACGTGGAAAAGAGTTCTCTATCTCCGTCAACAAGGGTTCCCTTCTTGGGAACAATAATAGACTCCTTAGAAATGAGGATATTTCTGACAGAGGCCAGAAAAACAAAGCTTCTAGACTCTTGTCGGATACTTCATTCCGTTCCTCTTCCTTCCATAGCTCAGTGCATGGAAGTGATCGGGTTGATGGTAGCGGCAATGGACATAGTTCCTTTTGCGCGCATTCATCTAAGACCATTACAACTGTGCATGCTCAGTCAGTGGAATGGGGACTATACAGACTTGTCTCCGAAGATACAAGTAAATCAGAGGACCAGAGACTCACTCCGTTGGTGGCTGTCCCTGGACAACCTGTCACAAGGGATGACATTCCGCAGACCAGAGTGGGTCATTGTCACGACCGACGCCAGTCTGATGGGCTGGGGCGCGGTCTGGGGAGCCCTGAAAGCTCAGGGTCTTTGGTCTCGGGAAGAATCTCTTCTACCGATAAATATTCTGGAACTGAGAGCGATATTCAATACTCTCAAGGCTTGGCCTCAGCTAGCGAGGGCCAAGGTCATACGGTTTCAATCAGACAACATGACAACTGTTGCGTACATCAACCATCAGGGGGGAACAAGGAGTTCTCTAGCGATGGAAGAAGTGACCAAAATCATTCTATGGGCGGAGTCTCACTCCTGCCACCTGTCCGCTATCCACATCCCAGGAGTGGAAAATTGGGAAGCGGATTTTCTGAGTCGTCAGACATTGCATCCGGGGGAGTGGGAACTCCATCCGGAAATCTTTGCCCAAGTCACTCAGCTGTGGGGCATTCCAGACATGGATCTGATGGCCTCTCGTCAGAACTTCAAAGTTCCTTGCTACGGGTCCAGATCCAGGGATCCCAAGGCGGCTCTAGTGGATGCACCAGTAGCACCTTGGACCTTCAAACTAGCTTATGTGTTCCCGCCGTTTCCTCTCATCCCCAGGCTGGTAGCCAGGATCAATCAGGAGAGGGCGTCGGTGATCTTGATAGCTCCTGCGTGGCCACGCAGGACTTGGTATGCAGATCTGGTGAATATGTCATCGGCTCCACCTTGGAAGCTACCTTTGAGACGAGACCTTCTTGTTCAGGGTCCGTTCGAACATCCGAACCTGGTTTCACTCCAGCTGACTGCTTGGAGATTGAACGCTTGATTTTATCGAAGCGAGGGTTCTCAGATTCTGTTATCGATACTCTTGTTCAGGCCAGAAAGCCTGTAACTAGAAAAATTTACCACAAAATTTGGAAAAAATATATCTGTTGGTGTGAATCTAAAGGATTCCCTTGGGACAAGGTTAAGATTCCTAAGATTCTATCCTTCCTTCAAGAAGGATTGGAAAAAGGATTATCTGCAAGTTCCCTGAAGGGACAGATTTCTGCCTTGTCTGTGTTACTTCACAAAAAGCTGGCAGCTGTGCCAGATGTTCAAGCCTTTGTTCAGGCTCTGGTTAGAATCAAGCCTGTTTACAAACCTTTGACTCCTCCTTGGAGTCTCAATTTAGTTCTTTCAGTTCTTCAGGGGGTTCCGTTTGAACCCTTACATTCCGTTGATATTAAGTTATTATCTTGGAAAGTTTTGTTTTTAGTTGCAATCTCTTCTGCTAGAAGAGTTTCAGAATTATCTGCTCTGCAGTGTTCTCCTCCTTATCTGGTGTTCCATGCAGATAAGGTGGTTTTACGTACTAAGCCTGGTTTTCTTCCAAAAGTTGTTTCTAACAAAAACATTAACCAGGAGATTATCGTACCTTCTCTGTGTCCGAAACCAGTTTCAAAGAAGGAACGTTTGTTGCACAATTTGGATGTTGTTCGCGCTCTAAAATTCTATTTAGATGCTACAAAGGATTTTAGACAAACATCTTCCTTGTTTGTTGTTTATTCGGGTAAAAGGAGAGGTCAAAAAGCAACTTCTACCTCTCTCTCTTTTTGGATTAAAAGCATCATCAGATTGGCTTACGAGACTGCCGGACGGCAGCCTCCCGAAAGAATCACAGCTCATTCCACTAGGGCTGTGGCTTCCACATGGGCCTTCAAGAACGAGGCTTCTGTTGATCAGATATGTAGGGCAGCGACTTGGTCTTCACTGCACACTTTTACCAAATTTTACAAGTTTGATACTTTTGCTTCTTCTGAGGCTATTTTTGGGAGAAAGGTTTTGCAAGCCGTGGTGCCTTCCATTTAGGTGACCTGATTTGCTCCCTCCCTTCATCCGTGTCCTAAAGCTTTGGTATTGGTTCCCACAAGTAAGGATGACGCCGTGGACCGGACACACCTATGTTGGAGAAAACAGAATTTATGTTTACCTGATAAATTACTTTCTCCAACGGTGTGTCCGGTCCACGGCCCGCCCTGGTTTTTTTAATCAGGTCTGATAATTTATTTTCTTTAGCTACAGTCACCACGGTATCATATGGTTTCTCCTATGCAAATATTCCTCCTTAACGTCGGTCGAATGACTGGGGTAGGCGGAGCCTAGGAGGGATCATGTGACCAGCTTTGCTGGGCTCTTTGCCATTTCCTGTTGGGGAGGAGAATATCCCCACAAGTAAGGATGACGCCGTGGACCGGACACACCGTTGGAGAAAGTAATTTATCAGGTAAACATAAATTCTGTTTTCTAAGTTATAAAGTTATCCTAGTGCTCCATTGTGGTATAGGAACTATGTATTGATAAAACATCTGTCTCATATGAAAAAAAATAAACATGTCCTAATTGAGAGGTATTAGACACTGCCTGTACTCTCACTGAGTAGTAAGGGCATTGTTAAGCTTTGTTGTGAGCGGATAACCGTAGCCTCTAGATGCAGGCAAGACCAAAACACATGAACATTAAGTAAAACTATAGCAGTTGTATAACATTTCTTAACCTTAAATATGTATTAACATTTGCAGCAGAGTAACTCATAGCCTAATACTAACCAACCAGATAGAACCTGTCACACAGTCCCTTAAGTATGCTCAAGGAAAAATTAAATAGTCCTCATATAAGACTATAAAAGTAAGAATATAGCCTATTCTTCGAATGTAACACAACATAGAGCAAAAAAAATTAAAGAATATTAAAATAAAGTAATTA
The DNA here is from genome assembly GCF_027579735.1 of Bombina bombina. Taxonomy (NCBI): domain Eukaryota; kingdom Metazoa; phylum Chordata; class Amphibia; order Anura; family Bombinatoridae; genus Bombina; species Bombina bombina. The sequence goes on along the minus strand of NC_069500.1, from coordinate 569,646,200 downwards.
AACATAAAAAATAGAAGCACTACGTAAGCTTGCAGTTCAATTATACTAGAAGCTTGTTTATTGTCATTTTTTCCCATTCCTGAAACTGTCATTTAAGGAATTTGATCAATTTTGCTTTATATGTTGTTTTTTCTCTTACATATTGCAAGATGTCTCACGTTGCATCTGAGTCAGAAGATACTTCAGGAAAATCGCTGTCTAGTGCTGGAACTACCAAAGCTAAGTGTATCTGCTGTAAACTTTTGGTAGCTATTCCTCCGGCTGTTGTTTGTACTAATTGTCATGACAAACTTGTTAATGCAGATAATATTTCCTTTAGTAATGTACCATTGCCTGTTGCAGTTCCTTCAACATCTAAGGTGCAGAATGTTCCTGATAACATAAGAGATTTTGTTTCTGAATCCATCAAGAAGGCTATGTCTGTTATTTCTCCTTCTAGTAAACATAAAAAATCTTTTAAAACTTCTCTCTCTACAGATGAATTTTTAAATGAACATCATCATTCTGATTCTGATGACTCTTCTGGTTCAGAGGATTCTGTTCAGAGATTGATGCTGATAAATCTTCATATTTATTTAAAATGGAATTTATTCGTTCTTTACTTAAAGAAGTACTAATTGCTTTAGAAATAGAGGATTCTGGTCCTCTTGATACTAATTCTAAACGTTTAGATAAGGTATTTAAATCTCCTGTGGTTATTCCAGAAGTTTTTCCTGTTCCTAATGCTATTTCTGAAGTAATTTCCAGAGAATGGGATAAATTGGGTAATTCATTTACTCCTTCTAAACGTTTTAAGCAATTATATCCTGTGCCGTCTGACAGATTAGAATTTTGGGACAAAATCCCTAAAGTTGATGGGGCTATTTCTACCCTTGCTAAACGTACTACTATTCCTACGTCAGATGGTACTTCGTTTAAGGATCCTTTAGATAGGAAAATTGAATCCTTTCTAAGAAAAGCTTATCTGTGTTCAGGTAATCTTCTTAGACCTGCTATATCATTGGCTGATGTTGCTGCAGCTTCAACTTTTTGGTTGGAGACTTTAGCGCAACAAGTAACAGATCATGATTCTCATAATATTATTATTCTTCTTCAGCATGCTAATAATTTTATCTGTGATGCCATTTTTGATGTTATCAGAGTTGATGTCAGGTTTATGTCTCTAACTATTTTAGCTAGAAGAGCTTTATGGCTTAAAACTTGGAATGCTGATATGGCTTCTAAATCAACTCTACTTTCCATTTCTTTCCAGGGTAACAAATTATTTGGTTCTCAGTTGGATTCTATTATCTCAACTGTTACTGGTGGGAAAGGAACTTTTTTACCACAGGATAAAAAATCTAAGAGTAAAAACAGGGCTAATAATCGTTTTCGTTCCTTTCGTTTCAACAAAGAACAAAAGCCTGATCCTTCATCCTCAGGAGCAGTTTCAGTTTGGAAACCATCTCCAGTCTGGAATAAATCCAAGCCTTCTAGAAAGGCAAAGCCTGCTTCTAAGTCCACATGAAGGTGCGGCCCTCATTCCAGTTACGTTTTTTCAAAGAAATTTGGATCAATTCTGTTCACAATCTTTGGATTCAGAACATTGTTTCAGAAGGGTACAGAATTGGTTTCAAGATGAGACCTCCTGCAAAGAGATTTTTTTCTTTCCCGTATCCCAGTAAATCCAGTGAAAGCTCAAGCATTTCTGAATTGTGTTTCAGATCTAGAGTTGGCTGGAGTAATTATGCCAGTTCCGGTTCTGGAACAGGGGATGGGGTTTTATTCAAATCTCTTCATTGTACCAAAGAAGGAGAATTCCTTCAGACCAGTTCTGGATCTAAAAATATTGAATCGTTATGTAAGGATACCAACGTTCAAAATGGTAACTGTAAGGACTATCTTGCCTTTTGTTCAGCAAGGGCATTATATGTCCACAATAGATTTACAGGATGCATATCTGCATATTCCGATTCATCCGGATCATTATCAGTTCCTGAGATTCTCTTTTCTGGACAAGCATTACCAGTTTGTGGCTCTGCCGTTTGGCCTAGCTACAGCTCCAAGAATTTTTACAAAGGTTCTCGGTGCCCTTCTGTCTGTAATCAGAGAACAGGGTATTGTGGTATTTCCTTATTTGGACGATATCTTGGTACTTGCTCAGTCTTTACATTTAGCAGAATCTCATACGAATCGACTTGTGTTGTTTCTTCAAGATCATGGTTGGAGGATCAATTCACCAAAAAGTTCATTGATTCCTCAGACAAGGGTAACCTTTCTGGGTTTCCAGATAGATTCAGTGTCCATGACTCTGTCTTTAACAGACAAGAGACGTCTAAAATTGATTTCAGCTTGTCGAAACCTTCAGTCACAATTATTCCCTTCGGTAGCCTTATGCATGGAAATTCTAGGTCTTATGACTGCTGCATCGGACGCGATCCCCTTTGCTCGTTTTCACATGCGACCTCTTCAGCTCTGTATGCTGAATCAATGGTGCAAGGATTACACAAAGATATCTCAATTAATATCTTTAAAACCGATTGTACGACACTCTCTAACGTGGTGGACAGATCACCATCGTTTAATTCAGGGGGCTTCTTTTGTGCTTCCGACCTGGACTGTAATTTCAACAGATGCAAGTCTCACAGGTTGGGGAGCTGTGTGGGGATCTCTGACGGCACAAGGAGTTTGGGAATCTCAGGAGGTGAGATTACCGATCAATATTTTGGAACTCCGTGCAATTTTCAGAGCTCTTCAGTCTTGGCCTCTTCTGAAGAGGGAATCGTTCATTTGCTTTCAGACAGACAATGTCACAACTGTGGCATACATCAATCATCAAGGAGGGACTCACAGTCCTCTGGCTATGAAAGAAGTATCTCAAATTCTGGTTTGGGCGGAATCCAGCTCCTGTCTAATCTCTGCGGTTCATATCCCAGGTATAGACAATTGGGAAGCGGATTATCTCAGTCGCCAAACGTTGCATCCGGGCGAATGGTCTCTTCACCCAGAGGTATTTCTTCAGATTGTTCAAATGTGGGAGCTTCCAGAAATAGATCTGATGGCGTCTCATCTAAACAAGAAACTTCCCAGATATCTGTCCAGATCCCGGGATCCTCAGGCGGAAGCAGTGGATGCATTATCACTTCCTTGGAAGTATCATCCTGCTTATATCTTTCCGCCTCTAGTTCTTCTTCCAAGAGTAATCTCCAAGATTCTGAAGGAATGCTCGTTTGTTCTGCTGGTAGCTCCGGCATGGCCTCACAGGTTTTGGTATGCGGATCTTGTCCGGATGGCCTCTTGCCATCCGTGGACTCTTCCGCTACGACCAGACCTTCTGTCGCAAGGTCCTTTTTTTTTCCATCAGGATCTCAAATCCTTAAATTTAAAGGTATGGAGATTGAACGCTTGATTCTTTGTCAAAGAGGTTTCTCTGACTCTGTGATTAATACTATGTTACAGGCTCGTAAATCTGTATCCAGAGAGATATATTATAGAGTCTGGAAGACTTATATTTCTTGGTGTCTTTCTCATCATTTTTCTTGGCATTCTTTTAGAATCCCGAGAATTTTACAGTTTCTTCAGGATGGTTTAGGTAAAGGTTTATCCGCAAGTTCTTTGAAAGGACAAATGTCTGCTCTTTCTGTTCTTTTTCACAGAAAGATTGCTAATCTTCCTGATATTCATTGTTTTGTACAAGCTTTGGTTCGTATAAAACCTGTCATTAAGTCAATTTCTCCACCTTGGAGTTTGAATTTGGTTCTGGGGGCTCTTCAAGCTCCTCCGTTTGAACCTATGCATTCATTGGACATTAAATTACTTTCTTGGAAAGTTTTGTTCCTTTTGGCAATCTCTTCTGCCAGAAGAGTTTCTGAATTATCTGCTCTTTCTGGTGAGTCTCCTTTTCTGATTTTTCATCAGGATAAGGCGGTGTTGCGAACTTCTTTTGAATTTTTACTTAAAGTTGTGAATTCCAACAACATTAGTAGAGAAATTGTGGTTCCTTCATTATGTCCTAATCCTAAGAATTCTAAGGAGAAATCATTGCATTCTTTGGATGTTGTTAGAGCTTTGAAATATTATGTTGAAGCTACTAAGTCTTTCCGAAAGACTTCTAGTTTATTTGTTATCTTTTCCGGTTCTAGAAAAGGCCAGAAAGCTTCTGCCATTTTTTTGGCATCTTGGTTGAAATCTTTAATTCATCTTGCCTATGTTGAGTCGGGTAAAACTCCGCCTCAAAGGATTACAGCTCATTCTACTAGGTCAGTTTCTACTTCCTGGGCGTTTAGGAATGAAGCTTCGATTGATCAGATTTGCAAAGCAGCAACTTGGTCCTCTTTGCATACTTTTACTAAATTCTACCATTTTGATGTCTTTTCTTCTTCTGAAGCAGTTTTTGGTAGAAAAGTACTTCAGGCAGCGGTTTCAGTTTGAATCTTCTGCTTATGTTTTTTCTTTAAACTTTATTTTGGGTGTGGATTATTTTCAGCAGGAATTGGCTGTCTTTATTTTATCCCTCCCTCTCTAGTGACTCTTTTGTGGAAAGATCCACATCTTGGGTAATCATTATCCCATACGTCACTAGCTCATGGACTCTTGCTAATTACATGAAAGAAAACATAATTTATGTAAGAATTTACCTGATAAATTCATTTCTTTCATATTAGCAAGAGTCCATGAGGCCCGCCCTTTTTTTGTGGTGGTTATGATTTTTGTATAAAGCACAATTATTCCAATTCCTTATTTTATATGCTTTCGCACTTTTTTTATCACCCCACTTCTTGGCTATTCGTTAAACTGAATTGTGGGTGTGGTGAGGGGTGTATTTATAGGCATTTTGAGGTTTGGGAAACTTTGCCCCTCCTGGTAGGAATGTATATCCCATACGTCACTAGCTCATGGACTCTTGCTAATATGAAAGAAATGAATTTATCAGGTAAGTTCTTACATAAATTATGTTTTTTTCTTTCACAGGTATATCCCCATCTTGATTATTCCTGGTTTGTGAGTGACCCTTTTTGCATCAAGGAGACCATTGTCTCAACCACTTTTGACACTTAAACACGTTTGATTGGAATTATTAGGTTTTTTTTGCCTTTTTTTTCTGCTGTTTTCTACACATCATATTAACTATCTACTTGGACACTCGGTGATTGACAATCCACATTTTTTCTAATTTTTTTATTTTTTGGACACGTTTTATTTTTTGGACACATTTTAATAGTTTGGATTTCTTTCAGAATTTTTTTCAGAATGTTTTAGGAATTTTTTAATTTTTCTCACCATATGGTTTGACTTATTAACACATTTATTCACTTGGAATTTATTCATTTTTTTGGACATATTTTTCGGATCAATTCCACCACTACTTATTAGAGTGTTATCATCAACAATACACTAGGACACCATCTTTTCTGTTTTCCTGTTTTAACATTTGTGATTCACCAATTGTGCTAGATTGTTTCAAGTCAGCTATTTAATGTATTTTAAATGTATTTTTAATTTATTGTAATCCATTGTAATTCCATTGTAAATTGATATTTTTAATCTGTACCCTTCCTTGGATTAGTAATCGATGATCATGGATCCATGACATTGTTTGTGTATTGTTTTATTGGTTTTATTTTCTGATAAGCTGTATAATAAATTACTCTTTTAAACCTTTTATACACTTAGCCTCTGTTAGTTGGCGCCTGGGTCCCACACCTTTTTAGAGATAGTATCTTCCACAGGAAGTCCTTTCATCCTGAACTTAGAACACATTGAGCAGATCCTTCTTCAAACCTGCGTCGAGCGTCTCCACAAGAAAGCCGCTAGTAGTGTAAACAATAGTAGCTAAATTAAACAATAAAGGGGAGATAGGGCAGCCATGTCTCTTCTTTTTAAATAGCTCAATATTTAATGTTAAAGAACCATTTATTGATCATTTGGACAAAGGGTTCTGATATATTGAATTAAAAATTGCCAAAATGTCCTGTTAAGCCAAATTTATCTGGGGCCGTGTATAGATCATGGTCTCATAGGATTGAATCAAACACTTTTCAGTGTCTATGGTAATTAAAGTAAAGTCTGAAGTGGATTAGATATGTTTGTTCAGTGATTTTAACCAATAATGTTCTATTAGAAGCAATGCTTTGTATATGTTTTTTGAAGCATTTCTGCCTTGCATGAATCCAGTCTGGTCCGAATGAATCAATGAACGTATTACTGTCTTAAGCCTATTAGCTTATAGTCATTATTTAATAAGGACATTGGTCAACATCTCTGGGTCTTTATCCTTCTTCAAAACCAATGTTAGAAAAAACAAAACAATGTTATAACAGAGGCAGTGAAATATGTGAAAGACATACTATTTTGATTAAATAATACAGTCAGGGTTGGAGTAACCTGTTCCAGGATAATCTTATACATTTGGCCTGGGCTTTGTTGCTGTGTAAATGTCTTATCACCTGTGCTTCCTGTAAGATTGGCAAGTTTAAATCGTTTTATCAGAGAGAACCCTAGGTACTTATGTCTTCCCAGAACTTCTTTATATTAATATCATTAACTCATTCAGAAGCATATAGTTTCTAAAAGAATTTAAAATATTGTTTTCTTTCCTAAGACATGGAGAGTCCACAACGTCATTCCAATTACTAGTGGGATATTCACTCCTGGCCAGCAGGAGGAGGCAAAGAGCACCACAGCAAAGCTGTTAAGTGTCACTTCCCTTACCCATAACCCCCAGTCATTCTCTTTGCCTCTGTCAATGGAGGAGGTGAAGTTTGGTGTCTGAAGATATTTATTCATTTTTTGGGTACTTTTCCCTGCAAGCAAGGATTTGGGTTTAGCTGTGTCCACGTCAATCTCTTGAGTAAGAGTAGTGGTGGCTTTTAAGCAGTTAGGAAGTGGTGAGGTGGTCCTTACTTTGTTTTCCTAACATATTTACTGCCCTTGTCCTAGAAAGCCAGACGCCAAAATTAAGATTTTTTTTGTAAACTGAAAAAGCAGCGTTATCAGGTCCTAATGCTTCTTTTCTTATGACCGCTGGTATTACGAGTTTCCGTAACGCAACAAAAATCACCATCTACGCTCAAATCTCTACCTCACATACAGACCAGTAGTTAATCATATATCGATAACAAAAACATCCACAAATCACTTCAAAAACATTACACAAAGTACACCTACACTCATGCAAACACTACACAATTTTGTTTCTTCAAAATACATTTTTTTTTGTCAAAATAGAACGGATCAAAGTTACGAGATCTCGGGTGTTTGAAAAAAAAGCCACACAAAACCATTTTACATTGACTCACATAGACATACGGGAACATACACTCATATAGCTACATCTAACTACAAATATTATCACATACATAAACAAATCGATAGATACAAACAATATACAGAACATTACCTATACAAAACATTTTTTAATTATGAAATTAACACGATTTAGCTACTTTTACACAGAAGGACATGACGTACGCTCAACACAAGTGTTTGGTTTTATTTCTCAGAACATTTCTCTCCTTCATAGACTTCTATGGGGAAGACGTGCTCGTGCACTGGACAGGCAGATTTACCTAATGCACACAAAATACGTAGACTTTAAAACTCGTAATACCAGCGTTACAATTGTTGCGCTAATTCATTCATTCATTCTTGCATTAGTCCCGCTATGACAAATAGATCAAGAAATTACTATTTCCCTATGGAGTTATGGCTTTTACTTGTGTGAAATTCACTACAACATCACATTCTTAAAGGAAATTACATTACATCAACTACAAATCGCCACCAACAATACGAAATCGGTTTACAAAATTAAATCATATTTAAACGGACACAACATTTTTTTTGACATTTCAGTATTCACAAGCAGTAGACAATTGTAAAAACATCTCATTAACCTCTATTATAGCATTTCATTTTCTAAAATCATATACTTGGATGAACAGCATCTCTAAATAGGATCAACACATGATAAAAGATGAATGCACATACATGACTTTTCCCATTCACTCATACATGTGCATTGATATTCATAGAAACAATGGATACATTTACATCATACAACTACATTGGAAGGTTGCTTAACATTGGATTCTCTCTATGAATCATGAAACAAAATATGGATTTAGTGTCCCTTTAACATCACGATTCACTCATAATATACCATTAGGAATTATGTACAATAAGAACATATCATTAGAAAATATTACAGCTGTCACTTTTTGGGAATGAACAACAATGCTATACTGCGTCATATAAATCAGCATATGTGGGAGAGAATCACAATACATACATAGATGTACATAACACGCATCGCACAACAACAAAGCACACATTTATCTTTTTAATCAGCACACAATAAGAATGTTGTAAAATACAACAACAGAATGAAGAATTGCAAACTAGACAGACAGGTTACTAATATGACGACGTCATTTGAAGCTTCAACCATACAGATTACAGCATTAGGACTGTACTGCCCCTTTCAGCAGTTTCTCACTCAATACCACATATAAGTAAACAAGAGCGTTGGAAGATCTTCATTATTATTGCGATTTCAATGGGACATGTTGTCAGGGATTCATCTCTTGTTATGCTGTACCTTTAAGAAACTGAACTCTCTAGCCTATTTAAGGCACCTCCCAACAGAACTCATTGCTTGGTAATTTGTTGCTCAGTGACAAGCTGCTTCTGAAGAGACCTAGCCGTTTATACAACATTGTATTTACTTTTATTACTCTCTAAACTCACCATGAGTTTCTACTTGTTTGGATCTATCTGCTTATGCTCTCTTAAGGTTAAAACCTTACACAGTTTATCACAGCCAAAGAACTTTCTGTGTCAGCTGTATTGAAGTTTACTCCCTGCAGCGTGTGACGTCACGCAAGACATTCTCCCGCTCCGGCTGTGTCTTCGGCTCTCTCTGATACCGATGGGAATGTTTGCTGCCTGGTAACAGTATTACTCTGCTCATAACCACCTCCTGTTAAACTGGTCTGTATATTTTACTTTATACGAACTGCATCTACTACTACTACTTGATTATTCTATCTGCAAGCTTGCTATACTAACTGTGTATCTAACGCTCATGCTTGCTTAAGAATTCTATCTGCTTCCCTCTGACGAATAAGTTATGTAGTGTCTCAAACTACTTTTCCTTGTTGCTAACTTGAATTCAATTAACCTTGACAAAGATATATATATTGCTTCAAACTGTTCATAAACGGACTTCCTAAGCATACTCAAGTAGATTTCAAACTTATCTCATAACCTGCTTGCAAATCACAGTTTGGATTATATCAATTACTCCTGCATCATATGAACAACACAGCTACTTTATTTCCTGCTTAAAGTTACATTGGATAAGTTTGGATATTACTAAGTAACCGTTCTCAAACTGGTTCATACCTTATTTTCAGCTTGGTTAGTTTTTATTCATATAACCAATTTCTGTGTGATTGCTGGTGTGTTTGATAAAGCCAATTGTATATATTTTATGTTTGACTGCATGTGTGACTGAATCAAGGCTCCTGCAGTAGTTAACACTTTGATTACAAGTCTGTTGCCAATTCACATACATTACTCTCTCACTCAGCTGCTACCCTGCTGTAGTGACCCTCAGATCAATGAGCATATCAGGGTACCCTAAAGTTCAATCTGTGGGAATCCGAGGTAAGGTGTGAGACTGAGTGGTCCTACATTGGCAGTAAGCTGTTAGAGTAGTATAATCCTAACATATTACCAAGCCTTAAAAAAATACTACTAACAGCCTAATCATGGACATAATTGAACTGTCCAGGAGAGTAGGTTCCTTAGCCCAGAGTATGGATCACATGATTCAAGGCTTAAGGGACATTCAATTAGAGAATCAGAATATCAAGAAGTTTATTAATGATCATCTCGCTAACAAAACTCCCACTGTTGAGCCTACCCCAGAACCCATTGTTAGTCTGCCTGAAAAGTTCTCTGGGGACAGATCTATGTTCAGGGATTTCAAGAATTCCTGCACTTTGCTATTTACCTTGAAACCTAAGTCATACCCAACTGATAGGATTAGAGTTTTAACTGTAATTTCATTCCTTCGAGGTGAGGCCAGGTCTTGGGCCAATGCCTTTTATGAAAAGGATGATCCCATTCTAAATTCCCTAGAAGAATTTTTTTCTGCTATGTCTCTCTTATACGAAGATCACAATAAGCAGAACACTGCTGAAACTGCCATTAGATCTTTACGGCAGGGCAAAAGAATGGTTGAAGATTACATTACTGAATTCAAAAGGTGGGCACCTGACACCCTTTGGAATATTCCTGCTCTACGCAATCAGTTCCGTCTAGGGCTCAACGATTCAGTTAAAGATGAGTTAGCAAGGGGTGTGATCCCAGAGGACTTGGATGCCTTGATGACTCTTTCCATTGGCATAGATTGCCGACTCAGGGAAAGGAAGTCAGAAAGATCTTCTACTGAGTATACGACCAGGAGGACTCCTAACTACCATCATTCAATTCCTTCCACAGTCTCCACTAGGCCCACTGAAGAACTCATGGATGTTGCGGTCATTAGGGGACCCTTAAGACCCGAAGAGAAAGCAAGGCGTAAGCTTCTAAACTTATGCTTATACTGTGCTGAAAAAGACCATGGAGTTAGGGACTGTCCCTCCCTGCTTCGACAAAAGAAGGGTAAGACTTCATCTTATGACCATACAGTTAATTTGGTTAACAGCATAAAATCTCATCTATCTATTTATGTCTCCCTACAGTGGTCCCATCAGAAGATAAACAATCAGGCCGTAATTGACTCTGGGGCTTCTGGGAATTTTGCTGATAATACCTTTGTTGTTAATAATAATATACCACTAATAAAAAAGAGTGTTGCACTAGCAATTCGTCTGGTTAACGGTTCATTTTTTAGCTCTGGTCCCATAACTCACCACACCATTCCTCTCAAAGTGGTTACCCCTTCAGGACACACAGAGCTTATTTCTTTTGATGTCCTCCCATCTTCTGTCTATCCTATAATCCTTGGTTTAAATTGGTTAATAAAACATAATCCCACTATATCTTGATCAACAGCATCAGTGGTTTTTAATTCAACTCACTGTAAGCAAACCTGTTTTGGGGTACACACACTTTGCCAATTGGTTGAACATAAGTTACCAGACTGCTATAGCGAATTTGTTGATGTTTTTGACAAAAAAGAGGCTGAGTCCTTGCCTCCACACAGAGACTATGATTGTCCTATTGATCTTATACCTGGAAGCTCCATACCTTACGGTCACATATATCCTTTGTCACAGCCAGAGTTAAATCATTTAAAACAATATTTAGATGAAAATTTGAAAAAAGGGTTTATTAGACCATCCACCTCCTTTGCAGCTGCGGCTATGTTTTTTGTAAAAAATAAAGATGGCAGTCTCCGGCCTATTATCGATTATAGGCAGTTGAACAAATGCACAAAAAAGAACAGGTACCCCCTGCCCCTCATACCTGAACTTATTGAACGTTTACAAGGTGCCTCAGTCTTTACCAAACTTGATCTCAGAGGTGCCTATAATTTGATCAGGATGAGGGCAGGGGATGAATGGCTAACTGCCTTCCGTACAAGATACGGATTATATGAATACACTGTAATGCCCTTTGGTTTGTGCAATGTCCCAGCGACATTCCAATGTTTTATTAATGATGTCTTCCATGACTTATTAGATGTTTGTATAGTTGTATACTTGGATGACATCTTGGTTTAGTGAGTAGGGGAATGACGTCGCTACAGCCTGAGGAGGGTGTGTACGCTGTTGTCCAATTACAGCCCCAGAATGTCGGCACAGAAGGAAGCACTGTTGGCGTGGTGCCAGCTAGAATGAGAATCGAGCCAAATCCAATAGTGAAGGGTAGAAGGAAGCAGCACTCTTAATCCACTGTCCATAAAATCCAAAAAAGTTTATTTCAAATAATTTAAAACAAAATTAGACAAGCACAGCACAGTACAGGCTTCACAAGTGGAGGGGGAGCAAATCCTTACATGTTTTGTGCTATGCAGCACTTAATCATAGGATAGCTCTCCACCTGTGCAGCACACCTTTGAAGGGTGTAATGGCCAATCACAGCATCAAAACCTTAATACACCTCTAAAAATATATGTTTTAAAGGTATACTGCAAAGGTGTGAGAAGAAATAGTGTAACATGGAAAAAAGTATTCATTCTAAAAAAACACAACACAAAAACAAAAGTGCATATGAAGAAATAAAAACAATACAGAAAAAAACTACAAAAGATATATTTTTCTATATAGAAATAAACATATCAATTGTTCACGTTACACAAATTCAAAATTAGCCTCAAACAATGAAAAATAATGGAAAAAAAAACATATTATGGACCAATGTCCATCCATAAATTCATATAATTACACAAATATTGTCAATATTATTAGATGATTTTGTATACAAGATTCAATGACAGTGATCCAGCAAGAAAATATATAAGAAAAATATATATATATATACACACAAGGCAAGAAAAAAGCACAATAAATCTAGAAAAATGTACAACAAATTTTGGTGAAAATTTGACTGATATAGTATTGATTCTTTAATTTAATACATAGGTTATGTTCATATTGATGTATTGACAGTGAAATTGAAAACTCTAAACACAAAATTTTATGTTCAGAATTCAGAATTCCAGAGTCTGATATCCCTACACAATAATAGACATGGCAGACTATTAGGAATTTGGTTCAACTCAATTTGTTATCATCTCCCATGGTTAACCATAAGTAGATAGTATTTTAATTATACATAAATGTATAAATAACTAATGGAACCACCAGTTCACATGATGAAATATTCAATTAAAATAGTCATTCATAATATTTCACAATAATAGATAAATACAAAAACAAAAAATGTTAATGTGAAGACATATACAAATATGTATGATTGTAAATATCAATATGTGAATATATGAAAATATGAAGATGTAAGAGTGGATATCTATAGAGTGTAACAAAGTATTCTTAATATAACTGTTGATATCTACATTAATGGAACTGCTTAAGATAACCAAGATTACTCCACAAAATAACTGATGTCCCATTCCTTATTGAGACCAAGGGGTGCCCTCGTACTAAGTTTCCAGATCCAATAAAGTTCTTTCTTGGAAAGTATATTATAAATGTTTCCTCCCCGAATGGGCTTTTTGGCTATGTCTATTACTTTTACAGTGAATTTGGGCTGATCCGTGAAATGTAGACAATTAAAGTTCCTCGCTACACTCGAATCCTTGTTATACTTTTTAATGTCCCTTCTATGCTCCCCTAGTCTCGATCTAAGGGCACGGGAGGTCTGACCCACATACTATTCAGAACAGAGGGTACACTCAATAAGATAAATAACAAATGTTGTACCACAATTCGCTTATTGGTAAACTTGAAATTCTGTTTGGTTACATGACTAGTGAATTCAGCCCCCATAGAGATCTGTGGACAAGTAAGACAATTTCTTGATAGGCACTTGAAAGTGCCTTTCTTGTTAAGCCACTGACTCCCTTTTACTCCTACTTGGCTATTTACCATACTGGGGGAAAGTTTCTTAGCAAGTGTCGGTGCCTTTTTGGACACAAATTTGACTTTGTCAACAATATTTACTAAAATATTGTCACCTTTAAGTATGGATAAATTTCTTTTAATAATATTGCACAGATCATTAAATTGTAGAGAAAATTCAGTAGAAAAAAACTACTGTATCCTTATCACACATTGCTTTTTTGGCCATATTGTTCCCTTTTCTTTGTGTAGGATTATAAGTTCTTCTAACCTCATCTAAAGACTGCTGCAATACATTCCGATCATAACCCCTAGCGCATAACCTATCCATCAATTTATTAGCTTGAACATTAAATAAATTATCTGAGTTGGAGTTTCGACGCAACCTAAGAAATTGACTCTTAGGAATCGAGTTTATAAGGTGTTTAGGGTGACAGGACGTAGCATGTAGGATCGTATTGCCAGAGGTTGGCTTTCTATATGTGTCAGTGATGATCCCATTATGTTCGACTGAACCAACTAGGGTGAGATCCAAAAAATGGATTTCTTTGTCTTGGATTTCCCCAGTAAACTTTAGATGTAAATCATTATTGTTCACAAAATTAAGGAAATCCTCGAAAACAAAGTCACCTTTAACCACAAAAATGAGGTCATCAATATAACGCATATATATGCAAATGTTTTCTATGAATGGATTGCTGCTGTTGTAGAGGCTGCCGAGCTCCCACCATCCCACAAATAAATTAGCGAATGAGGGGGCAAATTTAGCCCCCATCGCTGTACCACATATTTGTAAAAAATATTCTCCATTAAACATAAAATAATTGTGGGATAGTAGGAACTCAACAGTCTTGCAAAAAAACAATTTAAATTCCCTAGAATAACTGGTATAATTATCCAAGAAAAAAACCAATGGCATGTAGGCCCAAATTGTGAGGTATACATGAATAAAGTGACACCGTCACTGTCAATACATCAATATGAACATAACCTATGTATTAAATTAAAGAATCAATACTATATCAGTCAAATTTTCACCAAAATTTGTTGTACATTTTTCTAGATTTATTGTGCTTTTTTCTTGCCTTGTGTATATATATATATTTTTCTTATATATATTTTCTTGCTGGATCACTGTCATTGAATCTTGTATACAAAATCATCTAATAATATTGACAATATTTGTGTAATTATGTGAATTTATGGATGGACATTGGTCCATAATATATGTTTTTTTCATTATTTTTCATTGTTTGAGGCTAATTTTGAATTTGTGTAACGTGAACAATTGATATGTTTATTTCTATATAGAAAAATATATCTTTTGTAGTTTTTTTCTGTATTGTTTTTATTTCTTCATATGCACTTTTGTTTTTGTGTTGTGTTTTTTTAGAATGAATACTTTTTTCCATGTTACACTATTTCTTCTCACACCTTTGCAGTATACCTTTAAAACATCTATTTTTAGAGGTGTATTAAGGTTTTGATGCTGTGATTGGCCATTACACCCTTTAAAGGTGTGCTGCACAGGTGGAGAGCTATCCTATGATTAAGTGCTGCATAGCACGAAACATGTAAGGATTTGCTCCCCCTCCACTTGTGAAGCCTGTACTGTGCTGTGCTTGTCTAATTTTGTTTTAAATTATTTGAAATAAACTTTTTTGGATTTTATGGACAATGGATTAAGAGTGCTGCTTCCTTCTACCCGACATCTTGGTTTACTCAAATACTTTAGAGGCTCATATAGTACATGTGAAACAAGTGCAAACTCGTTTAAGGGCGCACCATCTCTACGCCAAACTCGAAAAGTGTATTTTTAACACAAACACCATATCATTCCTTGGATATTGCATTTCACCAATGTCCAAAGATTCCTTGGCTTTGCGAACTTTTATAGAAAGTTCATTAAAGATTTCTCTCTTATAGTTAGACCCCTAACAACGCTAACACGTAAACAGGTTAAGTTTTTCTGGAATCAAGCTGCTGATCATTCCTTCAATACTCTAAAAGGTAAATTCATCTCAGCCCCTATATTACAATTCCCAGATCCCACTTGTCAATTTACGCTCAAAGTAGATGTGTCGCGATCGCTCAGCTGCTGATCGCTTCCTCTGTCTCAGCGCGGTAGCGCTTTCATTGGTTGCTTAGCAACCCTGTTCCTGACGGCTCTTCCGATGACGTCAGGAGGCCTTCTTATTCCGGCGTCTCCTCTCATCAGTGCCTGTTTGTTGTTACTCGTGGGCTATGTGAGTACAAATTTATTCTTGTGATTCGTGAATTTGTGCCTGCTTATTCTAAACCCCTACCTGCCTGATATCGTTGCTGGACACTGCTTACCTGACTACTCTATTGGTTAACCCCTGCCTGCCTGATAATACGTTGCTGGACTCTGCTTACCTGACTACTCTATTGGTTAACCCCTGCCTGCCTGATAATACGTTGCTGGACTCTGCTTACCTGACTACTCTATTGGTTAACCCCTGCCTGCCTGATAATACGTTGCTGGACTCTGCTTACCTGACTACTCTATTGGTTAACCCCTGCCTGCCTGATAATACGTTGCTGGACTCTGCTTACCTGACTACTCTATTGGTTAACCCCTGCCTGCCTGATAATACGTTGCTGGACTCTGCTTACCTGTCTACTCTATTGGTTAACCCCTACCTGCCTGATAACACGTTGCTGGGCACTGCTTACCTAACTACTCTATTGGTTAACCCTTACCTGCCTGATTACACGTTGCTGGACATTGCTTACCTGACTACTCTATTGGTTAACCCGTACCTGCCTGGTAATACGTTGCTGGACATTGCTTACCTGACTACTCTATTGGTTAACCCGTACCTGCCTGATAATACGTTGCTGGACATTGCTTACCTGACTACTCTATTGGTTAACTCCTATCTGCCTGATTACACGTTACTGGATATTGCTTGCCTGACTATTCTATTGGTTAACCCTTACCTGCCTGATTACACGTTGCTGGACATTGCCTGCCTGATTACTCTATTGGTTAACCCTTTCTACACAAAGTTTCTTCTCCTGACCCTGCTGTGTCATCTTCCAGTCTATTACTGTGAGTATATTATACTACAGCTGTCGCAGGGTCAGGTCCTGGTATATACTCACTGTGCTAGGGTGTTATTAACCTCATTCTAGCATTTGGGTCTAACGCTGGACTTTACCTATCCTGACATTACAAACAGGCCATATAATGGACCCTGGTGAGTTATCCAGAGCAGTGGCTTTACAGGGACAGCTTCTTGGAACCCACTCTGCACACCTGCAATCCCTGGATTCTAAATTGGATCAAATAACTGCTCTTTTGCATAACCTTTCTCCTCCTTCTCAAGCCAGCTCTAACCCTGCGTTTAATCCGCCACAACTTGCAGAACACTTTATTCCTAGAATTCCACTACCGGATAAATATGACGGCAATCCTGAAGACTGTCGAGGATTTCTTAATCAGTGCCGCCTTCACTTCAGAAATAATCCTCAGATGTTTGTTTCCTCTTCCTCCAAGATCACCTTTTTAATTTCTCTTATGAAGGGTAAAGCCCTGGCTTGGGTTTCTCCACTGTTGGAAAAGGATGATCCTTTGCTCCAGGATTTTGACACTTTTGTATCTATATTTTCTTCTGTGTTTGATAAACCTGGTAGATCAGCGGCGGCTGAAGCAGGACTTTTAGATTTAAGACAAGGATCTCAAGCACTCATCGACTCTGGAGCTGCAGGAATGTTTATGGATTCAGAGTTTGTCAATGCTCTTCGTATTCCTTTGCTTTCCAAGAGCCAAATAATTAAAGTCACTACTGTCAGTGGTCAACCTTTAGGTTCTGGTTTCATTCAATATTCTACCATTCCTCTTCTCATGTCTGTTGGAGTACTTCATTCCGAAACCATTTGTTTTGACATCATCTCTTCCCCACAGTTTCCCCTCATTTTGGGACTTCCTTGGCTTCAACTACATGATCCAGTTTTTTCCTGGTCTAAAGGAGAGCTTGTTGCTTGGGGATCTTCTTGTTTCACACAGTGTCTACGGAATGCTCCCAAAACTTCCAGTACTGTTGTGGCAGTCTTGGACGTTCCTGATTCTTTGCCTGAACAATATCATTCTTTTTGTGATGTCTTTTCCAAAAAAGATGCTGAAGTATTACCTCCTCACCGGACCTTTGATTGTCCCATTGACTTATTACCAGGAGCACCTCTAC
The DNA here is from genome assembly GCF_027579735.1 of Bombina bombina. Classification (NCBI taxonomy): domain Eukaryota; kingdom Metazoa; phylum Chordata; class Amphibia; order Anura; family Bombinatoridae; genus Bombina; species Bombina bombina. The sequence continues at coordinate 569,628,475 of NC_069500.1, read as the reverse complement.
CTAAGGGTAAAACTTACCCACTTTCTCGTCAAGAAAATGTTTCACTTGAGGAATATATCAAGGATAATTTGGCCCGAGGTTTTATCCGCCCTTCTTCTTTTCCAGTAGGGGCAGGTTTCTTCTTTGTGGAAAAGAAAGATGGAGGTCTTCGTCCTTGCATTGATTATCGAGCTCTAAATCAAATTACAATCAAGAATTGTTATCCACTCCCTCTCATTTCCGAATTATTTGATCGTCTCCAGGGTGCTTCCATCTTTACCAAATTGGATCTTCGTGGGGCATATAATTTGGTCAGAATTCGTAAAGGGGACGAGTGGAAAACTGCCTTCAACACTAGGTTTGGACACTACGAATATTTAGTTATGCCTTTTGGGTTATGCAATGCCCCTGCAGTTTTCCAACATTTCGTTAATGAAATATTCAGAGACTATCTTAATCAATTCGTTATTATCTATCTTGATGATATTCTGATTTATTCCCGGACTGTACAGGATCACATTCATCATGTTACATTAGTACTCCAGAGATTACGTGAGAAATTTCTTTTTGCCAAGCTTGAAAAGTGTTCTTTTCATCAAGAATCTATTCCTTTCTTGGGTTACATTATTTCTCCATCTGGATTCAAGATGGATTCTGACAAACTGTCGGCTATCCTAGACTGGCCTAGACCTACTTCCTTAAAATCTCTTCAAAGGTTCCTGGGGTTTGCCAATTACTATCGTAAGTTCATAAAGGACTTTGCTAACATCTTGGCACCCCTTACCGCTCTTACTAAAAAGGGTCAGGATTGAAAGCATTGGTCTGATCAAGCTGTACAGGCATTTGAATCTCTAAAGTCTGCATTTACTTCGGCTCCCATTCTTTGCCATCCTTTTCCGACTCTTCAATTCATTCTTGAAGTGGATGCTTCTCTGATTGCTGCTGGGGCAGTACTATCTCAGCGAAATCCTGTTTCTAGCAAGATTCTTCCTGTGGGATTTTTCTCCAAGAAGTTCAATACTTCCGAACTTAATTATGACGTTGGAAACAAAGAACTGTTAGCTATTAAAATGGCTTTGGAAGAATGGAGACATCTGCTTGAAGGCACTGTTCAACCGTTTCTTATACTCACAGACCATAAAAATCTTCTGTATCTTCATACTGCCAAACGCCTCAACTCACGTCAAGCCCGATGGGCTCTGTTCTTCTCCAGATTTAATTTTGTCCTCTCTTATATTCCTGGCTCTAAGAATACAAAAGCAGACGCTCTATCTAGACAATTTCTGGCTTCTGATTCTACATTTCTGGATTCTGAACCCATTCTTCGCCCTGCTAAAGTTCTGGCTCAGTTATCTACGTTTCCTTTACAAGCGTTACAGTCCGCTCAAGCTTCTGTTCCTTCATCTTATAACATATCTCCTGGGATCTTATTTGTACCTACTGAATTCCGCCTAAAACTTCTTCGTTGGGCTCATGATAATGTTCTGTCTGGACATCCAGGAGTACGTAATACTTTGTGGAAACTCAAACAACATGTCTGGTGGCCTTCCATGGGCAAAGATGTCAAGGATTATGTTGCAGCTTGTACTTCCTGTACCTCAAATAAACAATCTTCATCATTACCTCTTGGGCTCTTACAACCTCTGCCTGTTCCGTACTATCCCTGGTCTCATGTTTCCATGGACTTTATAACAGATCTTCCTAATTCAGCTGGAAACAAGACCATATGGGTTGTGGTAGACAGATTTTCCAAAGCAGCTCATTTTGTTCCTTTAACTGGATTACCATCGGCCCAGAAACTCGCTGAATTGTTTATACTCCATATCACCAGATTACATGGATTTCCTTTGGACATCGTTTCTGATCGAGGAGTTCAATTTGTCTCAAGATTTTGGAAATCTCTGTGCAAACAGTTTGGAGTTACCATATCTCTTTCTACTGCGCATCATCCTCAGTCCAACGGTCAAACTGAGCGGGTAAATCAATCTCTTGAGTCCTATCTCAGGCACTATTTTAATCATCAGCACTCCAATTGGTCGCAGCTTCTTCCTTTAGCAGAACTTGCTTACAATTCCCGCTTCAAACCTTCTTTACAGACTTCTCCTTTCAAGGCAGCCTATGGATTCGAACCTAGAACTTTTCCTATGTCTTCGGGAGGTTCTGGAGTTCCTAGAGCAGATCGTACAGTGAGAAGTCTCTGTAAACACTGGAAGAAGATTCGGGAAATCCTTCTTCTCTCTACTCAAAAGTATAAACGATTTGCTGATCGCAGACGCCGGAAGGCGCCCTCTTTTCGGACTGGAGACAAGGTTTGGATTTCCACCAGATTCATCCGACTCAAACAACCCTGTGCTAAATTGGGTCCCAAATACATCTGACCATTCAGGATTGTTTCCAAGGTATGTTCTACTGCCTACAGGGTGGCTTTACCAGACAACTTGAAGATTCACCCTGTCTTTCACGTGTCTCTTCTTAAACCAGCAGTCTCTAACCGGTTTTCCACCAAATGTAGAGTTCCCTCTCCGTTCCTTGTGGATGGCACTTCGGAATTTGAGATCAGTCAAATTCTTGATTCCAGATTAAGGGGTAACCGTCTGTACTATTTGGTCCATTGGAAGGGATATCCCATCACTGAACGTTCTTGGGAACCTGCTTCTCATGTCCGTGCCTCTGCTTTGATCAAACAGTTCCATGCCCAGAATCCTTCAAAGCCTGTTCGTGGTCCCCGGAGGGGTCCTTGAGGTGGGGGCACTGTCGCGATCGCTCAGTTGCTGATCGCTTCCTCTGTCTCAGCGCGGTAGCGCTTTCATTGGTTGCTTAGCAACCCTGTTCCTGTCGGCTCTTCCGATGACGTCAGGAGGCCTTCTTATTCCGGTGTCTCCTCTCATCGGTGCCTGTTTGTTGTTACTCGTGGGCTATGTGAGTACAAATTTATTCTTGTGATTCGTGAATTTGTGCCTGCTTATTCTAAACCCCTGCCTGCCTGATATCGTTGCTGGACACTGCTTACCTGACTACTCTATTGGTTAACCCCTGCCTGCCTGATAATACGTTGCTGGACTCTGCTTACCTGACTACTCTATTGGTTAACCCCTGCCTGCCTGATAATACGTTGCTGGACTCTGCTTACCTGACTACTCTATTGGTTAAACCCTACCTGCCTGATAACACGTTGCTGGACACTGCTTACCTATCTACTCTATTGGTTAACCCTTACCTGCCTGATTACACGTTGCTGGACATTGCTTACCTGACTACTCTATTGGTTAACCCGTACCTGCCTGATAATACGTTGCTGGACATTGCTTACCTGACTACTCTATTGGTTAACTCCTATCTGCCTGATTACACGTTACTGGATATTGCTTGCCTGACTATTCTATTGGTTAACCCTTACCTGCCTGATTACACGTTGCTGGACATTGCCTGCCTGATTACTCTATTGGTTAACCCTTTCTACACAAGGTTTCTTCTCCTGACCCTGCTGTGTCATCTTCCAGTCTATTACTGTGAGTATATTATACTACAGCTGTCGCAGGGTCAGGTCCTGGTATATACTCACTGTGCTAGGGTGTTATTAACCTCATTCTAGCATTTGGGTCTAACTCTGGACTTTACCTATCCTGACAAGATGCTTCTGAGTTTGCTGTAGGGGCCGTTCTATCTCAGAGACACTCTGATAAAGAACCTTTGCATCCTGTCTCCTACTACTCTAGAACCATGAGTTCAGCGGAGATCAACTATGGCATCGGTGACAAGGAACTTCTTGCCATCAAATCAGCTTTAGAGTTTTGGAGACACCTCCTTGAGGGTGCAACGTATCCAATCACTATCTATACAGATCACCGCAATTTAGAATATTTAAAATCAAACAAGACCCTTACTGCACGCCAGGTTCGATGGAGTTTGTTTTTCTCTCGCTTTGATTATGTTATTACTTACAGACCAAGATCCAAAAATATGAAAGCTGATGCTCTCTCTAGAAAAGACCCCCGTCCAAGTGATGTAGATTCTCCTTCATGTATCATACCCTCGGATAGAATAATCTGTCTAACAACTGAGTTTAAATCTACTTTACAAGAACATCTAAGGGTTGATTCTTCTTTGGATCATTTGGCTGTACTAAAACATTCAGACAATTTATATTACCATGGCACTCTTTTGTATATATCTCCTTCTCTCAGGAATGAGGTACTTGCCTCTGCCCACAACTTCTTGTTGGCTGGTCATCCTGGTGTTCATAGGACTTCTCATTTGCTCAAAAGGAATTATTAGTGGCCCAAGATGCATGATACTATCCAGCAGTATATTGAATCCTGCGTCGTCTGTACCACTAAGAAATATCAGCACAAGAGCCCTTATGGTTACCTTCTCTCTTTGCCAGTACCAGATAGACCTTGGGCGGCAATTACTATGGATTTCATTGCTGACTTACCTTCATCTGCTAACTATAACACCATACTAGTAGTAGTGGAACTATTCTCTAAAATGGCACATTTCTTACCACATAGAGGATTACCTACAGAATCAGAAACTGCCACTCTTTTTCTGAATCAGATTGTGAAATTACATGGTCTACCTGAGTCAATTACCACGGATAGAGGTACGCAATTCACCTCAAGGTTTTGGAATCAATTGTGCTCCTCTCTCAATATTACTAAACGATTGAGTACTGCCTATCATCCACAAACGAATGGTCAAACAGAGGGAACAAATCAAACATTAGAGCAATATCTTCATTGCTACTGCACTCAACAACAGGATAACTGGCATTCTCTACTTGCTACTGCCGAATTTGCCCATAATAATGCTTTGAATACATCAACTAAAATTACACCATTTTATATTAATTATGGATTTCATCCCTCATATAACCCAAATCAAGTTAACAATTCTGACATGCCAATAGTCAATGACCTTGTTAACTCCATTGCTACTAATTTTGTAACATTGAAACAAGTCTTACAAGAAGCTCAGGCTGTTCAGAAACACCACTATGATCTATGTAGATCCAAGCCCCCAGATTACAAGATTGGCGACAAAGTCTGGTTAAGCACTAAACACCTTAGGTTACAAGTCCCTTCTAAAAAGCTGGCTTCTTTATACTTAGGACCTTATGTGATACAAAAGGTCATCAATGTTAATGCAGTAACACTTCAGCTACCAGATTATCTAAAGATACATCCTACATTCCACGTTTCACTCCTAAAGCCATAAGGTACAATGAGAGGCACAGATCAGAACGTCACAGAGCATCCTTTGGTTGCCGATGGCATGGAGTATGAAATTGAGTCTATCTTAGACTCTCGTTATCATCGTAACCAACTCCAATATCTCGTCAGTTGGAAAGGGTTTGGTCCTGAGGAGGACTCCTGGGAACCCTCCACTCATGTCTCTGCTCCCCGTCTTGTATCCTTGTTTCATCGTAGAAATCCTGACCGTCCGGGTCCTTGATCCGCGGAGCGGCTCCCTGAGGGGGGTGTCCTGTCAGGGATTCATCTCTTGTTATGCTGTACCTTTAAGAAACTGAACTCTCTAGCCTATTTAAGGCACCTCCCAACAGAACTCATTGCTTGGTAATTTGTTGCTCAGTGGCAAGCTGCTTCTGAAGAGACCTAGCCGTTTATACAACATTGTATTTACTTTCATTACTCTCTAAACTCACCTTGAGTTTCTACTTGTTTGGATCTATCTGCTTATGCTCCCTTAAGGTTAAAACCTTACACAGTTTATCACAGCCAAAGAACTTTCTGTGTCAGCTGTATTGAAGTTTAGTCCCTGCAGCGTGTGACGTCACGCCAGACATTCTCCCGCTCCGGCTGTGTCTTCGGCTCTCTCTGATACCGATGGGACTGTTTGCTGCCTGGTAACAGTATTACTCTGCTCATAACCACCTCCTGTTAAACTGGTCTGTATATTTTACTTTATACGAACTGCATCTACTGCTACTACTTGATTATTCTATCTGCAAGCTTGCTATACTAACTGTGTATCTAACGCTCATGCTTGCTTAAGAATTCTATCTGCTTCCCTCTGACGAATAAGTTATGTAGTGTCTCAAACTACTTTTCCTTGTTGCTAACTTGAATTCAATTAACCTTGACAAAGATATATATATTGCTTCAAACTGTTCATAAACAGACTTCCTAAGCATACTCAAGTAGATTTCAAACTTATCTCATAACCTGCTTGCAAATCACAGTTTGGATTATATCAATTACTCCTGCATCATATGAACAACACAGCTACTTTATTTCCTGCTTAAAGTTACATTGGATAAGTTTGGATATTACTAAGTAACCGTTCTCAAACTGGTTCATACCTTATTTTCAGCTTGGTTAGTTTTTATTCATATAACCAATTTCTGTGTGATTGCTGGTGTGTTTGATAAAGCCAGTTGTATATATTTTATCTTTGACTGCATGTGTGACTGAATCAAGGCTCCTGCAGTAGTTAACACTTTGATTACAAGTCTGTTGCCAATTCACATACATTACTCTCCTTTCTGCTGCCAGCAGATTCTGTTGCGTGACGGTTCCGTATTCACTCAGCTACCCTGCTGTAGTGACCCTCAGATCAATGAGTATATCAGGGTACCCTTAAGTTCAATCTGTGGGAATCCGAGTTAAGGTGTGAGACTGAGAAATGGTCCTACATTGGCAGTAAGCTGTTAGAGTAATATAATCCTAACACACGTAAAATATTGACATCTTGCAAATCCCTTATATATACAATATTTTAGATGTCAGCCGTTACTTTATCGTTTGGAAACAATATTGAAGCAACATTGATTGATCAGATTCTATGCCATGTCTATGCACATTATACACAAGTATGCAAACTTTCATGTTAGCGTGGACGTGTGCTTTTTACTATAAGATCGCATTTAATAAGTATTTGTTACGCATATGAACAAACATTTCGAAGATGCACTGTATATGTTACATTTTACACTTTCACATTACGATTCATTGGGGGAAAACAAAATTTCAGCAAATACCTAAAAAAACGCCCACTTTGAAAGCATTCGCACCGCTCACATACAATCAAGTGTATACAATCAGCAATCATTACGAACACGCTACCATTGGACATATTGCACTATAAATCCCCCAAATAACATGCCCAAAGTGTCCCTTGTGAATGACATTGTATCAAATCGCTTTTGTGTTTTTGCATACCTTGTTACTCCTTGTGTGTTTGCTCTGCTGTTTGGCTTTGTGCTGCTTAGCTTGGCAAATATGGATGATGCGCAGTTAGTTGCTGCTGGTGCTGTTGCACGAATGGTGTTCAATAGAATCAGGCGGGCTTGGCGTCTCCAAGAGAGACAAAGGGCTCGTCTGGTTAGATGTTCTGTTCAGAGGGTGAGGCCCACCTTGGAGAACATGAGCGACTTTGAGGTTTATGACAAGTATAGGCTCAATCGCGAACAGCTCATTAGCCTTTACGATGTACTTAAACCTCATATGGAGCCACGTAGACGTATGCGGACTGCAGTCCCTGGCATCTCCAAGATGCTAAGTTGCATACACGTCCTGGCCTCCGGAAGTTTTCAATCCGGAGAGGGGTACATGCATGGGCTGTCTCAGGGTACCTTCTCTGTGGTTTTTGACAACTTTCTGGACGCCATGGTACGAGTCAGTAAGCATTACATAGGATTCCCTCAAAATAATGGCTATTGGAGGGGCCTGAAGAGAGAATTCTATGCAATAGCTCGAATGCCTAATGTCTTGGGAGCAATTGATTGCACCCACATTGCGCTGCATGCTCCAGCCGATGACCTGCCCTTCCGAAATCGCAAACACTTCCATAGTCTGAACGTGCAGTTTGTTTGCGACGCACGGATGTGGATTATGCAGGTGTGTACGAATTTCGGCTGGGCTTGTCATGATGCCCGCATCCTCAGAAGACAGTCGTCCCTGTGGCGGCAGTTTGAGGGCAGACAGTTTCCCCATGGGTGGCTCATTGGTGAGTATTTGTGCACAACAGGGTTAATTAGTTAGACAATTGCCACTGTAGTCTTCAAAAACAGTTGTGTTTGTGTAATGTGCAAAATGTGCATCTAAAGGATGTGATTTAACCATTTATTTCTTTTTCAGCAACTGTCTAGTTTTAGCTCCAAACAGATATGTAGCATGTCCTAGCTTAAATGGGCAGCTCTAGGATGCAATGTAACCATTTCTGTCTCTTTTAGCAAATGTCTAGTTTATGCGAAATACGCATATGTAGCATGTCCTAGCTTAAATGTGCAGATATAGGATGTGATTTAACATGTCATTGTCTCTTTCTGCAAATTCTAGTTTTTGCTCCAAACAGATATGTAGCATGTCCTATCTTAAATGGGCAGCTCTAGGATGCAATTTAACCATTTCTGTCTCTTTTAGCAAATATCTTGTTTATGTGAAATACGCATATGTAGCATTTCCTAGCTTAAATGTGCAGATATAGGATGTGATTTAACCATGTTATTGTCTCTTTCTGCAAATGTCTAGTTTTAGCTCTAAACAGATATGTAACCTGTCCTAGCTTAAATGGGCAGCTCTAGGATGCAATTTAACCATTTATGTCTCTTTTAGCAAATGTCTCGTTTATGCGAAATACACATGTGCAGCATGTCCTAGCTTAAATGTGCAGATATAGGATACGATTTAACCATGTCATTGTCTCTTTCTGCAAATTTCTAGTTTTTGCTCCAAACAGATATGTAGCATGTCCTATCTTAAATGGGCAGCTCTAGGATGCAATTTAACCATTTCTGTCTCTTTTAGCAAATATCTTGTTTATGCGAAATACGCATATGTAGCATGTCCTAGCTTAAATGTGCAGATATAGGATGCGATTTAACCATGTCATAGTCTCTTTCAGCAAATGTCTAGTTTTAGCTCCAAACAGATATGTAGCATGTATTAGATTAAATGGGCAGCTCTAGGATGCAATTTAACCTTTTCTGTCTCTTTTAGCAAATGTTTTGTTTATGCGATTTTTGTGTACACAAATGCATTGTATCTTATAAAACTTTATTTGATTCATTTTTTTATATATATTTGACATTTTGTTATGTTCTTTATTTATAGGTGATTCGGGTTACATGAGCCGGCCTTGGCTCATTACACCTATACGTAACCCAGCTGACGATGCCCAGGAGTGCTACAATCGGGCGCACAAGCGGACTAGGGCTGTAGTGGAGAGGATGTTTGGGCTCCTCAGAATGCGGTTACGATGCCTGGACAGGTCTGGAGGAGCCCTCCAATACAGCCCTAGTAAGGTGGCAAAGATTGTCATAGCCTGCTGCGTCCTGCATAACATTGCTCAGCGGGCTGGGATGCTGCAGGCTGTCCAGGCGCCCCAAGACCTCCTCCAAGATGAGGAGGACGACCCTGTTCTAGAGGGGCCATTCTGGGACGAGGGGTTCAATGTCAGAGCAAACATCATCAACCGCCACTTCAGACGGTAAATACTAGAAGTTATATAGGAGCATTGCGAATATGTGTGAATTTTATGGAAATGAGAAGTAGAGAATTGTGCAAACATGTTAGGATTGTTCAAAAAATGATTCGATCAAAATATAATTTAATATTATTATTATCAGAGGTAATTTATACATCAGATGATTCTGGCAATGTCTCCTGTAATGACTTTGCCACCTGATTTTCAAAGATAACATCAGATGGTAAGTGTAAACAATGTATGGACTGTGGGTGGGGGGAATTTTGCACAATCAGCCATCATATGGCATACATTTTAAAATATAGTATTTAGTTTACACATTACTTTCGCATTACTAGATTTTTGGATAGTCAGAAAGGGATATTCTAGCAATACTATATGCTTCCTAGTCATATTGCAAGTCATACATCAGAGTTTAGGTCAGCACAATGTATAACTCATCTTCACACTTGATTGATAGAACATAACACAAGATGCTACACAAGCTTAGTAAGCTAGTGATCTAAATAGTTTCAGAAATGGGTGGGGGGTGCAGAACTTTTATTAGTCACACACTTTTATTAATTATTTGATTTACACTTTTTCTTCCATTAGGGAGATGACTTCATCTAAAGAAAGAAGGTGAAGAATTCAAGACTGAAAGTGAAGAATTCCAGACTGAAAGTGAAGAATACCAATGTGATCATGTCTATGGCATTGTCTTTCAACTGTGCTGATTTTGAAAACCATACAAAGACACGTTCACATGGTAAGTGGCAACAATTCTATGGAACAAGACTGTGGATGCATCCTATTGGAGACACTTAGTTTTAATTTTATATTTGTTTTTTAGATGGTATTTCACAATCTTCTATTTTGAAAATGATGAATAGGACACCTAATAAACTGATATTTTGAAGAGAATTGCTTTTCAAAGACCATACATCCAGGTTAGTTTGCACAATGCATGCTATTTAAGAATCATAGGAGGAAGAATGTTCCAAGAATTCAGAATATATACATGTCCTATTTTAGAATAGGTTTATTTTATATACATTACCCCTACTTTGTGATAGAGAGGACTCAGATTCTGATCAATCAGACAAAGGGATACATTTCATAGTTGACATTTAGGTATATTATTATGTGAAGGGACATGAAATATTACATTCAATTATGTCCCTTATACAATATTTGTAATGTCAAATATGCATTATTGTCTAATTTTAATGCTAATCTGTGCAATTCAAATATGGATTATACAATTTAATGTGATTAATTTTAAAATATGGATAAATATAGATCTCCAGTATGAACCTGTTTTTAATATCAAGACAAACTATACATGTTAGAGCATAGACAGAAGATGATTTTTAAATTATTAGATGTTCAGAATATTTTGAGACATGTTAATTAAATAACCAAATTGACTGTTTTTAATATTTCTTTTCTTTCTCTTTCAGATTTTCTTTTCTCTTGTTAAGTGTATTCAGTCCACGGGTCATCCATTACTTATGGGATATATTCCCTTCCCAACAGGAAGTTGCAAGAGGATCACCCAAAGCAGAGCTGCTATATAGCTCCTCCCCTCACATGTCATATCCAGTCATTCTCTTGCAACCCTCAACATAGATGGAGGTCGTGAGAGGAGAGTGGTATTTTATACTTAATTATTTCTTCAATCAAAAGTTTGTTATTTTTAAATGGCACCGGAGTGTGCTGTTTTTTTCTTAGGCAGTATTTGGAAGAAGAATCTGCCTGCGTTTTCTATGATCTTAGCAGAAGTAACTAAGATCCACTGGCTGTTCTCGCACATTCTGAGGAGTGGGGTAACTTCAGAAAGGGAATAGCGTGCGGGGTCTCCTGCATATAAGGTATGTGCAGTAAAATATTTTTCTAAGGAATGGAATTGACTAAGAAAATACTGCTGATACCGATGTAATGTAAGTACAGCCTTAAATGCAGTGAAAGCGACTGGTATCAGGCTGATTAATGTATATGCAGTAAAGTAATTTTCTAAGGAATGGAATTTGACTAAGAAAATGCTACTAATACTGAAGTAATGTAATAAGCCTTAAAATGCAGTAGAAGGACTGGTATCAGGCTTATCAATAGAGATACATACTCTTTAGAAAAATGATGTTTAAAACGTTTGCTGGCATGTTTAATCGTTTTTGTGAGGTACATTGGTGATAAAACTTATTGGGGCATGAATTTTTCCACATGGCTGACTTATATTTCTGCATAGAAACAGTTAACTGAGGTTCCCACTGTTGTAATAATGAGTGGGAGGGGCCTATTTTAGCGCTTTTTTGCGCAGTAAAAATTCAGTCTCAGTCTTCCTGCTTCTTCCTGCATGACCCAGGACATCTCTAGAGAGCTCAAGGGACTTCAAAAGTCATTTTTGAGGGAGGTAATCAGTCACAGCAGACCTGTGACAGTGTGTTGACTGTGTTAAAAACGTTTTTTTCTCTATTTGATTATCCGTTTTGGGTATTAAGGGATTAATCATCCATTTGCAAGTGGGTGCAATGCTCTGCTAACTTAATACATTTACTGTGAAAATTTGGTTGCTATAACTGATTTGGTTCATTGTTATTTCAACTGTGACAGTTTTTTGTGCTTCTTAAAGGCGCAGTAGCGTTTTCTATATTGCTTGTAAATTTATTTTAAAGTGTTTTTCCAAGCTTGCTAGTCTCATTGCTAGTCTGTTTAAACATGTCTGACACGGATGAATCTTTTTGTTCACTATGTTTGAAGGCCAGTGTGGAGCCCCATAGAAATATGTGTACTAAATGTATTGATTTCACTTTAAATAATAAAGGTCAGTCTTTATCTATAAAAGAATTATCACCAGACGACGAGGGGGAAGTTATGCCGACTAACTCTCCTCACGTGTCAGTACCTTCGCCTCCCGCTCAGGGGGCGCGTGCTAATATGGCGCCAAGTACATCAGGGACGCCAATAGCAATTACTTTACAGGACATGGCTACAATCATGAATAATACCCTGTCAGAAGTATTATCTAGATTGCCAGAATTGAGAGGCAAGCGCGATAGCTCTGGGATTAGGAGAGATGCAGAGCGCGCTGGTGCTGTAAGAGCCATGTCTGATACTGCGTCACAGTTTGCAGAACATGAGGACGGAGAGCTTCATTCTGTGGGTGACGGATCTGATTCAGAGATCTCTAATTTTAAATTTAAGCTTGAGAACCTCCGTGTATTGCTTGGGGAGGTTTTAGCTGCTCTGAATGACTGTAACACAGTGGCAATTCCAGAGAAATTGTGTAGGCTGGATAGATACTATGCGGTACCGGTGTGTACTGACGTTTTTCCTATACCTAAAAGGCTTACTGAAATTATTAGCAAGGAGTGGGATAGACCTGGTGTGCCATTTTCCCCACCTCCTATGTTTAGGAAGATGTTTCCAATAGACGCCACTACACGGGACTTATGGCAGACGGTCCCTAAGGTGGAAGGAGCAGTTTCTACTTTAGCTAAGCGTACCACTATCCCGGTGGAGGATAGCTGTGCTTTTTCGGATCCAATGGATAAAAAATTAGAAGGTTACCTTAAGAAAATGTTTGTTCAACAAGGTTTTATTTTGCAGCCCCTTGCATGCATTGCGCCTGTCACTGCTGCTGCGGCATTCTGGTTTCAGTCTCTGGAAGAGGCCATTCACACAGCTCCATTGGATGAAATTACGGACAAGCTTAAATCACTTAAGCTAGCTAATGCATTTGTTTCTGATGCCATTGTACATTTGACTAAACTAACGGCTAAGAACTCCGGATTCGCCATCCAGGCGCGGAGAGCGCTATGGCTTAAATCCTGGTCAGCTGACGTGACTTCAAAATCGAAATTACTTAATATTCCTTTCAAGGGGCAGACCTTATTTGGGCCCGGCTTGAAAGAAATTATTGCTGACATTATTGGAGGTAAGGGTCATACTCTTCCTCAGGACAGGGCCAAATCAAAGGCCAAACCGTCTAATTTTCGTGCCTTTCGAAATTTCAAGGCAGGAGCAGCATCAACTTCCTCCGCCCCAAAACAGGAAGGAACTGTTGCTCGCTACAGACAGGTCTGGAAAACTAACCAGTCCTGGAACAAGGGCAAGCAGGCCAGAAAACCTATTACTGCCCCCAAGACAGCATGAAGGAACGGCCCCCTATCCGGAAACGGATCTAGTGGGGGGCAGACTTTCTCTCTTCGCCCAGGCGTGGGCAAGAGATGTCCAGGATCCCTGGGCGTTGGAGATCATATCTCAGGGATATCTTCTGGACTTCAAAGCTTCTCCTCCTCGAGGGAGATTCCATCTATCAAGGTTATCAGAAAACCAGATAAAGAAAGAGGCATTCCTACGCTGTGTACAAGACCTCCTAGTAATGGGGGTAATCCACCCGGTTCCGCGGACGGAACAAGGACAGGGATTTTACTCAAATCTGTTTGTGGTTCCCAAGAAAGAGGGAACCTTCAGACCAACCTTGGACCTAAAGATCTTAAACAAATTCCTAAGAGTTCCATCATTCAAAATGGAAACTATTCGAACCATCCTACCCATGATCCAAGAGGGTCAGTACATGACCACAGTGGACTTAAAGGATGCCTACCTTCACATACCGATTCACAAAGATCATTATCGGTACCTGAGATTTGCCTTTCTAGACAGGCATTACCAGTTTGTAGCTCTTCCCTTCGGGTTGGCTACGGCCCCGAGAATCTTTACAAAGGTTCTGGGCTCACTTCTGGCAGTTCTAAGACCGCAAGGCATAGCAGTGGCTCAGTATCTAGACGACATCCTGATCAAGCTTTCAAATGGTCAAGTCTCATACAGAGATAGTTCTGGCATTTCTGAGGTCGCATGGGTGGAAAGTGAACGTGGAAAAGAGTTCTCTATCACCACTGTAGAGATGAAAATTTACCTGACGGAGTCCAGGTTATCAAAACTTCTCAATGCTTGCCGTGTGCTTCATTCCATTCCACGCCCGTCAGTGGCTCAGTGCATGGAAGTTATCGGCTTAATGGTAGCGGCAATGGACATAGTGCCATTTGCGCGTCTGCATATCAGACCGCTGCAATTATGCATGCTAAGTCAGTGGAATGGGGATTACTCAGATTTGTCCCCTCTACTAAATCTGGATCAGGAGACCAGAGATTCTCTTCTCTGGTGGCTTTCTCGGGTCCATCTGTCCAAGGGCATGACCTTTCGCAGGCCAGATTGGACGATTGTAACAACAGATGCCAGCCTTCTAGGTTGGGGCGCATTATGGAACTCCCTGAAGGCTCGTGGACCCAGGAGGAGAAACTCCTCCCAATAAATATTCTGGAATTAAGAGCAATATTCAATGCTATTCTAGCTTGGCCTCAGCAACACTGAGGTTCATCATATTTCAGTCGGACAACATCACGACTGTGGCTTATATCAACCATCAAGGGGGAACCAGGAGTTCCCTAGCGATGTTAGAAGTCTCAAAGATAATTCGCTGGGCAGAGTCTCACTCTTGCCACCTGTCAGCGATCCACATCCCAGGCGTGGAGAACTGGGAGGCGGACTTTCTAAGTTGCCAGACTTTTCATCCGGGGGAGTGGGAACTTCATCCGGAGGTGTTCGCTCAACTGATTCATCGTTGGGGCAAACCAGAACTGGATCTCATGGCGTCTCGCCAGAACGCCAATTTTTCTCATTACGAATCCAGGTCCAGGGACCCGGGAGCGGCGCTGATAGATGCTCTAGCAGCCCCTTGGGTTTTCAACATGGCTTATGTGTTTCCACCGTTTCCGCTTCTGCCTCGACTGATTGCCAAGATCAAACAGGAGAGAGCATCAGTGATTCTGATAGCGCCTGCGTGGCCACGCAGGACCTGGTATGCAGACCTAGTGGACATGTCGTCCTGTCCACCATGGCCTCTGCCCCTGAGGCAGGACCTTCTAATACAAGGTCCTTTCAACCATCCAAATCTAAATTCTCTGAGGCTGACTGCATGGAGATTGAACGCTTGATCCTATCAAAGCGTGGCTTCTCAGAGTCAGTTATTGATACCTTTAATACAGGCACGGAAGCCTGTTACCAGAAAGATCTACCATAAGATATGGCGTAAATACTTATATTGGTGCGAATCCAAGAGTTACTCATGGAGTAAGGTTAGGATTCCTAGGATATTGTCCTTTCTACAAGAGGGTTTGGAAAAGGGCTTATTTGCTAGTTCGTTAAAGGGACAGATTTCTGCTCTGTCTATTCTTTTGCACAAGCGTCTGGCAGAAGTTCCAGACGTCCAGGCTTTTTGTCAGGCTTTGGCTAGGATTAAGCCTGTGTTTAAGACTGTTGCTCCGCCGTGGAGCTTAAACTTGGTTCTTAAAGTTCTTCAAGGTGTTCCGTTTGAACCCCTTCATTCCATTGATATTAAGCTTTTATCTTGGAAAGTTCTGTTTTTGATGGCTATTTCCTCGGCTCGAAGAGTCTCTGAGTTATCTGCCTTACATTGTGATTCTCCTTATCTGATTTTCCATTCAGACAAGGTAGTTCTGCGTACTAAACCTGGGTTTTTACCTAAGGTAGTTTCTAACTGGAATATCAATCAGGAGATTGTTGTTCCATCCTTATGTCCTAATCCTTCTTCAAAGAAGGAACGACTTTTGCATAATCTGGACGTAGTCCGTGCCCTGAAGTTCTATTTACAGGCAACTAAAGATTTTCGTCAAACTTCTTCCCTGTTTGTCGTTTACTCTGGACAGAGGAGAGGTCAAAAAGCTTCGGCAACCTCTCTCTCCTTTTGGCTTCGTAGCATAATACGTTTAGCCTATGAGACTGCTGGACAGCAGCCCCCTGAAAGAATTACAGCTCATTCCACTAGAGCTGTGGCTTCCACCTGGGCCTTTAAGAATGAGGCCTCTGTTGAACAGATTTGCAAGGCTGCGACTTGGTCTTCGCTTCACACCTTTTCAAAATTTTACAAATTTGACACTTTTGCTTCTTCGGAGGCTGTTTTTGGGAGAAAGGTTCTACAGGCAGTGGTTCCTTACGTTTAAATTCCTGCCTTGTCCCTCCCATCATCCGTGTACTTTAGCTTTGGTATTGGTATCCTATAAGTAATGGATGACCCGTGGACTGAATACACTTAACAAGAGAAAACATAATTTATGCTTACCTGATAAATTTATTTCTCTTGTAGTGTATTCAGTCCACGGCCCGCCCTGTCTTTTTTAAGGCAGATCTAAATTTTAATTAAAACGTCAGTCACCACTGCACCCTATGGTTTCTCCTTTCTTGTCTTGTTTCGGTCGAATGACTGGATATGACATGTGAGGGGAGGAGCTATATAGCAGCTCTGCTTTGGGTGATCCTCTTGCAACTTCCTGTTGGGAAGGGAATATATCCCATAAGTAATGGATGACCCGTGTACTGAATACACTACAAGAGAAATAAATTTATCAGGTAAGCATAAATTATGTTTTTTGATGAATTCCAAAATCTTATATTTTAAATAAATATATTTACATACTATATCTTTAAAATTTTGTTATTTTATTGAAAATACATATTTGATACATCCCTATCACAGTAAGCTAAGAAGAAATACATCCATCTAATATTCTGACATGTAAACAAAATATTAGTCCCATGACTGGTAAAGTATCTATTTTACAAGCACAGGCCTGATATCAAATATACTAATTTTAAAATCTTAGAATTAAAAAATATCAACACAGATTGAGCAGATAATTTTAAACGCAAGTATTTTAGCAAATTTAAGGTGGCGTTAGATACAGTCATCTGTGTGTGTTTAATTCTGTGATTTAGAGATGTCAAAATCATAAAATGTTTGACGAGGATATGTAGTAAAAATTATACATAACAACTTTGCTCATTTCACTTTTAAGAAATGAAAGTGTTTAACCTTTTTACATTAAAGTCACAGTGTAGTTTAATATTAGATTTACATTCTAATCTATATAATCTTTCTTGGTATCCATAATTTATTAAATAAAAATATAGGTTATTTATTCTGCTTTATTTCTTTCAAAGGTAATATAGTTTAAATTTTATTTAAATCAAACGTAATTTAATTTCACTTTTATACCAAGCTATTTATTGTATGACATATTGATGACTTTTCACTATAGTGGAGGGATTTGAAGGGTCAGTTAACTATAGATATATCAAAACATAATTTTTCACAATTATACTATTTACTTGTTGGAGTGTATCACGTTTCTATAGGTATTTCCAGTACCCTTAAAGGGACATAATACTCATATGCTAAATCACTTGAAACTGAGGAAAAGCTGATGAAATAACTGTAAAAAGCTGACAGGAAAATATCACCTGAGCATCTCTATGTAAAAAAAGAAGATATTTTACCTCACAATTTCCTCAGCTCAGCAGAGTAAGTTCTGTGTAAAAAGTTATACTCCGCTGCAGCCCAGCTGCAGGTAAAAAATAATAATGAAGAAATGAGCAGCAGCCAATCAGCATCAGCAGTGCTGAGGTCATGAACTCTTTTACTGTGATCTCATGAGATTTGACTTAACTCTCATGAGATTTCATTGTAAACTTCCTTACACTGAATAGGGAAATAACATGAGAGTGCACGAGGCTCAACCCTTCGGTTGTCCCGGGACAGACATACTGATATGCTTCTTAGAAGTCCTTTACAATTGGATGTGGCTACTGAGAAACTTTTGAGGTAAAATATCTTTCTTTTTTACATAGAGATGTTCAGGTGATATTTTTTAGTCAGCTTTTTACAGCTATACTGCATCACTTTCAAGTGTTTAAACATTTGGGTATTATGGTCCTTTAATTTAAAATTATTTTATTTATACAATGTCAACTACACCTATTCCTAATGGTTTGGTCCTTTAAAGGGACATGAAAGACATAATTTGATTTCATTATTCAGACAGATAATACAATTTTAAACAACATTCAAAATTACTTCTATTATCTAATGTAATTCATTCTTTAGATATCCTTTGTTAAATAAAGAGCAATGCACACGGGTTAGCCAATTACACAAGGCATCTATGTGGAGCCACCAATCAGCACCTGAGCCTATCTATATATGCTTTGCAAGCAAAAATATAAATCTAGAAAAGCAAATTAGATACTATAAATATATTATAAATTTGTTTAATATTGTATTATACATCTGAATCAGGAAATAAAATATTGTTTAATGTCCCTTTAAAGCAAAGCTTTAGAAATACAGCTTTTGTAAGATATTTCACTCACACTGGCCCATACAATACATAAGGGACTAATAATAATTTTTTTTTATTTTCTTTCATGTAATTGGCAAGAGTCCATGAGCTAGTGACATATGGGATATACAATCCTACCAGGAGGGGCAAAGTTTCCCAAACCTCAAAATGCCTATAAATACACCCCTCACCGCACCCACAATTCAGTTTTACAAACTTTGCCTCCTATGGAGGTCGTGAAGTAAGTTTGTGCTAAGATTTCTACGTTGATATACGCTTCTCAGCATTGTTGAAGCCCGATTCCTCTCAGAGTACAGCGAATGTCAGAGGGACGTGAAGGGAGTATCACCTTTTGAATACAATGATTTCTCTAACGGGGGTCTTTTTCATGGGTTCTCTGTTATCGGTCGTAGAGATTCATCTCCTACCTCCCTTTTCAGATCGACGATATACTCTCAAATTTACCATTACCTCTACTAAAGAACTGTTTTAGTACTGGTTTGGCTATCTGCTATTTGTGGATGGGTGTCTTTTGGTAAGTATGTTTTTATTACTTAAGACACTCTCAGCTATGGTTTGGCACTTTATGCAATTTATATAAAGTTCTAAATATATGTATTGTACTTATATTTGCCATGAGTCAGGTTCATGTATTTCCTTCTGCAGACTGTCAGTTTCATATTTGGGAATATAAACACTTTAAGAAAATTTGTTTCTTACCTGGGGTTTAGTCTTTTTCAATTTTGACTACTTTTGCATTTGCGGGTATTAGGCCCGCGGGTGCGTCAAATGTTAGACTTTATTGCGTCATTTTTGGCGCGAACTTTTTTGGCGCGGGAAATTACGTTTTTTGACGCAACTTCGTCATTTCCGGCGTCATACGTGACGTCAAGACCTTTCACACGGCGGCGTCATTAGTGACGCAAGTGTGTCATTTCCGGTCATTTTTGGCGCCAAAAAAGTTTACGTTAAGTTGGCGTCATACTTGGCGCCATTTTTTTCATTATTTCAATACCCCAAGCAATTTTGCTTTCTTCTATCAAGAGGCCTATGCTTTTGCATTTTTTCCCATTCCTGAAACTGTCATTTAAGGAAATAGATAATTTTGCTTTATATGTTGTTTTTTCTTTTACATTGAGCAAGATGTCCCAATCCGATCCTGTCTCTGAAGTTTCTGCTGGAACATTGCTGCCTGACGTCGGTTTTAACAAAGCTAAGTGCATTTGTTGCAAAATTGTAGAAATGATTCCACAAATGTCATTTGTAATAGTTGTCATGATAAACTTTTACATGCAGATAGTGTTTCTGTCAGTAATAGTACATTGCCAGTTGCAGTTCCTTCAACTTCTAATGTGCATGATATACCTGTAAATTTCAAAGAATTTGTTTCTGAATCTATTATGAAGGCTTTGTCTGCATTTCCACCTTCTAATAAACGTAAAAGGTCTTTTAAAACTTCTCATTTAGCTGATGAAATTTCAAATGACCAACAACATAATAATTCATCCTCTTCTGATGAGGATCTATCTGAAACAGAAGATCCTTCCTCAGATATTGACAGTGACAAATCTACTTATTTATTTAAAATAGAGTATATGCGTTCTTTATTAAAAGAAGTGTTAATTACTTTGGATATTGAGGTAACCAGTCCTATTGAAGTTCAGTCTAATAAACGTTTAAATGCTGTTTTTAAACCTCCTGTGGTTTCCCCAGGTGTTTTTCCCATTCCTGAGGCTATTTCTGATATGATTTCTAGGGAATGGAATAAGCCAGGTACTTCCTTTGTTCCTTCTTCAAGGTTTAAGAGATTGTA
Source organism: Bombina bombina (assembly GCF_027579735.1). Taxonomy (NCBI): domain Eukaryota; kingdom Metazoa; phylum Chordata; class Amphibia; order Anura; family Bombinatoridae; genus Bombina; species Bombina bombina. The sequence continues at coordinate 569,608,057 of NC_069500.1, read as the reverse complement.
TCCTTTACCAGCAAAATCTATAGAGTTTTGGGAAAAGATCCCCAAAGTTGATGGGGCTATTTCTACTCTTGCTAAATGTACCATTATTCCTATGGAAGATAGCACTTCCTTTAAGGATCCTTTAGATAGGAAGCTTGAATCTTCTCTAAGGAAGGCCTATTTATATTCAGGTCATCTTCTCAGACCTGCTATTTCTTTGGGTGATGTTGCGGCCGCATCAACTTTCTGGTTGGAAAATTTAGCTCAACATGAATTGGATTCTGACATATCTAGCATTGTTCGCTTACTGCAACATGCTAATCATTTTATTTGTGATGCCATTTTTGATATTATCAAAACTGATGTTAGATCCATGTCTTTAGCTGTATTAGCTAGAAGAGCTTTGTGGCTTAAATCTTGGAATGCTGATATGACATCTAAATCTAGATTACTATCTCTTTCTTTCCAAGGTAATAATTTATTTGGTTCTCAGTTGGATTCTATTATTTCTACTATCACTGGAGGAAAAGGAGTTTTTTTGCCTCAGGATAAAAAAACCTAAGGGTAAATCTAAGGCTTCTAACTGTTTTCGTTCCTTTCGTCAGAATAAGGAACAAAAACTTAATCCTCCTCCCAAGGAATCTGCTTCCAGTTGGAAGCCTTCCTCAAATTGGAATAAATCCAAGCCATTTAGGAAACCAAAGTCTGCACCTAAATCCGCATGAAGGTGCGGCCCTCATTCCAGCTCAGCTGGTAGGGGGCAGATTAAGGTTTTTCAACAAGGGGTTTGGAAATCTCAAGAGGCGAGATTACCAATAAATATTTTAGAACTCCGTGCAATTCTCAGGGCTCTTCAGTTCTGGTCTCTACTAAAGAGAGAACCGTTCATTTGTTTTCAGACAGACAATATCACAACTGTGGCTTATGTCAATCATCAGGGTGGGACTCACAGTCCCCAAGCTATGAAAGAAGTATCTCGGATACTTGCTTGGGCGGAATCCAGCTCCTGTCTAATCTCTGCGGTGCATATCCCAGGTGTAGACAATTGGGAGGCGGATTATCTCAGCCGCCAGACTTTACATCCAGGGGAGTGGTCTCTCCATCCAGATGTGTTTTCTCAGATTGTTCAGATGTGGGGGCTTCCAGAGATAGATCTCATGGCCTCTCATCTAAACAAGAAACTTCCCAGATACCTGTCCAGGTCCAGGGATGTTCAGGCGGAAGCAGTGGATGTGCTGACACTTCCTTGGTGTTATCAACCTGCTTACATCTTCCCGCCTCTAGTTCTTCTTCCAAGAGTGATTTCCAAAATCATCATGGAACAGTCTTTTGTGCTGCTGGTGGCTCCAGCATGGCCACACAGGTTTTGGTATGCGGATCTGGTTCGGATGTCCAGTTGCCCACCTTGGCCACTTCCATTACGGCCGAACCTACTATCTCAAGGTCTGTTTTTCCATCAGGATCTCAAATCATTAAATTTGAAGGTATGGAAATTGAACGCTTAGTTCTAAGTCATAGAGGTTTCTCTGATTCAGTGAATAATACTATGTTACAAGCTCGTAAATCTGTCTCTAGGAAGATTTATTATAGAGTTTGGAAGGCTTACATTTCATGGTGTTCTTCTCATAAATTCTCCTGGCATTCTTTTAGAATTCCTAGAATTTTGCAGTTTCTTCAGGATGGTCTGGATAAGGGTTTGTCTGCAAGTTTCTTGAAAGGACAAATCTCCGCTCTTTCTGTTTTATTTCACAGAAAAATTGCTATACTTCCTGATATACACTGTTTTGTACAGGCTTTAGTTCGTATTAAGCCTGTCATTAAGTCAATTTCTCCTCCTTGGAGTCTTAATTTGGTTCTGAGGGCTTTACAGGCTCTTCCATTTTAACCTATGCATTCTTTGAACATTAAACTACTTTCTTGGAAAGTGTTGTTCCTTTTGGCTATCTCTTCTGCTAGAAGAGTTTCTGAGCTATTTGCTCTTTCTTGTGAGTCTCCTTTTCTGATTTTTCATCAGGATAAGGCAGTTTTGCAGACTTCTTTTCAATTTTTACCTAAGGTTGTGAATTCTAACAACATTAGTAGAGAAATTGTTGTCCCTTCTTTATGTCCTAATCCTAAGAATTCTTTGGAGAGATCCTTACATTCTTTGGATGTGGTAAGAGCTTTGAAAGATTATGTGGAAGCTACTAAAAATTTCAGGAAGACTTCTAGCCTATTTGTTTTATTTTCTGGTCCTAGGAAAGGTCAGAAAGCTTCTGCTGTTTCCTTGGCTTCTTGGTTGAAACTTTTGATTCATCAAGATTATTTGGAGTCGGGTCAAACCCCGCCTCAGAGAATTACAGCTCATTCTACTAGATCAGTCTCTACTTCAAGGGCTTTTAAGAATGAAGCTTCAGTCGATCAGATTTGCAAAGCAGCCACTTGGTCCTCTTTGCATACATTTACTAAATTCTACCATTTTGATGTATTTGCTTCTTCGGAAGCAGTTTTTGGTAGAAAAGTTCTTCAGGCAGCTGTTTAAGTTTGATTCTTCTGCTTTTGATTTAAGTTTTTTTCTTTTCAAAGTGAAAATAACTTATTTTTTGGGTTGTGGATTATTTTTTCAGCGTAATATAGCTGTTTTTATTTTATTCCCTCCCTCTCTAGTGACTCTTGAGTGGAAGACTCCACATCTTGGGTATTGATATCCCATATGTCACTAGCTCATGGACTCTTGCCAATTACATGAAAGAAAACATAATTTATGTAAGAACTTACCTGATAAATTAATTTCTTTCATATTGGCAAGAGTCCATGAGGCCCACCCTTTTTATGGTGGTTATGATTTTTTGTATAAAGCACAATTATTTCCAAATTTCCTTTGTTGATGCTTTCTACTCCTTTCTTTATCACCCCACTGCTTGGCTATTCGTTAAACTGAATTGTGGGTGTGGTGAGGGGTGTATTTATAGGCATTTTGAGGTTTGGGAAACTTTGCCCCTCCTGGTAGGATTGTATATCCCATATGTCACTAGCTCATGGACTCTTGCCAATATGAAAGAAATGAATTTATCAGGTAAGTTCTTACATAAATTATGTTTTTTGTTTATAAATCCATCTTTTATTTATCAAAATGCATAACATATGGTTACAAACAAAGGCGTTTTGCTATATAATACATATTCATTACAAGTTATGCTACAGTATACATAAATCTTTGGTTTGAAGATGGCTTTTGACAATCATTATAAACCAACAACATACACTAAAAACGACATAGAATGAGAAAAAACAAAAACAATAACAATTCTGGTCTCTCGTTCTTATTTACTTTTATACGTTATACTGCTATCTATTTGATATAACATATTCAAATTTCTTCCCCTATCCTCAAATCTAAGTTATTGCTCCTTTCCCTCTATAGTTGATATTGAAGTGCAGTTCAATTCCTTTCTATAACAGGTATTGGAGGTGGAGGGGCAGTAGGTGCAAGGGATTCATCCCATAGGAATCTCATGTTAAGAAAAAAACCATACTCTTCTAGGCATAACATCTCCTCAATCTTACCTAGCCACATCTGTCCTGTCAATGGGGTCGGTGTTTTCCATTTTAATGCTATCAAGGATTTTGCGCTGTTTATTCCCACTTGAAGCAGCTGTCTCCGGAGTTTACATGACTGTTTTGGTAATTGGTTGAGTAGTACTATATTAGGTGTTAAAGTAAGGCCTGGGATCAACCCTTTTTTAAAATGGTCTTCTATGAAGTGCCATAATTGAGTTAATGTTCCACACTCCCATCACATATGTATATAACTGCCCCTCATTTTACATCCTCTCCAGCACCCGTCACCCGAGGATGGGTATATGGAGTTTAATCGTCGGTGTAAGATACCAACGTGTCATCACTTTGAAATTAAGTTCGAGTATTTTGGGTGAAGTTGATGACTTCCTACTGTGTTGAAATATTACTCTCCATGTTTCATCAGTCAATGTCTCGCCTAACTCCCTATGCCATTTGGTGGTATATGTAGGAAGTATTTTGTCTTGGCCATTCTGCAATAATGCTCGCATCTTTGATAGGGAGTGTGGAATCGGTGTACTGGCAGAGCAGGCCTTTTCAAAAGGGGTCAATTGTCGCAGAAAACTGTCTTGTATGGCGATGTGTTAATAAAGTGTTCGATTTGCATATATTTTAACGAAGGGTGATACGAACCATTGGCTACCTCTTTTATTTCTTCTCGTCTCAGGAGTTTACCCTCATGTATAAATTCCCTCAAAGGTGTTGTGTATCCCCATTCTACTAATCTTTGGTAATTCTTATCTAATCCCCCCGTAAGTTCAGCATTCATTGGGATCGGGAAAAGTGGGGATCTGGGACCAGATATATCACCTTTCTTCTTAACTATTATGTCCCATTCTTCAAAAAAATGTCTGTGTATTGGGAGTGTCATACATTGTGGGGGTCTTAGTAATTTGGGTACCCAACATAAAGCTCCGAAGGAGGGGACTTTTAAGATATGGGAGTCAATCGCTATCCAGGCTTTATGATCTGATGTGTTATGCCAATCTAAAACTCTCTGTAAAATAATTGCATCTAAATAGACTTTAATTTCTATAAGGCCACCGGCAATTGTAGATCTATACATTGTAACTGTGTTTACTCGGGGCTTACATGTGCCCCACACAAATTTGTTTATATGCTTCTGAATCTGAGTGGACAACCACCTAGGTAGGGCTATAGGTAAGGCTTGCAAGACATATAAAATTCTCTTTAATGTCGTCATTTTAATACATTGCACTCTCCCCCACCAGGATATAGGTTTACCCGACCATTTATTTAGATCGTTCTGTACCGACTGTAATAAAGTCCCAAAGTTCTTTTTAAATAGTGTTTTTTGGTTTGGGGATAAGTATATGCCTAAATTTCTTTCATGTAATTAGCAAGAGTCCATGAGCTAGTGACGTATGGGATATACATTCCTACCAGGAGGGGCAAAGTTTCCCAAACCTCAAAATGCCTATAAATACACCCCTCACCACACCCACAATTCAGTTTTACAAACTTTGCCTCCGATGGAGGTGGTGAAGTAAGTTTGTGCTAGATTCTACGTTGATATGCGCTCCGCAGCAAGTTGGAGCCCGGTTTTCCTCTCAGCGTGCAGTGAATGTCAGAGGGATGTGAGGAGAGTATTGCCTATTTGAATGCAGTGATCTCCTTCTAAGGGGTCTATTTCATAGGTTCTCTGTTATCGGTCGTAGAGATTCATCTCTTACCTCCCTTTTCAGATCGACGATATACTCTTATATATACCATTACCTCTGCTGATTCTCGTTTCAGTACTGGTTTGGCTATCTACTATATGTAGATGAGTGTCCTGGGGTAAGTAAGTCTTATTTTCTGTGACACTCCTAGCTATGGTTGGGCACTTTGTTTATAAAGTTCTAAATATATGTATTCAAACATTTATTTGCCTTGACTCAGAATGTTCAACTTTCCTTATTTTCAGACAGTCAGTTTCATATTTGGGATAATGCATTTTAACATTTTTCTTACCTTAAAATTTGACTTTTTCCCTGTGGGCTGTTAGGCTCGCGGGGGCTGAAAATGCTTCATTTTATTGCGTCATTCTTGGCGCTGACTTTTTTGGCGCAAAAATTCTATTTCCGTTTCCGGCGTCATACGTGTTGCCGGAAGTTGCGTCATTTTTTGACGTTATTTTGCGCCAAAAATGTTGGCGTTCCGGATGTGGCGTCATTTTTGGCGCCAAAAAGCATTTAGGCGCCAAATAATGTGGGCGTCTTATTTGGAAAAATATGGGCGTCACTTTTGTCTCCACATTATTTAAGTTTCATTTTTTATTGCTTCTGGTTGCTAGAAGCTTGTTCTTTGGCATTTTTTCCCATTCCTGAAACTGTCATTTAAGGAATTTGATCAATTTTGCTTTATATATATGTTGTTTTTTCTCTTACATATTGCAAGATGTCTCACGTTGCATCTGAGTCAGAAGATACTACAGGAAAATCGCTGTCAAGTGCTGAATCTACCAAAGCTAAGTGTATCTGCTGTAAACTTTTGGTAGCTATTCCTCCAGCTGTTGTTTGTATTGATTGTCATGACAAACTTGTTAAAGCAGATAATATTTCCTTTAGTAAAGTACCATTGCCTGTTGCAGTTCCTTCAACATCTAAGGTGCAGAATGTTCCTGATAATATAAGAGATTTTGTTTCTGAATCCATAAAGAAGGCTATGTCTGTTATTTCTCCTTCTAGTAAACGTAAAAAATCTTTTAAAACTTCTCTCCCTACAGATGAATTTTTAACTGAACATCATCATTCTGTTTCTGATGATTCCTCTGGTTCAGAGGATTCTGTCTCAGAGGTTGATGCTGATAAATCTTCATATTTATTTAAAATGGAATTTATTCGTTCTTTACTTAAAGAAGTCCTAATTGCTTTAGAAATAGAGGATTCTGGTCCTCTTGATACTAAATCTAAACGTTTAAATAAGGTTTTTAAATCTCCTGTAGTTATTCCAGAAGTTTTTCCTGTTCCTGATGCTATTTCTGCAGTAATTTCCAAAGAATGGGATAATTTGGGTAATTCATTTACTCCTTCTAAACGTTTTAAGCAATTATATCCTGTGCCGTCTGACAGATTAGAATTTTGGGACAAGATCCCTAAAGTTGATGGGGCTATTTCTACCCTTGCTAAACGTACTACTATTCCTACGTCAGATGGTACTTCGTTTAAGGATCCTCTAGATAGGAAAATTGAGTCCTTTCTAAGAAAAGCTTATCTGTGTTCAGGTAATCTTCTTAGACCTGCTATATCTTTGGCTGATGTTGCTGCGGCTTCAACTTTTTGGTTGGAAACTTTAGCGCAACAAGTAACACATCGTGATTCTCATGATATTATTATTCTTCTTCAACATGCTAATAATTTTATCTGTGATGCCATTTTTGATATTATCAGAGTTGATGTCAGGTTTATGTCTCTAGCTATTTTAGCTAGAAGAGCTTTATGGCTTAAAACTTGGAATGCTGATATGGCTTCTAAATCAACTTTACTTTCCATTTCTTACTGTTACTGGTGGGAAAGGAACTTTTTTACCACAGGATAAAAAATCTAAAGGTAAAAACAGGGCTAATAATCGTTTTCGTTCCTTTCGTTTCAACAAAGAACAAAAGCCTGATCCTTCATCCTCAGGAGCAGTTTCAGTTTGGAGACCATCTCCAGTTTGGAATAAATCCAAGCCAGCTAGAAAGGCAAAGCCTGCTTCTAAGTCCACATGAAGGTGCGGCCCTCATTCCAGCTCAGCTGGTAGGGGGCAGGTTACGTTTTTTCAAGGAAATTTGGATCAATTCTGTTCACAATCTTTGGATTCAGAGCATTGTTTCAGAAGGGTACAGAATTGGTTTCAAGTTGAGACCTCCTGCAAAGAGATTTTTTCTTTCCCGTGTCCCAGTAAATCCAGTAAAAGCTCAAGCATTTCTGAAATGTGTTTCAGATCTAGAGTTGACTGGAGTAATTATGCCAGTTCCAGTTCCGGAACAGGGGATGGGGTTTTATTCAAATCTCTTCATTGTACCAAAGAAGGAGAATTCTTTCAGACCAGTTCTGGATCTAAAAATTTTGAATCGTTATGTACGGATACCAACATTCAAAATGGTAACTGTAAGGACTATCTTACCTTTTGTTCAGCAAGGGAATTATATGTCCACAATAGATTTACAGGATGCATATCTGCATATTCCGATTCATCCAGATCATTATCAGTTCCTGAGATTCTCGTTTCTGGACAAGCATTACCAGTTTGTGGCTCTGCCGTTTGGCCTAGCTACAGCTCCAAGAATTTTTACAAAGGTTCTCGGTGCCCTGCTGTCTGTAATCAGAGAACAGGGTATTGTGGTATTTCCTTATTTGGACGATATCTTGGTACTTGCTCAGTCTTTACATTTAGCAGAATCTCATACGAATCGACTTGTGTTGTTTCTTCAAGATCATGGTTGGAGGATCAATTTACCAAAAAGTTCTTTGATTCCTCAGACAAGGGTAACCTTTCTGGGTTTCCAGATGGATTCAGTGTCCATGACTCTGTCTTTAACAGACAAGAGACGTCTAAAGGTGATTTCAGCTTGTCGAAACCTTCAGTAACAATCATTCCCTTCGGTAGCCTTATGCATGGAAATTCTAGGTCTTATGACTGCTGCATCGGACGCGATCCCCTTTGCTCGTTTTCACATGCGACCTCTTCAGCTCTGTATGCTGAAGCAATGGTGCAAGGATTACACGAAGATATCTCAATTAATATCTTTAAAACCGATTGTTCGACACTCTCTAACATGGTGGACAGATCACCATCGTTTAATTCAGGGGGCTTCTTTTGTGCTTCCGACCTGGACTGTAATTTCAACAGATGCAAGTCTCACAGGTTGGGGAGCTGTGTGGGGATCTCTGACGGCACAAGGAGTTTGGGAATCTCAGGAGGTGAGATTACCGATCAATATTTTGGAACTCCGTGCAATTTTCAGAGCTCTTCAGTTTTGGCCTCTGCTGAAGAGAGAATCGTTCATTTGTTTTCAGACAGACAATGTCACAACTGTGGCATACATCAATCATCAAGGAGGGACTCACAGTCCTCTGGCTATGAAAGAAGTATCTCGAATTTTGGTTTGGGCGGAATCCAGCTCCTGTCTAATCTCTGCGGTTCATATCCCAGGTGTAGACAATTGGGAAGCGGATTATTTCAGTCGCCAAACGTTGCATCCGGGCGAATGGTCTCTTCACCCAGAGGTATTTCTTCAGATTGTTCAAATGTGGGAACTTCCAGAAATAGATCTGATGGCGTCCCATCTAAACAAGAAACTTCCCAGGTATCTGTCCAGATCCCGGGATCCTCAGGCGGAGGCAGTGGATGCATTATCACTTCCTTGGAAGTATCATCCTGCCTATATCTTTCCGCCTCTAGTTCTTCTTCCAAGAGTAATCTCCAAGATTCTGAAGGAATGCTCGTTTGTTCTGCTGGTAGCTCCGGCATGGCCTCACAGGTTTTGGTATGCGGATCTTGTCCGGATGGCCTCTTGCCAACCGTGGACTCTTCCGTTAAGACCAGACCTTCTGTCACAAGGTCCTTTTTTCCATCAGGATCTGAAATCCTTAAATTTAAAGGTATGGAGATTGAACGCTTGATTCTTGGTCAAAGAGGTTTCTCTGACTCTGTGATTAATACTATGTTACAGGCTCGTAAATCTGTATCTCGAGAGATATATTATAGAGTCTGGAAGACTTATATTTCTTGGTGTCTTTCTCATCATTTTTCCTGGCATTCTTTTAGAATACCGAGAATTTTACAGTTCCTTCAGGATGGTTTAGATAAGGGTTTGTCCGCAAGTTCTTTGAAAGGACAAATCTCTGCTCTTTCTGTTCTTTTTCACAGAAAGATTGCTATTCTTCCTGATATTCATTGTTTTGTACAAGCTTTGGTTCGTATAAAACCTGTCATTAAGTCAATTTCTCCTCCTTGGAGTTTGAATTTGGTTCTGGGAGCTCTTCAAGCTCCTCCGTTTGAACCTATGCATTCATTGGACATTAAATTACTTTCTTGGAAAGTTTTGTTCCTTTTGGCCATCTCTTCTGCCAGAAGAGTTTCTGAATTATCTGCTCTTTCTTGTGAGTCTCCTTTTCTGATTTTTCATCAGGATAAGGCGGTGTTGCGAACTTCTTTTGAATTTTTACCTAAAGTTGTGAATTCCAACAACATTAGTAGAGAAATTGTGGTTCCTTCATTATGTCCTAATCCTAAGAATTCTAAGGAGAAATCGTTGCATTCTTTGGATGTTGTTAGAGCTTTGAAATATTATGTTGAAGCTACGAAATCTTTTCGTAAGACTTCTAGTCTATTTGTTATCTTTTCTGGTTCTAGAAAAGGCCAGAAAGCTTCTGCCATTTCTTTGGCATCTTGGTTGAAATCTTTAATTCATCTTGCCTATGTTGAGTCGGGTAAAATTCCGCCTCAGAGGATTACAGCTCATTCTACTAGGTCAGTTTCTACTTCCTGGGCGTTTAGGAATGAAGCTTCGGTTGACCAGATATGCAAAGCAGCGACTTGGTCCTCTTTGCATACTTTTACTAAATTCTACCATTTTAATGTATTTTCTTCTTCTGAAGCAGTTTTTGGTAGAAAAGTACTTCAGGCAGCGGTTTCAGTTTGAATCTTCTGCTTATGTTTTTCGTTAAACTTTATTTTGGGTGTGGATTATTTTCAGCAGGAATTGGCTGTCTTTATTTTATCCCTCCCTCTCTAGTGACTCTTGTGTGGAAAGATCCACTTCTTGGGTAGTCATTATCCCATACGTCACTAGCTCATGGACTCTTGCTAATTACATGAAAGAAAACATAATTTATGTAAGAACTTACCTGATAAATTCATTTCTTTCATATTAGCAAGAGTCCATGAAGCCCGCCCTTTTTTTTTTGTGGTGGTTATGATTCTGTATAAAGCACAATTATTCCAATTCCTTATTTTATATGCTTTCGCACTTTTTTATCACCCCACTTCTTGGCTATTCGTTAAACTGAATTGTGGGTGTGGTGAGGGGTGTATTTATAGGCATTTTGAGGTTTGGGAAACTTTGCCCCTCCTGGTAGGAATGTATATCCCATACGTCACTAGCTCATGGACTCTTGCTAATATGAAAGAAATGAATTTATCAGGTAAGTTCTTACACAAATTATGTTATTTAAGGGCGCCAGTCTGAAGTTTCAGAGGGCAGACCTCTGACAGTCTAGTAAACACGTCTTGCCTGAGGGAAATATTTAGTAATTCTGATTTCGAGGAATTTACTGCAAAATTAGAGCATTTCCCAAAACTGTCCAATTCTTTCATAATTGCTACTAAGGAGTGGGTCGGGTCAGTAATCGTGAAGAGAACGTCGTCCGCGTAAATCGCGATTTTAAAACTGTGGGGGCCAATGACTATGCCTTTTATTGAGTGATTTTCCCGGACATGAGATGCCAATACTTCCATTGTTAAAATAAATAATAGGGGTGAGAGCGGGCAGCCCTGTCTGGTTCCATTGCTTATCTTAAATGAATGTGATAAAATGCCATTTGCTTTTACTTTTGCGGTGGGGTGTGCATAAAGGCTAAATATCCTATTGAGTATTTGGGTTCCTATCCCTATCTCTATTAATGTTTCTTTAAGGAATTGCCAATCAAGCCGATCGAAAGCCTTCTCGGCATCGGTCGCCAAGAAGACCGTCAGTATTTTATGGTGTTTGGCATATGACATGAGGGTCAGGGCTCTAATCGTATTATCCCTCGCTTCCCTATGGGGAATGAAACCTACTTGGTCGGTGTGAATAATGTCTGCGAGAATTTTGTTTAATCTTTTTGCTAGAATCTTGCCAAGAATTTTAAGGTCTGTGTTCAATAATGGTATGGGTCTGAAATTTTTTGGGTCTGTAGGGGCCTTGCCTGGTTTTAAAATTACTGATATATGCGCTTGCTGCATTTCCATGGTCAAAGGGGTACCCTTATCAATAGTCTGAAACAGGGCTAGGAGATGTGGCGCTAGGGAGGATTTGTATATTCTGTAGTACATATTGGTAAACCCATCTGGGCCAGGGCTCTTCCCTAGAGGCAGGTCTTTCATGACAGAGAGAACCTCCTGTAGTGTAATAAGGGCTTCAAATTCTTCTCTTAATGATGTCTCTATTTTGGGCAAGTGTGCATCTTTAATATATTTTGTAATTTTGCTCAGTCTGTTTGGGGATTGGTCTGTTCGGATATTGTATAGTTCTGAATAATAAGTCCCAAATTGGGCTGCAATTTCCTTACTGTCCAACAGAGTTTTGCCTAATGGCGTTATTAGTTTATTTATATGTGATTTCATGTTCTGCTCATTCAGAAGCCTAGCTAATCTTGGGCCTACTCTTGCCTTCGTAAAAATAGATTTTCTTCAGAGCTAGGGCCTTTCTCTTTGCTTCCTTTATCAGGATTTTAGTAATGTCTTGTCTCACTTTGGTTATGCGTGTTAGTAATGTGACATCAGGGAGGTTATTTTTATGTTGTATTTCAAGTTTGTTTAGGCGGGTTGTCAATGTCAGGATAGAGGAGTTGTAATGTTTCCTCATTATAGCTTTTTGTTTTATGCATTCCCCTCTGATAAAGGCCTCCCAAATAAAGCTTGGTTGTGTTTCATTATTATTGTTAAATAGGAAATATTCCTGAACTGCTTTTAATATTACTTTCTGGACTGGGGGATGATGGAGAAGGGAATTATCCATTCTCCAAATAAAGGGCACCGTCGGTGCATCTGGCCACTCTAGATCCATTAGGACCCCCGAGTGGTCAGACCATGCTGTAGCACAAATCTCTGTGTCTTTTAAAAGAGATAGGTGGTTCCTATCAAGGAATAAGAAGTCAATATGAGTGTATGAGGTCCAGGGAAGGGAATAAAATGTATAATTTCGCTGCGTTGGATGCTGTATCCTCCATACATCTACCAACCCCAGAGATTCTATCATTGAAAGGGTTGCGTTAGGTGCCCTAGATTTTGTCTGCCCATGTTTTGTAGAAGAGTCTAGTGCGGGGTCTAGTGTCGTGTTAAAATCCCCTCCCACTATTAGCAGGCCCTTTTTGTGTTCTAAGATGAGTGCAAGCAGTTTTTGGAAAAAGGATCTCTTACGGTTGAAAGGTGCATACACATTAACAAATGTTACGGGTTTGTTAAACAAGAGGCCTACCAAAATTAGTATTCTGCCCTCAGAGTCAGATATTTTGTTATGCAATTGAAAATGCAGATGTTTATGAAACAAGGTGCAAACCCCTTGCTTTTTAGCGTTATATGCATTATGAAAGCTTATAGGAAAGTCTTTTGATACTAGGGAGGGTTCCTCTCCTGAAACAAAATGAGTTTCTTGGAAAAAAACGACCGAATGAGAATACCTGGCAAGGTGCTTAAGAGCCACTGAGCGTTTAGTTGGAGAATTGAGCCCCTTGGTGTTTTGTGATATGATATGTATCTTAGGAACCGTCATATCTATGTTTAGTGGAGGTTACAAGCATTAGTATGGATTGGCTTACCTGCCGGAGACAGCTGCGTGGGCTTCTAAGGCGTTGTCTAAAATATTGACCTATAAGTGAAGTTCCCATTGAGGAAAGGCATTCAGAACAAGAAAAGAGGGTATTTTCTCTATTTGAAGATCTAAGGGTGATAAGCGTATAAGTATATTTGACCAGTACAACATACAAATAACAACAAAAACATTTAAAAGACAAACAATAACACGTTTTGAGATTACTCATTATATGAACGAAACAGCAATCAAACAGATTTCTATCTAGTCTATGAGCAATCTACGAGTGGGTGGGGGGGGGGAAATCTGATGGTTTTATCTCTCAACTCTAAAATGGGCATCAACAGTTTCTATCATGCAACTATGATAACTATAACATTCAACTGGGTCTACATTTGTAAAGCTAGTTAGTTTGTGCTATTAGCCTATTACAACGGCTACTCTAATAATTCTGGTATGCTGTAAATAAACATATATCAGGTTTCATCTGTAGAGCGGGAGGCAAAGGCAGGCCCGGATGATTCAGTGTTTCTTCTTTTATGTGGCATTGTAGTCCAATTACTCCTTTGAGGTTTAGGCTCTGTTAGTCCTGATTGGATCTTATTATTATCTTAATTACTCTTATTAGTGTCCGACAATTTAGGCAAAGAAGGTGGTGCTATATTAAGCTGTTTACAGAACTGTTCTAAGTCATCAGGTCCTCTGTAAATGTAGGTTTTTTTCATCTTTCGAGACCTTGATTGCAAAGGGGAATCCCCACCTGTATGTGATTCCCAAGTCCTGAAGATGTAGAGTTAGATATCTAGCTTCTTTGCATTTGGCTAAAGTGATTGAACTGAGGTCTGGATATATCTGTATTGCGTCTTCCCCGAAGCGAAAGGGTGATTTTTTCCTGGCTGCCTGAAGAAGTTTCTCTTTGTCTGTGTATTTATGGCAGCATAGAATTACATCACGTGGTGGCATATGGTCAGGGGGTTTCGGTCTTAAGGCTCTGTGAGCTCTATCAAGGGTGATGGGTTCTTTTTCAGGGTCTAGTAAGTATTTGAATAAATTCTGGAGATAGGAGGGTAACTGCTGTGGCAAAATCTGTTCTGGAATGCCACGAATCCGGAGATTCTGACGGCGGCCCCTCATGTCCGAATCTTCCATTTGCGTTTGCAAGTGGTCTATAGCCTCATGTTGAACTTGGAAAGCCTGTGTAGTGTTGTCTGAGGATTTATTTGTTTCTTCCATTGCTCTTCCAGTTCTAGGACTCTATCTCCCAGTTCCCTAATATCTCTTTTAACGTCTCCCAAGCCATCTTTAATAGCTCTGCTGACCTGTTGCATTATATTAGTAAGATCTGCTTTAGTGGAGAGTGTTTGGAGATCAGCTCTTGTTATAGGTGCTGAGTTCTCTAAAGCAGAAGAGTTGATCTGAGATAAGTTGTCAGGTTAATCAGGAGTAATTGGTTCGAATTCTGCTATAGTGGGAGAATCCTGGCTTTTAAAGTAAGAGTTCAATTTACCTCCTGTTAGTGTGCACCCTTTAGAAGATTTATCAGCTTTGTTTTTATTTTTGGAGGCCATTGTAGTATCCTTAAGCGTATAGGCCTTTTATACTATCAATAAGCTCCTCTGCAAGTGTCCCTTGATGTGTGCAGTTATGTTATGCGTATGGCAGAAAATGATAAGTCTTTGAGGCCATCCGCTAGGTAAATATGTGATAGAAGCCCCACGACAATAGATCTGTGTCAATGGTCAATTAGTAGTTTCCTTTAACGTATATGTCCACTTTCTGGCCGCCTTTATAAACAGTCTCAGGCCCTGCTATGGCTCGGATCACCGTGATTTTAAGTTTCGGATGTTTAATATTTTATCCAAACTGTGGTAAGTCTCTGCTTGTTACTACTATATATAGCGCTGTATATAGCTATCGTATTCCCAGTAAAGTTATTCCGATATCTCGTCAACGCGACAAGTCCCACCGGGGGATGCTGGTACTGTCTGCTGGGTTTTATAGTCATAGTTTGCTGCGATAACAGGTATGTCTTGCAGTTATGCCTTACCCTTTCCTTCGGATGTGAGCCATGCGTGTTATGCTGCGCCACCAATCACTCCGTCGTCTCCAGTTAGGCGAGGTATGTGTCGTGCTCGGGTGTTCTCTCAGTCTTCCATTTGATGCATATTAAGCTTCAGTGCTCTCTCCTAGTATAGATTAACCCAGTTGGTGACAAAATAAAAGGTTATAAATCGCCCATAAGAGTTGATATCAACGGAGCTTTGTCAATGTGCGACCATTTGCTTCGCTGGTCGGCTCCGCCCCCAGGGAATAATAATTATATATATTAGATGTTGTTTGTTTTGGCAGTGCAATTCGCCTTACCTTATTTTTCATGCAGATAAGGCGGTCCTTCATACTAAATTGGGGTTTCTCCCTAAGGTGGTTTCCTAATCCTTCTTCTCAAAAGGAACGTCTGTTGCATAACTTGGATGCTGTGCACGCTCTAAAATTCTACTTGCAGGCTACTAAGCATTTTCGCCAGTCTTCTGCCCGGTTTGTTTCTCGGGGAAGCGTAAGGGTCAGAAGGCCACTTCTACTTCTCTTTCACTTTGGTTGAGAAGTATGATTCGTTTTGCTTATGAGACTGCTGGACAGCAGCCTCCTGAGAGAATTACGGCTCATTACACTCTCCTCTTCTTGAGCTCTTGAGCTTTAAAGAATGAAGCTTCTGTGGAACAAATTTGCAAGGCTGCAACTTGGTCCTTTCTGCATACTTTTTCTAAATTTTACAAATTTTATACTTTTGCCTCGGCTGAGGCCTCTTTTGGGAGAAAGGTTCTTCAAGCTGTGGTGCCTTCTGTTTAGGTCTACCTGTCTTGTTCTCTCTCCCTGTTCATTCCGTGTCCTCTAGCTTGGGTATTGGTTCCCACTAGTAATTGGAATGACGTTATGGACTCTCCATGTCTTCGGAAAGAAAACAAAATTTATGCTTACCTGATAAATTTATTTTTTTCCGGACATGAAGAGTCCACGACCCCACCCTTAATTAATACAGTATTTTTTATTAAACCTCAGGCACCTCCACACATTTTGTGTTATCTTCTTTTTTCATTTCCCTTCGGCTGAATAACTGGTGGTTATGGGTAAAAGAAGTGTCACTTAACAGCTTTGCTGTGGTGCTCTTTGCCTCCTCCTGCTGGCCAGGAGTTATTATCCCACTAGTAATTGGAATGACGTTGTGGACTCTCCATGTCCGGAAAGAAAGAAATTTATCAGGTAAGCATACATTTTTTTGTTTTTTTTTATGTCCCCTGGATTAACGTCTCTATTATCCCAGAATTTCTAAATTGGATTGACGTTTTAGCTGACTTTGGTCCAAATCTATTAAACATAGCTTTAGTTCTGACCTCTTCCTGTGTCATCTTTTGATTTTGCATTATGATTTTTATCCTTATTAGGGTTTGCAATAGAAGCTTTATATTTATTTTTCAGCTGGTTGGCTAATTGAATTTACTTTGCTTTATTTACTCTATTCCTTGATTCCCCCCCCCCCCCCCGCCCTGGAGAAAAGCTTTGACGGTTTCCCAATGTCTTTTCATTTTGTTGATATAAGATAGATTAAAAACCTGAAGTTCATTCCACTTTCTTATCAATTAGTTTCTAAATTTAATATTTCAGGTAAAATGAGGCAGAAAGAATATTTTTTTACCAATAGAGGATTTTTATTTCATTTTGAGATAACTGCGCAATTTGATATCACTATCTCCTTAATATCTGCTTTGATTTCCAAACCTAACAAAAATTTAATTATTAAAAATAAATATATTCGTGAAAATACCTTGTGTGCTCTAGATTCACACGTAAATAACTTCTGGTCAGGATTCTGTAAATACCTGATATCTTTCAGTCTTAAGAGACATTAAAGTTAAAATTAAACTTAAATTAATTGGATATAGCTTACCTTTTTAAACAATTTTCCAATTTACTTCTATTATCAATTTTGCTTAATTTTCATGGTATCCTTTGCTAAGAAGTAAACCTGTGGGCTCAGGAGTGTGCACATGTCTTTAGCCACCTGGCAGCAATATTTGCAAGATTGTTTCCAGCAATTTTATACATAGTTGCAAACACTGCTGCCATAGACTACTATATAAACATGCACACTCCTAAGCGATTATCAGCTAACCTAGGTTGACTCTTCAACAAAGTATACCAAGGGAAGAAAGCAAATTTGACAATAGAAATAATTTGGAAAGTTGTTTAAAACTGCATGGTCTAGCTGAATCATTAAGGTTTAATTTTGACTGAAATGTTCCTTTACGTTTTTAGAGAATCCAGCAAAAGTTTTAACTTCTTTTTATAATGATATACATTTTTAGTAGGCATTTAACTAAGCTTGGATTTGGTGACAGGTTAGCCCCTTCACTACCAAAACTTTCAGAGAACTTGCCCCAAATATCGGATACTTTTTAGCATTTTTGCTATCACTCCATGTAAACAGAAATAGAGCCTTGTTCTTTTATATTTACCCGTCAAAACTATATATTTTCTTAAGTAGACAACCCAAGGTATTGATCTAGGCCCATTTTGGTATAGTTCATGCCACTATTTCACAACCAAATGTGATTTAAAAAAAAAAAAAGACTTTCACAAACTTTGGGTTTATTGCTGAAATTATTTACATACTGCTAGTGCAATCATGGCTCAAATGTTTGTAAAAGCTTCTCTGGGATCCCCTTTGTTAAGAAATAGCAGACATACCTGGCTTTGCCATTGATTTTTGGTAATTAGAATGCCCTTATTGCAGCTGCGCACCACACTTCTATTATTCCTGGCAGTGAAGGGGTTAATCGGGTAGCTTGTAAGGTTAATTTTAGCTTTAGTGTAGAGATTACCCTCCTACCCACTGTTCCTTCTCAAACAGCTCTCATCCCTCCATCACCCCCCCCCACACACACACACGCTGTTCACAACCATCTTAGGTACTTGCAGACAATCTGCCAGTTTGCAGTTTAGTTTTTTTCCTGCAGTGTAGTGATCCCGCCCCCCCCAAATAGCTAACAATTCCCCTCCCACTACTTGTGGCCATCTTTAGTACTGGTAGCTGTCTGCCAGTACCTATAAAATATATATATATATATATATATATATATATATATATTTATATATATATATTTTTTTAATTTTCTGCAGTGTAGTGGTTCCCACACCTCCCCTCCTCTAGCGATCCACCTTCTCTTTCATGTAATTGGCAAGAGTCCATGAGCTAGTGACATATGGGATATACAATCCTACCAGGAGGGGCAAAGTTTCCCAAACCTCAAAATGCCTATAAATACACCCCTCACCACACCCACAATTCAGTTTTACAAACTTTGCCTCCTATGGAGGTGGTGAAGTAAGTTTGTGCTAAGATTTCTACGTTGATATGCGCTTCTCAGCATTGTTGAAGCCCGATTCCTCTCAGAGTACAGCGAATGTCAGAGGGGAAGGGAGTATCACTTATTTAAATACGATGATTTCCCTAACGGGGGTCTAGTTCATAGGTTCTCTGTTATCGGTTGTAGAGATTCATCTCCTACCTCCCTTTTCAGATCGACGATATACTCTCAATTTACCATTACCTCTACTAATAACTGTTTTAGTACTGGTTTGGCTATCTGCTATATGTGGATGGGTGTCTTTTGGTAAGTATGTTTTCATTACTTAAGACACTCTCAGCCATGGTTTGGCACTTTATGCATTTATATAAAGTTCTAAATATATGTATTGTACTTATATTTGCCATGAGTCAGGTTCATGTATTTCCTTCTGCAGACTGTCAGTTTCATATTTGGGGAATGTAAATTTGTAAACATTTTTAAGAAATGTATTTCTTACCTGGGGTTTAGTCTTTTTTTCAATTGACTACTTCTTACAATTGCGGGTATTAGGCCCGCGGGTGCGTCAAATGCGAAACTTTATTGCGTCATTTTTGGCGCAAGAAATTTTTAGTGAGAAAAAAATTACGTTTATGACGCAACTTGGTCATTTCTGGCGTCATACGTGACGCCGAGACCTTTCACGCGGCGGCGTCATTAGTGACGCAAGTGTGTCATTTCTTTCATGTAATTAGCAAGAGTCCATGAGCTAGTGACGTATGGGATATACATTCCTACCAGGAGGGGCAAAGTTTCCCAAACCTCAAAATGCCTATAAATACACCCCTCACCACACCCACAAATCAGTTTTACAAACTTTGCCTCCTATGGAGGTGGTGAAGTAAGTTTGTGCTAGATTCTACGTTGATATGCGCTCCGCAGCAGGTTGGAGCCCGGTTTTCCTCTCAGCGTGCAGTGAATGTCAGAGGGATGTGAGGAGAGTATTGCCTATTTGAATGCAGTGATCTCCTTCTACGGGGTCTATTTCATAGGTTCTCTGTTATCGGTCGTAGAGATTCATCTCTTACCTCCCTTTTCAGATCGACGATATACTCTTATATATACCATTACCTCTACTGATTCTCGTTTCAGTACTGGTTTGGCTTTCTACTACGTGTAGATGAGTGTCCTGGGGTAAGTAAGTCTTATTTTCTGTGACACTCTAAGCTATGGTTGGGCACTTTTATATAAAGTTCTAAATATATGTATTCAAACATTTATTTGCCTTGACTCAGGATGTTCAACGTTCCTTATTTCAGACAGTCGCCGGAAGTTGTGTCATTTTTGACGTTTTTTTGTGCCAAAGGTGTCGGCGTTCCGGATGTGGGCGTCACTTTTGTCTCCACATTATTTAAGTCTCATTATTTTGTGCTTCTGGTTGCTAGAAGCTTGTTCTATGGCATTTTTTTCCCATTCCTGAAACTGTCATTTAAGGAATTTGATCAATTTTGCTTTATATGTTGTTTTTTTGCAAGATGTCCCACGTTGAAGCTGAGTCAGAAGATACTTCTGGAAAATCCCTGCCTGGTGCTGGAGCTACCAAAGCTAAGTGTATCTGCTGTAAACTTTTGGTATCTGTTCCTCCAGCTGTTGTTTGTACTGTTTGTCATGACAAACTTGCTAATGCAGATAATATTTCCTTTAGTACTGTTACATTACCTGTTGCTGTTCCGTCAACATCTAATACTCAGAGTGTTCCTGATAACATAAGAGATTTTGTTTCTAAATCCATTAAGAAGGCTATGTCTGTTATTCCTCCTTCTAGTAAACGTAAAAAGTCTTTTAAAACTTCTCATTTTTCAGATGAATTTTTAAATGAACATCATCATTCTGATACTGATATTGGTTCTTCTGATTCAGAGGATTCTGTCTCAGAGGTTGATTATTCGTTCTTTACTTAAAGAAGTCCTAATTGCATTAGAAATTGAGGATTCTAGTCCTCTTGATACTAAATCTAAACGTTTAGATAAGGTTTTTAAATCTCCTGTAGTTATTCCAGAAGTTTTTCCTGTCCCTGGTGCTATTTCTGAAGTAATTTCCAGGGAATGGAATAATTTGGGTAATTCTTTTACTCCTTCTAAACGTTTTTAAGCAATTATATCCTGTGCCATCTGACAGATTAGAATTTTGGGACAAAATCCCTAAGGTTGATGGGGCTGTCTCTACTCTTGCTAAGCGTACTACTATTCCTACGGCAGATGGTACTTCCTTTAAGGATCCTTTAGATAGGAAAATTGAATCCTTTCTAAGAAAAGCTTACTTGTGTTCAGGTAATCTTCTTAGACCTGCTATATCTTTAGCGGATGTTGCTGCAGCTTCAACCTTTTGGTTAGAAGCTTTAGCGCAACAAGTAACAGATCATAATTCTCATAGCATTATTATTCTTCTACAACATGCTAATAATTTTATTTGTGATGCCATCTTTGATATCATTAGAGTTGATGTCAGGTATATGTCTCTAGCTATTTTAGCTAGAAGAGCTTTATGGCTTAAAACTTGGAATGCTGATATGTCTTCTAAGTCTACTCTGCTTTCCCTTTCTTTCCAGGCTAATAAATTATTTGGTTCTCAGTTGGATACTATTATCTCAACTGTTACTGGAGGGAAAGGAACTTTTTTACCACAGGATAAAAAAATCTAAAGGTAAATTTAGGTCTAATAATCGTTTTCGTTCCTTTCGTCACAACAAGGAACAAAAGCCTGATCCTTCATCCTCAGGAGCGGTATCAGTTTGGAAACCATCTCCAGTCTGGAATAAATGCAAGCCTTTCAGAAAACCAAAGCCAGCTCCCAAGTCCACATGAAGGTGCGGCCCTCATTCCAGCTCAGCTGGTAGGGGGCAGATTACGTTTTTTCAAAGAAATTTGGTTCAATTCCATTCACAATCTCTGGATTCAGAACATTGTTTCAAAAGGGTACAGAATTGGCTTCAAGATAAGGCCTCCTGCAAAGAGATTTTTTTCTTTCCCGTGTCCCAGTAAACCCAGCGAAGGCTCAAGCATTTCTGAAATGTGTTTCAGATCTAGAGTTGGCTGGAGTAATTATACCAGTTCCAGTTCTGGAACAGGGGCTGAGGTTTTATTCAAATCTCTTCATTGTACCAAAGAAGGAGAATTCCTTCAGACCAGTTCTGGATCTAAAAATATTGAATCGTTATGTAAGGATACCAACATTCAAAATGGTAACTGTAAGGACTATCCTGCCTTCTGTTCAGCAAGAGCATTATATGTCCACAATAGATTTACAGGATGCATATCTGCATATTCCGATTCATCCAGATCACTATCAGTTTCTGAGATTCTCTTTCCTAGACAAGCATTACCAGTTTGTGGCTCTACCGTTTGGCCTAGCTACAGCCCCAGGAATTTTTACAAAGGTTCTCGGTGCCCTTCTGTCTGTAATCAGAGAACAGGGTATTGTGGTATTTCCTTATTTGGACGATATCTTGGTACTTGCTCAGTCTTCACATTTAGCAGAATCTCATACGAATCGACTTGTGTTGTTTATTCAAGATCATGGTTGGAGGATCAATTTACCAAAAAGTTCATTGATTCCTCAGACAACGGTAACCTTTTTAGGTTTTCAGATAGATTCAGTGTCCATGACTCTGTCTTTGACAGACAAGAGACGTCTAAAGTTGATATCAGCTTGTCGAAACCTTCAGTCACAATCATTCCCTTCGGTAGCTTTATGCATGGAAATTCTAGGTCTTATGACTGCAGCATCGGACGCGATCCCCTTTGCTCGTTTTCACATGCGACCTCTTCAGCTCTGTATGCTGAACCAGTGGTGCAGGGATTACACAAAGATATCTCAATTAATATCTTTAACACTGATTGTACGACACTCTCTGATGTGGTGGACAGATCACCATCGTTTAGTTCAGGGGGCTTCTTTTGTTCTTCCGACCTGGACTGTAATTTCAACAGATGCAAGTCTGACAGGTTGGGGAGCTGTTTGGGGGTCTCTGACAGCACAAGGGGTTTGGGAATCTCAGGAGGTGAGATTACCGATCAATATTTTGGAACTCCGTGCAATTTTCAGAGCTCTTCAGTCATGGCCTCTTCTAAAGAGAGAATCGTTCATTTGTTTTCAGACAGACAATGTCACAACTGTGGCATACATCAATCATCAAGGAGGGACTCACAGTCCTCTGGCTATGAAGGAAGTATCTCGAATTCTGGTATGGGCGGAATCCAGCTCCTGTCTAGTTTCTGCGGTTCATATCCCAGGTATAGACAATTGGGAAGCGGATTATCTCAGCCGCCAAACGTTACATCCGGACGAATGGTCTCTTCACCCAGAGGTATTTCTTCAGATTGTTCAAATGTGGGGACTTCCAGAAATAGATCTGATGGCCTCTCATCTAAACAAGAAACTTCCCAGGTATCTGTCCAGATCCAGGGATCCTCAAGCGGAAGCAGTGGATGCATTGTCACTTCCTTGGAAGTATCATCCTGCCTATATCTTTCTGCCTCTAGTTCTTCTTCCAAGAGTAATCTCCAAGATTCTGAAGGAATGCTCGTTTGTTCTGCTGGTAGCTCCAGCATGGCCTCACAGGTTTTGGTATGCGGATCTTGTCCGGATGGCCTCTTGCCAACCGTGGACTCTTCCGTTAAGACCAGACCTTTTGTCGCAAGGTCCTTTTTTCCATCAGGATCTCAAATCCTTAAATTTAAAGGTATGGAGATTGAACGCTTGATTCTTAGTCAAAGAGGTTTCTCTGACTCTGTGATTAATACTATGTTACAGGCTCGTAAATCTGTATCTAGGGAGATATATTATAGAGTCTGGAAGACTTATATTTCTTGGTGTCTTTCTCATCATTTTTCCTGGCATTCTTTTAGAATTCCGAGAATTTTACAATTTCTTCAGGATGGTTTGGATAAAGGTTTGTCTGCAAGTTCCTTGAAAGGACAAATCTCTGCTCTTTCTGTTTTTTTTCACAGAAAGATTGCTAATCTTCCTGATATTCATTGTTTTGTACAAGCTTTGGTTCGTATAAAACCTGTCATTAAGTCAATTTCTCCTCCTTGGAGTTTGAATTTGGTTCTGGGGGCTCTTCAAGCTCCTCCGTTTGAACCTATGCATTCGTTGGACATCAAATTACTTTCTTGGAAAGTTTTGTTCCTTTTGGCTATCTCTTCTGCCAGACGAGTTTCTGAATTATCTGCTCTTTCTTGTGAGTCTCCTTTTCTGATTTTTCATCAGGATAAGGCGGTGTTGCGAACTTCTTTTAAATTTTTACCTAAGGTTGTGAATTCTAACAACATTAGTAGAGAAATTGTGGTTCCTTCATTGTGTCCTAATCCTCAGAATTCTAAGGAGAGATCATTGCATTCTTTGGATGTTGTTAGAGCTTTGAAATATTATGTTGAAGCTACTAAGAATTTCCGAAAGACTTCTAGTCTATTTGTTATCTTTTCCGGTTCTAGGATAGGTCAGAAGGCCTCTGCCATTTCTTTGGCATCTTGGTTGAAATCTTTAATTCATCATGCTTATGTCGAGTCGGGTAAAACTCCGCCTCAAAGGATTACAGCTCATTCTACTAGGTCAGTTTCTACTTCCTGGGCGTTTAGGAATGAAGCTTCGGTTGATCAGATTTGCAAAGCAGCAACTTGGTCTTCTTTGCATACTTTTACTAAATTCTACCATTTTGATGTGTTTTCTTCTTCTGAAGCTGTTTTTGGTAGAAAAGTACTTCAGGCAGCTGTTTCAGTTTGAATCTTCTGCTTATAATTTAAACTTTATTTTGGGTGTGGATTATTTTTCAGCGGAATTGGCTGTCTTTATTTTATCCCTTTCTCTCTAGTGACTCTTGCGTGGAAAGATCCACATCTTGGGTAGTCATTATCCCATACGTCACTAGCTCATGGACTCTTGCTAATTACATGAAAGAAAACATAATTTATGTAAGAACTTACCTGATAAATTCATTTCTTTCATATTAGCAAGAGTCCATGAGGCCCACCCTTTTTTTGTGGTGGTTATGATTTTTTTGTATAAAGCACAATTATTCCAATTCCTTATTTTTTATGCTTTCGCACTTTTTTCTAATCACCCCACTTTTTGGCTATTCGTTAAACTGATTTGTGGGTGTGGTGAGGGGTGTATTTATAGGCATTTTGAGGTTTGGGAAACTTTGCCCCTCCTGGTTGGAATGTATATCCCATACGTCACTAGCTCATGGACTCTTGCTAATATGAAAGAAATGAATTTATCAGGTAAGTTCTTACATAAATTATGTTTTCCGGTTATTTTTGGCGCCAGAAAAGAGTTTACGTTAAGTTGTGCATCATACTTGTCGCCAAATTTTTTCATTATTTCAATACCCCTTGTATGTTTTCCTCTTGTTTTTTGCAATCAGAGGCCTAGGCTATTGCATTTTTTCCCATTCCTGAAACTGTCATATAAGGAAATAGATAATTTTGCTTTATATGTTGTTTTTTCTCTTACATTGTGCAAGATGTCCCAATCTGATCCTGCCTCAGAAGTTTCTGCTGGAACATTGCTGCCTGACATCGTTTCTACCAAAGCTAAGTGCATTTGTTGTAAAATTTGTAATAGTTGTCATGATAAACTTTTACATGCAGATAGTGTTTCCATCAGTAATAGTACATTGCCAGTTGCAGTTCCTTCAACTTCTAATGTGCATGATATACCTGTAAATTTTAAGGAATTTGTTTCTGATTCTATTATGAAGGCTTTGTCTGCATTTCCACCTTCTAATAAACGTAAAAGGTCTTTTAAAACTTCTCATTTAGCTGATGAAATTTCAAATGACCAACAACATAATAATTTATCCTCTTCTGATAAGGATCTATCTGATTCAGAAGATCCTTCCTCAGACATTGACACTGACAAATCTACTTATTTATTTAAAATTGAGTATATGCGTTTTTATTAAAAGAAGTGTTAATTACTTTGGATATTGAGGTAACCAGTCCTATTGACGTTCAGTCTAATAAACGTTTAAATGCTGTTTTTTAACCTCCTGTGGTTTCTCCAGGGGTTTTTCCCATTCCTGAGGCTATTTCTGATATGATTTCTAGGGAATGGAATAAGCCAGGTACTTCTTTTATTCCTTCTTCAAGGTTTAAGAGATTGTATCCTTTACCAGCAAAATCTATAGAGTTTTGGGAAAAAATCCCCAAAGTTGATGGGGCTATTTCTACTCTTGCTAAACGTACCACTATTCCTATGGAAGATAGCACTTCCTTTAAGGATCCTTTAGATAGGAAGCTTGAATCTTATCTAAGGAAGGCCTATTTATATTCAGGTCATCTTCTTAGACCTGCTATTTCTTTGGCTGATGTTGCGGCTGCATCAACTTTCTGGTTGGAAAATTTATAGCAACATGAATTGGATTCTGACATATCTAGTGTTGTTCGCTTATTGCAACATGCTAATCATTTTATTTGTGATGCCATTTTTGATATTATCAAAATTGATGTTAGATCCATGTCTTTAGCTGTATTAGCTAGAAGAGCTTTGTTGCTTAAGTCTTGGAATGCTGATATGACATCTAAATCTAGATTACTATCTCTTTCTTTCCAAGGTAATAATTTGTTGGTTCTCAGTTGGATTCTATTATTTCAACTATCACTGGGGGAAAAGGAGTTTTTTTGCCTCAGGATAAGAAACCTAAGGGTAAATCTAAGGCTTCTAACCGTTTTCGTTCCTTTCGTCAGAATAAGGAACAAAAACTCAATCCTCCCCCCAAGGAATCTGCTTCCAATTTGAAGCCTTCCTCAAATTGGAATAAATCCAAGCCATTTAGGAAACCAAAGTCAGCCACTAAGTCCACATGAAAGTGCGGCCCTCATTCCAGCTCATCTGGTAGGGGCAGATTAAGGTTTTTCAAGGATTTCTGGATAAAATCTGTCCAAAATCATTGGATTCAGAGCATTAAATGCTGTTTTTTAACCTCCTGTGGTTTCTCCAGGGGTTTTTCCCATTCCTGAGGCTATTTCTGATATGATTTCTAGGGAATGGAATAAGCCAGGTACTTCTTTTATTCCTTCTTCAAGGTTTAAAAAATTGTATCCTTTACCAGCAAAATCTATAGAGTTTTGGGAAAAAATCCCCAAAGTTGATGGGGCTATTTCTACTCTTGCTAAACGTACCACTATTCCTATGGAAGATAGCACTTCCTTTAAGGATCCTTTAGATAGGAAGTTTGAATCTTATCTAAGGAAGGCCTATTTATATTCAGGTCATCTTCTTAGACCTGCTATTTCTTTGGCTGATGTTGCGGCTGCATCAACATTCTGGTTGGAAAATTTAGAGCAACATGAATTGGATTCTGACATATCTAGTGTTGTTCGCTTATTGCAACATGCTAATCATTTTATTTGTGATGCCATTTTTGATATTATCAAAATTGATGTTAGATCCATGTCTTTAGCTGTATTAGCTAGAAGAGCTTTGTTGCTTAAGTCTTGGAATGCTGATATGACATCTAAATCTAGATTACTATCTCTTTCTTTCCAAGGTAATAATTTGTTGGTTCTCAGTTGGATTCTATTATTTCAACTATCACTGGGGGAAAAGGAGTTTTTTTGCCTCAGGATAAGAAACCTAAGGGTAAATCTAAGGCTTCTAACCGTTTTCGTTCCTTTCGTCAGAATAAGGAACAAAAACTCAATCCTCACTCCAAGGAATCTGCTTCTAATTTGAAGCGTTCCTCAAATTGGAATAAATCCAAGCCATTTAGGAAACCAAAGTCAGCCCCTAAGTCCACATGAAAGTGCGGCCCTCATTCCAGCTCAGCTGGTAGGGGCAGATTAAGGTTTTTCAAGGATTTCTGGATAAAATCTGTCCAAAATCATTGGATTCAGAGCATTGTCTCTCAAGGGTATCGAATAGGATTCAGAGTAAGACCTCCTGTGAGAAGATTTTTTCTCTCACGCATCCCTGTAAATCCAGTAAAAGCTCAGGCTTTTCTGAAGTGTGTTTCAGACCTGGAGTCTTCAGGGGTAATCATGCCAGTTCCTCCTCAGGAACAAGGTCTGGGGTTTTATTCAAACCTATTCATTGTACCAAAGAAAGAAAATGTATTCAGACCAGTTCTGGATCTGAAAAATTTGAATCGTTATTTAAGAGTACCAACTTTCAAGATGGTGACTATAAGGACTATTCTGCCTTTTGTTCAGCAAGGACATTATATGTCCACAATAGACTTGCAGGATGCATACCTTCATATTCCGATTCATCCAGAACACTATCAGTTTCTGAGATTCTCTTTTCTAGACAAGCATTACCAATTTGTTGCTCTTCCATTTGGCCTAGCAACAGCTCCAAGAATCTTTTCGAAGGTTCTGGGTGCCCTACTATCTGTAATCAGAGAACAGGGTATTGCAGTGTTTCCTTATTTGGACGATATCTTGGTACTAGCTCAGTCTTTATGTACTGCAGAATCTCACACAAATCAACTAGTGTTGTTTCTTCGGAAACATGGTTGGAGGATCAATTTACCAAAAAGTTTCTTGAATCCTCAGACAAGGGTCACCTTTTTAGGCTTCCAGATAGATTCAGTGTCCATGACTCTGTCTCTAACAGACAAGAGACATTTAAAATTGGTCGCAGCATGCCGGCACCTTCAGTCTCAGTCATTCCCTTCAATGGCTATGTGCATGGAAGTTTTAGGTCTCATGACTGCAGCATCGGACGCGATCCCCTTTGCTCTTTTTCACATGAGACCTCTACAGCTTTGTATGCTGTATCAATTGTGCAGGGATTATACAAAGATATCACAATTAATATCCTTGAATCCCAATGTACGACACTCTCTGACATGGTTGATAGATCACCATCGTTTAGTTCAAGAGGCCTCTTTTGTTTGGCCAACCTGGACTGTGATCACAACAGATGCGAGTCTTTCAGGTTGGGGAGCTGTTTGGGGATCTCTCACAGCACAAGGGGTTTGGAAATCTCAAGAGGCGAGATTACCAATAAATATTTTAGAACTCCGTGCAATTCTCAGGGCTCTTCAGTTCTGGCCTCTGCTAAAGAGAGAACCGTTCATTTGTTTTCAGACAGACAATATCACAACTGTGGCTTATGTCAATCATCAGGGTGGGACTCACAGTCCCCAAGCTATGAAAGAAGTATCTTGGATACTTGCTTGGGCGGAATCCAGCTCCTGTCTAATCTCTGCG
This sequence comes from Bombina bombina, assembly GCF_027579735.1. Taxonomy (NCBI): domain Eukaryota; kingdom Metazoa; phylum Chordata; class Amphibia; order Anura; family Bombinatoridae; genus Bombina; species Bombina bombina. Next base: position 569,579,459 of record NC_069500.1, on the reverse strand, counting down.
GTACATATCCCAGGTGTAGACAATTGGGAGGCGGATTATCTCAGCCGCCAGACTTTACATCCAGGGGAGTGGTCTCTCCATCCAGATGTGTTTTCTCAGATTGTTCAGATGTGGGGTCTTCCAGAGATAGATCTCATGGCCTCTCATCTAAACAAGAAGCTTCCCAGATACCTGTCCAGGTCCAGGGATGTTCAGGCGGAAGCAGTGGATCATCCTGCTTACATCTTCCCGCCTCTAGTTCTCCTTCCAAGAGTGATCTCCAAGATCATCATGGAATAGTCTTTTGTATTGCTGGTGGCTCCAGCATGGCCATACAGGTTTTGGTTGGCGGATCTGGTTCGGATGTCCAGTTGCCCGCCTTGGCCACTTCCGTTACGGCCGGACCTACTATCTCAAGGTTCGTTTTTCCATCAGGATCTCAAATCATTAAATTTGAAGGTATGGAAATTGAACGCTTAGTTCTAAGTCATAGAGGTTTCTCTGACTCAGTGATTAATGGTGTTCTTCTCAGAAATTCTCCTGGCATTCTTTTAGTATTCCTAGAATTTTACAGTTTCTTCAGGATGGTTTGGATAAGGGTTTGTCTGCAAGTTCCTTGAAAGGACAGATCTCCGCTCTTTCTGTTTTATTTCACCAAAAGATTGCTATACTTCCTGATATACACTGTTTTGTTCAGGCTTTAATTCGTATTAAGCATGTCATTAAGTCAATTTCTCCTCCTTGGAGTCTTAATTTGGTTCTGAAGGCTTTACAGACTCCTCCATTTGAACCTATGCATTCTTTAGACATTAAACTACTTTCTTGGAAAGTGTTGTTTCTTTTGGCCATCTCTTCTGCTAGAAGAGTTTCTGAGTTATTTGCTCTTTCTTGTGAGTCTCCTTTTCTGATTTTTCATCAGGATAAGGCAGTTTTGCGGACTTCTTTTCAATTTTTACCTAAGGTTGTGAATTCTTACATTTGTAGATAAATTGTTGTCCCTTCCTTATGTCCTAATCCTAAGAATTCTTTGGAGAGATCCTTACATTCTTTGGATGTGGTAAGAGCTTTGAAATATTATGTTGAAGCTACTAAAGATTTCAGGAAGACTTCCAGCCTATTTGTTTTATTTTCTGGTCCTAGGAAAGGTCAGAAGGCTTCTGCTGTTTCCTTGGCTTCTTGGTTGAAACTTTTGATTCATCAAGCTTATTTGGAGTCGGGTCAGGCCCCGCCTCAGAGAATTACAGCTCATTCTACTTTTAAGAATGAAGCTTCAGTTGATCAGATTTGCAAAGCGGCAACTTGGTCCTCTTTGCATACATTTACTAAATTCTACCGTTTTGATGTATTTGCTTCTTCGGAAGCAGTTTTTGATAGAAAAGTTCTTCAGGCAGCTGTTTCAGTTTGATTCTTCTGCTTTTGATTTAAGTTTTCTTTCTTTAAAAAATGAAAATAACTTATTTTTTTTTGGGTTGTGGATTAATTTTTTCAGCGGAATATGGCTGTTTTTATTTTATTCCCTCCCTCTCTAGTGACTCTTGAGTGGAAGATCCACATCTTGGGTATTGATATCCCATATGTCACTAGCTCATGGACTCTTGCCAATTACATGAAAGAATAAGTGAAAAATTCTTCTACAATTTATTTTCAAAATAAAAACATGATAATACCAAGATAAAATAAATCACAATCCCTAAGTGTTGCAACACTATATCGATCAATTCATAAAATTTCTAAAATTCAGATATACATTTGTTTCATACACAAATAAAAGGATGTATCTGCTCTTTTGTATCCTTTGTTCAAAGATTTTAGATAGAATGTATTCTTTTATTTCAACACAATTAATAATATTTGTCTCTATTTGATATTTTATATCTATATTTCATCAACTTTAAAATTACAAATATGTAGCAAAAACTAACAATTAGTTAAAACAATTTAAATGCAAGATTATAAATGGTGTCCCCACAATGGCTGTTTACTTATATTGGTTGTAATTTTGTGTATCTAAAAAGTTCATCAAAGCATTTGTAAGTAATTGGAGATAAATTACTCAGGGCTGTGTTCTTTATCCTTATATTTATGTTGTGATATATTACGGTTTCACAGTTACCTCTTTGTATCCTCAGTGAGCTTAATTTGTAGAAAAGGAATGTTCCAAACAGTGTTTAGGGGTGATTTTCTTACCCTCTCTTGTGAGCTGTTACTACTCACGGCTTCCCAGCGGTTCCTATGTGTCCTCAGTTTGACTCTCAGACAAGGGGTTCCGGTAGGTAATTTTCTTTGTGTTACCTTGTCACTGGTCTTTGTAGAAGTGCTCTGATTACAGCACCAAACTGTAGACAATCCTTTTGTTTCTGTAACTTGCGCAAGTTAGCTTTTGTGTTTGTAGTTCCTCAATCTCCTGCACTTAAGTACTTCTGTACGCAGGAAAAAAACAGGCTTTTTCTTTCTTGGTGTTCACACAGATATCAACATGTTTCGCCAGCAACCCTGGCTTTATCAAGATAAAGTGTGATCACACCTTACACCTTTATATAGCACTGACTTGATTTCCATTGGTCCATTCACTGTTTCTGTTTCTCTTTTCCACTGGGTCCTAGAGTCCTTTTGTTCAAATATCCTATTTTGTTTTCTAACTTTTTATTTTTTATTCAGGTCATATCAGAGTGGTTAACCGATTTCTTTTTTCATTATTCCTAACAGCCTTTCTCCATTACTTCACATATGCCAAGGGGTTCAACCATTTATATTTTAACAGTTTATTTAATTTTCACATTCATTTTCTATTACTCCTATTAACATTTTAAACTTTTGACAAATCTTTAGAAAAAATTAGTTTAGAAATCCATTTATTTTAAAATAATAATCCCAATTAATTTTTTATATAAATATATTATTTTTCCAAGTGTCTTAGGTGAAGAATTTTCAAGTGGCTCCATGATATAGGTACTATTACAAAAGTGAAAGGGGAGAAAAACAAATAATGTGGTGATATGTTTGTGCAAGAGAAAAAAAAAAAAATTATCCCTTTATTTTAGTGGCTCCATTATATAGATACTATTACAAAGGGGAGAGGGGGGGAAAACAAATAAGGTGGTGATATGTTTGTGTAAAGGAATTAAATATCCCTTTTTTTTTTTTTTTTTTTTTTTCCCTTTTTTTTTGAAAAAATCTCTAGGATAATACATTTTTTAGTGACTAAAACTAGTTATACAAATTTATTAAAGATAGTGATTACTGTGTGCCTAGAAAAGGAGATATATCCATTTCTGAATTCAAACCGTGGGGGTGAATCGTGTTGAAGTTGTATATGAATTCTGCTTCTTTTTTTAGAATAGATGCTTCTAAATCTCCCCCTCTCCAATTGGGTTTCACTTTATATAATCCCCAATACTTCATATCTGAGACTCTATTTTTGTGTATTTCCCTAAAATGTTTATAAAGATAAGTGTCCAGGTTCCCTTTTTTGATGTTACAGATATGCTCCCTTATCCTGTCCCTTAGCATTCGCGTTGTTTCTCCTATGTAAAAAAGTTCACAAGAGCATTGCAGCATATAGATTACTCCTTTATTAGTGCACCTTATTGTGTTTTCTATTTTAAACTCCTTAGTGTTATTAGGAGTCCTAACAGTTTTCTTTTTAATGCCATATATAATGGAGCCACTAAAATAAAGGGATAATTTTTTTTTATTTTTTTTTCTCTTGCACAAACATATCACCACATTATTTGTTTTTCTCCCCTTTCACTTTTGTAATAGTACCTATATCATGGAGCCACTTGAAAATTCTTCACCTAAGACACTTGGAAAAATAATATATTTATATAAAAAATTAATTGGGATTATTATTTTAAAATAAATGGATTTCTAAACTAATTTTTTCTAAAGATTTGTCAAAAGTTTAAAATGTTAATAGGAGTAATAGAAAATGAATGTGAAAATTAAATAAACTGTTAAAATATAAATGGTTGAACCCCTTGGCATATGTGAAGTAATGGAGAAAGGCTGTTAGGAATAATGAAAAAAGAAATCGGTTAACCACTCTGATATGACCTGAATAAAAAATAAAAAGTTAGAAAACAAAATAGGATATTTGAACAAAAGGACTCTAGGACCCAGTGGAAAAGAGAAACAGAAACAGTGAATGGACCAATGGAAATCAAGTCAGTGCTATATAAAGGTGTAAGGTGTGATCACACTTTATCTTGATAAAGCCAGGGTTGCTGGCGAAACATGTTGATATCTGTGTGAACACCAAGAAAGAAAAAGCCTGTTTTTTTCCTGCGTACAGAAGTACTTAAGTGCAGGAGATTGAGGAACTACAAACACAAAAGCTAACTTGCGCAAGTTACAGAAACAAAAGGATTGTCTACAGTTTGGTGCTGTAATCAGAGCACTTCTACAAAGACCAGTGACAAGGTAACACAAAGAAAATTACCTACCGGAACCCCTTGTCTGAGAGTCAAACTGAGGACACATAGGAACCGCTGGGAAGCCGTGAGTAGTAACAGCTCACAAGAGAGGGTAAGAAAATCACCCCTAAACACTGTTTGGAACATTCCTTTTCTACAAATTAAGCTCACTGAGGATACAAAGAGGTAACTGTGAAACCGTAATATATCACAACATAAATATAAGGATAAAGAACACAGCCCTCAGTAATTTATCTCCAATTACTTACAAATGCTTTGATGAACTTTTTAGATACACAAAATTACAACCAATATAAGTAAACAGCCATTGTGGGGACACCATTTATAATCTTGCATTTAAATTGTTTTAACTAATTGTTAGTTTTTGCTACATATTTGTAATTTTAAAGTTGATGAAATATAGATATAAAATATCAAATAGAGACAAATATTATTAATTGTGTTGAAATAAAAGAATACATTCTATCTAAAATCTTTGAACAAAGGATACAAAAGAGCAGATAAATCCTTTTATTTGTGTATGAAACAAATGTATATCTGAATTTTAGAAATTTTATGAATTGATCGATATAGTGTTGCAACACTTAGGGATTGTGATTTATTTTATCTTGGTATTATCATGTTTTTATTTTGAAAATAAATTGTAGAAGAATTTTTCACTTATTCTGTCCAAGGTCCAGTTTTTTCTACATATTTAGCTAACGACCTCCATACACACCTTTATCCCTTTTGCAGATTAAGCGCCTAATCTCCATAACTTTTTCACTTTATACACCTTTCTATCTGGGAAGTAGATAGTAGGAGAATAGGGCAAGGGATATTAACTCTTAAGCGCTAGTTTATTTAACCCCCTTTTTTTTAATTACATGAAAGAAAACATAATTTATGTAAGAACTTACCTGATAAATTAATTTCTTTCATATTGGCAAGAGTCCATGAGGCCCACCCTTTTTATGGTGGTTATGATTTTTTTGTATAAAGCACAATTATTTCCAAATTCCCGGCTAGATTTAGAGTTCTGCGGCCAAAGGGGTGTGTTAGCTACGTTGGCTTTTTTTCTCCCGCACCTTTTAAATACCGCTGGTATTTAGAGTTCACAGAAGGGCTGCGTTAGGCTCCAAAAAGGGAGCGTAGAGCATATTTACCACCACTGCAACTCTAAATTCCAGCGGTGCTTACGGACGCGGCCAGCTTCAAAAACGTGCTCGTGCACGATTTCCCCATAGGAAACAATGGGGCTGTTGGAGCTGAAAAAAAAACCTAACACCTGCAAAAAAGCAGCGTTCAGCTCCTAACGCAGCTATATTGTTTCCTATGGGGAAACACTTCCTAAGTCTGCACCTAACACCCTAACATGTACCCCGAGTCTAAACACCCCTAACTTTACACTTATTAACCCCTAATCTGCCGCCCCCGCTATCGCTGACCCCTGCATATTATTATTAACCCCTAATCTGCCGCTCCGTACACCGCCGCAACCTACGTTATCCCTATGTACCACTAATCTGCTGCCCCTAACACCGCCGACCCCTATATTATATTTATTAACCCCTAATATGCCGCCCCCAACGTCGCCGCTACCTACACTTATTAACCCCTAATCTGCTGACCGGACCGCACCGCTACTATAATAAATGTATTAACCCCTAATCCGCCTCACTCCCACCTCAATAACCCTATAATAAATAGTATTAACCCCTAATCTGCTGACCGGAGCTCACCGCTACTCTAATAAATTTTTTAACCCCTAAAGCTAATTCTAACCCTAACACCCCCCCATAAGTTAAATATAATTTTATTCTAACGAAATAAATTAACTCTTATTAAATAAATTATTCCTATTTAAATCTAAATACTTACCTGTAAAATAAACCCTAATATAGCTACAATATAAATAATAATTATATTGTAGCTATTTTAGGATTAATATTTATTTTACAGGCAACTTTGTATTTATTTTAACCAGGTACAATAGCTATTAAATAGTTAATAACTATTTAATAGTTACCTAGTTAAAATAATTACAAAATGACCTGTAAAATAAATCCTAACCTAAGTTACAATTAAACCTAACACTACACTATCAATAAATAAATTAAATAAACTACCTACAATTATCTACAATTAAACCTAACACTACACTATCAATAAATTAATTAATTAAATACAATACCTACAAATAAATACAATTAAATAAACTAACTAAAGTACAAAAAATAAAAAAGAACTAAGTTACAAAAAATAAAAAAATATTTACAAACATTAGAAAAATATTACAACAATTTTAAACTAATTACACCTACTCTAAGCCCCCTAATAAAATAACAAAGCCCCCCAAAATAAAAAAAATGCCCTACCCTATTCTAAAATTAAAATAGAAAAGCTCTTTTACCTTACCAGCCCTTAAAAGGGCCCTTTGCGGGGCATGCCCCAAAGAATTCAGCTCTTTTGCCTGTAAAAAAAACACATACAATACCCCCCCACATTACAACCCACCACCCACATACCCCTAATCTAACCCAAACCCCCCTTAAATAAACCTAACACTAAGCCCCTGAAGATCTCCCTACCTTGTCTTCACCACACCGGGTCCCGATCTGTCCAGAAGAGCCTCCGAAATCTTCATCCAAGCCCAAGCGGGGGCTGAAGAGTGACGTCCATCCTCCTGCTGAAGTCTGGATCCAAGCGGCGGCTGAAGAAATCCATCATCGGGCTGAAGTCTTGATCCAAGCGGGCGCTGAAGAAGTCCATCATCGGGATGAAGTCTTCTATGAAGCGGCATCTTCAATCTTCTTTCTTCCGGAGCCATCATCTTCCAGCCGACGCGGATCCATCCTCTTCTACCGACGCATACTCGCTGAATGACAGTTCCTTTAAATGACGTCATCCAAGATGGCGTCCGTCGAATTCCGATTGGCTGATAGGATTCTATCAGCCAATCGGAATTAAGGTAGGAAAATTCTGATTGGCTGATGGAATCAGCCAATCAGATTCAAGTTCAATCCGATTGGCTGATCCGATCAGCCAATCAGATTGAGCTTGCATTCTATTGGCTGATTGGAAACCTTAATTCCGATTGGCTGATAGAATCCTATCAGCCAATCGGAATTCGACGGACGCCATCTTGGATGACGTCATTTAAAGGAACCGTCATTCTGTGAGTAGGCGTCGGTAGAAGAGGATGGATCCGCCTCGGATGGAAGATGATAGCTCCGGAAGAAAGAAGATTGAAGATGCCGCTTCATAGAAGACTTCATCCCTTATGATGGACTTCTTCAGTGCCCGCTTGGATCAAGACTTCAGCCCGATGATGGATTTCTTCAGCCGCCGCTTGGATCCAGACTTCAGCCGCAGGATGGACGTCACTCTTCAGCCCCCGCTTGGGCTTGGATGAAGATTTCGGAGGCTCTTCTGGACAGATCGGGACCCGGTGTGGTGAAGACAAGGTAGGGAGATCTTCAGGGGCTTACTGTTAGGTTTATTTAAGGGGGGTTTGGGTTAGATTAGGGGTATGTGGGTGGTGGGTTGTAATGTTGGGAGGGGTATTGTATGTTTTTTTTTCACAGGCAGAAGAGCTGAATTCTTTGGGGCATGCCCCGCAAAGAGCCCTTTTAATGGCTGGTAAGGTAAAAGAGCTTTGAACTTTTTTAATTTAGAATAGGGTAGGGCATTTTTTTTATTTTGGGGGGCTTTGTTATTTTATTAGGGGGCTTAGAGTAGGTGTAATTAGTTTAAAATTGTAAAATTTTTCTAATTTTTTATTTTTTGTACTTTAGTTAGTTTATTTAATTGTATTTATTTGTAGGTATTGTATTTAATTAATTTATTGATAGTGTAGTGTTAGGTTTAATTGTAACTTAGGTTAGGATTTATTTTACAGGTAATTTTGTAATTATTTTAACTAGGTAGCTATTAAATAGTTATTAACTATTTAATAGCTATTGTACCTGGTTAAAATAAATACAAAGTTGCCTGTAAAATAAATATTAATCCTAAAATAGCTGCAATATAATTATTCGTTATATTGTAGCTATATTAGGGTTTATTTTACAGGTAAGTATTTAGATTTAAATAGGAATAATTTATTTAATAAGAGTTAATTTATTTCGTTAGAATTAAATTATATTTAACTTAGGGGGGTGTTAGGGTTAGAATTAGCTTTAGGGGTTAAAAAATTTATTAGAGTAGCGGTGAGCTCCAGTCGGCAGATTAGGGGTTAATACTTGAAGTTAGGTGTCGGCAATGTTAGGGAGGGCAGATTAGGGGTTAATACTATTTATTATAGGGTTTTTGAGGCGGGAGTGAGGCGCGGATTAGGGGTTAATACATTTATTATAGTAGCGGTGCGGTCCGGTCGGCAGATTAGGGGTTAATAAGTGCAGGTAGGTAGCAGCGACGTTGGGGGCGGCATATTAGGGGTTAATAAATATAATATAGGGGTCGACGGTGTTAGGGGCAGCATATTCGGGGTTCATAGGGATAACGTAGGTTGCGGCGGTGTACGGAGCGGCAGATTAGGGGTTAAAAAATTTTAATAGAGTGGCGGCGATGTGGGGGGACCTCGGTTTAGGGGTACATAGGTAGTTTATGGGTGTTAGTGTACTTTAGAGCACAGTAGTTAAGAGCTTTATAAACCGGCGTTATCCCAGAAAGCTCTTAACTACTGACTTTTTTCTGCGGCTGGAGTTTTGTCGTTAGATTTCTAACGCTCACTTCAGCCAAGACTCTAAATACCGGCATTAGGAAGATCCCATTGAAAAGATAGGATACGCAAATGGCGTAGGGGGATCTGCGGTATGGAAAAGTCGCGGCTGCAAAGTGAGACCCTTTCCTGACTGACTCCAAATACCAGCGGGCGGTAAAAACCAGCGTTAGGAGCCTCTAACGCTGGTTTTGACGGCTACCGCCCAACTCTAAATCTAGGCCTCCCTTTGTTGATGCTTTTTACTCCTTTCTTATCACCCCACTGCTTGGCTATTCGTTAAACTGAATTGTGGGTGTGGTGAGGGGTGTATTTATAGGCATTTTGAGGTTTAGGAAACTTTGCCCCTCCTGGTAGGATTGTATATCCCATATGTCACTAGCTCATGGACTCTTGCCAATATGAAAGAAATGAATTTATCAGGTAAGTTCTTACATAAATTATGTTTTTTTCTGTAGCGTAGCTCCCCATCCCTCCCTTTCCCTTTATTTTTCTGTGGTGTAGGGCCACCCCACTCCGTCCCTCCCTTATTTCTCCCTCCCCCACTGTTGTAGGACCAACCACCTGCCTCCCAGATTCCTTCCCACACCTCCAGCTAGGACCAGTAGATGATCGTTACAGATGTCAACACACAGAGTCTCACCGTCTAACGATTTGGCATCTGCCAAATATATGAAGACAGATGGCATGAACTCATGTAACTTAACAGCCGAGACTGCTGGAGCTTCCTGCAGCTCCGACTTGTATATATACGTCTTACACTATGATAAGCAAAGTACTGCACGACTTATATATACACGTCGCATTGGAGTAAGGTGTTAAAATCTCAGCGAATAAAAGATATAACTTTTAGAATGTTCTGAAACTTCGTTTTGGAGAAAATATAGGTCCGTAGGTTTTAATTAATGTTTATTAACTTTAATATGTTAGTTGTTTAGCTTAAAAATTATAACAGAAAGTAATCCTTTAAGTAGGGGCACAAGCGAGCGAGGGGAGTGGGGAGAAAGAGAAGAAAAAATAAAATACATCCGACAACTGTTACAGCTTTTATTATTGAAGAATAAATTCAAAACTGTAATTAGCTTTAGTGTGACTTCTTGTGCTCAGAGACCTGGAATTTAATTTTCTCAAGAAATTCTGAGGCATCATTCACATTTTGAACATAATTGGAATTGTACAAAATGTTAAAGGGACACTGAACCCAATTTTTTTCTTTCGTGGTTCAGATAGAGCATGCAATTTTTTTTTTTTTTAACTTTTATTTGTAATCCAAGAAAAGGTCATAAAAAACAAAAAATAAAAACAATATAAACAGCTTTGAACATATAAGATCATCCGTAAATTATACACAAGTTCATTCTTATAATACTGTATTTAGCTATGCATACAGCTATATTTTAGCTAGATATTGATATATCACATTCAGCTTACTTATTAACATTTCTTGGAGTTTTTTAGTTTTTCACCCCCCTCCTCCTGAACCCTCCCCCAACCCATACCCCTCCCGTGCGGAGAGGCAACTCATCAAGGAAAGAAGGAAGAGGAAAAAAAAAACAAACAAAAAAAAAAAACCTAAAAGAAAAGGGGGGGTGGGGAAAGAGAAAGAAATCAGCTTAGATACTAGCTCTCTTTTAATTTTTACCAGTTTCCTAATAAAACAATTTCTGTGTTCCTGAAAGGAAAGATTATATGGTTCATTTCAGATTCGGGAAAAATTCTCAAAAAAAACGCCCATTTATCAAAAAATCTTTTAATGTCTTGCTCATTATTTATGTCTGCATTTCTTTGATCTAAAATACATTGCTTTTTCATGCAGTTTTTTATCTCGGAGATACTTGGAATTGTGCAGCTTTTCCACTTTTTGCAAATTAAATATCTAGTAGCAAGAATGCCAGAGATTACCACTTTCTCATCGCTCTGCCTACCAGATTCTTTAAGACAAAATATTATCTGATACAATGTGAGTGAAAGATTAGCTATTTTGAGTACATTCTTGAACCAGTATTCGACCCTGGCCCATAGGTTTTTAATCTTTGGACAGTGCCAAAACATGTGGATTAGGTCAGCTGCCTGAAGTGAACATTTTGGACATTTACAAAATCCCATGTTGGCACACTTGAACCCTCTCTTTGGGGTAAAGTATGCCCCATGCAGGAGTTTGACGTGCGCCTCTCTCCAGGTTGCAGATAGTGTTACTTGCGAGATTTTCTTAATTGACGATTGAATAGTGTTTATTTCAATATTGTTTTGTGGAATTAATTCATTCCAATAAGCGACCAAGTTTGCCCGTATCGAGGCTCCTTTATTTATGCTCAGGAGATGATAACACGGTGCAATTGACAAATGACCATTTCTTGTCAAAGCTAGCCAGTTCTCCAATGTGCCCAGTCCCCATTCCCAGCCCACTTTTTTAACCAAGTCTTGGACAAAATGCCTTAATTGCAAATATGCAAAAAAGTCCTTATTAGACAGATCAAAATCTATTTTTAAGTTCTGGAATGATTTAATACATTTCCTTTCTTTATCTATAATTTGAAGTACCTTTGTTAGTCCAGCCGTGTGCCATTTTCTGAAAACTTCCGAGTCTAAGCCTGCTTGAAAAGTAGGGTTGCCTATTATGGGTAAGATACAGGAAGCTCTATTATTAATTGATAAGGAAAACGTTATCTTATACCAAGCTTTGAGTGGATTGAAAATAGTTTTAAGTTTTTTAATTTCTGCTGGAACTTCTTTAGGTTCTAAATGTATTAATGCTGCTAAAGAGTATGGATGACATACACTAGACTCAAGATCATTGTTCAGTACATAATTATTAACCGAGATCCAATCCACTACATTTCGTGCTAAGAAGGAAAGGTTATAGAGCCTTATATCAGGTAAAGCAAGACCTCCACTTTCTCTTGGTAGCGAAAGCTTCATAAGAGAGATCTTTGACCTTTTGTTTTGCCAAAGGAACTGAATAAGAGAGGTGTTAATCGATCGGATATCCTTTCCTAAGAGAATTATTGGTGTATTTTGAAGGATGTACAGTAGTTTTGGAAGGAGAACCATTTTAAAGAGGGCTATCCTGCCAGAAAGTGATAATGGGAGTTTTTGCCAAGTCAAAAGTTTTTCCTTAAATTTTTTTAAATTTCTTTTTTTTTTATTTTGCCAAGAAAGATAAACATTTAACAGTAGGTGAATCCAACAAAAAAGCAAATAAGAAAAATGCTTGCAATAAAGTGTACGTTAATACAAAACAAAATACAGTCTCGCTTAGACATGAAAGGACACCTTAAATGGGTGAAGAAATTCATCTATCCACTCGAGAAATGAAAGAAAGACAACTCTGACCTGGCAATTTTTCTTAATACATAAAAACCCTCCCGAAACTCTGATCACCATTAATGCTATAAACTCTAGATCCTAACTGGCACACACACAGAGAAAAGAAAAAACAGAGAAGAGAAAAGAAGAAGAAAGAAGGAAAAAAAAAAAAACCCCACACAGCCCCCCCCTCTCCTCACCCAGCTTTCACCAGAATCCTTCAGTCAAGTAGCCACTCACCTCTAAGGTTAGCTTCCAATAAGAAAAGAGAATTTTTAAATGGCTGCAGGATCAATTTTTGAGTTTCCTGATCCAGAGATTTAATGAAAATCCCCCATTTATTTATAAAGAACCTAATGTTGTTATCTAACTGTGCTTTTACTAAGGCTTGTTCTAGAAACATTTGATATGTTATCCCCTTTTTAAATTCAGAGAATTTGGGTTCTTTGTTAGACTGCCAATATTTTAAAACCAGTTTCCTACCGAACAGTATCATTGTGTTTATTAATAAATAACTAGGGCCTACTTCTTCCTGGTTTGCTAAGAAAAAGACTGCATGTTTACTAACTTGAAAGTGTTGGTTTAAGATTTTAGTGACCCAAAATGAGATTTTCCCCCAGAATCTTTGGATTACAGGACAGGACCAAAAAAGATGGAACATATCTGCTGCCAGATACTTGCATTTCCTACAAGCTATGTTCTCATGTTTTTTGTCCCACCGAGCCTGCCAGCTAGGTGTAAAATAGCATTGATACCAAATCTTTAACTGTTGTTCTCTAAAGTATTCCCCTCTCATTGCCTTTGCTACCCTATCTCCCGAGTTCTTAAATAAATCTAATTCTTGTAAGTTATCACCTGCTATATCCCATTTAAGTTCCAAATATCTTTTATTGCTTTGTTCTTGAGAAGTAAGTAAAGCATTATAAGAGTTTGTGATAGAATAATTTCCTGCTTGAAACATACTAGTTATCTGCCTTAATATATCATTGTCCCACTCTAAAGCCATTATTTTCCTACACTGATCAGCATAGTGCCGTAGTTGTAAATAAGAGAAGAATAAACGATTTGGTATGTCAAATTCCGATTTACATTCATTAAAAGATTTAATCGAGTTATCTTCTTTTTTAATTAGCTGTGCAATATGATTGATCCCACGGTCTGACCAGGCATTAAATCTAGCTGAGTCATAGCCTACCTCGAATTCAGGATTACCTTTAATTGAGAGGAAAGCTGAACCCCGATGGCTGATCCCAATTTTAGCACAGAATTGACGCCAGGCCCGTATTGGTTGGTCTATGATAAGCATCCCCCTTGTTTCTATAGGAATTAGTTTTAAAGGCATGTGTGTTAATGCTTTCAGGGCATAAGGTGCTACTAAAGCTCCTTCAATTTCTAGCAAGGAGAAGTGTCCTGTTTCCGAAAACCAGTCCCAAACAAATTTTAGGTTAGAAGCTATGTTATACATCTCAAAATCGGGAAGAGCCGAACCTGCAGCCTCTTTCCTGGCACTCAAACGTTTCAACGCTATCCTAGGTTTTTTTTTGCACCAAATAAATTGCGATATTAGTTTATTGATTAACTGACAATCTTTCCTCAGTAGTAGAAGTGGGAGAGCCTGAAAAATATATAAAAATTTAGGGAGAGGAAAAGTTTTTCCTTAATTGTTTTTATTACCGGGGGAATATTCAAAGCATATAGATCCAATATTTTTATCGGGATATGAATCCCTAGATATTTAAAGGAATCTGTTACTTGATGAAAAGGAGTATTCAGGATGGAGGTATTATTTTTCCTGAGCCAGTATATCTCTGACTTAGCCATGTTGACTTTATAGCCAGAGAATGAGCCAAATTGCTCCAGTATCTGGAAAAGTTTCGGTAAATTCAATTTAGTGTTTGCCAAATAAAGCAGCAGGTCGTCTGCATATAGACCGATTTTTATTTCAGTGCTACGAATTTTTATACCTTCTAAAAGATGGCGAATTTTGATTGCCAGAGGCTCTATGGAAATATTAAATAAAAGCGGGGAGAGAGGGCAGCCCTGCCTTGTTCCTCTACCCAAAGAGATAGAAGGGGAGATGGTATTATTTACTATTAATTTTGTAGATGGCTGATTATTGAGATTTCCAACGAATTCAAAAAAATTCCCCCTAATACCAAATTGTCTTAATGATGTTTTAATATGTTCATAATATACGGAGTCAAAGGCTTTTTCAGCATCGATGGAGATAATGGCAAGATCAGGTAGGCCCTCCCCCCCGCTGTATTGGTGAGAAGTAGCCTCGAAATATTCTACCACAAGCAATGCTTCTCTTATTTTCGCAGCTGAATTACGGTTATTTAAAAAGCCTGCTTGATCAGTGTGTATGATTTCTGAAAAGATCCCTTGGAGTCTATGTGCTAAAATCGCAGTGAGAATTTTATAGTCGGAATTTAGGAGAGCAATTGGTCTATAAGATTCTTTGCAGGACGGGTCCTTTCCACCTTTTAAAATCAAGGTTGTATATGAGCTAGAAAATGAAGAAGGAATCAAGTTACCATTTGCAAAAAAACTATTGAAAAGATTGCAGAGGTGTGGGGTAGCTTCACTAGACAAGATCTTGTAAAACTCACTAGGGAGACCATCTGGGCCTGCTGCCTTATTTAGCGAAAGCACAGATATTGTTTTTTCTATTTCCTCTATGGAGATGGGGGCATTTAAATTATTAGACATTTGAAGTGTAATTGTGGGGTGTTTGAGGTCCCTCCAGAAATCTAAAGATTTCTGTGAGTCACTTGTTTTATATGAATACAGCTCTTGATAGTACTCAAAAAATATGTTTAGAATGTCATCCGAGTTTGAAATTTGTAACCCTTTATCTTGCACACTATCTATTACAGGTTGTTTTTTCTCATTTTTAATTAATTTGGCTAACATCTTACCCGACTTATTCCCAAATCTATATAGCTTGGCTTCCATTCTTAATTCTCTTTGTGTTTCTTGTGACAATATAAAAGTATCCCTTTCATTTTTTGCTTTAACATATCTCGTCCAGTTTAATGGAGTTTTATCAAGAAGATATTGGTTATAAGCATTGGTCAGACATTGGCATGATTCTCTTTCTCTGCGTCTAATTTTCTTTTGTAAGGCAATACTATATGACAATATTTCCCCTCTCATTACTGCCTTCGCAGTATCCCAAAACAATTCAGGCTGACTCAGAAATTCCTTGTTAAAATGTACATACTCCTTGTACTTATTTACGAGCCAATTCTTAAATTTTAACTCTGCCATTAAATAATAAGGAAAAAAGAAGCGCGATAGAGCGGGGCGTGGGCGAGAAAACTGGAACTCCAAAACAATTGGTGCATGATCTGAGAGGAGAATTGACAGAATGTCTGATCTTACCCCATTCATTAACATACGTTCATCAATTAAAAACAAATCAATTCTAGAAAGAGTCTTATGCGCCTTCGAAAGGCAAGTAAAGCTCTGGCTAGAGGGATTTTGATGTCTCCAAACATCTCGCAAGGATAAATTTTGCATAATTTTTTTAAGTAGCTTAGATTCTAAATTATCCTTTTTTTGTTTCAGTTGTTTAACATCTCGCCTTAATCTGTCAATTGGGCTTTGTGGTGCCATGTTGAAATCTCCACCCATAATCAGGCACCCTTCCGTGTAAGCTAAAAGCTTAGATTGAAGAGTGGTCCAATAATCTGGGTCGAGTATATTAGGGCCATATGTATTGCACAGTGTGTACATCCTCTGAGAGATCTTTATTTTCAGCATAACATATCTCCCCCCTGGGTCAGCCTCAAAATGTATTACTTCTGAATCAATTTTTTTCCCAATTAATACTGCTACTCCTCTCTTCCTCTTAACACTAGGTGCAAAATATATTTCCTTCACCCAGGCTGACCTAAGCTTCAAAGATTCTTCCGCAGATAAATGAGTTTCTTGAATGAAACCTATGTCAGTCCGGATTTTCCGAAGCTGGGTAAGAATTGCCTTCCTCTTAATTGGGGTAGATATACCACCCACATTCCATGACACAATTTTGCATTTATCACTGCCTGTACTCATTTATGTTTCCGAGAATATGGGGCAGAGGGAAGAACAATAAAAAAAAAAAAAAAAAAAAAGGGGGGGGAAGGGGGTCCTTAGTTTTAAGAGGCAAAAATAAGAGATTCCTCTTCATTTCCTTTGATACAAAATGAGTATATGCCCTCTCCGCACCGGAGGGATCTAAGAACTGCGGCTCATATCTGAGCAGCCATCCCTCTCCCCTAACGTGGAGAGCAAAAAAAAAGAAGAATTTCAACATATTGTATTTTATCTGAGACCTTCATGTTTTAAACCTAATATCATCTGACCGGGGAATTCAGTGTTTTGTAGAAGCTTTCAGCTAAGTGAGCCTCCTCAAAAAAATGAAAAACTTCATTAACTTTAACCTTCAGTTTATATGGAAATATATGCCTGGAATCCTTTCTGTATAAACCTAGTGCAGATGGGAGCGAGCTCCCTTCTTTTTGCAGCAGTGTCAGCAGAAAAGTCCTGAAACAAGAGGATTGTGATACCTCCGACTTTAACTGACTGTTGTTTACGATAGTGCTGAAGTAAGGTAAGTTTGTCTTGGAAATTTAGCAATTTAGCTATAATAGGTCTAGGTTTAGTTCTGGCTTTGTTCCCTACATGGAATGAGCCTAATCTGTGCGCTCTCTCCACTGGAATAGGATATGAAGTGGGTGGCAATTTTAGAATTTTAGGCAAAGTTTCTGATACAAAGTCAACAAGATTGTCATATTGCTGTTCTTCTGGGAGTCCTATGATTCTTATATTGTTTCTCCTAGAGCGATTCTCTAGATCTTCTAGCCTATTCTGTATTTTTTGTAAATTGGTATTCACAGATTCTAAATTGGAACTATGCGTTATTGTTAGATCTTCCAGGTCCGAGACTCTTTGCTCG
Organism: Bombina bombina; assembly: GCF_027579735.1. Taxonomy (NCBI): domain Eukaryota; kingdom Metazoa; phylum Chordata; class Amphibia; order Anura; family Bombinatoridae; genus Bombina; species Bombina bombina. The sequence continues at coordinate 569,562,091 of NC_069500.1, read as the reverse complement.
GCTTCCTGCAGTCTATTGGAAAATTGGCGAACTTCCTGTGTTAAAGAAAGGAAGTCTTGTTTAATTTCAGCTCTTAGAGCTTCAAACTTGGGAGAGAGTGCTTCAGATATATTAGCAACAAGGTTTTGCATATTAATAGGTTCTTGCGCCACTAGTGGAACTGACTGCGTGTCCATGTTTGTCTCTTGATTACCTTTCATTTTCCTATCTCTCTGCCTCGCTGCCATGGCCGGAGAAGGGATTCTAGGTGAAACATGAAAACATTTATCCATGTGCCAATAATAGAGAATTGTGAAAAAGGGGGAAAAAAAAAAAAAAAGGAAAAAGAAAAAAGAAGTTGAGCCAAACATTTGTGAAAGTTAGTGAAAAACCAGAGGTGTTTGTGGGTTTAAGTTGAGAGCGAGAGACGCTACCAAGCTGACATGTGGGGATAGGTGTGTGAAGGTGACGACCAAGAGTGGGGAGGGGGAGAGAGAGAAAAAAAAAAAAAAAAAAAAAAAAAAAAGGGGAGAAAAGGGGGGAGGGGAGGGGGAAAGTGAACAAGCTAGTGATACTTAGTTAATTGTGCAGTGAGGTCCGGCCACGGATGCGAGTACCAGAGAAAAGATATGTAAAAGACATATCATCAGATCCACCAGGTCTAATAGTAGTAGTAGGGTCACAGCAAGATATTGCCAATAGGGCCAGTAAAAGTAATCTAGTTACTCTACTTTAAATAAAGCTCTAGTGCTGTCTAGAGATAGCGAGGGATATACCCTTGTTCACGGGGTAATCTCTAGAAAGAAAGGCTAATGCAAACAAATCCCAGAAATTATTTCAGCTTTTTTTAACTGTTTAAGTCATAGTCTTATAAACTGTTTCTCTGCCTTTATATGTCTTCCTCCTAAGCCCCTTTTTATCTTGCTACACCCACTATCTAAATCAAAACAGTTTTGCCAAAACTTAACACAGATATTAATTCTTATAAAGCATAAACAGATAATCAGCCAATATCTTTAAATCAATCAACAGCCCAGAACACATCGTTTCAGTTCAACATCCAGGACATATATAGAGCAGCAATTTCTACTTAGAAAGTTAAATTCTGAGATGTAGATATATAGATACAGTACAAAACTTAGGATTCAATACCAGAGAAATGGATAGATTGGATAAATTGAGAAAATATCAGCAACCTTATTTATAGAACAAGCTAATAATTCATGAGTTTAAATAGGTCAAATTAGTTGTTAGTTGTTAAGGATAAGAACATACAGGAGCAGCCCACAGCATATAATTAACAGAGTAGGGAGTTTTCTTAGCCTGTCTTTCCTACACAGGCACTAATACAGAATGTCTGTTAGGCTGTTAAATTAGGTAGGACCAGGAGGGTCTAAAAAGACCTAAAGGACAGCTATACATATAAATTCACAGTAAATTAGTTTTTAAAATATATAGCATAGCTGTAAGGGTAAGGAGCCCCTTTATCCCTCTCCCTCTCCTCTTTTCCCCTCTCCTCCAAAAAAAGGATCTCAAACCCTATAATCAGGAACCGTTTATATATACGTCCTAGACTTAATTGAAAAAAAAGGGTTGGTTATTATACTCTTTATAGAAATCTCTGCTGGGCTATGCTACCAACGTAGGCCAATATTATAAAAACTGTTCTTACTGCTTTTATAAACCTTGAGATTTAAATAAAACTAATGCTTGCAGAAAGTGTGTTCATGCCATAATCTGAGTGTTAAGACACAGTGATATATGTTGAAAAAAAAGAAAGGAGCAGGAACCTCAGAAAAAAAAAAAAAATAGAGGAGAGAAAAAAAGAGAAAGAAGGAAGAAAAAAAAAGAAAAAAGAAAAAGTAAAAAAGAACAAAAAGGCTACAATCAAGAATCAATAATTAGCTGCATCTATATGTTGAATTACTAAACATTTTAGCCATGTGAAAAATGTTCACTTTTTGTAACTTCGCAAAAGACAACTATTTTCTTATCCTCTCTTGAATAGTCTTAAATCAGTCCATATTTTCTGTATGGCCTTGATATCTTAGGAAAGTAAAAAAAATTATCCTTTTAACAATCTCAGTCAGTGACCGCACTTGATCCCAGTAAGTTTTTAAAGAGTCTTATTTAGTATCCTTTCCTTTCAGGATATCCCTAGCTCTCTCCAGGTTACACAGCTTGTCCCCTCTGGAAGATTATATCAGATGATTCAGCCAGCAAGTAAGTCAGGTATATATTATCACCATAGAAAACTCACCCCCTATGTGCATGCCAGCCGTCCGCATCTCCGTTGTTAGGTACTGTCTCCAAAAAAAGCTTGTCCCAGAGTGAAGTCAGCTCCTCCGCTTCCTGTTCGTCCTTCCAGGAGGTAATCAAAGCTAATTCCCCTCACGCAGCACCGGTGGGAGGGGAAAAGCAGCACCGGACCAACACCGCAGCCAGCCAGACAGAAAGCTCCTACACCGGACCCAGCTCCCTCCCACGCAGCACCGGTGGGGGAGGGAGGGAGGGAGGAGAACCAAAAAAGGAGCCGGGGTACGACTCAGCAGCTGAGCCCACACAGGGCAGCGGGTAGGCTTAAGTTGAAATAAGAGAATTGCAGATTTTGTCCGGCGGGGTCAGCTGGCACGCAGGGGGGAGAGAGATTGTTTAATCATACAGCCAAAGTATCAGCAGGGGTAACAAGGGAGAGGCAAGGTAGTATGTTCCACTATAAGGTAAGAGAGCGTATGGCTACTACCAAGAAAGCAGGAAAAGTTGAGGGTCCAGGTAATTAAAAACTGACAACCATCAGTGGGATGACAGACCACTGGAGAAGGTTCCGGATCAGTTAATCCTTGACTATCCGAGACTGTTACCCCAAGACTTGGGGTAGGGCGCGAACAAACCACCGCCACTGTGTATGGGACTGGAGCTGAATCCTGAGCCACACCTGTGCAGCACCTGTGCAGCACACCTGCTCAGCAGCACCTGTGTAGCTCCACCTCCACCGGAACCTCAGGGCATCTCTAGAGCATGCAATTTTAAGCAACTTTCCAATTTTCTCCTATTATCAATTTTTCTTTGTTCTCTTGCTATCTTTATTTGAAAAAGAAGGCATCTAAGATTTTTTTATTAGTTCATTACTCTTGACAGCACTTTTTTATTGGTGGATGAATTTATCCACCAATCAGCAAGAACAACCCAGGTTGTTCACCAAAAATGAGCCTGCATCTAAACTTACATTCTTGCATTTCAAATAAAGATACCAAGAGAATGAAGAAAATTTGATAATAGGAGTAAATTAGAAAGTTGCTTAAAATGTCATGCTCTCTCTGAATCACGAAAGAAAAAATTTGGGCTCAGTGTCCCTTTAAGTTTAGCATGATATATAAGGGTAGCCTGGACACCTAGTTTAATGATTTGAGGGCACATTGGGACTAGCTCTCTTTTATTGGCCTGTTTTTTTCCTGAAAGAAGATAATACGATCTTGATTAATTTTAAAAGGATTGGATTTCCTTGTTTTGAAAGTTTAAGAATTTTATCAGAACGGTCTCTTTGGAGCGGAACTTACACCTTTATCTTATATTGACCCAATTCTTTGTGCTCTCTTACCTGGTATTGGCATATTCCTGTCTAAATGCCAAGGGTCTGCTGTAGAGTAATAGAATTCTTAAAAGAAAATAAAGTTTTTAAAAAAGTTGCACTTCAAATTATGGATGGCTGATATAGCCCCCCACAACAGCTTAACCCTATAATCAGAAGGTATTAAACTATGTATTAAAAGATACAAATTAAATAAATACACAAAATGTTGCATATTTACTATGTAAATCATAAAATACAAATATTCACTAAACAAGTTACAGTTGTATAAAAGCTTTTAACATATTATTAACCCTGCTGTTTCCATGTAAGTCCATACATGCTTATTTGAGCAGCCCAACGTCTCATAGTTTAAAAAGGCTGAAAAGAGAGCAGAAATCTCCATTCAAAGTGGATAATAGTAGCTTCAAAAAACAATTCTCTGTACTCACACTTTAAAACCTGGTGTCTGGCAAGTCGGATAGAACTTTTCAGTGATATGCCCGGTTGTGTCTTAACGGCAAAGAGTCAGATCTCTTTAGATCTGGGAGTGAACCTGGTCCCATATAGGAGGTATATAGATGATATTATTATCATTTAGAGAGATACTTTAGAAGCTCTCCACTTACAGCTTATTGATATATTCCTTTAGAGTAGAATCCGGACACTGCAGTTCCGGTATTTACCTAGATAACACAGGGTTTTCTGCATCAAGTCTTATTGTAACGATATTTGTTTAATACAAGTGAATCTTGTACTTCTTGTCAGAGGAGACAGTGACTGTTCTACTGTGATATATTGAATTCATTTTTATTGGGTGGCATGGTCCATCATATACACTAATATTTTCTTTGCATAAATGTTTTGTATATCATCTATTTATATAGCCCACAAAGTTTTTTTTTTTTTTATATGTATAGTTTTGCTTATTTTTAAATAACATTGCTCTGATTTTCAGACTCCTAACCAAGCCCCAAAGTTTTATGAGAATACCGTCAGCTACCTACTCCAGCATGCTCCTGTTTGCATAAAGGGTCTTTTCATATGCAAAAGAAGGGGGAGGGAGGGTCTTATTTGCCACTTGCAGTGGGCTTTCCAGCTACCTTTTCAACAGAGCTAAACAGAGAGCTTCTAATTAAGTTTTTAAACAGTTTTATACTGGATTTTTATATCAGTATCTGTGCATCTTATTCTTTATAGCAGTGTCTATTACATGCAGTTATATGAAAATGAGTGTATACTGTCCCTTTAAATGTTAAGTTTTACCACCACACTCCTTACACAGTACATAATGTGTATAACTACCCTCTATAAGTGTGCCACATTATGCTTCTTTTCTTTCCTTTGATTTACTAAGTCATATTCCATGGCATCATGCACTGCCCACCTTAACATACATAGGTTTATTTTATGGGAATATTTTGAGGACAGTTATAATTACCCCCCTTTCCCTAGTGGCATCTAGTTTTTTTTCCCTAAGATACTTTAGAAGAGCCAGAATTTTTTTTTTCTGAGATTAATGATAATAAAAAGATTTACCTGATTACAGGTAAAGAATATAAAATCAATAAAACTATTAGATGCACTGATAGAGATATTATTTATCTCATTGAGTGCAATTGTGGGGTTCAGTATGTGGGGGAATCGGAGAGACCTGTACGTGAAAGAATACGTGAGCATATCCTCTCTATAGAACATATAGATGAGTATAGAAATGCAGATCTCCAAGTCCCAAAACATTTTAAGGAATTTTAAGTGTTTTAAAGGGACACTGAACCCAATGTTTTTCTTTTGTGATTCAGATAGAGCATACAATTTTAAGCAACTTTCTAATTTACTCCTATTATCAATTGTTCTTCGTTCTCTTGCTATCTTTGTTTGAAAAAGAAGGCATCTAAGCTTTTTTTTTATTCAGGATTCTGGATATCACTTTTCTTTCATGTAATTAGCAAGAGTCCATGAGCTAGTGACGTATGGGATATACATTCCTACCAGGAGGGGCAAAGTTTCCCAAACCTTAAAATGCCTATAAATACACCACTCACCACACCCACAATTCAGTTTTACAAACTTTGCCTCCTATGGAGGTGGTGAAGTAAGTTTGTGCTAGATTCTACGTTGATATGCGCTCCGCAGCAGGTTGGAGCCCGGTTTTCCTCTCAGCGTGCAGTGAATGTCAGAGGGATGTGAGGAGAGTATTGCCTATTTTGAATGCAGTGATCTCCTTCTACAGGGTCTATTTCATAGGTTCTCTGTTATTGGTCGTAGAGATTCATCTCTTACCTCCCTTTTCAGATCGACGATATACTCTTATTTATATACCATGACCTCTGCTGATTTTCGTTTCAGTACTGGTTTGGCTTTCTACAAACATGTAGATGAGTGTCCTGAGGTAAGTAAGTCTTATTTTCTGTGACACTCTAAGCTATGGTTGGGCACTTTGTTTATAAAGTTCTAAATATATGTATTCAAACATTTATTTGCCTTGACTCAGGATGTTCAACATTCCTTATTTTCAGACAGGCAGTTTCATATTTGGGATAATGCACTTGAATCAATTATTTTTCTTACCTTAAAAATTTGACTTTTTTTCCCTGTGGGCTGTTAGGCTCGCGGGGGCTGAAAATGCTTCATTTTATTGCGTCATTCTTGGCGCGGACTTTTTTGGTGCAAAAAATCTTTTCTGTTTCCGGCGTCATACGTGTCGCCGGAAGTTGCGTCATATTTTGATGTTCTTTTGCGCCAAAGATGTCGGCGTTCCCGGATGTGGCGTCATTTTTGGCGCCAAAAAGCATTTAGGCGCCAAATAATGTGGGCGTCTTATTTGGCGCTAAAAAATATGGGCGTCGCTTTTGTCTCCACATTATTTAAGTCTCATTTTTTCTTTGCTTCTGGTTGCTAGAAGCTTGTTCATTGGCATTTTTTCCCATTCCTGAAACTTTCATTTAAGGAATTTGATCAATTTTGCTTTATATGTTGTTTTTTCTCTTACATATTGCAAGATGTCTCACGTTGCATCTGAGTCAGAAGATACTTCAGGAAAATCGCTGTCTGGTGCTGGAACTACCAAAGCTAAGTGTATCTGCTGTAAACTTTTGGTAGCTATTCCTCCAGCTGTTGTTTGTATTGATTGTCATGACAAACTTGTTAATGCAGATAATATTTCCTTTAGTAATGTACCATTACCTGTTGCAGTTCCATCAACATCTAATGTTCAGAATGTTCCTGATAACATAAGAGATTTTGTTTCTGAATCCATCAAGAAGGCTATGTCTGTTATTCCTCCTTCTAGTAAACATAAAAAATCTTTTAAAACTTCTCTTTATACAGATGAATTTTTAAATGAACATCATCATTCTGATTCTGATGACTCTTCTGGTTCAGAGGATTCTGTCTCAGAGACTGATGCTGATAAATCTTCATATTTATTTAAAATGGAATTTATTCGTTCTTTACTTAAAGAAGTACTAATTGCTTTAGAAATTGAGGATTCTGGTCCTCTTGATACTAATTCTAAACGTTTAGATAAGGTCTTTAAATCTCCTGTGGTTATTCCAGAAGTTTTTCCTGTTCCTAGTGCTATTTCTGAAGTAATTTCCAGAGAATGGGATAAATTGGGTAATTCATTTACTCCTTCTAAACGTTTTAAGCAATTATATCCTGTGCCGTCTGACAGATAAGAATTTTGGGACAAAATCCCTAGAGTTGATGGGGCTATTTCTACCCTTGCTAAACGTACTACTATTCCTACGTCAGATGGTACTTCATTTAAAGATCCTTTAGATAGGAAAATTGAATCCTTTCTAAGAAAAGCTTATCTGTGTTCAGGTAATCTTCTTAGACCTGCTATATCATTGGCTGATGTTGCTGCAGCTTCAACTTTTTGGTTGGAAACTTTAGCGCAACAAGTAACAGATCATGATTCTCATAATATTATTATTCTTCTTCAACATGCTAATAATTTTATCTGTGATGCCATTTTTGATATTATCAGAGTTGATGTCAGGTTTATGTCTCTAGCTATTTTAGCTAGAAGAGCTTTATGGCTTAAAACTTGGAATGCTGATATGGCTTCTAAATCAACTCTACTTTCCATTTCTTTCCAGGGTAACAAATTATTTGGTTCTCAGTTGGATTCTATTATCTCAACTGTTACTGGTGGGAAAGGAACTTTTTTACCACAGGATAAAAAATCTAAGGGTAAAAACAGGGCTAATAATCGTTTTCGTTCCTTTCGTTTCAACAAAGAACAAAAGCCTGATCCTTCATCCTCAGGATCAGTTTCAGTTTGGAAACCATCTCCAGTCTGGAATAAATCCAAGCCTTCTAGAAAAGCAAAGCCAGCTTCTAAGTCCACATGAAGGTGCGGCCCTCATTCCAGCTCAGCTGGTAGGGGGCAGGTTACGTTTTTTCAAAGAAATTTGGATCAATTCTGTTCACAATCTTTGGATTCAGAACATTGTTTCAGAAGGGTATAGAATTGGTTTCAAGATGAGACCTCCTGCAAAGAGATTTTTTCTTTCCCGTGTCCCAGTAAATCCAGTGAAAGCTCAAGCATTTCTGAATTGTGTTTCAGATCTAGAGTTGGCTGGAGTAATTATGCCAGTTCCAGTTCTGGAACAGGGGATGGGGTTTTATTCAAATCTCTTCATTGTACCAAAGAAGGAGAATTCCTTCAGACCAGTTCTGGATCTAAAAATATTGAATCGTTATGTAAGGATACCAACGTTCAAAATGGTAGCTGTAAGGACTATCTTGCCTTTTGTTCAGCAAGGGCATTATATGTCTACAATAGATTTACAGAATGCATATCTGCATATTCCGATTCATCCAGATCATTATCAGTTCCTGAGATTCTCTTTTCTGGACAAGCATTACCAGTTTGTGGCTCTGCCGTTTGGCCTAGCTACAGCTCCAAGAATTTTTTCAAAGGTTCTCGGTGCCCTTCTGTCTGTATTCAGAGAACAGGGTATTGTGGTATTTCCTTATTTGGACGATATCTTGGTACTTGCTCAGTCTTTACATTTAGCAGAATCTCATACGAATCGACTTGTGTTGTTTCTTCAAGATCATGGTTGGAGGATCAATTCAATAAAAAGTTCATTGATTGCTCAGACAAGGGTAACCTTTCTGGGTTTCCAGATAGATTCAGTGTCCATGACTCTGTCTTTGTCAGACAAGAGACGTCTAAAATTGATTTCAGCTTGTCGAAACCTTGAGTCACAATCATTCCCTTCGGTAGCCTTATGCATGGAAATTCTAGGTCTTATGACTGCTGCATCGTACGCGATCCCCTTTGCTCGTTTTCACATGCGACCTCTTCAGCTCTGTATGCTGAATCAATGGTGCAGGGATTACACAAAGATATCTCAATTAATATCTTTAAAACCGATTGTATGACACTCTCTAACGTGGTGGACAGATCACCATCGTTTAATTCAGGGGGCTTCTTTTGTGCTTCCGACCTGGACTGTAATTTCAACAGATGCAAGTCTAACAGGTTGGGGAGCACAAGGAGTTTGGGAATCTCAGGAGGTGAGATTACCGATCAATATTTTGGAACTCCGTGCAATTTTCAGAGCTCTTCAGTCTTGGCCTCTTCTGAAGAGAGAATCGTTCATTTGTTTTCAGACAGACAATGTCACAACTGTGGCATACATCAATCATCAAGGAGGGACTCACAGACCTCTGGCTATGAAAGAAGTATCTCGAATTCTGGTTTGGGCGGAATCCAGCTCCTGTCTAATCTCTGCGGTTCATATCCCAGGTATAGACAATTGGGAAGCGGATTATCTCAGTCGCCAAACGTTGCATCCGGGCGAATGGTCTCTTCACCCAGAGGTATTTCTTCAGATTGTTCAAATGTGGGAGCTTCCAGCAATAGATCTGATGGCATCTCATCTAAACAAGATACTTCCCAGGTATCTGTCCAGATCCCGGGATCCTCAGGCGGAAGCAGTGGATGCATTATCACTTCCTTGGAAGTATCATCCTGCCTATATCTTTCCGCCTCTAGTTCTTCTTCCAAGAGTAATCTCCAAGATTCTGAAGGAATGCTCGTTTGTTCTGCTGATAGCTCTGGCATGGCCTCACAGGTTTTGGTATGCGGATCTTGTCCGGATGGCCTCTTGCCATCCGTGGACTCTTCCGCTAAGACCAGACCTTCTGTCGCAAGGTCCTTTTTTCCATCAGGATCTCAAATCCTTAAATTTAAAGGTATGGAGATTGAACGCTTGATTCTTGGTCAAAGAGGTTTCTCTGACTCTGTGATTAATACTATGTTACAGGCTCGTAAATCTGTATCCAGAGAGATATATTATAGAGTCTGGAAGACTTATATTTCTTGGTGTCTTTCTCATAATTTTTCTTGGCATTCTTTTAGAATTCCGAGAATTTTACAGTTTCTTCAGGATGGTTTAGATAAAGGTTTATCCGCAAGTTCTTTGAAAGGACAAATCTCTGCTCTTTCTGTTCTTTTTCACAGAAAGATTGCTAATCTTCCTGATATTCATTGTTTTGTACAAGCTTTGGTTCGTATAAAACCTGTCATTAAGTCAATTTCTCCTCCTTGGAGTTTGAATTTGGTTCTGGGGGCTCTTCAAGCTCCTCCGTTTGAACCTATGCATTCATTGGACATTAAATTACTTTCTTGGAAAGTTTTGTTCCTTTTGGCGATCTCTTCTGCCAGAAGAGTCTCTGAATTATCTGCTCTTTCTTGTGAGTCTCCTTTTCTGATTTTTCATCAGGATAAGGCAGTGTTGCGAACTTCTTTTGAATTTTTATCTAAAGTTGTGAATTCCAACAACATTAGTAGAGAAATTGTGGTTCCTTCATTATGTCCTAATCCTAAGAATTCTAAGGAGAAATCGTTGCATTCTTTGGATGTTGTTAGAGCTTTGAAATATTATGTTGAAGCTACTAAGTCTTTCCGAAAGACTTCTAGTCTATTTGTTATCTTTTCCGGTTCTAGAAAAGGCCAGAAAGCTTCTGCCATTTCTTTGGCATCTTGGTTGAAATCTTTAATTCATCATGCCTATGTCGAGTCGGGTAAAACTCCGCCTCAAAGGATTACAGCTCATTCTACTAGGTCAGTTTCTACTTCCTGGGCATTTAGGAATGAAGCTTCGGTTGATCAGATTTGCAAAGCAGCAACTTGGTCCTCTTTGCATACTTTTACTAAATTCTACCATTTTGATGTATTTTCGTCTTCTGAAGCAGTTTTTGGTAGAAAAGTACTTCAGGCAGCGGTTTCAGTTTGAATCTTCTGTTTATGTTTTTCATTAAACTTTATTTTGGGTGTGGATTATTTTCAGCATTATCCCATACGTCACTATCTCATGGACTCTTGCTAATTACATGAAAGAAAACATAATTTATGTAAGAACTTACCTGATAAATTCATTTCTTTCATATTAGCAAGAGTCCATGAGGCCCGCCCTTTTTTGTGGTGGTTATGATTTTTTTGTATAAAGCACAATTATTCCAATTCCTTATTTTATATGCTTTCGCACTTTTTTCTTATCACCCCACTTCTTGGCTATTCGTTAAACTGAATTGTGGGTGTGGTGAGGGGTGTATTTATAGGCATTTTAAGGTTTGGGAAACTTTGCCCCTCCTGGTAGGAATGTATATCCCATACGTCACTAGCTCATGGACTCTTGCTAATATGAAAGAAATGAATTTATCAGGTAAGTTCTTACATAAATTATGTTTTTTATTGGTGGATGAATTTATCCACCAATCAGCAAAGACAACCCAGGTTGTTCACCAAAAATGGGCCGGCATCTAAACTTACATTCTTGCATTTCAAATAAAGATACCAAGAGAATGAAGAAAATTTTATAATAGGAGTAAATTAGAAAGTTGGTTCAAATTTCATGTTCTATCTGAATCACGAAAGAAAAAATTTGGGTTCAGTGTCCCTTTAAGTACACAGTTATAGATAAATTGGATACAAATTAGAGAGGAGGAGACAAACATAAAGTCCTACTTAGACTTGAAGCCAAATGGATTTTTGAAAGAAATAGACTTGAAGCCAAATGGATTTTTGAAAGAAATAGTTTTAAAGGGACACTGAACCCAATGTTTCTTTCATGTAATTAGCAAGAGTCCATGAGCTAGTGACGTATGGGATATACATTCCTACCAGGAGGGGCAAAGTTTCCCAAACCTCAAAATGCCTATAAATACACCCCTCACCACACCCACAATTCAGTTTTACAAACTTTGCCTCCGATGGAGGTGGTGAAGTAAGTTTGTGCTAGATTCTACGTTGATATGCGCTCCGCAGCAAGTTGGAGCCCGGTTTTCCTCTCAGCGTACAGTGAATGTCAGAGGGATGTGAGGAGAGTATTGCCTATTTGAATGCAGTGATCTCCTTCTACGGGGTCTATTTCATAGGTTCTCTGTTATCGGTCGTAGAGATTCATCTCTTACCTCCCTTTTCAGATCGACGATATACTCTTATATATACCATTACCTCTGCTGATTCTCGTTTCAGTACTGGTTTGGCTATCTGCTATATGTAGATGAGTGTCCTGGGGTAAGTAAGTCTTATTTTCTGTGACACTCCAAGCTATGGTTGGGCACTTTGTTTATAAAGTTCTAAATATATGTATTCAAACATTTATTTGCCTTGACTCAGAATGTTCAACTTTCCTTATTTTCAGACAGTCAGTTTCATATTTGGGATAATGCATTTTGATTTGACCATTTTTTCTTACCTTAAAATTTGACTTTTTCCCTGTGGGCTGTTAGGCTCGCGGGGGCTGAAAATGCTTCATTTTATTGCGTCATTCTTGGTGCGGACTTTTTTGGCGCAAAAAATTCTATTTCCGTTTCCGGCGTCATACGTGTCGCCGGAAGTTGCGTCATTCTTTGACGTTATTTCGCGCCAAAAATGTCGGCGTTCCGGATGTGGCGTCATTTTTGGCGCCAAAAAGCATTTAGGCGCCAAATAATGTGGGCGTCTTATTTGGCGCGAAAATATATGGGCGTCGCTTTTGTCTCCACATTATTTAAGTCTCATTTTTTATTGCTTCTGGTTGCTAGAAGCTTGTTCTTTGGCATTCTTTCCCATTCCTGAAACTGTCATTTAAGGAATTTGATCAATTTTGCTTTATATGTTGTTTTTTCTCTTACATATTGCAAGATGTCTCACGTTGCATCTGAGCCAGAAGATACTACAGGAAAATCGCTGTCAAGTGCTGAATCTACCAAAGCTAAGTGTATCTGCTGTAAACTTTTGGTAGCTATTTCTCCAGCTGTTGTTTGTATTGATTGTCATGACAAACTTGTTAAAGCAGATAATATTTCCTTTAGTAAAGTACCATTGCCTGTTGCAGTTCCCTCAACATCTAAGGTGCAGAATGTTCCTGATAATATTAGAGATTTTGTTTCTGAATCCATAAAGAAGGCTATGTCTGTTATTTCTCCTTCTAGTAAACGTAAAAAATCTTTTAAAACTTCTCTCCCTACAGATGAATTTTTAAATGAACATCATCATTCTGATTCTGATGACTCCTCTGGTTCAGAGGATTCTGTCTCAGAGGTTGATGCTGATAAATCTTCATATTTATTTAAAATGGAATTTATTCGTTCTTTACTTAAAGAAGTTCTAATTGCTTTAGAAATAGAGGATTCTGGTCCTCTTGATACTAATTCTAAACGTTTAGATAAGGTATTTAAAGCTCCTGTGGTTATTCCAGAAGTTTTTCCTGTTCCTAATGCTATTTCTGCAGTAATTTCCAAAGAATGGGATAAATTGGGTAATTCATTTACTCCTTCTAAACGTTTTAAGCATTTATATCCTGTGCCGTCTGATAGATTAGAATTTTGGGACAAAATCCCTAAAGTTGATGGGGCTATTTCTACCCTTGCTAAACGTACTACTATTCCTACGTCAGATGGTACTTCGTTTAAGGATCCTCTAGATAGGAAAATTGAGTCCTTTCTAAGAAAAGCTTATCTGTGTTCAGGTAATCTTCTTAGACCTGCTATATCTTTGGCTGATGTTGCTGCAGCTTCAACTTTTTGGTTGGAAACTTTAGCGCAACAAGTAACACATCGTGATTCTCATGACATTATTATTCTTCTTCAGCATGCTAATAATTTTATCTGTGATGCCATTTTTGATATTATCAGAGTTGATGTCAGGTTTATGTCTCTAGCTATTTTAGCTAGAAGAGCTTTATGGCTTAAAACTTGGAATGCTGATATGGCTTCTAAATCAACTTTACTTTCTATTTCTTTCCAGGGTAACAAATTATTTGGTTCTCAGTTGGATTCCATCATTTCAACTGTTACTGGTGGGAAAGGAACTTTTTTACCACAGGATAAAAAATCTAAAGGTAAAAGCAGAGCTAATAATCGTTTTCGTTCCTTTCGTTTCAACAAAGAACAAAAGCCTGATCCTTCATCCTCAGGAGCAGTTTCAGTTTGGAAACCATCTCCAGTCTGGAATAAATCCAAGCCAGCTAGAAAGGCAAAGCCTGCTTCTAAGTCCACATGAAGGTGCGGCCCTCATTCCAGCTCAGCTGGTAGGGGGCAGGTTACGTTTTTTCAAGGAAATTTGGATCAATTCTGTTCACAATCTTTGGATTCAGAACATTGTTTCAGAAGGGTACAGAATTGGTTTCAGGCGTCCCATCTAAACAAGAAACTTCCCAGGTATCTGTCCAGATCCCGGGATCCTCAGGCGGAGGCAGTGGATGCATTATCACTTCCTTGGAAGTATCATCCTGCCTATATCTTTCCGCCTCTAGTTCTTCTTCCAAGAGTGATCTCCAAGATTCTGAAGGAATGCTCGTTTGTTCTGCTGGTAGCTCCAGCATGGCCTCACAGGTTTTGGTATGCGGATCTTGTCCGGATGGCCTCTTGCCAACCGTGGACTCTTCCGTTAAGACCAGACCTTCTGTCACAAGGTCCTTTTTTCCATCAGGATCTGAAATCCTTAAATTTAAAGGTATGGAGATTGAACGCTTGATTCTTGGTCAAAGAGGTTTCTCTGACTCTGTGATTAATACTATGTTACAGGCCCGTAAATCTGTATCTCGAGAGATATATTATAGAGTCTGGAAGACTTATATTTCTTGGTGTCTTTCTCATCATTTTTCTTGGCATTCTTTTAGAATACCGAGAATTTTACAATTTCTTCAGGATGGTTTAGATAAGGGTTTGTCCGCAAGTTCTTTGAAAGGACAAATCTCTGCTCTTTCTGTTCTTTTTCACAGAAAGATTGCTATTCTTCCTGATATTCATTGTTTTGTACAAGCTTTGGTTCGTATAAAACCTGTCATTAAGTCAATTTCTCCTCCTTGGAGTTTGAATTTGGTTCTGGGAGCTCTTCAAGCTCCTCCGTTTGAACCTATGCATTCATTGGACATTAAATTACTTTCTTGGAAAGTTTTGTTCCTTTTGGCCATCTCTTCTGCCAGAAGAGTTTCTGAATTATCTGCTCTTTCTTGTGAGTCTCCTTTTCTGATTTTTCATCAGGATAAGGCGGTGTTGCGAACTTCTTTTGAATTTTTACCTAAAGTTGTGAATTCCAACAACATTAGTAGAGAAATTGTGGTTCCTTCATTATGTCCTAATCCTAAGAATTCTAAGGAGAAATCGTTGCATTCTTTGGATGTTGTTAGAGCTTTGAAATATTATGTTGAAGCTACGAAATCTTTCCGTAAGACTTCTAGTCTATTTGTTATCTTTTCCGGTTCTAGAAAAGGCCAGAAAGCTTCTGCCATTTCTTTGGCATCTTGGTTGAAATCTTTAATTCATCTTGCCTATGTTGAGTCGGGTAAAATTCCGCCTCAGAGAATTACAGCTCATTCTACTAGGTCAGTATCTACTTCCTGGGCGTTTAGGAATGAAGCTTCGGTTGACCAGATCTGCAAAGCAGCAACTTGGTCCTCTTTGCATACTTTTACTAAATTCTACCATTTTGATGTATTTTCTTCTTCTGAAGCAGTTTTTGGTAGAAAAGTACTTCAGGCAGCGGTTTCAGTTTGAATCTTCTGCTTATGTTTTTCGTTAAACTTTATTTTGGGTGTGGATTATTTTCAGCAGGAATTGGCTGTCTTTATTTTATCCCTCCCTCTCTAGTGACTCTTGTGTGGAAAGATCCACATCTTGGGTAGTCATTATCCCATACGTCACTAGCTCATGGACTCTTGCTAATTACATGAAAGAAAACATAATTTATGTAAGAACTTACCTGATAAATTCATTTCTTTCATATTAGCAAGAGTCCATGAGGCCCGCCCTTTTTTTTTTTTTTTTTGTGGTGGTTATGATTTTGTATAAAGCACAATTATTCCAATTCCTTATTTTATATGCTTTCGCACTTTTTTATCACCCCACTTCTTGGCTATTCATTAAACTGAATTGTGGGTGTGGTGAGGGGTGTATTTATAGGCATTTTGAGGTTTGGGAAACTTTGCCCCTCCTGGTAGGAATGTATATCCCATACGTCACTAGCTCATGGACTCTTGCTAATATGAAAGAAATGAATTTATCAGGTAAGTTCTTACATAAATTATGTTTTTTCTTTTGTGATTCAGATAGAGCATACAATTTTAAGCAACTTTCTAATTTACTTCTATTATCAATTGTTCTTCGTTCTCTTGCTATCTTTGTTTGAAAAAGAAGGCATCTAAGCTTTTTTTTTTATTCAGGATTCTGGATATCACTTTTTTATTGGTGGATGAATTTATCCACCAATCAGCAAAGACAACCCAGGTAGTTCACCAAAAATGGGCCGGCATCTAAACTTACATTCTTGCATTTCAAATAAAGATACCAAGAGAATGAAGAAAATTTTATAATAGGAGTAAATTAGAAAGTTGGTTAAAATTTCATGTTCTATCTGAATCACGAAAGAAAAAATTTGGGTTCAGTGTCCCTTTAAGTACACAGTTATAGATAAATTGGATACAAATTAGAGAGGAGGAGACAAACATAAAGTCCTACTTAGACTTGAAGCCAAATGGATTTTTGAAAGAAATAGTTTGTCCCCTTAAGGACTAAGGACCAGATAACAAATGGAGCACAAAATATCGCTTTCACAAAAGTTAGGTGTGTTCACATTGTTCTCGGACAGAATGCCGAAGCACATTTATCCGTCAGACATATGTCCGAGAGACTATATTACGAGTAGAGAAAGAGGCACTCTTTTCCTGTTCAGCCAAGGGCAGAGTTCCAGAGAATACTGGTATAATCAGTGCCTTGGGTTCCGCAACTTCCTCTGGGAACCTAACCATGGGTCCCACCCCCCATGATGTGCTTTTAACCCCTTAGCACAGTGTTTCCCAAACCCAGTCCTCAGGACCCTTACTCAGGCCAGATAGTCATTATATCTTAACTAGAGCACAGGTGAAATAATCAGCTGATGGGTGAGCTGATTGTTTCACCTGTGCTCTAGTTAAGATATAATGAATAACTGGCCTGAGTAAGGGTCCGGAGGACTGGGTTTGGGAAACACTTTCTTATAGTGAGGCTGTGATGGATCCATGCGGAGTAGAGCGTGAGTAGAATCTGACATATTTGGCCGCGACTGGACTGTTATCCGACAGACATTTGTGTGTCAGATTATTATCTGTCACACAAATGTCCGTCTGATAACAGTCCAGTCGCACGTTCACATTGCACAGAAGCATTGCGCTCATAAGAGCGCGCTTCCCTAGACTCCAATGGTAGCCTCATTCTCATGCCATTAGACACGGCATGAGAACCTAGCGCAGCAAAGAGGTTAAGTTGAGCAGCAGATTTAAATATACTGTATATTTAAATACACATATTAACACATAAATATATATGTATATAAGCATATATATTTATAGAGAACACACAGTTCCCCATAGACTTCTATGTAAAGGCACTTTTTAGTGCCGTTTGTTTCTTACAACCCACACCCACACACTTAAACCCCTAAAACCTGCTTAGGAAAAAAAAAGCAAGCTCCTTTTTTTTTTTAAAAAAATGGACCTCACATGTTGTTTTGTGGGAAATTGGAGAACATTATCAAAATTAACCAGAGGTCTGACCTCTGGTTAATTTTTTTGAGCGCTAATTACTAGCACAAGCTCGCAGTAGCAATAACCAGCCACTTGTAATGGCTGGTTATTTATCGCGTGCCTGTAAACAGGAGAATTTGGCAATTACCGGGCTCACGATAAATTAGCGCTCCACTTGTGATCTAGCCCTAAATCTTGATTTTGTTTTAGGTAGTTTTCTCAAATCTTGACTTTCTGATTTTCAACAAGAATCCCTATAAGTATGGGTAGGATCAATAGAAGAAATAACCATGTGTATTAAGTCTTTTGACAGAGATTTTTTTTAGTTCTTTTTTCCTCATAAATGGAAAGAGTCCAAAGTTGCATTCTTTACTTTTGGCAATTCAGAACCTGGCTACCAGGAGGAGGCAAAGACACCACAGCTAAAGGCTTAAATACTCCTCCCACTTCTCTCATCCCCCAGTCATTCTTTGCCTTTCGTCCCAGGAGGTTGGCAGAGAAGTGTCAGAAGTTTGTTTTCATCTCTTATGGAGGTTAGTATTCTTCGACATGGGTCTGGAGTTTTAAGTAGTCCTGTCAGCCTCTCAGTGAGAGCATGGGTGAAAGTTAGAGTCCAGAGATGCAGTGAGAGTCTTTCTGCGAAACCATCCCGACTCATATTAACAGCTCCACAAGCAATCAGCGTTGACGAGTTTCGCTGCCTGCTTTTTCTTTCATGTAATTAGCAAGAGTCCATGAGCTAGTGACGTATGGGATATACATTCCTACCAGGAGGGGCAAAGTTTCCCAAACCTCAAAATGCCTACAAATACACCCCTCACCACACCCACAAATCAGTTTTACAAACTTTGCCTCCTATGGAGGTGGTGAAGTAAGTTTGTGCTAGATTCTACGTTGATATGCGCTCCGCAGCAGGTTGGAGCCCGGTTTTCCTCTCAGCGTGCAGTGAATGTCAGAGGGATGTGAGGAGAGTATTGCCTATTTGAATTCAATGATCTCCTTCTACGGGGTCTATTTCATAGGTTCTCTGTTATCGGTCGTAGAGATTCATCTCTTACCTCCCTTTTCAGATCAACGATATACTCTTATATATATATACCATTACCTCTGCTGATTTTCGTTTCAGTACTGGTTTGGCTTTCTACAACATGTAGATGAGTGTCCTGGGGTAAGTAAGTCTTATTTTCTGTGACACTCTAAGCTATGGTTGGGCGCTTTTTTATAAAGTTCTAAATATATGTATTCAAACATTTATTTGCCTTGACTCAGGATGTTCAACATTCCTTATTTTCAGACAGTCAGTTTCATATTTGGGATAATGCATTTGAATAAAACAATTTTTTTCTTACCTTAAAATTTGACTTTTCCCTGTGGGCTGTTAGGCTCGCGGGGGCTGAAAATTCTTCATTTTATTGCGTCATTCTTGGCGCGGTCATTTTTGGCGCAAATTTTTTTTTCTGTTTCCGGCGTCATACTTGTCGCTGGAAGTTGCGTCATTTTTGACGTTCTTTTGCGCCAAAAATGTCGGCGTTCCGGATGTGGCGTCATTTTTGGCGCCAAAAGCATTTAGGCGCCAAATAATGTGGGTGTCTTATTTGGCGCTAAAAAAATATGGGCGTCACTTTTGTCTCCACATTATTTAAGTCTCATTTTTTATTGCTTCTGGTTGCTAGAAGCTTGTTCACTGGCATTTTTTCCCATTCCTGAAACTGTCATTTAAGGAATTTGATCAATTTTGCTTTATATGTTGTTTTTTCTATTACATATTGCAAGATGTCCCATGTTGAAGCTGAGTCAGAAGATACTTCTGGAAAATCGCTGCCTGGTGCTGGAGCTACCAAAGCTAAGTGTATCTGCTGTAAACTTTTGGTAGCTGTTCCTCCAGCTGTTGTTTGTATTGAATGTCATGACAAACTTGTTAATGCAGATAATATTTCCTTTAGTAAAGTTACATTACCTGTTGCTGTTCCATCGACATCTAATACTCAGAGTGTTCCTGATAACATAAGAGATTTTGTTTCTAAATCCATTAAGAAGGCTATGTCTGTTATTCCTCCTTCTAGTAAACGTAAAAAGTCTTTTAAAACTTCTCATTTTTCAGATGAATTTTTAAATGAACATCATCATTCTGATTCTGATAATGGCTCTTCTAGTTCAGAGGATTCTGTCTCAGAGGTTGATGCTGATAAATCTTCATATTTATTTAAAATGGAATTTATTCGTTCTTTACTTAAAGAAGTCCTAATTGCATTAGAAATTGAGGATTCTGGTCCTCTTGATACTAAATCTAAACGTTTAGATAAGGTTTTTAAATCTCCTGTAGTTATTCCAGAAGTTTTTCCTGTTCCTGGTGCTATTTCTGAAGTAATTTCCAGGGAATGGAATAATTTGGGGTAATTCATTTACTCCTTCTAAACGTTTTAAGCAATTATATCCTGTGCCGTCTGACAGATTAGAATTTTGGGACAAAATCCCTAAGGTTGATGGGGCTGTCTCTACTCTTGCTAAGCGTACTACCATTCCTACGGCAGATGGTACTTCCTTTAAGGATCCTTTAGATAGGAAGATTGAATCCTTTCTAAGAAATGCTTACTTGTGTTCAGGTAATCTTCTTAGACCTGCTATATCTTTGGCGGATGTTGCTGCAGCTTCAACTTTTTGGTTGGAAGCTTTAGCGCAACAAGTAACAGATCATAATTCTCATAGCATTATTATTCTTCTTCAACATGCTAATAATTTTATTTGTGATGCCATCTTTGATATCATTTTTTGATGTCAGGTGTATGTCTCTAGCTATTTTAGCTAGAAGAGCTTTATGGCTTAAAACTTGGAATGCTGATATGTCTTCTAAGTCTACTCTGCTTTCCCTTTCTTTCCAGGGTAATAAATTATTTGGTTCTCAGTTGGATTCTATTATCTCAACTGTTACTGGAGGGAAAGGAACTTTTTTACCACAGGATAAAAAATCTAAAGGTAAATTTATGTCTAATAATCGTTTTCGTTCCTTTCGTCACAACAAGGAACAAAAGCCTGATCCTTCATCCTCAGGAGCGGTATCAGTTTGGAAACCATCTCCAGTCTGGAATAAATCCAAGCCTTTTAGAAAATCAAAGCCAGCTCCTAAGTCCACATGAAGGTGCGGCCCTCATTCCAGCTCAGCTGGTAGGGGGCAGATTACGTTTTTTTCAAAGGAATTTGGATCAATTCCGTTCACAATCTTTGGATTCAGAATATTGTTTCAGAAGGGTACAGAATTGGCTTCAAGATAAGGCCTCCTGCAAAGAGATTTTTTCTTTCCTGTGTCCCAGTAAATCCAGCGAAGGCTCAAGCATTTCTGAAATGTGTTTCAGATCTAGAGTTGGCTGGAGTAATTATGCCAGTTCCAGTTCTGGAACAGGGGCTGGGGTTTTATTCAAATCTCTTCATTGTACCAAAGAAGGAGAATTCCTTCAGACCAGTTCTGGATCTAAAAATATTGAATCGTTATGTAAGGATACCAACATTCAAAATGGTAACTGTAAGGACTATCCTGCCTTTTGTTCAGCAAGGGCATTATATGTCTACAATAGATTTACAGGATGCATATCTGCATATTCCGATTCATCCAGATCACTCTCAGTTTCTGAGATTCTCATTCCTAGACAAGCATTACCAGTTTGTGGCTCTGCCGTTTGGCCTAGCAACAGCTCCAAGAATTTTTACAAAGGTTCTCGGTGCCCTTCTGTCTGTAATCAGAGAACAGGGTATTGTGGTATTTCCTTATTTGGACGATATCTTGGTACTTGCTCAGTCTTCACATTTAGCAGAATCTCATACGAATCGACTTGTGTTGTTTCTTCAAGATCATGGTTGGAGGATCAATTTACTAAAAATTTCATTGATTCCTCAGACAAGGGTAACCTTTTTGGGTTTCCAGATACATTCAGTGTCCATGACTCTATCTTTGACAGACAAGAGACGTCTAAAATTGATATCAGCTTGTCGAAACCTTCAGTCACTATCATTCCCTTTGGTAGCCTTATGCATGGAAATTCTAGGTCTTATGACTGCTGCATCGGACGCGATCCCCTTTGCTCGTTTTCACATGCGACCTCTTCAGCTCTGTATGCTGAACCAGTGGTGCAGGGATTACACAAAGATATCTTAATTAATATCTTTGAAACCGATTGTACGACACTCTCTGACGTGGTGGACAGATCACCATCGTTTAGTTCAGGGGGCTTCTTTTGTTCTTCCGACCTGGACTGTAATCTCAACAGATGCAAGTCTAACAGGTTGGGGAGCTGTGTGGGGTCTCTGACGGCACAAGGGGTTTGGGAATCTCAGGAGGTGAGATTACCGATCAATATTTTGGAACTCCGTGCAATTTTCAGAGCTCTTCAGTCTTGGCCTCTTCTAAAGAGAGAATCGTTCATTTGTTTTCAGACAGATAATGTCACATCTGTGGCATACATCAATCATCAAGGAGGGACTCACAGCCCTCTGGCTATGAAAGAAGTATCTCGAATTCTGGTTTGGGCAGAATCCAGCTCCTGTCTAGTTTCTGCGGTTCATATCCCAGGTATAGACAATTGGGAAGCGGATTATCTCAGTCGCCAAACGTTGCATCCGGGCGAATGGTCTCTTCACCCAGAGGTATTTCTTCAGATTGTCCAAATGTGGGGACTTCCAGAAATAGATCTGATGGCCTCTCATCTAAACAAGAAACTTCCCAGGTATCTGTCCAGATCCAGGGATCCTCAAGCGGAAGCAGTGGATGCATTGTCACTTCCTTGGAAGTATCATCCTGCTTATATCTTTCTGCCTCTAGTTCTTCTTCCAAGAGTGATCTCCAAGATTCTGAAGGAATGCTCGTTTGTTCTGCTGGTAGCTCCAGCATGGCCTCACAGGTTTTGGTATGCGGATCTTGTCCGAATGGCCTCTTGCCAACCGTGGACTCTTCCGTTAAGACCAGACCTTCTGTCGCAAGGTCCTTTTTTCCATCAGGATCTCAAATCCTTAAATTTAAAGGTATGGAGATTGAACGCTTGATTCTTAGTCAAAGAGGTTTCTCTGACTCTGTGATTAATACTATGTTACAGGCTCGTAAATCTGTATCTAGGGAGATATATTATAGAGTCTGGAAGACTTATATTTCTTGGTGTCTTTCTCATCATTTTTCCTGGCATTCTTTTAGAATTCTGAGAATTTTACAGTTTCTTCAGGATGGTTTGGAGAAAGGTTTGTCTGCAAGTTCCTTGAAAGGACAAATCTCTGCTCTTTCTGTTCTTTTTCACAGAAAGATTGCTAATCTTCCTGATATTCATTGTTTTGTACAAGCTTTGGTTTGTATAAAACCTGTCATTAAGTCAATTTCTCCTCCTTGGAGTTTGAATTTGGTTCTGGGGGCTCTTCAAGCTCCTCCGTTTGAACCTATGCATTCATTGGACATTAAATTACTTTCTTGGAAAGTTTTGTTCCTTTTGGCAATCTCTTCTGCCAGAAGAGTTTCTGAATTATCTGCTCTTTCTTGTGAATCTCCTTTTCTGATTTTTCATCAGGATAAGGCGGTGTTGCGAACTTCTTTTAAATTTTTACCTAAGGTTGTGAACTCTAACAACATTAGTAGAGAAATTGTGGTTCCTTCATTATGTCCTAATCCTAAGAATTCTAAGGAGAAATCATTGCATTCTTTGGATGTAGTTAGAGCTTTGAAACATTATGTTGAAGCTACTAAGGATTTCCGAAAGACTTCTAGTCTATTTGTTATCTTTTCCGGTTCTAGGAAAGGTCAGAAGGCCTCTGCCATTTCTTTGGCATCTTGGTTGAAATCTTTAATTCATCATGCTTATGTCGAGTCGGGTAAAACTCCGCCTCAAAGGATTACAGCTCATTCTACTAGGTCAGTTTCTACTTCCTGGGCGTTTAGGAATGAAGCTTCGGTTGATCAGATTTGCAAAGCAGCAACTTGGTCTTCTTTGCATACTTTTACTAAATTCTACCATTTTGATGTGTTTTCTTCTTCTGAAGCAGTTTTTGGTAGAAAAGTACTTCAGGCAGCTGTTTCAGTTTGATTCTTCTGCTTATAATTTCAGTTTTTTTCATTTTAAGATTTAAACTTTAGTTTGGGTGTGGATTATTTTCAGCGGAATTGGCTGTCTTTATTTTATCCCTCCCTCTCTAGTGACTCTTGCGTGGAAGATCCACATCTTGGGTAGTCATTATCCCATACGTCACTAGCTCATGGACTCTTGCTAATTACATGAAAGAAAACATAATTTATGTAAGAACTTACCTGATAAATTCATTTCTTTCATATTAGCAAGAGTCCATGAGGCCCACCCTTTTTTTGTGGTGATTATGATTTTTTTGTATAAAGCACAATTATTCCAATTCCTTATTTTTTATGCTTTCGCACTTTTTTCTTATCACCCCACTTCTTGGCTATGCGTTAAACTGATTTGTGGGTGTGGTCTTTGCCCCTCCTGGTAGGAATGTATATCCCATACGTCACTAGCTCATGGACTCTTGCTAATATGAAAGAAATGAATTTATCAGGTAAGTTCTTACATATATTATGTTTTATGAAAAACTAGAACATATTCTGCTATGTAAACGACATTAGAATGTGAAATATTCCTAGCAGGCTGGGTAATGTCACTGCACCAAAGGTCAGTAGGTCTTCCTGCCCGTTAGTTTCAGGCAGCCCAACTACACGGATATTGCTCCGCCGTGACCTGTCCTCCAGATCTTCTAACTTTGCCTGTAATGCATTAATTTTTTCTGCGTGTTTATCCATTGTTAGCCCTTGAGTGTTTAACTTGTCTTCTGCATCTGACACCCTATTTTCTACCTCCGTTAATCTGATCGAAAATTGTCTGATTTCCTGGGAAAGCTCTGAGATCTCCTTTTTAACAATTTCAAATTGGGGCAATATAAGGTCTGCCAATTGATTTATTGTGAGCTGTGTTTCTAAATTTCTCCCTGGGCTTTGAACATTTGATTCTATATTACTAATTTCACTCTGCGCTTTCTGCTTTTTATCCCTTCTTGGTGGCATTGCTGGTGATTTGTTCTTCACGTTTGTGACATATTTTTCCATTTGTGCTATTAGTTTACTTTCCCACTTGCACTTCCTAGTTTCTTACTCCCTTTAAGAAGACCCACACCTGCTGACAGATTGTACTGTCACATTCTATTGTGTTATTCCCTCTCTATCTGTTCCCTTTCCTTATGATCTGGTGCCCTGTTGAATACTACTGTTACTACGTACAGTCATGCATTTATGCTATTAATCTGCACACAATCTTATACACAAAAAAAAAGTATGAACTGTATTTCAGCCTTCAACTATGATCAATAACTGTTCAAACTATTAAATGCTAAACAAGGTTATATACATATATAGCAATGATAGTTTTCACTTGTTTACACCCTTTTTCAGGGCTCAGATACCTTAATCAGAACAATTGTAATTTTCATTTTGCATGCACCTTTTGCAGTTCAGAAATAACTTCAAAAATAGCAACATTAATCAGACATTCTACTCCAAATACTTTTAGCAAAGTTTGAGCTTGCCCTTCCTATCAAAATGGACACAATATTGCAAAAAGCCTTAGCTGGTTAACAGTCCTGATTTAGGCAATACGTTTCAGCTATGCATAATAAGCGTCCATCAGCCGGATAGAGGTTTTTCCTTTTCCCCCTTATTCTTTCCCTTTTTTTCTATATTTTTTTTTTTTTTTAAAATGCTGCACTCTACAATATGTACAGAATTGGATACCAAAAACGCCCCTAATTGCACACTTCCGTTA
The DNA here is from genome assembly GCF_027579735.1 of Bombina bombina. NCBI lineage: Eukaryota > Metazoa > Chordata > Amphibia > Anura > Bombinatoridae > Bombina > Bombina bombina. The sequence continues at coordinate 569,536,742 of NC_069500.1, read as the reverse complement.
TAGTGAAACACAAACAATTTTAGAGGGTTATATTATCCAGATTCTTTTATGGTCAGTGCCCATTCAGTTCCTTTTGTGTCCAGCAAACAATAATGTCAGGTTACAGTTTCAATACTTTCTGCCAAGCCGTTTCTACTCTCTACACACAAAGTACAGCCAGTGCCTTGTTTGTAGGCAAAAACTGCCTGCCTATCACCTTTTCTCATACAACACACAAATCAGCATAGCGTCCAGGTGTCTCATACCTTGTTTATAAGGCTGTTTTGATGCTGTGGCTTCTCTGCTTTTTCAGGGGCCTGTATATAAACATAAACCAAGTCTTGCATATATGTAGAGACAATGTAGCAGAAATGCAAACTTATTTTTTCTTTTTTCGTTAGTCAGTAGTAGCCTTATTATGTTGTACCCAGCTACCAGAGTCAGTATGGCCTACTTAGCCCTGGTTGTTTTTAGAACTCCCAGCATCCCATCACTCAAATCCTCCAGCAAACACAACTCAGACTCCCGACTATATACACCATCAGTTTTACTTACCCCCCCCCATTTCTTAGCGGCTTGCAGCTCAAGGACTTTATCGACTTGTTTGTCCCACCAGGGGGACCTCTGCCTCCTTTCTTTGCTGCTTGTCAAGTTTTTCCTCCGTGCGATGCGGCTTGCATAGATAGATTCAGTGTCCATGACTCTATCTTTGACAGACAAGAGACGTCTAAAATTGATATCAGCTTGTCGAAACCTTCAGTCACAATCATTCCCTTCGGTAGCCTTATGCATGGAAATTCTAGGTCTTATGACTGCTGCATCGGACGCGATCCCCTTTGCTCGTTTTCACATGCGGCCTCTTCAGCTCTGTATGCTGAACCAGTGGTGCAGGGATTAAACAAAGATATCTCAATTAATATCTTTAAAACCGATTGTACGACACTCTCTGACGTGGTGGACAGATCACCATCGTTTAGTTCAGGGGGCTTCTTTTGTTCTTCCGACCTGGTCTGTAATTTCAACAGATGCAAGCCTTACAGGTTGGGGAGCTGTGTGGGGGTCTCTGACAGCACAAGGGGTTTGGGAATCTCAGGAGGTGAGATTACCGATCAATATTTTGGAACTCCGTGCAATTTTCAGAGCTCTTCAGTCTTGGCCTCTTCTAAAGAGAGAATCGTTCATTTGTTTTCAGACAGACAATGTCACAACTGTGGCATACATCAATCATCAAGGAGGGACTCACAGTCCTCTGGTTATGAAAGAAGTATCTCGAATTCTGGTATGGGCAGAATCCAGCTCCTGTCTAGTTTCTGCGGTTCTTATCCCAGGTATAGACAATTGGGAAGCGGATTATCTCAGTCGCCAAACGTTACATCCGGGCGAATGGTCTCTTCACCCAGAGGTATTTCTTCAGATTGTTCAAATGTGGGGACTTCCAGAAATAGATTTGATGGCCTCTCATCTAAACAAGAAACTTCCCAGGTATCTGTCCAGATCCAGGGATCCTCAAGCGGTAGCAGTGGATGCATTGTCACTTCCTTGGAAGTATCATCCTGTCTATATCTTTCCGCCTCTAGTTCTTCTTCCAAGAGTAATCTCCAAAATTCTGAAGGAATGCTCGTTTGTTCTGCTGGTAGCTCCAGCATGGCCTCACAGTTTTTGGTATGCGGATCTTGTCCGGATGGCCTCTTGCCAACCGTGGACTCTTCCGTTAAGGCCAGACCTTCTGTCGCAAGGTCCTTTTTTCCATCAGAATCTCAAATCCTTAAATTTAAAGGTATGGAGATTGAACGATTGATTCTTAGTCAAAGAGGTTTCTCTGACTCTGTGATTAATACTATGTTACAGGCTCGTAAATCTGTATCTAGGGAGATATATTATAGAGTCTGGAAGACATATTTCTTGGTGTCTTTCTCATCATTTTTCCTGGCATTCTTTTAGAATTCCGAGAATTTTACAGTTTCTTCAGGATGGTTTGGATAAAGGTTTGTCTGCAAGTTCCTTGAAAGGACAAATCTCTGCTCTTTCTGTTCTTTTTCACAGAAAGATTGCTAATCTTCCTGATATTCATTGTTTTGTACAAGCTTTGGTTCGTATAAAACCTGTCATTAAGTCAATTTCTCCTCCTTGGAGTTTGAATTTGGTTCTGAGGGCTCTTCAAGCTCCTCCGTTTGAACCTATGCATTCATTGGACAATAAATTACTTTCTTGGAAAGTTTTGTTCCTTTTGGCCATCTCTTCTGCCAGAAGAGTTTCTGAATTATCTGCTCTTTCTTGTGAGTCTCCTTTTCTGATTTTTCACCAGGATAAGGCTGTGTTGCGAACTTCTTTTAAATTTTTACCTAAGGTTGTGAATTCCAACAACATTAGTAGAGAAATTGTGGTTCCTTCATTATGTCCTAATCCTAAGAATTCTAAGGAGAAATCATTGCATTCTTTGGATGTAGTTAGAGCTTTGAAATATTATGTTGAAGCTACTAAGAATTTCCGAAAGACTTCTAGTCTATTTGTTATCTTTTCCGGTTCTAGGAAAGGTCAGAAGGCCTCTGCCATTTCTTTGGCATCTTGGTTGAAATCTTTAATTCATCATGCTTATGTCGAGTCGGGTAAAACTCCGCCTCAAAGGATTACAGCTCATTCTACTAGGTCAGTTTCTACTTCCTGGGCGTTTAGGAATGAAGCTTCGGTTGATCAGATTTGCAAAGCAGCAACTTGGTCTTCTTTGCATACTTTTACTAAATTCTACCATTTTGATGTGTTTTCTTCTTCTGAAGCTGTCTTTGGTAGAAAAGTACTTCAGGCAGCTGTTTCAGTTTGAATCTTCTGCTTATATTTTCAGTTTTTTTCTTTATAAGATTTAAACTTTATTTTTGGGTGTGGATTTTTTTCAGCGGAATTGGCTGTCTTTATTTTATCCCTCCCTCTCTAGTGACTCTTGCGTGGAAGATCCACATCTTGGGTAGTCATTATCCCATACGTCACTAGCTCATGGACTCTTGCTAATTACATGAAAGAAAACATAATTTATGTAAGAACTTACCTGATAAATTCATTTCTTTCATATTAGCAAGAGTCCATGAGGCCCACCCTTTTTTTGTGGTGGTTATGATTTTTTTATATAAAGCACAATTATTCCAATTCCTTATATTTATGCTTCGCACTTTTTTCTTATCACCCCACTTCTTGGCTATTCGTTAAACTGATTTGTGGGTGTGGTGAGGGGTGTATTTATAGGCATTTTGAGGTTTGGGAAACTTTGCCCCTCCTGGTAGGAATGTATATCCCATACGTCACTAGCTCATGGACTCTTGCTAATATGAAAGAAATGAATTTATCAGGTAAGTTCTTACATAAATTATGTTTTATTTATGTTTTGCCTAGAAAGGCACTATTCAATCTTACATGTTTTTTTTTAATAATCCTTCAAAAATCTAATAAACTATTCACACTGTAAGGTCCTATGATCCTTTCCACACCATATCATCTGAAAAGTGCTATCCATCTACCTATTAAATAGACTTTGAAAGGTAAACCTTGGCTGATTGATAATTTCTCCAGCACCATTAGGTACTTCTGCAAAATTAGATTCCTACTTGCATATAAGCCAAGACTACATACCTAAATTATCTATTTTTGTGGAAGATACTATAAAACTCAGAGCAAAGCATTACACTGAGCAAGAAAATATTTTTTATACATTATAAAATAATAGCGAGAAAATGAAAATGTTGTAATAATTGTCCAGCAACTAATGCAATCATCTCAAGGAAGGTGGCAATAACCAGCTATTTATCTAATGGTAAATTCAGCTCTGAATCCTTGCAGGTTTATGCCAATAGAATGCAAGCTCAATCCAATTGGCTGATTGCATCAGCCAATCGGATTTTCCTACCTTAATTCCAATTGGCTGATAGAATCCTATCAGCCAATCGGAATTCAAGGGACGACATCTTGGATGATGTCATTTAAAGGAACCTTCATTTGGTGTTAGGACGTCGATGGAAGAGGATGGCTCGGCGTCGGCTGGATTCAAGATGGCTCCTTTTTTGTTGTTTGGTTTTGTTCTTTTTTTTGTTAGCCACCAATAAGCAAGTTCTACCTAGGTGCTGAACCTAAAATGGGCCGGCTCCTAAGCCTTCATTCCTGCTTTTCAAATAAAAATACCAAGAGAATGAATAAAAATTGATAATAGGAGTAAATTATAAAGTTGCTTAAAATTGCATGCTATATTCCAATCATGAAAGACAAAATTTGGTTTTATTATGTCATATGTCCTTTAATAAATTGAGATGGTTAAAAAATTGAATACGGCTTATCTCACCCCTGTATCCTTTGCAAAATGCTCTCAAGCAGTTTAGAACATAGAATGTTTTTAATCCTGTCTTCTGAATTTTTTTTCTTGAAAAAAGACATTACTTTAATATTATATATATATATATATATATATAGATAGATAGATAGATAGATAATATATCAAACTAAGATACTCATTTAAAGGGGGAATACATTTCAATTAAATATATGTGTAACGGATTTCTACTTATCATTACTTTTATATATTACATTTCAGGCACTGCACTCCAGTAAAGAAATAAAGAGTGAGAAAAAAGAAAAGAAAAAGATATATATACAGTATATATAAAAACACTTCTTGATGATTTCTGTGTTTATGATGGTATTTATATTGTATAAATGACTTCATTAAAGAAATGAAAAAAAACATGTATGCAATGGAATGTCTGATTCATGCTGCAAATGCCTAAGTATCTTGTCAGATATGAAATACATCGGTATATTAGCATGCAAAGCTAAATGAGGTTTACAGCTTAAAATCTCTATAACTTTTAGTCATTTTGTAAGTAGGAAATGTACCCATATATTATTATATATGTTATTTTTAAATTATTTAAGGATAGTGTATAGCAAGGGACCAATAACATTAAATAACAGATTACATAGAAAACTATTGAGGGGAAATTATTTCACTGTGTTTCTATAGAAGACAGAAGTGAAAAAGTAATATGCAACCAGTAAACGGGGGTTTGTTGATAGAGAGAGCACACAGGATCGGAGCACTAAGACAACCTAGAGAGAGTAACACCAGGCCAAGAGTGCTCATCATTAAATATTTGAATTTTCAGGATAAGGCCAGCATAATGTATCATTACAGAAAGACCAGAACACTTCTCATAGGGGATAAACCAATCCTGATTTTTCAGGATTTCTCAGTGGAGACATCAGGGAAACGGCGCGCTATGGCACCGTACTGCTCAGCACTGATAAAAGCTGGATTGAGAGCCTCTATGAGATACCCAGCTAAAATCACAGTGCTGGGGATAGACGGAGTTACAGCACTTAACACGGTAGAAGAAGCAAAAGCTTTTTGTGCTGAAAATAACATAGAAGTATAGAATATCAATAGTTCAGCATGAATATAGAAAGAGGATACCGTGGAACAGAGAAACAGCTGAAGAGGTGGAGGGTGGGGGAGTGGGAGGTCCGGGGGACGGGGATTACACATATATATATATATATATATATATATATTTTTTTTTTTTTTTTCCTTTTCCTCTTTCTTTTCCTTTTTTCTTTTCTGACATCTACTAGAATAGGAAAGGATGAGTATGGCAATTAATTATGTATCATGGAATGTGGGAGGGATAACCTCCCCCATTAAGCGTAAGAACATTTTTAAACTACTAAAAAAGCAAAAGCCTGACATTATATTCCTGCAAGAATTACACCTAAAAGCGGCTGAAATAGATAAATTAAGAACTAATTGGCTGGCAGAGGTCATTGCAACCCCATGCGTGTCACGGAAATGTGGGGTAGCTATATTACTGAATAGAAGTTTAGATTATGAGATATTAAATTCAAAATTGGACCCTCAGGGTAGATTCATTATTATGCAAATCAAAATTGATGAGACAATATGGACTCTGTGTAATATATACGCACCCAACACATTTGAAGTAAATTTTTGGCAACAGATAATAAAGGAACTGACACCGTATTTAGGCCAGAATCTGATAATAGCAGGCGACATGAACACAACGACATACCCTGATAGCGACAGATCTAAGGTGGGTCGTAGACAGGCATATCATCGGGAAGCAAGAGTTTTTCGTAATTTCTTAAAAACTATTAAAGTACACGATATATGGCGCTTGCAACACCCAGATGAACGATCCTATACGTGCGAATCTAAGGCACATAGATGCTTTTCTAGAATAGACATGTTCTTGATAGATGAACATCTTCTAAAACACGAAATCCGGACACACATAGAAGAAATAATATTATCGGACCATTCAATAATTAGTTTTCGGATATTACTCCATGATAGGCCGAGCTATAGGACAAACACTTTCAGATTTCCGGAGTATATGTTAAATAATTCAAAATTCAGTAACTGGGTTGCAAACAAGTGGAAAGACTATATCGTATTTAATAGAGACTATACAGATAAGCTGGAGATCTTGTGGGAGGCAGGTAAAGCGGTCATACGCGGCGAGATAAAGGTATATATGGTCAACTTAAACCGTAAAAATAAGGCGAGAGAAATCCAGTTGGCGAATCAAGTCAGGAGGGCATATGTGAGGTATTTGAATGGCTCCAGCCGGGTTAACTGGGAAAAATATGCATATGCAAAAAGGGAACAATTTTTGAAAGAAAAATGGGCACAGGAAGAGGCAAAATGTAGGGCGAGATTCCAAGGATTACAGGGAGTTTCGGCAAAACATTTAGCTAAGATAACTAAGTTTCGCAAGAAACAAAATATAATTTCCACAATTAAGGAAAATAAGAATATATATACTAGCCCCACAGCAATCAAAGAAGCATTCTTTCAATTTTACCAAAAGCTATACTCAAAGGAGGAAATAAACACAGAAAGGAAGCAACAATTTTGGGAGCAGATAAAAATTCCTAGAGTAACGTCAGAGGCTCTACAACAGATTAATTCCCCAATTCTGGAAGGAGAGGTGGTAAGAGCCATTCAAAAAGCTAAATCAGGAAAAGCTCCTGGGCCGGATGGCCTCTCGGCCGAATTCTATAAGATGACTTCAGAAATAATAGTAGGGACGTTAACTAAGTTATATAACGGTTATTTTATCAAGAAAGAAATGAAATCACCTTATTTTTCGGATGCAATTATATCATTAATATTGAAAAAAGGGAAAGATGCTACAAATTTATCATCGTATCGCCCTATCTCATTGTTAAATCATGACTACAAGATATTAATGTCTATAATAGTGGATAGATTGAAAAAAGTAATACCAGATCTAATACATCCAGATCAGGTCGGGTTCATACCAGGAAGGAATTCTGTACGTAATATGAGACGGGTATTAGCAACGGTGGAGCATTTTTTTTGGGCCGGGCAGGGCACCGCGAGGCAGAGAAGGGAACGGGGAGATAAAGATATTGCATTAGTAACAATAGACGCCGAAAAGGCATTTGATTCTATAGGATGGGACCATCTCTTTGAGGCTCTGGAGAAATTTGGCCTTACCGGTGCCCTGCTCGACCTGATTAAACTGATCTATAGGACACCGAAATCACAGCTGCTAATTAACGGGGAACTATCCAAACCAATAACTCTTGAAAGGGGGACGCGTCAAGGGTGTCCACTTTCCCCTTCATTGTTCGATATTGCGCTCGAACCACTGGCCATATATATCAGACATAAAGTAACCCCACTGAAGATAGGAACAGAAAAAATGACGATCTCGCTCTATGCGGACGACATTTTACTTTTTTTATATGACACAAGTACCTGTATCCCACAACTCCTACAGATTATCAAGGTATTCAGCTCATTTACCGGCTACAAAATAAACCCTGCGAAATCTGAAATTTTATGGATAAATAAAACCAAGACGAGTTATAATACAATTTTTAAAGAGGTCCAGAATATTAGTTATTTAGGGATCAAAATTTCACGGAACCCAGGTGAATGGTACCAGTTGAATTATAGAGAACTATTCGATAATATGGAATCAGAAATAGGAAAGTGGAATATGTATTATCTGTCACTATCTGCACGTATCATACTGATAAAAACAATCTTCTTTCCAAAGATATTATTTCGCATGCAAAATTTACCATTAGTGATTAAGAAGAAGGATATTGACAAATATAATAGAGCATGTTCATTATTTATCTGGGGCAAGCAGAAGGCCCGCATATCAACTGAAAGACTGTCTTACGCAAAAAAACATGGCGGATTCGCCTTTCCTAATATCAGGTATTACAACTATGTAACTTTGATTAAATTTGGAATAGACTGGTTGACTGAGGCAGAATACATTACTTATAATAAATTAGAAACAGAGATAGTTAAACCATTTAATCTGAAAGCAATATTGCACTGTCCATGTAGGAACTTACCAAGTAATGTGGCGAATTTAGTAACATTCACCAGTATAGTTTGGGCATGGCAAAAATATTGCGATATAGTGGGCCAAGAATATCAAGTGTCAACATTTTTACCGATTGTTGGGTGCGTAGATTTTTCACCGGGGCTAAATAATAGGATCTTTCATGAATGGCACGGCATGGGATTGAAATACTTCTCACAAATAATATTGGGACCAGAGGGATCAACACGAACCTTCGAGAGTTTGGCGATAGAATATAATTTACCCGCTAAACATTTTTACACATATCTTCAGATAAGACACTATATAGATATTCATATTAAGAGATATGGTGCGGACTGAAGCCAGCCAGTGACCGAGCCAGGCTTAAAGCTATATCAAGCAGGAAAACGGTCCATAGCTATATGGTATCAGAATATAATACAGAGATTAGGAATTAGACAAATAAATTTGAATACGGAAAAAATTTTCAGATATTTCCCTTTCATACAAAGTGAGAATATAGTGGATAGTATTAAAAGGGCGGAGGAAGCCACGGAGAGAATTAGTTGGCGGGAGTCGCATGCAAAATTGATAAATAATTTTTATTTGACGCCAGAGAGAATCAGTGGCTGGGATAGAACAACTCCAATAGGCTGCTATAAATGTAATCACGTAAAAGCAGATCTGATGCATTGCTCATGGAGCTGTCCGAAAGTACAGCAATTCTGGCGAAAAATTCAGTTCTGGCTCAACAAATATTTAACGGTTAAAATAAACTTGGAAGCAATACAGATATTTTTTCTGTATCAGACGGAAAATATAGGAGATAAAAATCTTACAAATTTGGCCATCCTGGTAACACGCAGTCTCATATTCCAGAAATGGAAACATAGGGAGATGCCGAACATGAAGGAGTTTATACACAACATGAAATTTCAAATGATAGTGGAAAGACAGGATCTAAAAAGTAGGGAGAAATACTATAAAAGATATTTCTGCAAATGGGAAAAATATATTGTAGACTGGCCAAGGGAGTTACAGTTGCAGTTTCTGGAACCATTACAGAGTTCAGTTCCTTTTCTAAATCTAGTAGTGGCAGGAATCCTGCCGGCACATTGGGTGATGAGATAAGGTAACACATCCAGACTGGATATGAATAGAAGTAGAACTTTTTTTTTTTTTTTTTTTGTTTGTTGGTCTTCGTTTGTGTTCCCCCCCCCGGCCTCCGACACTCCCGCACACAGCAGTAAAAAAGAAAAAGGAAAGATAGAAAGGTAGAGAAAACGGCAAAAAAAAAAAAAAAAAAAAAAAGCGGTTCTCAGATAAAGAGGAGAGGTTATGCGGATATCTACGAAGAATAGATATAGAAGATGCTGAGAAAGTAGTCTTAATAGACCACATAGAAAATATGAGGGACTTGAGAGAATCAGGGGGAACCCGTAGGATGCTAGGCATGAGAGACCTCAGATAGAGGGTATCATTTTAGAATGATCATTAATCCTAGGGTTAAGAGTAAAGATGAACAAGGGCAAGTGTATTTATTGGAGGCAGAGAATAAGACTGTATTGATGTTCCTAATGTGTTATCATTTTGTTGGTTTCCGTTTTGTAGTTTTTCGTTCTCTTTTTTTCTCAAAACTGTTGCCGGGTGGATGTAAAGAATCTTTTCAGAACGTTGAATTAGCTAAAAACGGGGACAGCATAAATTTTGGAATTTAACATGTGGTAATTTAAGATGACAATGAATGGAAATGTCATAATGTGGAGCTGCGTCTCCAAAGTTATGTATTATCAGATATAATTTTCAATAAAAAATATTTAAAAAAAAAAAAAAAAAAAAAAAAAAGAATGTGAAATATTCATATTTCTCTTGTTAAGTGTATCCAGTCCACGGATCATCCATTACTTGTGGGATATTCTCCTTCCCAACAGGAAGTTGCAAGAGGATCACCCACAGCAGAGCTGCTATATAGCTCCTCCCCTAACTGTCATATCCAGTCATTCTCTTGCAAGCCTCAACTAAGATGGAGGTCGTAAGAGGAGTGTGGTGTTTTATACTTAGTTTATTCTTCAATCAAAAGTTTGTTATTTTTAAATGGTGCCGGAGTGTACTGTTTATCTCAGGCAGTATTTAGAAGAAGAATCTGCCTGCGTTTTCTATGATCTTAGCAGAAGTAACTAAGATCCATGGCTGTTCTCACATATTCTGAGGAGTGAGGTAACTTCAGAGAGGGAATGGCATGCAGGTTTTCCTGCAATAAGGTATGTGTAGTTAATATTTTTCTAGGGATGGAATTTGCTAGAAAATGCTGCTGATACCGAACTAATTTAAGTAAAGCCTTAAATGCAGTGACAGCGACTGGTATCAGGCTTATTAATAGAGAGACATACTCTTATAAAAATGTAATATAAAACGTTTGCTGGCATGTTTAATCGTTTTTATATGTATTTGGTGATAAAACTTATTGGGGCCTAGTTTTTTTTCCACATGGCTGGCTTGAATTTTGCCTAGAAACAGTTTCCTAGGCTTTCCACTGTTGTAATATGAGTGGGAGGGGCCTATTTTGCCATTTTTTTGCACAGCAAAAATTACAGACACAGACATCCAGCTTCTTCCTGCATGATCCAGGACATCTCTGGAGGGCTCAAAAGGCTTCAAAGTCGTTTTTGAGGGAGGTAAAAAGTCACAGTAGAGCTGTGGCAGTTGTTGTGACTGTTTGAAAAAACGTTTTTGTCTTTTATTATTCCATTTTGGGTATTAAGGGGTTAATCATTCATTTACAAGTGGGTGCAATGCTCTGCTAACTTGTTACATACACTGTAAAAATTTCGTTAGTGTAACTGCCTTTTTTCACTGTTATTTCAAATTTTGACAAAATTTGTGTTTCTTAAAGGTGCAGTAACGTTTTTTATATTGCTTGTAAACTTGTTTAAAGTGTTTTCCAAGCTTGCTAGTCTCATTGCTAGTCTGTTTAAATATGTCTGACACAGAGGAAACTACTTGTTCATTATGTTTGAAAGCCATGGTGGAGCCCCATAGGAGAATGTGTACTAAATGTATTGATTTCACCTTAAACAGTAAAGATCAGTCTTTAACTATAAAAGAAATATCACCAGAAGATTCTGACGAGGGGGAAGTTATGCCGACTAACTCTCCCCACGTGTCAGACCCTTCGCCTCCCGCTCAGGGGATGCACGCTAATATGGCGCCAATTACATCAGGGACGCCCATAGCGATTACCTTGCAGGACATGGCTGCAATCATGAATAATACCCTGTCAGAGGTATTATCCAGGTTGCCTGAATTAAGAGGCAAGCGCGATTGCTCTGGGGTTAGGAGAAATACAGAGCGCGCAGATGCTGTAAGGGCCATGTCTGATACTGTGTCACAATATGCAGATCATGAGGACGGAGAGCTTCAGTCTGTGGGTGACATCTCTGATTCGGGGAAACCTGATTCAGAGATTTCTAATTTTAAATTTAAGCTTGAGAACCTCCGTGTGTTGCTTGGGGAGGTATTAGCTGCTCTGAATGACTGTAACACAGTTGCAGTACCAGAGAAATTGTGTAGGCTGGATAAATACTATGCGGTGCCGGTGTGTACTGATGTTTTTCCTATATCTAAAAGGCTTACAGAAATTATTAGCAAGGAGTGGGATAGACCGGGTGTGCCTTTTTCCCCACCTTCTATATTTAGAAAAATGTTTCCAATAGACGCCACTACATGGGACTTATGGCAGACGGTCCCTAAGGTGGAGGGAGCAGTTTCTACTTTAGCAAAGCGTACTACTATCCCGGTTGAGGACAGTTGTGCTTTTTCAGATCCAATGGATAAAAAACTGGAGGGTTACCTTAAGAAAATGTTTATTCAACAAGGTTTTATTTTACAGCCCCTTGCATGCATTGCACCTGTCACGGCCGCGGCGGCATTCAGGTTTGAGGCCCTGGAAGAGGCCATCCATACAGCTCCATTAACTGAAATTATTGACAAGCTTAGAACACTTAAGCTAGCTAACTCATTTGTTTCTGATGCCATTGTTCATTTGACTAAACTAACGGCTAAGAATTCCGGATTCGCCATCCAAGCGCGTAGGGTGCTATGGCTTAAATCCTGGTCAGCTGACGTGACTTCGAATTCTAAATTACTCAACATTCCTTTCAAGGGGCAGACCTTATTCGGGCCTGGTTTGAAGGAAATTATTGCTGACATTACTGGAGGTAAGGGTCACACCCTTCCTCAGGACAGGGCCAAAGCAAAGGCCAAACAGTCTAATTTTCGTGCCTTTCGAAATTTCAAGGCAGGTGCAGCATCAACTTCCTCCGCTTCAAAACAAGAGGGAACTTTTGCTCAATCTAAGCAGGCCTGGAAACCTAACCAGTCCTGGAACAAAGGCAAGCAGGCCAGGAAGCCTGCTGCTGCCTCTAAGACAACATGAAGGAACGGCCCCCTATCCGGCGACGGATCTAGTAGGGGGCAGAATTCCTCTCTTCGCCCAGGCGTGGGCAAGAGATGTTCAGGATCCCTGGGCGTTGCAGATCATATCTCAGGGATATCTTCTGGGCTTCCCCTCCACAAGGGAGATTTCATCTTTCAAGGCTATCTGCAAATCAGATAAAGAAAGAGGTATTCCTACGCTGTGTGCAAGACCTCCTAGTTATGGGAGTGATCCATCCAGTTCCGTGGACGGAACAAGGACAGGGTTTTTATTCGAATCTGTTTGTGGTTCCCAAAAAAGAGGGAACCTTCAGACCAATTTTGGATCTAAAGATCTTAAACAAATTCCTCAGAGTTCCATCTTTCAAAATGGAAACTATTCGGACCATCCTACCCATGATCCAAGAAGGTCAGTACATGACCACAGTGGACTTAAAGGATGCCTACCTTCACATACCGATTCACAAAGATCATCATCGGTTTCTAAGGTTTGCCTTTCTGGACAGGCATTACCGATTTGTAGCTCTTCCCTTCGGGTTGGCTACAGCCCAGAGAATCTTTACAAAGTTTCTGGGCTCACTTCTGGCGGTTCTAAGACCGCGAGGCATAGCGGTGGCTCCGTATCTAGAGGACATCCTGATACAGGCGTCAAGCTTTCAAGTTGCCAAGTCTCATACAGAGATAGTTCTGGCATTCCTGAGGTCGCACGGGTGGAAAGTGAACGAGGAAAAGAGTTCTCTGTCCCCACTCACAAGAGTCTCCTTCTTAGGGACTCTTATAGATTCTGTAGAAATGAAAATTTACCTGACGGAGTCCAGGTTATCAGTGGAGGATAAATAGGAGCGCCTAGGGCTTAGGTATAAACAGGAATCACACTATGATTAAAAATACATTAATTTATTACACCATCTCAATATAAACAAAAATATTAAAATATTAAAATGAATACGACCATTGATTGGACCAAGTTACTAGGACCCTTGTTACAGGATCTTAGCTTAATTGGATCAGTTTCTCTTCTGGTTGTAACAGATATAGAAATTAAAACAGGTGCTGTGCTTAATCGCAATGAGAAATTAAAACAATACTGTGCTTGATCTCAATAGTAAATTAACTTAGCTTAGTTACACAACATATAGTACATATAATTGTGACAAGATAGTGAAAATCTGTGATTAAAATGCTAATGTGAAAAACTGTGATCAAAAAATATTTGTACCAAACAAAAAAGTGGTAGAAAAGTTCAAAAGATATACAAATAGTCAAAAAATCGAAAAATCAAAAGATGAAAAAATAAAAGACAAAACCGGTTTGTCAAAAAAGTGAATTATAAATATGTTTGTGTGCTTAAAAAGTTCTGTGATAAATTATGTCACAATAGTGTTAGTGATTCTAATCAATTCTACAATCAACCATAATACAGACTCCTAATAGGAAAAGAATCTCATATAATATGCTATGATATTGGCCCAAAAAAAACAAATCAAAAACAATATAGTAACAATATTCTCGTTACCAATTTAGGGCTAAACGAATTGCAATGATGCTGGCAAAAACTTACAAATATGTCAATGAATTATTAAAAAATAAAAAATGTTAAATATGAAATATACAAAATATTAAAAAATACAGATTCTATAAAATGTCCAAGTGATTAGTCCAATTGGAAATAATCCAAACTGTGGGAAACTGTTGGAAGAAAATAAAAACAATATCCTTAGAGGCTGTCCTGATCCAGAATCCTAGTCTTTACAACATGGACCTGAAAACAAAAACAGAAAAAATCCTCACATAAAGGGCCTATAGGATAAAGTCTAATGGTAATCAAACTTACCCCAAAAGCCAAAAAGTCCTGGTACTGATGAAGCCTCACAAATCTCTACGCGTTTCGGCCCTGCAGCGGAGCCTTTCTCAAGATATAATGAGGCTATGATATGACTAAACTTATATACCCCATGTTTGGGGAGTTTCTAAATCAAATTGCGCCAAATTTCGAATTCTGGCGGTAAAAATTGCCGCCAAACGCTTACCGCGTCACTTCCCCGCTAAACCGGATATCCGCTTGCCAGATACTTCCGGTTGCGTCATTTCCGGTAGCTGCGGCCGACTTCCGGTTTATTGTACTTCCGGCGGACGCGCTACCATTTTGGATATTGGCAAAAAATCTATTGGCAAAAAATTATGTTATCGGTTAACCGGCTGGATATTATATTCTATAGAAGAAAAAAGGGGGATATGAAGATTGTTTCTATATTTAAATTTGAGCTAGATTTTAGGCTCATGGATACCAGGATACACAGGATTCGGACACAATATTAATTACATCGATACACTGTATAGTGAAGGGCTTATAAAATACTATGCTTAATTGGATTACCAAATGGGAATATATGTAGGTATCTGGGATCATAATAAAGTGATTGATGAAGGTAGGATTAACATAAAAACCTCAATTATAACTTAATCAGTATCAACCTCTCAATTATTCACACTAGTGGTTATTCATGGAAGGCAAGAGAACAATTTAACAAATATTCTAGACAGTTGGATAGAACACAACCGATATCATTAGGATGTGGATTATCATACTTGTTGGGTATCTAACACCATGATCGACCTTTGTATACAGATTAAAATATATATACATATATATATATATATATCTGATGATAAAAACATTAGGTTCAATTCATATTTTATAGAAGACTCAGGATTCGATAGCTTCATGATGATATGTGTGGCACTATTGACTAAAAAGACATGCGGTACTGGGTTCATATAAAAAACCAATTTAAAGGGAATGTCAGTTTTAGGGGATAACTTTGGGATACCGGTGTGGGGGGATGCCTTTTGTGCTATTGGAATAGATGTACTATTTCAAAACTGGCATTATGTCCTTTTGGATCGATGCAGTCTAAGTTGAATATCCACTTCGATTCTATCTTCAACAATTTACTTTCCATATTCCCACCCCTCCAATCTTTATTTAGTTTACAAATCCCCATGAATCTGAAACTTTTGTTATTTCCCCCATGTATTTCTTTAAAATGTTTGTAGAGAGGCAAGTCTATTTTACCCCATTTTATCTGTAGTAAATGTTTGCGGATTCTATCCTTCAATTTTCTGGTGGTCTGTCCGACATATTGCATACCACAACCGCATTCAATTAGTTAAACCACAAACTTGTCTGTACATCTGATGGTTTGTTTAACTTGGAATACTTCATTAGTTACTTTAGATTTCAGGCAGTTACTCTTGATACCATGTTGACATGCCTTACATAAGTGGCACGGATAGAAACCGCAGAGTTTCTTGCCTACAACTCCTAAAGAATTATTCATATTAGTATTGCACTTCGGGATGCTTGGAGCCAATGTGGACTTTAAATTCTCCACCTTTCTATAAATGAAGTGGGGTCGTTCAGATAGATGTTCCCCTATAATATCATCATCCTTGAGAAGGTGCCAGTGTCTTTTCACTATGTCCTCTATTGTTTTTTTCCTCCCATTATACTGGGTAATAAAAGGGACCTTGAGACTTTCATCTGGTCCTGTGTTTTGTTTGATTTTGTATTCGAGAAGGGTTTCTCTTTTCATGTTGTTCACATCATGTATGTTTGTATCTATATGTGATTCATTATAACCCCTTTCAAGGAACCTGTCCTTAAGTATTTGAGACTGTTTGGTCCAGGTATCTTCCTTATCCTCATAAGCTGCCCCTTTGGAATATTAGATATCCATTTATTATGGTGACAGCTTGAATGGTGGATATAGTTATTGGAATCGACTTCCTTGAAGTGTGTTGAGGTCTCAATTCTCCCATCCCCGACTCTGATATCCAGATCTAGGAAGACAATGTGGTCCTTGCTGATGGTGTTCGTAAACTTTAGATTGGATTGGTTTTCATTCATTATCCTTAATGTATGTTCCAAGTCTTCTTGACTTCCTTTCCAAATGATTAGAAGATCGTCTATATATCTTTTATAGAGAACCAGGTCCGCGCCCGCTGGGCAAGACTCCCAAAAGATGGTTTCCCATCTGCCCATATAGAGATTGGCGTAACTGGGCGCGAACCTGGTCCCCATGGCGGTCCCACATACCTGACGGTAAAAGACCCCATCCCAACAGAAATAGTTATGCTTTAGGATGTAGTCTATTCCGTCTAATATGAATCTTCTCTGAGGTTCAGGCATGCTTTCATCTTTGTCCAGATAATTTCTGATGGATTCTAAACCTTCATCATGTGGTATAGAAGTATACAGTGATGTTACATCGCTGGTGACCATTATATAGGTGTCATCCCATTCCATGTTCTTTAGTAAATTCAAAACTTCGGAGGAGTCTCTTAAATAGGAGGATAGTGTTCTTACATAAGGTTGCAATTGTTTATCGATGTATTCAGATAAATTGCTTGAGAGTGATCCTATACCTGATATAATTGGTCTCCCAGGGGGGTTGACTAGGCTCTTGTGGATCTTGGGTAGATGGTAGAATACAGGTATCTTAGGATGTTTATTAATTAGATATCTGTATTCCTTGTCATTCAGTATGCCCATTTCATTTGCTTCAGCCAATAGATCATCCAAAGTAGTTTTGTAATGGCCCGTGGGATCTGAGTTCAAGATTTCATACGTCTCCTTATCATCAAGGATCCTCTTGGACTCTCTCCAATAGTCCGTTTTGTTCATCAGGACTACCCCACCTCCCTTGTCGGCCGATTTAATCACAAGGTCTTTGTTCTTTTCCAGTTTTGAAATTGTCTGTAGTTGTTTGGCATTCACATTTCTTTTGTGTGCCTTAGTGGAACTCAATTTCTTGATGTCGTTACACACCATAGCTTCAAAAGCCTCGATAGCAGGACCCTTACAATGGGTGGGATAAAAGTTGGACTTGGGTTTCAAATTTGAGTGCTTGAAGTGATTCTCATTAGTCGGTCTTGGTGCGGTGGTAATGCTTCTTTCTATTGTTGATTTCAGAAAGTACCTTTTGAGAGTGAGTTTGCGAACAAACTCTTTTGTATTCAGGTACGTTTGAAACTTGTTTAATCCTTTCGATGGAGCATAGGAAAGACCTAGTCCCAATACTGAGAGTTCGTCTGAATTGAGGTTCGTATCACTCAAATTGAAAATCCCTTTTAATTCTTCAGCCGGTCCTGGAACAAAGGCAAGCAGGCCAGGAAGCCTGCTGCTGCCTCTAAGACAGCATGAAGGAACGGCCCCCTATCCGGCGACGGATCTAGTAGGGGGCAGAATTCCTCTCTTCGCCCAGGCGTGGGCAAGAGATGTTCAGGATCCCTGGGCGTTGCAGATCATATCTCAGGGATATCTTCTGGACTTCAAAGCTTCCCCTCCACAAGGGAGATTTCATCTTTCAAGGCTATCTGCAAATCAGATAAAGAAAGAGGCATTCCTATGCTGTGTGCAAGACCTCCTAGTTATGGGAGTGATCCATCCAGTTCCGCGGACGGAAGAAGGACAGGGTTTTTATTCAAATCTGTTTGTGGTTCCCAAAAAAGAGGGAACCTTCAGACCAATTTTGGATCTAAAGATCTTAAACAAATTCCTCAGAGTTCCATCTTTCAAAATGGAAACTATTCGGACCATCCTACCCATGATCCAAGAAGGTCAGTACATGACCACAGTGGACTTAAAGGATGCCTACCTTCACATACCGATTCACAAAGATCATCATCGGTTTCTAAGGTTTGCCTTTCTGGACAGGCATTACCAATTTGTAGCTCTTCCCTTCGGGTTGGCTACAGCCCCGAGAATCATTACAAAGGTTCTGGGCTCACTTCTGGCTGTTCTAAGACCGCGAGGCATATCGGTGGCTCCGTATCTAGACGACATCCTGATACAGGCGTCAAGCTTTCAAGTTGCCAAGTCTCATACAGAGATAGTTCTGGCATTCCTGAGGTCGCACAAGGTGGAAAGTGAACGAGGAAAAGAGTTCTCTGTCCCCACTCACAAGAGTCTCCTTCTTAGGGACTCTTATAGATTCTGTAGAAATGAAAATTTACCTGACGGAGTCCAGGTTATCAAAACTTCTAAATGCTTGCCGTGTTCTTCACTCCATTCAGCGCCCTTCGGTAGCTCAGTGTATGGAGGTAATCGGCTTAATGGTAGCGGCAATGGACATAGTGCCATTTGCGCGCCTTCATCTCAGACCGCTGCAATTATGCATGCTGAGTCAGTGGAATGGGGATTACACAGATTTGTCCCCTCTGCTAAATCTGGATCAAGAGACCAGAGATTCTCTTCTCTGGTGGTTGTCTCAGGTACACCTGTCCAAGGGTATGACCTTTCGCAGGCCAGATTGGAAATTTGTAACAACAGATGCCAGCCTTATAGGTTGGGGTACATTCTGGAATTCCCTGAAGGCACAGGGATCGTGGACTCAGGAGGAGAAACTCCTTCCAATATATATTCTGGAGTTAAGAGCGATATTCAATGCTCTTCTGGGTTGGCCTCAGTTAGCAACACTGAGGTTCATCAGATTTCAGTCGGACAACATCACGACTGTGGCTTACATCAGCCATCAAGGGGGAACCAGGAGTTCCCTAGCAATGTTAGAAGTCTCAAAAAAAAATCGCTGGGCAGAGTACCACTCTTGCCACCTGTTAGCAATCCATATCCCAGGCGTGGAGAACTGGGAGGCGGATTTTCTAAGTCGTCAGACTTTCCATCCGGGGGAGTGGGAACTCCATCCGGAGGTGTTTGCTCAATTGATTCATCATTGGGGCAAACCAGAGTTGGATCTCATGGCGTCTCGCCAGAACGCCAAGCTTCCTTGTTACAGATCCAGGTCCAGGGACCCAGAAGCGACGCTGATAGATGCTCTAGCAGCGACTTGGTTCTTCAACCTGGCTTATGTGTTTCCACCATTTCCTCTGCTCCCTCGACTGATTGCCAAAATCAAACAGGAGAGAGCATCGGTGATTCTGATAGCGCCTGCGTGGCCACGCAGGACTTGGTATGCAGACCTAGTGTACATGTCATCCTTTCCACCATGGACTCTGCCTCTAAGACAGGACCTTCTGATACAAGGTCCTTTCAATCATCCAAATCTAATTTCTCTGAGACTGACTGCATGGAGATTGAACGCTTGATTCTATCAAAGCATGGCTTCTCAGAGTCAGTCATTGATACTTTAGTACAGGCACGAAAGCCTGTTACCAGGAAAATCTACCACAAGATATGGAGTAAATATCTTTATTGGTGTGAATCCAAGAATTACTCATGGAGTAAGGTTAGGATTCCTAGAATATTGTCTTTTCTCCAAGAGGGCTTGGACAAAGGATTATCAGCCAGTTCCTTAAAGGGACAGATTTCTGCTGTGTCTATTCTTTTGCACAAGCGTCTGGCAGAGGTTCCAGACGTCCAGGCATTTTGCCAGGCTTTGGTTAGAATTAAGTCTGTGTTTAAACCTGTTGCTCCCCCGTGGAGCTTAAACTTGGTTCTTAAGGTTCTTCAAGGAGTTCCGTTTGAACCCCTTCATTCCATTGATATTAAACTTTTATCTTGGAAAGTTCTATTTTTGATGGCTATTTCCTCGGCTCGGAGAGTCTCTGAGCTATCTGCCTTACAATGTGATTCTCCTTATCTGATTTTTCATGCAGATAAGGTAGTTCTGCGTACCAAACCTGGGTTTTTACCTAAGGAGGTTTCTAACAAGAATATCAATCAAGAGATTTTTGTTCCATCATTGTGTCCTAATCCTTCTTCAAAGAAGGAACGTCTTTTACATAATCTGGACGTAGTCCGTGCCTTGAAGTTTTACTTACAAGCTACTAAGGATTTTCGTCAAACATCTTCCCTGTTTGTCGTTTACTCTGGACAGAGGAGAGGTCAAAAAGCTTCGGCAACCTCTCTTTCCTTTTGGCTTTGGAGCGTAATACGCCTAGCCTATGAGACTGCTGGACAGCAGCCCCCTGAAAGGATTACAGCTCATTCTACTAGAGCTGTGGCTTCCACCTGGGCCTTTAAAAATGAGGCCTCTGTTGAACAGATTTGCAAGGCCGCGACTTGGTCTTCGCTTCACACCTTTTCCAAATTTTACAAATTTGATACTTTTGCTTCTTCGGAGGCTGTTTTTGGGAGAAAGGTTCTTCAGGCAGTGGTTCCTTCTGCTTAATCCTGCCTTGTCCCTCCCATCATCCGTGTACTTTAGCTTTGGTATTGGTATCCCACAAGTAATGGATGATCCGTGGACTGGATACACTTAACAAGAGAAAGCATAATTTATGCTTACCTGATAAATTTATTTCTCTTGTAGTGTATCCAGTCCACGGCCCGCCCTGTCCTTTTAAGGCAGGTCTAAATTTTAATTAAACTACAGTCACCACTGCACCCTATGGTTTCTCCTTTCTCTGTTTGTTTTCGGTCGAATGACTGGATATGACAGTTAGGGGAGGAGCTATATAGCAGCTCTGCTGTGGGTGATCCTCTTGCAACTTCCTGTTGGGAAGGAGAATATCCCACAAGTAATGGATGATCCGTGGACTGTATACACTACAAGAGAAATAAATTTATCAGGTAAGCAAAAATTATGTTTTTCATGTCGGGTTAGCGCACTTGAGAACATGCGATCGGGTTTGCCCATATGTGAATATGCGATCAGGTTAGCACATATGTGAATATGCAATCGGGTTAGTGCATATGAGAATATGAATTGGGTTAGCTTGCGAGTAGGGTTTTTTTCCAATTTTTTCTCCATTAAAAGGGACATAATACTCATATGCTAAATCACTTGAAACTGATGCAGTATAACTGTAAAAAGCTGACAGGAAAATATCACCTGAGCATCTCTATGTAAAAAAGGAAGATATTTTGCCTCACAATCTCCTCAGCTCAGCAGAGTAAGTTCTGCGTAAAAAGTTACACTTCACCTGCTCCCAGCTGCATGTAAAAATAAAAAAAAATGAAGAAATGAACAGCAGCCAATCAGCATCAGCATTGCTGAGGTCATGAACTCTTACTGTGATCTCATAAGATTTGACATAACTCTCATGAAATTTCATAGTAAGCTTCCTTTACCTGATTGGTGAAATAATATGAGAGTGCACGATGCTCATCCCTTCAGATGTCCCAGGACAGACACACTAAAATGCTGCTTAGAAATCCTTTACAATCGGAGGTGGCTACTGAGAAACTTTGGAGGTAAAATATCTTTCTTTTTTACATAGAGATGTTCAGGTGATATTTTCTAGTCAGCTTTTTACAGCTTTGCTGCATCACTTTCAAGTGTTTAAACATTTGGGTATTATGGCCCTTTAACTTCTGTTGGGGAATTCGGTATAGCGTGTGCAATATTCTAATTGCTCTAGAAGTAATCTGTTTGTGCTTGGCGGGTTAGCACGAGAGCGCAAAATTTTTACTTTCAACTCATAATATGAGCACAATCTGACGCGCGCAAAAAGTTTACTTCTAGTGCAATTAGCACTCTAGCATAAGAGCTAAATAGCGCTCCACTCGTAAACTGGTCCGTTAATAGTTCTTAACCATAAACTCACAGAGTAATCTCTCTGCTGGTCATCTCTCTCTCTCTCTCTCTCTCTCTCAGCCCTGCCTCTGCTTTTTAACTCTCTCTCTAATGTTCAACTGCTCTCTGAGGTTCAATTGCTCTCTCTCTGCAGATTAACTCTCTCACAAGACGACCATCCTCTGCAAATCAGACACCACTGAAAAAGTGTACAGACTTTTCCTGCCTTCTTTTACACGTGTCCACCACTGCAACAGGCAGGCAACTGTAATTGCCCAGTTGCAGATCTGCTAATAGCTGCAGATTTTGCATAACATATTGTTGTGATATACATAAAAATAATACCAGTGAGAGCATTACACATAAATGATAATAAATGAAACAAGTAAACAGTCATGATTAAAGGGACAGTTTACTCAAAAATTTTCTCCCCTTTAATTTGTTCCCAATGATCCACTTTACCTGCTGGAGTGTATTAAATTGTTTACAAGTAGCTCCTTTACCCTTATATTGGCATTTGAAATTGTTAATTTAGCATGTGGTATCCCCACCTATTCTGAAACTTTGTGGCCGCGCGTACCAGCTATAGATAAGCTTTGTAAACACAGCCAGCAGAAGAAATTACACTCCCAGTGGGATATAGCAGAGATAAGGTAATAAAATGTTGATTTTCCATTGTTCTCTCAAAGTACTGGTGATTGTTTTAAGGACAGATATAAGATAAAGAAGAAGGTATATGTGCACAATGTGATACAGTAATGAGATCTGATTATACCTACAAGCTCAACCCATTTTATTAGGTTGTGGCTTCAAAACACAAAATCAGAGCTTTAATATACACAAATAAGCCTTAAAAAGCTAATTTTCATACATTTTTTACTCTGCAGTTGGTAAAAAAAGCAATTGTAAACACATTAAGGGAAAAACTATTTTACATTATACTGTCCCTTTAAAGAAACGGGACATCCCTTAAAGAAGTTCTTGGGACAAAGAGACAGTGAAACAGGATGTCTGATCACCCTATCTTAAACTAATTTTCCTGAACTGAGATTAAAAGCCAATCAAGCAATAAAACTGACTTTCTTATCCGCCAGCAAGCTTCTAGACAACTAACTTTTTAATGCAAAGAAATGTTTTTTAATTTTTATATATATATTTTTTATTATAAAGCAGAGGACCCAAATTACCCTATAACTGGTTCAGATATAAACCAATAAATCAAAGATCTGAAGCTTATTAAGTCACTGGGACTTAGTAGATAAGTAAGTACCTTCTCTTTGTGTCAGTAAAGGCCAATTCAATTATTAAATATTGACAAGAGCTGTATTTTATAATAACAGTGACACATTTAGCCCCTTCACTGAGTACAATCATCAAGCAGAGTTCATTCAGAAAGGTCAAGATTCCAAACTTTCTAATACATATTAGTTAAGAGTCATATTCCTGTCAAGTCTGGGTGTCAGTGTCAATTTGATCGCTCTCTCTTTTTTTTCGCTTTCAAACTGGATTTCATTTGTGTCTGTTGGAAGTTCATTTCTGTAACTTACTATGGGTAAGACAGTCCAGTTCACAATGCTTTTATGGGCTTTTATAGTGCTTCTTCTGCAAGGATTGAGTTTTGCCTATTTAAAATATTTAATGTTACTAATAATAATATTTTCTTTAATTATCAATACACCACTAATGCAATTAGATCACATACAAAAATACATGGATTACAAATAGGTGAACAAAATCAGAAAATTGCTTATTTTTGAGACAATATTTTTTTTTAATCTTTTTAATCTTAAAGAGACATTAAACCTTTTTTTTTCTTTGTGATTGAGATAGAACATACAATTTTAAATGACATTCCAATTTACTTATTTTATCAAATGTACTTCATTCTGTTGGTATCCTTTGTTGTTGAAGAAACTGCACTAGTGGGAACCAGCTGAACAATGGGGTGAGTTAATGACAGGGGCATATATGTGCAACAACCAATCAGAAGCTAGATCCCAGTAGTGCATTACTGCTCCTGATCCTACCTAGGTATGCTTTTTAACCAAGGATACCAACAGAACAAAGTAAAATGGAAAGTTGTTTAAAATGACACGCTCTATCTGAATCATGAAAGTTGAAAGGCAAATAGTAACTACTTAGGTGTTCATATTTACCTATAGTTAAAGGGACATTACACGCTAGATTTTTCTTTGCATAAATGTTTTGTAGATGATCCATTTATAAAGCCTATACAGTTTTGCTTATTTTTTAAATAACTTTGCGCTGATTTTCAGACTCCTAACCAAGCCCCAAAGTTTTAGGAGAATACTGATGTATGCCTACTCCAGCTTGCTCCTGTTTGTGTAAAGAGTCTTTTCATATGCAGAGTATGGGGGAGAGTGTCTGTTTTTTTTGCTATAGAACCACTTTCAGTGGGTGTTCCAGCTAACCTTTTCAACAGTGCTAGACTGGGAGCTTCTAAGTACATTTTTAAACAGTTTATACTGTAGATTTAGATCAGTATCTGTGCATATTATTCTTTATAGTAGTGTCTATTACATGCAGTTAAATGAAAATGGGTGTATAATGTCCCTTTACCAAAATTTCACAGTGTGCAGTATTCCTTCTGTTGATCAGCACAATAATGTAGAGGGTAGGGTTGCCATCTCGGCCATGTTTTCTTGGACACTTATGAGTTATACATGCTGCAAGGTGGGCAGATAGGAACATGAATTTCAGCCCTGGACAGCACACAAATAGTGACACTGAGCAGCACTATTCATATTCCTCTCTGCACACCCTGCAGCATGTATAACTCATAAGTGTCCAGGAAAACATGGGCAAGGTGGCAACTCTAGTTGAGGGACATGTGACCCTTTATGATTCAGTGGTGCCTGATTACAATTGATTTACTACAGTGGAGGCTTATACTCAGAGGCGTAACTCGAAACCACAGGGCCCAGGTGCAAGAATCTAAGAAGAACCCCCCCCCCAAAAAAAAAAAAAGTGAATTTGATACATATCTTTTTTTTTTTTTTTTTTTTTTTTTAAATTTAACACAGAAAAAAAATGTGAATCAGATTACATGTCTGCAAAAGGAGGTACTCTGTGCCCACAGTCTGTGAGATGGTCTGACCCCCTATTACTGTATATAGTGACACTGTTTAACCCACCAGTACTGTATATAGTGAGTCAGTGACACAGTCTGTAATCTGCCGGTGAGATGGCTGGCCTGACCCTACCCGCCCCAGTACTTTATAAAGTGACCACAGTAGTCTGTGACATGGTCCAGCCCCCCGTACTGTATATAGTGGTACTGTATAGACTGACACTGTTTACTCCCCGCCCCCCCATGCTGTAGATAGTAACAAGGTCTGTAATTTGCTGGTTCCACAAACATGCACACACACACATGCATAAATACACACACAGTCACATACATATATACATACTTAACACACACACATAAACAACAATGGGTAAAACAGAAACACTAGCCCCTGTAGTCAGAGACACTAGTGAAGCATCATGTCACACTCACATGATATCAGTGCAGGCAGTGGCAGGTCAATGTTTTTTATTGTAAAAAAAATATATATTTTTTTTTAAGCTGCGCCCCCAGCCTTGGGGGCCCAGTCGCAATTGCAACCTCTGCACCCCCTGTAGTTACGCCCCTGCTTATACTGTATATTCTGGGGACGGACAGATAAATGCAATATACAATGGCTCCCAATGATCCATTTCACCTGCTAGAGTGCATTAAATTGTTTACAATTTTTTCTCTCTTTTTCACTTTACAATTTTCACTGAACATTAGTTTTTCCCCACTAAGTCCTAGATTACAAGTGGCGCAGTATATATATTTTTTGCATAAGCGAAAACTCTGCTTGTATTTTAATTTTTGTGCTTTTTGGGTTGCGTTTGTATTACAAGTAAAAAAAAATCAATTATAACATTTTTATAACATTTTTATATACATACAAATACACCTTTAGCAATGTATATGTATGTGCCTCAATGTTTAAAGGGACAGTAAACCTCAAAAATAATGTTATATAATTATGCACATAGTGCAGAATTATATAACATTATATTAGCCTTATCTGTATAAAATGTAATATTCCCTTTTTAATTTTAAAAAAACTCGGCTGTTTTACAGACCCGCTCTCTGCTGAGCGGGTCTGTTTTATTCACACAGCGCATCGGGCCAGCTGTATAGTCACAGCCCGGCCCGACCGCGCCATAAAACAAAGTGCAGCTCGCTCCTGCTGTCAGACCGGGCTGTGACTATACAGCTGGCCCGATGCGCTGTGTGAATAAAACAGACCAGCTCAGCAGAGACAGAGAGCAGAGAGCGGGTCTGTAAAACAGCCGAGTTTTTTTAAAATTAAAAGGTAATATTACATTTTATACAGATAAGGCTAATATAATGTTATATAATTCTGCACTATGTGCAGAATTATATAACATTATTTTTAAGGTGTACTGACACTTTAAGCCATTTGCCTGCCCATATCTTTGAGCCCTTATAACTTTTTTGTGCACTATTTTTTTTAAATAATATTATTAGACAGTGTTAATATGAGTGTAACTGTACTTTGTAATGTATTTTTGAAGTGTTATGTGCAACTTTTAGTTTGGGAAAACAGTTAACCACAGCTCTGAGATCGCGGAAAGGATTGAAGGGTAAAGGGCGATTGCCCTAGTGCAATCGCAATTTCATTCCACTTTAATATCAACTTAATGAAAATGGCTTGCCAAAACACAATTGCACTAGCGCAAAGCCATTGCGCCTCACTTGTAATCTAACCCTATATTTCCATGAAAACAATATTTAGACACAACATCTATTTATTTTCCTGTTAAAACTACCACTTATGAAAATACCAATACTGCAATACTGGCTGTAGAAAAGCCAAATTAAACAAAAGACAGTTGCAGAAGTGTAGGTGGGATGGGAGAGCAAACTATTTAAAAGAGTTTTTCTGCAGCAAATTTAAATACAATAAACTTGTATCCGCTCCTTGCCTGAGTAGCTTGTCCCTTTAAAAGGACTCAAAAATATTTATATTTGATCTAAAAAAGATGTTCCTGTGCTTAATAAACCAATCTTTCAAGTCCTTATCAGCCAGTGGGCAATAGAGTCTGATGACTCAGATGTACACAGCAATAAAATTCCTTATTATTATTATCTTTACTTTTAAATTATTTTACTTAACCTGCTGCTGTTTCATATACAGGAAAGAAAACTTAAGTAATACTGTATATCCCTGTAAGAAAGCACACTTTCTATTTGCCTACCAATGGTCATTCATATTTGTGCATATTTTGGACAAGTAAAATAAAAAAAAAAGTCTTACAAATTGCAATGCTTGTTATAAAAGAACTGTGATTTTCAAACATTGGAACTCACTTCATGTTTCAGAGATCATCTTTCCAACCAACAGGGTTAGCAGCACAGATCAATAATTAGATGGTGGGAACATTAATACGGTCCTTAAGTAAGTAAATGTCCCATTTCGCTTACATTTTCTCATATACAGGTTTATTATATATTTTAGCAAATACTTTGGCTGCACAGTGCAGCATTAGGAATTAGTGGTTTGGTTATGTTGCTAATTATGTTTTTTTTTTAATGTTCTTATGCAATCTGAACAATATTAAAGTGGACCTTTATTAAAGATACTAAATTGTATAAAAGAGCACTGCCCTCATAAAAATAGGGTCACAGGTGGAATGTAACAGGGCTAATATGAAGGGTAATGGAAAAATCCACTATTTGTGTTCTCTGCTTAAATGTCATGGTTCAGTAAATGGATTTCTCTACTTACATAGGAGTGTGCTTCTACATTAGTCTAGCAGCAATTAGTGAGAAGAGGATGCTCTGCAAATTGGCTCAGCGAACTGTATAGTTCATCCCTTTTTATTGTATAAAACAGAACAAAATTGTTCCTAATCAATCCACTTCAGCCTGCGGTCTAAAAATGATTTGCTATACCTTTCTGCACAGAGCACTTCTAAAATGTTTTCCTTGAATTAACCAATAGGGAGGGGTCATGCTTAGCAAAAAGTAGATCCTATGGGTAGAAGCGTTATCCTTATATCTATAATGAGATGGTATTATCCTGTGAGGGTTCTTGGCAAATTGATTAATGCTTTTAAAATAATTAGTCCATATTTCACGTGCAATGCTGCATTCTCACTTAAATAACAGATATTATACTTGATGACTATAATTCTAATTTCTAAACTACCTCCTGTCCTTGATATCCAAGAGTTTATTAATTCCTGATCCTTTTGTGTTTAATAGCCTTTTAATAATCTAATTAATAGAGCTTGGTGAATTTACAGACTTCATTTGTTATAAATGTGACAAATGTGGTTAAAGATGCTTGCTACCCTTTGTTATGAGATCTGATTACAAGCAAGACACTAGATGAGATTAAAATAGTCTTTTTTTTTTATTTAGCTTTAATTTTATTTAGTTTGTGACTGCAAAGAATGACTGTCTTCAAGGATATCACTATATATATGTGTATATTTAAATGGTGCACGTCCCTGAGGAAAATGGTAAAAATATATCAGCTTTCTTTCACAACTTTTTTCTTTGTGAGGTATTTTGCATTTTTAAGAAATGATTTCTGTGTTGTGTTTATGGAATATACAAACATCTAGAACATTTTAATGACAAAAGATTTTATAAAAATTTTATGTGACTTGTTGGCCCAGTCTACATTTCAGAGGTTGCTGCAAAATCTTGTCACCCATACAAAACATCATTATTGCACTTTCAATTAATATTTTACTAGATTTAGATGCAGCAGTGATTTACTAATTCTGATTATGTTTTGAAAGTCTCTGAGTTACTTTAATAAAATAAAATTATGCTTTTGTATATTTCTTTGTATATTTTACAAATTACACTGCACTTTGCATTGTCTAAATACACGGCTGTATATATAATAAAATACAAAATGGAAAGTATTGGAATACAACTTAATCTGAAGTGTAAAGTAATATGAATTATAAAGCACAAAGTGTAAATGCAGCAGAACTCTAATGTCATGCAGTGCTATATTTCACTGGGCTTTTCTCTCCTTAAGACACAGAAATGCAAGGAATGACCCTTGGAGAAGTATAGAAAAGTCTGCCTTTTTAAAATTTTGCTAAGGATATCACAATGCTGGTCATCATTTTATGTGATCAGGTCTGAACGGACAGGTTTATATCATAAGGCTGTTATAGAGATGACAGAATATTTTCAAGTAATGTGCCTCTTTAACAAAAGGATTATAGTCCCTAAAAAGGGCATCTGTTTATTTTTTTAGGCTGCCCATAATGCGTCTAAATTTGGATTGGCTTAATTTAGATTGGATGAACACACAAAAAATTAAGTATAACCAGTGTATTTACAACTTTATTCAAACTAAAACTGAAATAAAAAAAAAACAGCAGCAAATATGATAAATATAAGAATATAACATGAAATCAATGTTTATTATGGGTTATTAATTAAAATAGGAGAGCTTTGGTAAACATTTCTTCAGACCCCCTCTCCCCAAAGGTGCACTTTTGAAGTAAAAAAACAATGCTTTATTGCAAACAATAAAAATCAGCAACAAAATACATGAATTTCCAAAACTTACAATCAGAATTACATGGAAAAATAAAATTGGCTGATCTGACTGGTTTCGGTCAATCAGACTGTACTCATAGACTTAACTTTCATAAGCAGAGCCTCAGTTTAAAAACTTTATAAACTAATGTGACTGATTAAAAACTATTAGTACCATTTTAAATTTTAAGACACTAAAAACATTACAAATTGTAAAAAGTTAATCAGGGGCGGGTCCACAGTTGGTGAGGCCTTAGGCAAAATTAAAATATGAAGTTTTTCTTATGTTTAATTTTTATTACCTTTCAAGTACTATACTGTACTGCACTGTATACCTGGTTGTGTACAATACCTTTTCCACTTTTTTTCTTTTCTCCTTTCCTTTTCTTTTTCGATAATAATTTATGTTTTGCTATTCCATTGTACTAAATAAATCTCTCAATAATAATGCAAGGAAAAGAGAAAGAAAAAAATAGCAAGATAAAAAGAGAGCATGGTGAGAGAGTGGAGGGGTAAACAGAGAGAAAGAAGGAATCATTGAAAAAAGAGGTGGAAGGATGAGAGAGGAGAGAGATAAGAGAGATAATGTGAAGTAGAGATAAGAAGCAGTGGAAAAAGAACAAAGAGAATGTTTAAAGAAGGGACAGAGAGAAGACAGAGTGGACAGAAAAGGGAGAGAGAGGGGGAAACAAAGATGAGAGAAAGCAGGGAAAAGTGAGAGAACAACACGAGAGGACAGAGTAGAGTCTATAGGAGAGAATGCAGAGAGTGGAAAGAAAAACAAGGAATAACAAGAGAGGGGGAGAGAGAGGAAGGAGAAAATGGAAAGATAGCGCAGAGAAAAGAAACAACAGGGAGAGAGGAGGGAGAGTGGGAGAAAGGTTAGAGAGAGATTGAAGTGAGGAGAGGGGGAAAGAGATTTAAAAGAGAGAAAAAAGAAGAGAGGGGAAGTAGTAAGATAAAGGTTAGGAAAGAAAGTGAAGTTAATGATACAGATTAGAGAAAGTGGAGTGAGAGAGAGAAAGACAAAGAGAGGGAAATAGAGGAGAGAGAGAATAGGAAAAGAGAGAAAAGAGGGGAGTAAGAGAGAATATGAGTAAAGAAAGAAGAAAATCAGAGGGGAGAGTGTGAGAGAAGGGACAGAGGAGAGAGAGAGAGAGAGAGAGAGAGAGAGAGAGAATATAAAAAAATGTTAATAGCAGCTTATCAGCTCTGGTTGCAGGGGTTGAAATGCTGTCCCCCTTTCCTTTTTACATATTTATTGTTGCCTGTGTCCCCTCTGCCTCCTGAGTATGCTGAAGCTGATAGCACCATCCAGGGGCAGGCAAAAGATGGAGGGAAGCGAGGAGTCTGCACTTGACAGCGAAAGAACTTGCAGTTGTGTAAGAGAATCTGAGGGTTAGAATATACCGCTGTGTCAGGAGAAAGTTGACGGGCAGGTCCATTATACTACCAAAAACGAATATCCCAGAGGCAGAACCCCCCAAAAATCCACATTCTATGCCTCTCTGCGTGGCCCCATCATGAGTGAGGCCTTTGGCGGTCACCTATTTGGGCTAACGCTAGGACTGCCTATGAATGTAATACATTGTTAAAGATGTCAAATTCTAAAAAAGGAACACCAAAAACAACAACAACAACGTATATATTTATAAACCCAAAGCAGGCATCATTACAATTTTTTTAACTCCTTTGCTTTAGTTATGTTATTAAATATTAATCCTATGATACACCAGGTACCACCCACCTGGGGGGGGGGTGTACAGAAGTCAGTGTACGTGTATACTCTTTGTGTTCCATGTATATTTTAACTATGCTTAAATAAAGATACAAGGTTTTATCGACTTTATTGCTATGCATTTATGTTTGTGATTTTCTCCTGCTACTGGCACTGTAAATAATTAATCATGTGCGTTGCTCCCACTGCTAATGAATTGCCTGGACAGAATCATGGGATGCAAGGGTTGTTGCCATCGTCTATGTAGGTGCAAATTGTGAGAGGCTGTTGATAGTATGGCTATGAAGGTATATGCTTACCAATGATAAGCTTCCATCAGCTCACACAGAGCTACTGGAGTGTGATAGGGAGGATTTATATAGCGTTATTTCCCACAAGTAAGTCAATTACCGTTTCTTGGCCCTATATGTTTACTCAGCTGATTGTTTGCATATGATATGATTCCGGTCCAGATTTGGAACTGCAGCTTATGTACCACCACTTGAGGCAGCTCTATATGCAATTTGGAGCTTTCTTTTGACCCCTAGTATTTTCCACATTTTGGTCATCACTTCGCTAGTGAAGTGTGTTCCCCGATCGGATTTGATTCTCTCGGGTAAACCAAATCTGGAAAACATGTGGTTGATGAGCAATGCTGCGCATGTTTCAGCACTGTTGTTAGGTGCACTGATGCACTCTACCCATTTAGTGAATAGGCATGTTACTGTCAACATGTATTTGTTACCTCTTGATGACCTAGTCACTGGACAAATAAAATCAATTTGTATATCTGACCATGGCATTACCATCCCCCTTTTCTGCAATGACGCTCTATGTGTTGGCACAGTGGGTTGGAACTGTGGACAGATTAAACAACCTTGACAGTAGGTTTGAACATCTTTCAACATGTGCGGCCAAAAGGCGTAATAACGCAATATTTCATACATTAATTTTACACCATGATGGCCAGATGTGGGAGCATCATGGGCATGTTGAAGCATGAGACCTCTGAACTTTGTAGGTACCACCCATTGCTGGATGCCAGTTTTGGAGGTTCTAATAAACAAACCATCCTGTAACTTGAATTGTGATTTGGATTTCATTCAGATTCTATGATCTTCCTTGCCAATTCCGTCCTCTTTTGAGATGGGGTTGCTTTCAGGATCTTCTATGTGTTTATAGAAGATAACTATAATGGGGTCTTATTTTTGACTAGTGATCAGGTCCTCACTAGGAGAATCCTGACTCCATTGTACCAGGTTAGGCTCTCTCTGTTGTTTAGCCTGGGTTCTGGTAATGACTTCTACCTGAATTGCAGCCATTAAGTAGTCAATATTAAAGGGACATTATACACTCATTTTTTCTTTGCAGAAATGTTTTGTAGATGATCTATTTATATAGCCCATAAAGTTTTTTTTAAAAAAAATAAATGTATAGTTTTGCTTATTTTTAAATAACATTGCTCTGATTTTCAGACTCCTAACCAAGCCCCAAAGTTTTATGTGAATACTGTCAGCTACCTTCTCCAGCTTGCTCCTGTTTGTGTAAAGGGTCTTTTCATATGCAAAAGAAGGGGGAGGGGGGAGTGTCTTATTTGCCACTTGCAGTGGGCTTTCCAGCTACCTTTTCAACAGAGCCAAACTGACAGCTTCTAAGTAAGTTTTTAAACAGTTTTATACTGGATTTTTATATAAGTATCTGTGCATCTTATTCTTTATAGTAGTGTCTATTACATGCAATTATATGAAAATGAGTGTATACTGTCCCTTTAAGGAGTTCTCCAGTTATGGCTCCTTGTTTGGCTAATAAATCTGCAAGATCATTGCCTTCCTACTCAGGACCTAGAACTCTGGAATGACCCTTGGTCTTCTTCCAGTGTATGGTTAACCCATTGGACACCACCAGATCAAATCAATCTCGCAGAACAACTTGCCATGTTTGACTGGTTTGTTGTTAGTTTTCTGCATGCCATTTCTTTTCCAAGTTGGTAGGTATTCAACAAAACTGTCACGCACATAATTTGAGTCAGTAATGATCACAAATTCATGAATATCTTGTTCAATAGCCATGTGTGACTGGATTCTTTTTGTTTTGCTTGTAGCAAATTTCTAAAGGCCAGCATTGTAAGGAAAGAGTCCAAGCTGTTATGCGGCTATTAGATACATTTCCATCTCTTATTCTCTCACTTTGCAGATACAGCAAAGGCTGGTGAGCCGTTTCTACAATAATTTTCTCGCCCTGTATATAGCTGTGGAAAGTTTGTAGAGCCTATACAGTAGATAAGAGGGCTTTTTTCGAAATCGCTAAATTTTATTTCTAGTGGGGATAGAGTTTTGCTTGCATAAGCAATTACTTTGTTTAAATTATCATGCTTTTGGTATAAAAACAGCACTCATGCTTATATCTGTGTAACCTGTTTCTAAGTAGAAAGGTTTACCAGCTTCAGGGTACACTAAGCAAGGTGCTTGAGTGAGTTTCCTCTTCAGCTCTCTGGTGGCTGTCTTGTGAGTCTCACTCCAGTGCCATTTCACATCCTTCTTTAGAAGAAGTAGCAGTGGTTTAGCTAATTCTGCATAATTATCAATACATTTGCGAGAATAATTCATCATATCCAGGAATGATCTTAATTCCTTTACGTTAGTTGGGTTTTTAGAATTTATTATAGTTTCCACCTTTTTCTTCTGAGGATTTAACCCTTCAGAAGTAACTTCATGTCCCAAGATGTTTACACAAGTGCGGCACCATTGAGCTTTTTGTAGGGATAATTTGACACCTGCCCTTTTAAGTTGGCCGAGGACATGTTTGAGTTCTGTGATGTGTTTTTCAAAGTCTGTGCTTTTGATTAAAAAATCATCAACATAAGATAAGGTTCCCATTTCCAGTGCATCAGGCATAGCCTTATGCATGAATACTGCAAATTTATGTCCTGAATTTATGTATCCAAACGGGAGTCTCTGGAATGCATACTGGACCTTTTGGAATGAGAATGTAAGCTTATACTGGTCCTCCTCATGTACCTTTATGGTCCAATATCCATGTGCACAATTAATGGCAGTGAACATTTTAGATCCCTGCATCTGTGCTAGGCACTGGTCAATATATGGCACAGACCAGCCAGACATGTACACTTGTTTGTTTATCTGTCTTAAGTCAGCACACAAATGCCATTGTCCATTGGGCTTGAGAACACATACAATAGGATTGTTGTAAGAGCTATGCACCTGTCTGATAATACCTCTTTCTTCCAAGTTCCTTATGATTTCTGCAAGAGAATCATATGAGGCTAAAGGAAGTCTCTTTTGTTTAACAAAGACAGGGGGTACATTGGGATCTGTTTTGATTCATGCAATGTGAAAGACTGTAATTCCACAGTCATAAGAATCCCTAGCAAAAATATCCTTGTACTCCATCAGGAATTCTCATAGCTGTTGGCGTTCATCATCATTGGAACAGCCATTAGCTAAGGAGATTTGCTCTTCGACTATTTGCTTAAATCATGGAAAGATTTCAGGCTGTCCTATCTCATAGGCTTCTTCCAACCTAGAGGTGAGATCCCCTTGATTATAATTTACATTGCCCCCATGATTCTGGGTATTGGGGTATTCTTGCTGTTTGATCGGCTGATCAAATACTAGAGAGGCTTCTTCAATTTTACAGATGCCTTCCTCTGAGCTGAAGGGATAAATAGACTGAATTATAAATAGTCCCTCTGGCATAGATGCAAAGGATTGTTTTATTAATTGTTCTTCAGTTAAGTATCCTTCAGGTATTAGCCCAATTACATTATTCTGGAATCCAAAAGTGTAATAACTTGCTGGTTTGATTTTAGGGCGGCATTTTCATCCTGAAATACTTCAAGGTCCCCCTTTAACCTGCTCCAGAGGCAAAGGTTAATCAAGTCTATTTGTATGGCATATCTATGTAAGAGATCATTGTCAATGTATATTTGATTATGGGGAGTATTTAAAACTAAAAACAGGTGCTTTGCTGATTTATTACCTATATAGATATATAATAAACATTTAGCTGTGACATTATAGCTTTCAGACCTGTCATCCAGGCCATGGACACAGTGGTCTTGGGGAGAAAGGTATTTAA
This sequence comes from Bombina bombina, assembly GCF_027579735.1. Lineage (NCBI taxonomy): Eukaryota > Metazoa > Chordata > Amphibia > Anura > Bombinatoridae > Bombina > Bombina bombina. The sequence continues at coordinate 569,501,072 of NC_069500.1, read as the reverse complement.
TCACTTTAGGTTCAGCGATCTGCGCTAATAAGCCTTCGCTTATATAGCTAGCTTCCTGTTTTAAGCTCAGTTTGGCATACTTGCTTTTTCCAAGGTCATGCACTTGCATAGGGATAAATAGATAATCTTTAACTTTCTCAATTCCTGCGAGGTATTGAGTGTGGCCTCCCCTTTAGGGATTTTAAGATCCCCCTTGTGGAGAGATATGGTTAATACATCGCCGTCTAAGGAAATATTTGCTATCTTTCCAGGCGAAATTTAAAAAATATTACCATCAGAGCCACTTAAAGAAGTCTGATAATCTATTTGTAGGATAGTGATTTCAGGTACAGAGTCATTCCTGAATGAATGTCCACAGCATCTGGCTTCTCTTCCACCACATGACAGTTATGTCGGGTGCGAGATATACAGGACCGCTCATAATTAATAGGCCTTTTTACTTATGACCAAATTTCATTATTTATGCAATCAATTATGGTGCTTAATCACTTCAGGAGATCGCTACCAATAATTAAACGATCAGTTGGCAGATCCACTATAATGTCAGAGAAATATTGCACTCATAGCGCTTAAAGGACCTATAGCTCCTATCTAAGGTGGGCCCCCACTACCCACAGAGGAAATACTGTTGTTGGAGAGGTTTAGAGAGGAGCGCCAGTTAAGTCAAGGTCTGGTGTGTGTGTGTGAGAAATGTATTCACACTATAATAAATGGAACCCTTTGTGAGGGCTGAGTTCCTATGGTTGGCTACAGAGGCTATTGTGATAGTAAGACAATTGGGGAGAGGAATGTAAAAGATATGATACAATTTATTACAAACACAAATTTAATCTATAAACATGGATCCATGGTACATAAAAATATATATGCATAAAAACAATTTAAAAATAATAATACGTAAAATTCCAACGGGAATATATCCCTCCAAGGACAAAATGTCCCCAAAATGGTATACAGAGAATGGTAGATGTTGTTGGACTAGACTACCCTCTGCTCCATATGGTAATATATTACCATATGGAGCAGAGGGTAGTCTAGTCCAACAACATCTACCATTCTCTGTATACCATTTTTAGGTACATCATCATTGGAGTGTATAATACACGGCTGCAAACATATATAGAGTCAGTATAGTTCTAATAAGCAGGTTACCGCCAAACTAAAGAATTGAAACCTCATTTTAATTTTATAAACGGGATGAATGCACCTTCAATATTGCAACCAGTCCCTTATGGGCCTTTGTAAACTAAATGGTTTAGGTGAGATGCTCCAATAGGCAATACAGTCACTCTTGGGCCATGAAAAATGGGTGAAATGGGAAAATATAAGTAATAACTTGTGATGTACATAATGTACATAGAGAATAAAACGCTCTAGGGTCTGTTATATGGAGCCACTAGATTAACACTATATACATGGTTTGGGATAGATACTGACATAAGAGCCTTATAGGGCTGCACTCAAGAACAGGGAATGTATTATAATATAGGATATAAAGGGGCTTACTGATATATCATTGGTTGCGTGGAAAACCTCTGGGAATAGTCAAATAGAGAGAAACATCCTGATCTGTCAGTTAAAGACCACCTTGCCAAATTACATACTTTAAATAGTGGATATCTGTAGTTGTGGGGTGGGTTAACTAGCTACATAGAGTAATCCTCTCCACACACTTGTAGAGGGTTTGGAGTAATCCAAATTCCAGATGCAAAAGGAAATAAAAGGTAGGTTTATTTTGTGTACCCTTGTCTACATAAGAAACTTTGGGAAAGGGGCGAGGTATGGTGCGTGGAGCAAAGGTTAACGTTACACCTTAAACAGAATGGAGTATGACCCCTGAACACTTAGAACTGGCAGCATATTGAGAAACTTCCTGCACATAGCAGACATAACATCTATCCTTACACACACTTATTCCACTGTTATACATATACTTTAACAGAATTTACATCGTCTTTCCTCGATAGTACACCAATAGGGAGAGAAAGCGTACATAGTGATAAAAGGGTTACACAAATAATAACAAATTGAACTAATTGAACTTTACTAAACTCTGGTTATATTTTTGTAAGGTGGCCATGTTTTGGGCAAACTCATCAATTTTATCCTGGACTCGTTCTGCCTCTTCCTCATCTAACCTTAATGAATAATTTTCACCCCCCAGTTGCTCCAATTGTGAATTTTGTACTTCAATTTTATTGTACATTTCATTGTTCACATAGAGGAGCAGGCCCCAAGTTTTGAAAATTATTTTGTCATGTTTCCTCTGTTTTTGAGGTTGGCCCAATTTTAACAACCCTTGAAATATTTCACTTTCACCACACCATATATTATTTGCAATATTTTTGGCCTTAGACTTCAGTATCTTAATGTAAGCGCCTAATTCCCCCTTAATACTTAATCTATTCTTAAGGTGAGTAATGGCTTCTGTTTTAAACATTTCTGCCTGACTAACGGGCGATTTTGGGGAACATATTTCGATAGCATGCATAGATTCAATTGATTCACTTCTAGTAACAGACATTATTATATTGGCTTAGTATTTGGTTAAATTAAAATGCTAATGCAATTTTGACCGATAAGGAAGAAGAAAAATAAAATTCAAAAATATTAATATTAATTTTGAAATATGAACAAAAAAATATTATTTTTTTTCAAACAAATAATTTTAATAATTGTTTTTTATAATCTCTATTTACTACAAATATATTATATCAATATTATCAATTTAATAATATCTACTGCAGTGCCTCCAAATAATATATCAGTATATAGCAGGGTTATAATATAATTTATTTAATAATTATTCTTTAAAATAACCTCCAATTAAAATGCATATACTAAACAATTAAAATCAATAATTATTCCTAAATTCTTTAGATTAGTTAAAATTTATAAACACATTGAATTATATTTATAGAAACCAGATTATGAATTAAATGATGCACACTTAAGCTGTTACAATATTCTATACAAAGATCAAAAAAAAAATATACCTTTACAATTTACCTTATTCACAATGAATCACATTAAAATATCACAATAAAATACCAGAGTGTGGACCGTTAACTTAACAATGCTTAGTTAGACAATATAACAAAATACTTTAACATCCAATTGATATGCCAATTTATCTGAACTGAAATAACCTCTTATTTAACTGCAATAAGGCAATTCTAAATTATATAGTTGCAAATATAAATTACTTAGCACTAAATATGACTAGTTTTTTTTTTAAATTTTGTTTTTATTGTTTGAAGTTCACAGGACATATACAAAGTAAACATGTTGTTTCCACGTAAATATAATAATACATTACAAAACATAATCATCCATGTCTCTTATTATATAATTAGCTTAGCAGTGTTTTAATTCTACTACTATACATAATATTAGTTTTATTCATGTAGAACACAGACCTAATAAAAAAGAAACAAACCTCAACCTTTTCTAGTCATTGAATTCAGAAGGTACTAAGAAAAATAAACATTCTAATATATTTAAACTAAAGTTACTACCAAAAATTAACTTGGCGTTCCACTAATCTTACCTATACTATACCATATTCTGTAAACGAACCTTAATAAGGCAAAGGGGGGGGGGTAGGACAAGTTGTTCAGGGGGAGTGTGGGAGGGGGAGAGAAAAAAAAAAAAACCTCCCCGCGGGAGGACAAAAGGCTTATTGGGGAAACGGGCATGGAAAGCACAGAGGAGGGCGGGAGCATGAACATCAGAGGAAGGAACCCATCAACACTCCACCTGACCGTAGACCCACCAGTGAACCAAATACTGTACGCGTCCCCTGGACATACGAGAGTCAATAATGCTGCTGACCTCATACTCCTCATGGTTGTCAACAAAGATAGGACGGGGACGAAGCAATACAGTGGTAAACCGATTACAAACCAATGGCTTCAAGAGGGAGACATGAAAAACATTGGCGATGCACATTGCAGGAGGAAGGTCAAGAGCATAAGCCACAGGATTGACCCGTCGAAGTATTCAAAAAGGACCAACATAACGAGGAGCCAGTTTATTGGAAGGCACACAAAGGTTCAAGTTGCGGGAGGATAGCCAAACTCTCTCACCAACCTGATAGGAAGGTGCGGGCAGATGACTACGATCAGCCTGGAACTTTTGGCGCTGCATAGAACGATGAAGGCAATCCTGAATCTGCACCCACATGGAACAGAGTTGCCGGAGATGCTCCTCCAAAGCCAGAATACCCTGAGACATGAATGAATCGGGCAACAAGGATGGTTGAAACCCATAATTCGCCATGAATGTGGATAACTTGGAGGAAGCATTAATAGCACTATTATGAGCAAACTCTGCCCAAGGTAACAGTTCAGACCAATTATTGTGGTGATCTGAGACATAGCAACGGAGGAACTGTTCCAGAGCTTGATTAGACCGTTCCACAGCCCCATTGAGGATGATATGCCGAGGAGAAGGAAAGCTGGATCCCCATTTGAGCACAAAAGGAAAGCCAAAATCTGGAGACAAACTGGCTACCCCGGTCCGACACTATCTCCTTGGGTAACCCATGTAAATGGAAGACCTCCTGGGCAAAAATTGAAGCAAGCTCCTGAGCGGTAGGCAACTTCTTCAAGGGAATGCAATGTGACATTTTAGAGAACGGTCAACCACCATAAGGATAACAGTATTGCCATTGGAAACAGGGAGCTCGACAATGAAAGATGTGTCCAAGGATGCTCACCATTAGCAATAGGTTGAAGAAGACCCACAGGAAGACGTTGAGGAGTCTTATTCTGTGCACAAACTGAGCAGGAGGCAACATACGCAGCAACATCAGAACGAAGACCTGGCCACTAGAATTGTCGAGTGACAGACCAAATCATTTGGTTCTTGCCTGGGTGATCTGCGGCTTTAGTATAGTGGTAAGTGTGCAAAAGTTTAATTTGAAGATTCTCAGGAACAAAACACTTACCACTAGGTTTCTCAGGAGGTGCATTGGTTTGTGCAGCCAGGATCTCCTCCCCCAAGGGAGAAGTCAAATTAGTACGTATGGTAGCCAAAATATGGCCAGGAGGTATAACTGGAGTAGGTACAGATTCCTCCTTGGACAGAGGCGAAAATTGTCGAGAGAGGGCATCAGCCCTAACATTCTTATTACCAGGCAGGTAGGAGACCACATAATTAAACTGAGACAAAAATAACGCCCATCTGGCCTGTCGGGCGACAAACTTTTTGCTTCAGATGGATAAGTTAAATTAGTCAGTAAGAATGAGCACTGGCACGCTAGTACCCTCGAGTAGATGCCTCCATTCCTTGAGTGCCAAAATTATGGCCAGTAATTCCCTGTTGCCAATTTCATAATTGCACTCCGCTGGAGACAATTTCTTAGAGAAGAAACCACACGGATGCAAGGAACCATCAGGCGCAGGACGTTGAGACAAGAGGGCACCTACTCCAGTCTCAGACGCATCAACCTCAAGAACGAAAGGCAGGACAAGGTTAGGATGAGCCAGAACTGGAGCGGCAGCAAAGCAGTCTTAAGACTATCAAAAGCCAATGGAGTGGATCATTCTCTTTACGGGTCATGTCTGTGATAGGTTTGACCAAGGAAGAAAAGTTTTTAATAAACTTTCTATAGTAATTGGCAAACCCCAAAAAACGTTGAATAGACCGAAGACCAGCTGGGCGAGGCCACTGCAGAACTGCAGATAACTTGTCAGGATCCATGGAGAACCCTGTAACGGAGATAACATAACCTAGGAAGGTTACTTGAGTCTGATGGAACATTTCTTGAGTTTACAAAACAGGTCGTTCTCACGTAGTCTCTGAAGAACCCGTGTAACATCAGAACGATGAGCCTCAAGTGTGGGTAAGTGTATGAGGATGTCGTCTAAGTACACCACAACACACTGTTGCAACATATCTCGTAGGACATCATTAATAAATTCCTGGAAAACAGCAGGAGCATTACATAGGCCAAAGGGCATTACAAGATACTCATAAAGCCCACTCCTGGTGTTAAATGCTGTTTTCCATTCGTGGCCCTCCTTGATCCTAACGAGATTGTATGCTCCTCTCAAATCAAGTTTAGTAAAGACCGTAGCTGCCTTGAGGCGGTCAAAGAGTTCTGTAATGAGCGAAATAGGGTAAGCATTCTTAATGGTAAGACGATTAAGACCCCTATAATCGATGCATGGTCTTAACTCGCAACCCTTTTTCTTCACAAAGAAGAAGCCAGCCCCTGCAGGAGAGCAGGATTTGTGGATGATCCCCCACGACAGCATCAGCAACATACTCCTCCATAGCACAATTCTCCGCAACACACAGATGGTAAACCCGGCCCCGAGGAGGAATAGCTCCGGGTTGCAGGTCTATAGCACAATCGTAAGACCGGCGAGGAGGCAACGTACCAGTACTCACCTTGTCAAAAACGTCTAGGAACTCTCGGTACACCTCTGGCAATTGAGATACCGAAGAAGTGCACAAGACTTTAACTGGTTTCTGAAGACAAGTGGAAATACATTGCGGAGACCACGACAACATTTCGGACCTGCGCCAGTCGAGACTGGGATTGTGCTTTGGAGCCAGAGATAACCCAGAACAACTGGAAAATGCAGAGAGTTTATCACCTGGAACTGGAGGGTTTCAAAATGGAGAGCCCCAACAGCCATGGATAACGGAGCAGTTTCATGAGTAATGAGTGCGGGCTGAAGGGGCCTGCCATCAATGGCCTCAATAGCAAGTGGAACAGACCGAGGCAAAACAGGAATGGAGTGCTTTGATACAAAAGCACTGTCAATGAAATAGCCCTCAGCTCCGGAGTCAACAAGAGCCTGAGTGACTATGGAGTAGTCCACCCAGGAAAGGATAACCTTGACCAAAGGTTTCTCCTTTAGCGGTTCCGGGGACGAGGATAAACCACCCAAGGTCTGCCCCAGACAGGACCTTAGGAGTGAGCGTTTCCCGGCCATGTAGGACAAGACTTCAAAAGGTGGCCCTGTAACCCACAATAGAGGCAGAGCCCCTCCCTCCTCCTAAAGTCCCTCTCCACCACGGAGAGACGCGTGAATCCCAACTGCATCGGCTCAGCAGTACCTGGTGACTCGGGACCAGGAGGCATGTGAGGAGAGGGAGGCATGGGTGGGAACGAACATGTAGGAGACAACAGAAAAGGAGGCTTCCGCAAGCACTCCTTGAAAGAGTGCCTCTCTCTGAGTCTGATGTCAATTAGGATCAAAAAAGACACCAATGCCTCGAGATCCTCTGGTAAATCTCTGGCAGCAACTTCGTCTGTAATCGCATCAGAGAGCCCTTGAAAGAAGGCAGCAACAAGGGCTTCATCGTTCCAACCTACCTCTGCGGCAAGCGTACGGAACTCAATGGCATACGGAGCAACAGATCTTGTACCTTGCTGACATGAGTCGTTTAGCAGCAGAGGAGGAGCGAGCCGGAACATCAAATACCCTTCAAAAGGAGGCCACAAATTCAGGGTAATTTGAAATCACAGGTTTATTAGTCATTCCACAAGGGATTAGCCCAGGAAAGAGCTGTGTCAGAGAGTAACGAGATGAGAAATCCCACCTTAGCTCTGTCAGAGGGAAACGCCTGAGGTAACATCTCAAAGTAAATGCCCACCTGGTTCAAAAACCCTCTGCACTGATTAGGATCGCCTCCATATCGCTGAGGTAGAGGTGCAGAACCAGACATGCTCCTGGTAGGACTAGGTGCAACAGAGGAAACAGGAGCAGCCATAACTTGCGGGACACTTTGGTCCAAATGTGCAGTGCGAGTCAGCAGGGTTTGCAGGGCTAGTGCAAATTGATCCAAGCGGTGATCCTGTTCATCCATCCTGGAAATTATGGCAGGTAAAGGTGGATTATTAGCACCATCAGAATTCATGACCCTTGCATAATGTCAGGAATCAGACTGAGACAAGAAGTGCAAAAATAATCACACCTTTATTAATAGCAAATAATAATAATGAAAAGTCCATAAGTCAAATAACAAGCCAGGAATCAAAACCAGAGCTGGTAGTCAGACAAGCCGAGTCAGGAGCCAAAGCGAATAGTCAGACGAGCCGAGTCAGGAGCCAAAGCGAGTAGTCAGACGAGCCGGAATCAGGAACAAGGAGAACAACAGAGTCAGGAACAAGCCAGGGATCAGGAACCAGGAGGGACATCAGACAGCCAGGTAATACACAGGAGCTCTCCCAAAGAGGTCTGAGACAACGCAAGGGCAAAGCATACTGAACAGAGGCCCTTTAAATAATAAGTGATGACATCACAATTCTGACTGCATCCTGTCTCACACGGATGATGTACACCAGTCTGGTCATAAAAGGAAGTGCAGGAAATGAGCAGCATCACACAGTATGCACCAGAGTCAGCAAGAAAGGTGAGTAAAATGGCTGCCAGCAGCACATGGCAAACAAAACAGGGAAAAACCATGACAGGTGGCTGCAGGGGAAGGTCTGGATTGTGTAACACGCGGCAACTTGTGGCCTATAAAGTTCCAGGGAACCAAGCCAGATGTCCCGCATGCCGCTCCCGGTGCAGTGGGGTGTATGGAATGGAGGAGTCGGCTGCACAAAGATGTGACAGAGAAGAGAGGGGTAAGCTTGTGTGTGAACCTAACACCCGCACAGATGCTGGGACGCTGGTTGGGAGCTCTCCTTGAGGATATTGAAAGGTAAGTATTCACTTATATTGGGCTATGTTTACTGAAAAGGGATTGCACATATCATTACTACTGGATACAGCAGGATGCTAACAACAGGTTGTAATTTCTATATGTCTTTGGTAAATATCTCATGTCAGAATGTACCACTATACAAAACTTTGTTAAATAAAATTTTATATATTGTTCCATAGCTTGACAAAATTGTGAAAAATCTAGCAGTCAGAAACTTTTAGCCAACCATATGTGATATTTTATATAACAGCTACAGTTTTTTTCAATAAAATCTGTTATTTATTTATATATTTTTTGCAAGCAGATTGCTAGCTTTCATTGAATATTATAACTCACTTTACATTTAGCCTTAAATAAGCTGCTTTATTTTCCAATTTTTTTTTATTGAGATTTGAAATGTCTCATTAAAGCAATATAACATTTTACAAAGATATTAGCATCAAGACATACAGTTTCACCAAATTCTCCAATTATTCTCTGTGCAATTATGTTACAAGTTATAGAACCAGATTAATAAGGAAAACACACAAACATTTAGACCACTGGTTTTCAAATCTGTCCTCAGGCCTCCCTAACAGGTCAAATTTTAAGGATATCTAAACTTAACTAGAGCACAGGTGAAATAATCAGCTGATTAGTAAACATTGTTATTTTACCAAAATCTGGCCTGTTGGGGAAGCATGGGGACAGGTTTGAAAACAAGTGATCTAGACTCTAAATATTTATCCCAGAGAAATATTAGCATCTTTGTGGGGAGGATTGGATGGCTACATATATTCTCACACTTCCTGGCTGCTTGGCTTCCAATCTGTCTGCCATGTTTTATGACAGTTACTGCTGGCATTACTCTAACAAATAGAATCTAGTGATATCAACTCTTCCTCTATGGTGTGTTATTTCTCAAAGAGGCTTTGCAAAAGTTATTAGAGGGAAGGCTTGGCCAAAGTTGGATTTGTATTGCCCCGTTGCTTGACCTAGAACGGATTGAGATGCACCAGACTAAATCGTAGGTATGGCTGGTGGTGGCCAGTGGGAGAAAGTAGGGGGAGGTGTCATGGGGGCTCCAAATCAGGGTACCAGGGCCTAATTTCATTTTAAGGTGCCAGTGTCTCCCTGGTGCCTAACCTTTTGGAGCTCTGCAGTAGTCAATTGTGTACCAGTTTATCTTTAGCAAGGAGACTGCTGTAAACATCTTATCTGTAAAGAATGATTCAGTGATTTCCTATGGGCATTATCATCAGTAGGGAAGCTTGAAAAGTGTTATTCATATTAAATATTATCATTTATATTTACAGCTCCAACATATTGCACAATGCTATAACATTAAATATACAATTGTAGCGTAAAATAATCAAAATGCATTTCCATAAAACATAAAGGGAAGATTACAGGAAGAGAATGCCTCTCACAGCCGGATCTGTTATCTCAGTGGGCAATAGTGTGACTCTCATCAGTGGTGTGTTACTGTATTAATCAGCAATTCCATTGTTAATCAGGTAGTTACATTCATGATCTATTATAACAAAATAATGAAAGGCTACACATAACTTACGAACCACAGAAACAGTGTACCCCTTTGAAATACTGCTTTCCCTTGAGCTTCTATCAGCAATTTGATTATATCACAGAATCCAGGCAGTCTACACCAGACAAACATGTAACGGTACATGTTGATCTCACCCAAACAATCCTTTCGCATCATCTTCCAGATATTAGACGTGCATTTGTTTTCTGAAGAATAAAAGAAAACAATAAAAATTGCATTTTCGTTATATTCTTTACTTTACCAAAAACTAAAACAGCTGAAAAAAGAAAAAAAGAAAATAAAAATGGTTTGTGAGTGCTGTTTTTTTATGATGCAAGCAGGCGTTATCCAATGAGTGCAAACCAGGAAGGAGCAGTAGAATAGAGTGACAGTTTCTCTCAGCCTGTCAGTGGAAGCTTGTGACATTTTTTAGCCAACCAGCATACAGTATATACACATATAAACACATAAATACATATATACACATATATAGACATATATAAAAGTGCATTGGAGCCCTTTGCAATTAAGTAGATGAAAAAACATATTTATGTAATATGAATTTTTAATAAAGGTTTTAACTATGTATTTACTGTAAATATTTCACATTTTAATGATCTGCACATAGCAGAATATGTTATAATTATTTCTAAATAGATATTCCTATATATATGTAAATATCTATCTCTCTCTCTCTCTCTATATATATATATATATGTGTATATATATATATATATATATATATATATATATATATATATATATATATATATATATATATATATATATATATATAAAAAATCATGTATACAGGGAGTGCAGAATTATTAGGCAAGTTGTATTTTTGAGGATTAATTTTATTATTGAACAACAACCATGTTCTCAATGAACCCAAAAAACTCATTAATATCAAAGCTGAATAGTTTTGGAAGTAGTTTTTAGTTTGTTTTTAGTTATAGCTATTTTAGGGGGATATCTGTGTGTGCAGGTGACTATTACTGTGCATAATTATTAGGCAACTTAACAAAAAACAAATATATACCCATTTCAATTATTTATTTTTACCAGTGAAACCAATATAACATCTCAACATTCACAAATATACATTTCTCACATTCAAAAACAAAACAAAAACAAATCAGTGGCCAATATAGCCACCTTTCTTTGCAAGGACACTCAAAAGCCTGCCATCCATGGATTCTGTCAGTGTTTTGATCTGTTCACCATCAACATTGCGTGCAGCAGCAACCACAGCCTCCCAGACACTGTTCAGAGAGGTGTACTGTTTTCCCTCCTTGTAAATCTCACATTTGATGATGGACCACAGGTTCTCAATGGGGTTCAGATCAGGTGAACAAGGAGGCCATGTCATTAGATTTTCTTCTTTTATACCCTTTCTTGCCAGCCACGCTGTGGAGTACTTGGACGCGTGTGATGGAGCATTGTCCTGCATGAAAATCATGTTTTTCTTGAAGGATGCAGACTTATTCCTGTACCACTGCTTGAAGAAGGTGTCTTCTAGAAATTGGCAGTAGGACTGGGAGTTGAGCTTGACTCCATCCTCAACCCGAAAAGGCCCCACAAGCTCATCTTTGATGATACCAGCCCAAACCAGTACTCCACCTCCACCTTGCTGGCGTCTGAGTCGGACTGGAGCTCTCTGCCCTTTACCAATCCAGCCACGGGACCATCCATCTGGCCCATGAAGACTCACTCTCATTTCATCAGTCCATAAAACCTTAGAAAAATCAGTCTTGAGATATTTCTTGGCCCAGTCTTGACGTTTCAGCTTGTGTGTCTTGTTCAGTGGTGGTCGTCTTTCAGCCTTTCTTACCTTGGCCATGTCTCTGAGTATTGCACACCTTGTGCTTTTGGGCACTCCAGTGATGTTGCAGCTCTGAAATATGGCCAAACTGGTGGCAAGTGGCATCTTGGCAGCTGCACGCTTGACTTTTCTCAGTTCATGGGCAGTTATTTTGTGCCTTGGTTTTTCCACACGCTTCTTGCGACCCTGTTGACTATTTTGAATGAAACGCTTGATTGTTCGATGATCACGCTTCAGAAGCTTTGCAATTTTAAGAGTGCTGCATCCCTCTGCAAGATATCTCACTATTTTTGACTTTTCTGAGCCTGTCAAGTCCTTCTTTTGACCCATTTTGCCAAAGGAAAGGAAGTTGCCTAATAATTATGCACACCTGATATAGGGTGTTGATGTCATTAGACCACACCCCTTCTCATTACAGAGATGCATATCACCTAATATGCTTAATTGGTAGTAGGCTTTCGAGCCTATACAGCTTGGAGTAAGACAACATGCATAAAGAGGATGATGTGGTCAAAATACTAATTTGCCTAATAATTCTGCACACAGTGTATATATATATATATATATATATATATATATATATATATATATATATATATATTCTGTATATACAGTATATATAGGTATAGATATATATTGTACCAAAATACCATCACAAATGTATAGAACTATTTATATGAATAAATAGAACATATTCTTCTATGTTAAGAACATGGGAATGTGAAATATTCATATTTTCATATTGGGTTAACGCATATGGGAATATACAATTGTGTTTGCGCAGAGTTGGGTCTTAGTTTTTCCCCACTTTTTTTTCTCCATTGACTATGTGGGTATACGTTATCACACATGGAATATTCTAACTTCTACATTTTGTGCGTATTGGGTTAACTTGCGAACGAAAAACAATTTACTTTCATCTTGTAATACAAGTGCAACCCAAAGCGATCAAAAAGCTTTCTTCTAGAGCAATTAATATTTCTTGCAGCAGCATTAAATAACACTCCACTTGTAATCTGGCCTATATTTGTTAACCATTGAAACCAAATCTTTAACACAATACATGCAAAGCCATCTCATATCTACAATCCCAGATAGAGGATCTAAATAATAGAGGATGAAGACAGAACCTCCAAATTTGCGGTGTTTTGACATCTCCTGAATGAGGGTACTGAAAGTTTAGTCACATTGGACAGGGCCCATAGAGCCTTAAAACCACAACCCAAAGGTTCTGCTCTATCTAGAGATATTGTCATTGTATTTGGACAAAGAAAAAATGAAGGTCTGCAGACACCAACCCCTCAACTTCAATTATCTCAATCTACAAATGTTTTCTGACCTAAGTCCTTATACTCAGATGAAAAGAAGGGAAACTCACACAATATCTTAGTTTTTTAGGGATCCCCAACAGATGTGGGAACCCTTTCTGCATCAGGGTGTTAAATATAATCAAACGTTTTTATACAGATCGCCTGAACTTTTTGCTCCCATCTGGGGATAGAACAGAATTCCCTCTATTCAGCTTCCCCAAAGAGTATTCAGCTTCCCCAAAGAGGGGTCTGCAGCTGAAACCTCAACATCAACCATGGACAAAGGTGACCAGGAAAACACAAAGGGGACAACTACTTCAGCTACACAGACCTGAAAGTGACAAGGCTGACACTGTTTGTTTCTTCTTAATCTTATTCTTCTTTTAGGTGGTCTGTGGAAACTTTGCTTGTGGACTTTGATTGATGATGGTAAAAAGTCACAAAACTCAATGACATTCGCCCATAACAGCATTAGATCAACTGCACACTTTTTCTTTTGTATCTGTTTTTAGAAATCTCCACCCATAGAGGTCGAGTATTTTACCACGGTATGTTAATGAGGTATGTTACTTTTGCCCACATAGATATTGCCCATTGAATAATATGATAGCTTAAACCCTGTTAAGGGTGGGGAAATAGGAGTTCACACCTCTCCCTTCCATTGTTTGGTCTTAGTATGAAGTATATTATAGGTGAATCTGAGGATTCCAGCAATATGAAATCATAAGTACTTTAGTTGAAAGGGACATTTCATGTGCTCATTGAAGCGGCTTCAGTGAGGACCATACTCATAAATATGTTACATTTGTCAGAAGCCTACTTAAACCACTCAGCAGTTTTGCATTATTTTCGTCCTCTTACTAAGTGCTATTGCATCCTGGTTCAAATATGCCCAAGTTAACCACATTCTACAGACCCCCCCACATTTCAGACCTCATTAAACCTCCCACAGCCTTTCAACAAATATGTTGAATATACGCAGTCAGAGATATATGTCCTACATAATGCAACAGCCTGGCATAGTTTTCTCACATATATTGAGAATTTTAAAGCGTCAAAATTCATTTTTAAAGAAAAATATATTTTATGGTATGTTGTATCACCAAGTAATCTGGAAATAAGTGGATTTTTAATGCTGTGAATTTAAGTTTAAAGGGACAGTCTACACCCGTATTAACCGTCGCTTATACTTTTTATTTAGTGCTGATAGTTGTAACTCACCCGCTCTACCCTTCATATTTTGAATCACACACCGGCATCTCCGAAAATCAAAGTTTATTTTCACTCGTTATAAATGGCCGCCAAACTCCGCCCATTCACTTCTCCTTCTACCTTTTTCTCCCCTTCTCTATCAAATTCATTCTCGTGCACGGTCAGTCACCTACGTCACATGTGTGTAAATACGCATGCTCCAATATACACAAGTGACGTGAATGCAGTCCGTCTGTGCTGCTCGTTTAAAATTCCCCGCATTGGGCGCGATCCGATATGCATCGTTTGCGGCGCAAGCAGCGAGGGAACCCCCGCCGCCCGCAGTTTCAGCTCGCAACTCGAGCTATCCTATGTACAGCGCCGTCAGATGCTAAAGTGCCGTAAGTCTGATAAACCAGCGATGTCCAGAAATCTGCGTAAGTACAAATTTCTGGAGTCGCCAGTGACTTACGGCACTTTAGAAACTGCCGGCGCCTACAAAACCTGACTAAAGTATGAAATCACCCGCACTGTCTAACACGCCTCCCAAACATAGCCTGACACGTCTAACCCTCTATCCGCTATCCCCCCTCACTATCCTAACAATAAAAAAAGTTAACAACCCCTAAACCGCCGCCAGCTATATTAAATCTATAACCCCCTAATGTGAGCCCATACACCGCCGCCATCTATTTTAAAATTATTAACCCCTAATTTAATCCCCCTACACCGCCGCCACCTATATTAAATTATTTAACCCCTAATCTAATCCCCCTACCCCGCCGCCAGCTATATTAAATTATTTAACCCCTAAAATACTAAACTATCTCTACCACTAAACCTAAGTCTAACCCTACAAATAGCCCTGAAAAGGGCTTTTTGCATGGCATTACCCCAAAGTAAACTGCTCTATTGCCAGCCCTTAAAAGGGCTTTTTGCGGGGCATGCCCCAAAGAATTCAGCTCTTTTACCAGCCCTTAAAAGGACTTTTGGCGGGGCTTTGTCACAAAGTAAACTGCTCTTTTGCATCTAATCTAAATCCCCCTACACCGCGGCCACCTATATTAAACACATTAACCCCTAATCTAAATCCCCCTACACCGCCGCCAGCTATATTAAACACATTAACCCCTAATCTAATCCCCCTACACCGCTGCCAGCTATATTAACTATATTAACCCTAATTATATTACGGTTAATATAGTTAATATATTATATACAAAAAAAATACACAATACCACCCCCCAACATTACAACCCACCACCCACATACCCCTAATCTAACCCAAACCCCCCTTAAATAAACCTAACACTACCCCCCTGAAGATCTCCCTACCTTGTATTCACCCAGCCGGGCAGAACTCTTCATCCGATCCGGGCGATGTCTTCAATCAAGCTGCAGAGAGTCTTCTTCCAGCCGGTGATGTCTTCCAGCAAAGCGGCATCTTCAATCTTCTTTCTTCGCTCCTCCGCCGCGGAGCATCCATCCGGCACGACGACTTCCCGACGAATGAGGTTCCTTTAAATGACGTCATCCAAGATGGCGTCCGTCGAATTCTGATTGGCTGATAGGATTCTATCAGCCAATCAGAATTAAGGTAGAAAAATCTGATTGGCTGATTCAATCAGCCAATCAGATTCAAGCTACAGTATGTTTCAGCTCAAACTTTATTTGAAAATTGTATTGCACCTATGTGCTTAAATAGTTTTGCTTGGAAAATAGTTTTGCTTGGAGAGGTTAAGGAATAACCAGTAGAGAAATATCAGCACTAATATGAATCCAAGCTTCAACAGTTTAAAAGTCTGCACTATGTAATTTATCCGTATAGAAATGTAAAATAATATCCAGTACCACCTTTTAGGCCAGTTCATAATTATAAGTCCATAAAAATGTATGTTCTAATATGGTCATATCTATCAAGGTCCACTGCTGGCGTTGCCGCTATGCTCCTGGGTATCAGACCCACAACAAAATTCTCTAAAAGCAAATAAAAAGTGCAGCACAACCCATTATTCAAGAGTAAAACCAAAATTTTAATGCTTAAAGGGACACTGAACCCAATTTTTTTCTTTTGCAATTCAGATAGAGCATGCAATTGTAAGCAACTTTCTAATTTACTCCTATTATCATATTTTCTTCATTCTTCTGGTATCTTTATTTGAAAAGCAAGAATGAAAGTTTAGATGCTGGCCCATTTTTGGTCATCAACCTGGGTTGTTCTTGCTGATTGGTGGATTAATTTAACTGACCAATAAACAAGTGCTGTCCAGAGTGCTAAACCAAAAAAAAGCTTAGATGCCTTCTTTTTCAAATAAAGATAGCAAGAGAACAAAGAAAAAGTGATAATAGGAGTAAATTAGATAGTTGCTTAAAATTACATGCTCTATCTGAATCATGAAAGAAAAAATTTGGGTTCAGTGTCCCTTTAGCACATGCAATAAGTGTGCACTTACAAAAAGTTAAAACATGTATTGCATATCACCGTATATAAACAGAAGAATACAGTTCCTGATGCCACTTTGTACTCCATCCTGGCCTCTCTGTCGGATGCCAATATGTGCCCCTCATCATCAACTGTGCTAGACAGTTTTAAAAGATTGAAATACGGTGGCTGTCATGGGACACAATCACTACTCATTTAATTCTCCACCGGGAGAACGATCTCTGTTACTACAACTGCATACTTTATATTCACCTTTGCCCTGATTTAATGACCATCCAATATGTAAACATTAAACCATTTCAAAATGCTGAAATATATATACAGGTATATATATATATTGTATATAGATAGATAGATAGATTGATTGATAGATTTTTCAGTATAAACATACTATAATTAATATAAACATATTATCCAATATAGAGCTAGATTACAAATGGCAGGCTATTCAGTTTTTGGTGCAACTTTTTTTTTTAACTCACTACCCTTTACTCAGGTTTTTCAGTTGCACTATCCCAATGAACGTAAAATGCGATTGTGCTCTCTCAATCGCATTTACTTTCAACTTTTATTAGGAGGACAATATTCCTATATCGCTTGCGTGCAAACATTAGCGCCCTACTTGTAACCTAGCCCATAAATGTTATGGACATAAATATACTTAATATCCTTCATTTTAAAAACTTACTTGATCTGATTCTATCATTCATTATAAGGCATTTGCATTATAGGTTACATCATATTCCTTAAACTTAAAATGTTATTGTGGGACATTCTTACTTCAATACTTTAAATCTATGCAGTTGTTAAATAGCAAGTAATATCTGACCATTCAAATCGTTGAACAAAACATATCACATGTTCTTGGATATCGTAAATGGTGGGTCTCTTCATAACTGTATGTTTCCCCTATACATTTACTATCTCTTTGCCCATCCATGTGTTTGCAGATGAGTGCGGTTTGGATCACAGACACTGTGGTAACTTCTTCTAGATGCTTATACAAATGCTTGTATAGCTAAGTCTATACTAAGTCCCTGATGGTAAGTGCACACTTATTTTGTGTCTTAAGCATTCAAATTTAGATTTTTTTGGGCTGCTCTTATTGTTTGCTTTAGGAGAGGTTTTGTAGAGGTTAAGGGTATAGGAGTAAGAGTGTAGCATAAATTTGTAGTGTCATTTATTGATGCTATAAAATAATTTGGGGTCCATTTATCAAAGACTGGGTGACTTCTCCGCCCCGTCAAATGCTCGCGTTTGGCTGTCAATCAACCCAGTTGGACGAGTTCTGGAGGGGGATTGAAAAATGGCAGTTCAGAGTTGGGGGTAAATTTATTAAAGTGCAGGTGGACATCCAAGATGGCGTCCCTTGCATTCCTATGATACAATATTCGATCAGGTTGATTTCTGTCCGATGCCTCAGAGCAGGCGGACAGGTTATGAAGCAGCGGTCTTTAGACCGCTGCTTCATAACTTCTGTTTCCGGTAAGCCTGAAGGCTCGCGCAGAAACAGGGGCATCAAGCTCTGTACAGAGCTTGCTAAATTGATCCCTTGGGGTACAGGCTAAAAGCAGTGGTCTTATTTGCAGCTTCTTAAATAGAGCCTTTTATCTCTAAATTATATAACATGACAGAGTCTAGAAGAAAATCACCTATATTTTTTACATCTTTATAAGGCCCATTTTTATTTTACTGGGGGAAAAATAAATACAAATTATATTTATATATATGCATCACTTAAGTACACGTTACACCACCCAGTCAGCATTTCCTTAAAGGGACACTGAACCCAAATTTTTTCTTTCGTGATTCAGATAGAGCATGTCATTTTAAGCAACTTTCTAATTTACTCATATTATCAAATTTTCTTTATTCTCTAAGGCCTAGATTTGGAGTTTGGCATTAGCCGTGAAAACCAGCGTTAGAGGCCCCTAACGCTGGTTTCTTATGGACTCTGGTATTTAGAGTTCAGTTACCGACACTCAAAAATCACCCAACGCTCAAATTTCTACCGACACCTCTGACCCAGTAGTAAACATATACCGACAAAATAAACATTCACAAATCACAAAACAAATATTACACAAAGTACACTTACACTCATACAAACACTACACTATATTTATTTTTTAGATTTATTAATTTTTCATCAAAATACAAAGGATCAAAGTTGCGAGATCTCGGGTGTTAGAAAAAAAACTACACAAATCCATTTTCCCATTGACTTACATTGACACACGGGAAAAGACCCTCATATACCTACATCTAACTAATAAGATTATCACAAATATACACTCATCGATGCATACAAACAATATACACCACATGACATACAAAAAATATTTATTTATTACAAAAAGAACACGATTTAGTTACTTTTTCACACAAGCTCATGACGTCACTCACTTTACGAGGAAAACCAGTCTTTGAAAAAAAAATTTACCAAATTTTAGAGCCTCCATTGACTTCTATTGGGAAGACGTGCTCGTGCACGCGAAACCCACATTTCCCTAACGCACGCAAATAGCGTAGACCGAAAAACTCCAAATACCAGCGCTCGAAAATACATGCTTTTATGCGTTAGACCCAGCTATGATAAATAGATCAAGAAATGACTATTTCCCTATGGTGAATTTATGGATTGTACTTATTGAATATTCACAACACCATTAAATTGTTTCAGACTTTTATATTACATCAACTACAAATCAACATCACTAGTAACAAACTTTTTTTTATCAAAATATTACATTTAAACGGACACCAAAATAATGTAAACTTTTCAGGATTCACAAACACTACACAATGGGAAACAATTCTCATTTACCTTTATTATTGCATTTCATTTATTCAACTCATATGCTTGCAGCAACAGCATATCTACATAGGCTTAACACATGATCAGTCATGGATGCACATACATTACTTTTAACATTCACTCATACATGTGCATTCAAATGATGGGGGAAAAACACATTACATTCTCTCTAGGAATCACAAAACAGAACATATGGATTTTACTGTACTTTTAACATCATGATTCCATCACAAGAAACCATTAGGAATTACGTACAACAAGAACATCATTACACCAGATTACAGATGTCACTTTATGGGAATGAACAACAATGCCAGACCGCTATATAGAAGTCAGCATATGTGGGACACAATCACAATATATACGTACATGTACATAACACGCATCACCCATCACGCAACCACAAAGCACACATTTATATTTTATTCAGCACACAATAACAATGTAGCGCAATACAACAACACAATGAGGATTTCAGAACTACATAGGCAGGTTAATAATATGATGACGTCATTAGAAGATTCAACCATACACATTGCAGATTCACCACTGTACCGCCCCTTTCTGAACTTTAACACTCAATACTACAATACAACATATACGTAAATAACAGTTTGGAACAGCATTATTATGGAGATTTGAATGGGACAATTAATAAATATTGTCAGATCGCAAATCACTTATATATATAATACTACAGATGACAGCCGGAAGTTATTCAGTATTAGTGCCATTTGAAAGGGACGCATACAATATTGACAGCTCGGCAATCACTTATATATACAATACTACAGATGACAGTAGGAAGTTATTCAGTATTAGTGCCATTTGAAAGGGACGCATACAATATTGACAGCTCGGCAATCACTTATATATACAATACTACAGATGACAGACGGAAGTTCAGAATTATTATTGCGATTTGAAAGGGACGCATACAATATTGACAGCTCGGCAATCACTTATATATACAATACTACAGATGACAGCCGGAAGTTATTCAGTATTAGTGCCATTTTAAAGGGACGCATACAATATTGACTGCTTGGCAATCACTTATATATACACAATACTACAGATGGCAGACGGGAAGTTCTGAATTATTATTGCGATTTTAAAGGGACGCATACAATATTGACATCTCGGCAATCACTTATATACACAATACTACAGATGACAGCCGGAAGTTATTCAGTATTATTGAGATTTGAATGGGACGCATACAATATTGACAGCTCGGCAATCACTTATATATACAATACTACAGATGGCAGACGGGAAGTTCGGAATTATTATTGCGATTTGAAAGGGACGCGTACAATATTGACAGCTCGGCAATCACTTATATATACGATACTACAGATGGCAGATGTTACTTTATCGTTTACAAACAATATTGCAGCAACATTGATCGATCACATTCTATGCACATTATACACAACTATGCACTTTCATTCATGTTAGCCTGGACGTGTGCTTTTTACTATAAGATCGTGTTTAATAAATATTTATTACGCATATGATCAAACATTACAAACATGCACTGTATGTGTGATATTTGACACTTTCACATTGAGATTCATTGTTGGAAAACAACATTTCAGCAAACAACAAAAAAACGCCCACTGTGAAAGCATTCGCGCCGCTCACATACAAACAAGTGAATACAATTAGCAATCATTACAAACTCAATACCATTGGACTAATTGTACTATAAATCCACCAAACAACATGGCCAAAGCATCACTTGTGATCCACATCAGATCAAGTGCATACCTTGTTACGCTGTTTTGAAAGATGGATGACGATGACATGGTAGACACTGCTGGTACTGCTATTGGCGAACTAGCTGTTGATCGAATCAGGCAGCCTCGGCGGCTCAGACTGAGACGAAGGGGTCGTCTGGTTCGAGGTCCTCCTGTCTACAGGGTGAGACCCACCTTGGAAAACATGAGCGACTTTGAGGTTTATGATAAGTATCGGCTCAATCGCGAACAGCTCATTGGCCTTTACAATCTTCTTAAACCTCATTTGGAGCCACGTATAAGAATAAGGACTGCTGTTCCCGCCATGAGTAAGATGCTAAGTTGTCTATACGTCCTGGCCTCTGGGAGTTTTCAATCCGGAGAAATGTACATGCATGGCCTGGCTTAAGGTACATTCTCTGTGGTGTTTGATAACTTTCTGGACGCCATGGTACGTATCAGTAAGCAATACATAGGATTCCCACAGAATGATGGTGATTGGAGGCGCCTGAAGCGGGAATTCTTTGATATTGCTGAATTGTCCAATGTCTTGGGAGCCATTGATTGTACCCACATTGCGCTGCGTGCTCCAATTGATGACTTGCCCTTCAGAAATCGCAAACATTTTCATAGCCTCAACGTGCAGTATGTTTGTGACGCACAGATGAGGATTATGCATGTGTGTGCGAATTTTGGAGGGGCTTGTCATGATGCCCGCATCCTCTCTCTGTCGTCCCTGTGGAGACCGTTTGAGGAAAGACAAATGCCCCCTGGTTATCTCGTTGGTGAGTATTTGTGCACAACATGGTTAATTAGTTTGACAATTGCCACTGTAGTTTTAAAATGTTAGCGTAATGTTCAGCTATTGGATGCAATTTAACCATTTATTTTATTTTCCCGCTAATGTCTACTTTTAGTTCAATGCAGATATGTAGCATGTCTTACCTTAAATGCTCAGATAGAGAATGCAATGTAACCATTTAGTTTGCATTTTACACAAGGTTTGGTTTAGGAGAAATACGCATATGTAGCATGTCTTAGCTGAAATGGCAAGATATTAGCTAATGCAATTTAACCATGTCATTGTCTCTTTCCGCTAATGTCTTTTAGTTCAATGCAGATATGTAGCATGTCTTACCTTAAATGCTCAGATAGAGAATGCAATGTAACCATTTAGTTGCCATTTTACACAAGGTTTGGTTTAGGAGAAATACGCATATGTAGCATGTCTTAGCTGAAATGGCAAGATATTAGCTAATGCAATTTAACCATGTCATTGTCTCTTTCCGCTAATGTCTTTTAGTTCAATGCAGATATGTAGCATGTATTACCTTAAATGCTCAGATAGAGAATGCAATGTAATCATTTAGTTGTCATTTTACACAAGGTCTGGTTTAGGAGAAATACGCATATGTAGCATGTCTTAGCTGAAATGGGAAGATAGAGAATAATATTGAACTAGATTATTCTTTTACAAATTAAACATTTGTTAGTGGATTATCGTGTACAAAAAGTTTTATTGGACTCCAAATACTATTTTGAGGATTCTGTTTGAATTATATTCTGTTCATAATTTATAGGTGATTCTGGGTACATGAGCCGGCCTTGGCTCATTACCCCCTTGCGTAGCCCGACTGATGTGTCTGAGGAGCGCTACAATAGGGCTCATAAGAGAACCAGGACGGTGGTTGAACGGATGTTCGGGCTCCTGAAGATGAGGTTCAGGTGCCTGGACAGGTCGGGAGGAGCCCTCCAGTACAACCCAAAGAAGGTGGCTAAGATCATTGTAGCCTGTAGCGTCCTGCATAATATTGCACAGCGGGCTGGGATGCTGCAGGGCGTCCCGGCGCACCAAAACCTCCTCAGAGATGAGGAGGATGATCCTGTTCTAGAGGGGCCATTCCGGGACGAGGGGCTCAATGTCAGAGCAGACATCATCAACCGCCACTTTAGACGGTAAATAATAGAAGTTAGACTGGAGTATTGTCAATAGATGTGAACTCTAGGGAAATGACAAGTAGAGAATTGTGCAAACATGTTAGGATTGTTCATCAAATGCTAAAAATGTGTTTCATTTATTAATATAGGTGATGCTCTGGGCATTGGGTCCTGTAGCGAGTCTTTGCCACCTGGTTTTTAAAGAGGACTTCAGCTGGTAAGTATAAATGTATGGACTGTTGCTGGCATGAATTGTACACACATACATCATATGGCATACATTTTGTAAACTAGTATTTAGTTTACACATTACTTAAAATGTAAATACTCAGAAAGGGATCCTCTAGCATAACTATCCTCTATCATGACTATGGTTCAATGTCACACATTAGAGGTTCGTTATGCTCAATATGACTCATCTTCACACTTGATAGAACATAACACAAGATGCTACACACGCTTAGTAAGCTAGTGACAGAAATTGATTATGAAATGGGGGGTGGTAGAGGGGTACAGAACTGATTCACACACTTGTAGTAATTTTTATTAAACTTTTTCTGCCATTAGGGAGCTGACTTAATCTAAAGACTGAAAGGGAAGAATTAGAAGCCTGACAGTGAAGATTGCCCAGACTGACAGTGGAAAAAGACAAGATTGAAATTGAAGTATACCAATGGGATCATGTCTGGCATTATCTTTCAAATCTGCTGACATTGAAAACCATACAAAGACATGTTCACATGGTAAGTGCCAACTATTTGATAGAATAAGGCTGTGGAGGCATCCTATTGGAGACACTTAGATTATTTTCTAATTTTTAGATGGTATTTCACAGTCCTCTATTTTTGAACTGATGAATAAGACACCTATTGAAGATCAACTGTTTACCCCTGAATTGACTTTCAAAGACCATGCATTATCCAGGTTGGTGTACCAATGCATGCTAGTTAAGAATCACAGGAAGAATGTTGAATATTAGTAGCTTACATACATTAGTCATATTTAATTCATAATTAGATATTTAGGGATCACAATCAGACACTTAGATGATTTTACTTTTTTAGATGGTATTTCACAGTCCTCTATTTTATGAACTGATGAATAAGACACCTATTGAAGATCAACTGTTTACCCCTGAATTGACTTTCAAAGACCATGCATTATCCAGGTTGGTGTACCAATGCATGCTAGTTAAGAATCACAGGAAGAATGTTGAATATTAGTAGCTTACATACATTAGTCATATTTAATTCATAATTAGATATTTAGGGATCACAATCAGACACTTAGATGATTTTACTTTTTTAGATGGTATTTCAGTCCTCTATTTTATGAACTGATGAATAAGACACCTATTGAAGATCAACTGTTTACCCCTGAATTGACTTTCAAAGACCATGCATTATCCAGGTTGGTGTACCAATGCATGCTAGTTAAGAATCACAGGAAGAATGTTGAATATTAGTAGCTTACATACATTAGTCATATTTAGTTCATAATTAGATATTTAGGGATCACAATCAGAAAAAGGAATACATATTATAGTTGATATAGAGGTATTTGAATGGACATGAAATATTACATTTATGTTCAGCATACATATATATTATTGAAATGTGATATACATTATTATGTATAATTAGAAATTCAGATATTTAAATTTAATTTTTATTACACAATATAATGGTGTATGTTTATTTTCTTTATTTTTAAATTTAATTAATAAATATCTTGATAAAATGTAGAACAAAGTTAGAGCATAGACACAAGATGATTGTAAATGTATTTTATGAATATTTGACAACGTGTGTATTAAATTTGTTAAAATTTTCTTTTTTAATTTCAGATTGTCATCTGATGACTTCCAGGAATATATTTTTTGTTTTTGTTTCAGAAACTTTTAATTTTTTAAATGGTAATAATAAACATTTTATTATTAAATACACTCTTTTGAACAGATTATAATAAATATCCATATAATCTGTCAATAAAAAACAATTTGACGCCCATGACTGGTAGTTGGCTATTTGACAAGCACATGCATAAGATCAAATAATGCATTAATTTTTTAAAATCCACTGATTCAGAGAATATTAAATTAAACTATCTTTTTTAAATTAATTGGGGAGTGAGATCCATCGAAGCTTTTCTTTTGAAATTCTTAGATGTTAAAAAAAATTCGGATATGTAGTCAAAATTTGACATAAATTATTTTGTTTCACTTTTAAGAAGGGGAAGTGGTTCAATTACATTAAAGTGACAGTGTTGTTGAATGTAAAATTAATTTTATAAGATCTTGTATCTTCCTTAGGTATGTCAAAACATTATTTTCTAAACTTTTTTAATTTTTACATTTATAAATGGTAGGTCATTTAACTTCATATTTTTCACAAGCTAGTTATTGGATGCCAGGTTAATAGATTTAATTTTCTAGTGGAGTCATTTAACTATAGTTATTAATATTATGTAGTTTTTAAAATCTTACCTCTTGGGTTAGACATCACATATCTATATATAATTTTCATTCCCCTTTAGTTTATTTTGACAATGTTAAATCAACATTCAAAATGTTTTGGTCCTTAAAGGGACATTCACAAAGTATATTGATATTGATTTTTAAAAAATTCATAAAAGAATTTAAACATATTTAGAAAGTACTATAGAATTACATTCAGTCTTTAAATATACTTCAAAAAAGATACATCAATGCACATATCTTAGTCAATTACATAAGGCATCTATGTGCAACCAACAATCAGCATCAAAATAGCCTATGTAGATATGTATTTAATCCAAGAATATATATAATTACAATCTAATGATTGAATACCAAAACATATTAAGTTGTTCAAATATTATAATCTTATCCAAAATGCATACATAACATATAGCTTAATGTCCCTCTAAGCTGAAGACTCTGAAATACATCCTTTACAATATATATTTCAGTCAGTGTGTAAAACAATCCAGAAGTTAATCTAAATATGCTTTACTCATATGTTATACTAATTTAGCAAAAGGAAGGTGCCTAGGTTTCTGATTTTTCAAGCATTATTGTGAAATTTCTCTTTAAAGGGACATGAACTCAAAATATACTTAAAGGGAGACAGTTAAAAAAATTAATGATTTATACATTCTGAGTGAGTATTCTATTTTAAGCAACTTTATAAATTGTCTCATATTATGAATGTTCCTTGTGATGTTGCTATCATTAATTTAAAAATAAGGCATTAAATAGATAGTTTATTTGCTTCAGTACTCTGGACAGAACTTGTTTTTTTTGGTTGGATTAATTCATCCAACAATCATCAAGGACAACCCAGGTTTTTTGCAACAATTGTCCGTAATCTAAAATATCATTATTGATTTGCAAAGAAAGATAACAAGATAATTCTTAACATTTGAGAATCGGATTAAATTATAAAGTTGCTTAACATTTCATGCTCAATATGAATCACAAACGCTAAATTTGTTTGGACAGTGTCCCTTTAAGAGATTTAAAGAGTGTATTTACTTCTCTTCTTATCTTGACATACTTTGCTTGAAAAGCATATCGAGATAGGCTCAGTAGATGAAGATTGGTGGATGCACAGAGATGCCTTATGTGATTGGCTCAACCATGTGCATTTAAATTTCTTCTGTTGAGGATATCTAAATACTAAGATAAATTGAGTTACATTTTAAAGTCTAAACAATTTTCTATCTCTACAGATCATTTGATACAATTGTTTGTTTGTAATGTCTATTTAAAAATAAAGACGCCATTGCACAATAACATATATGAGCAGTTCAGACAAATACAAGCTCGAGGTTTATTTACTAATAACAAACAAACCTGTAGTTTAACATTTATAAACAGATTATCCAAGTTACTGACATTATAACCTGAATTTGAACATTCAGAAATATTGCGTGGGAAACGCATCTTGAAACACCAGATTAGCATCTTTAAACATTAGAGTCTAATGTCACGCAATAGCACACAATCAATGTGCATTATGAAATACATTTAATAGAGCAATATCAATACTTCACAATAAGTAAAAAAATGGATTTTATGAACAATAAAGACATACAATATTAAATGTGTATTTTTATTAAAGAAACAGACCGTTATTAAACCGAAAAATGTATACAACATTTAATAATGTGACAATATTAGATTTTAAATAGAATTTTATCATTAATATTTAACGGATCACGGATATTAAATCTGCGTCACACATATCCGCATGACAGGCCCATGAGTTACAAATAAGTCTGCATGAAAAATGAAGTTACAGCACCACCAGGAGGTATGTGTAAGGAAGTTACTAAGATATGAAACATTAAGGAACGGCCAATCAGAGTTCATCACACAAACACAACTTGAGTCAGGATGGTCTCACAGACATTCTAACAATATTTCAAACTTTTATCCAATCAGATGTACAGATAACTTGTCCCATGGTGCATCTCATGTTTACTTCACCATATAAAAGTCCATTACACGTTGCCATCTTTGTCAGTTCTCTAATGCCTGCAGGCAGTATATATTCTAATTATAATATACCGGGATTTATTATACAACCCAGCAGGCATGTCAGCTCCCAGGTTCACCAAGCAGGAGAGCGCTGCACTGGTCCACACCGTCAAGGACTTTTATCCCCAGCTGTTTGGGAACAAGAGGAGTTTGACAGATGCGCCTGTTAAGAAGGCCCTCTGGGAGTCTATCAGCAATGCGGTTAGATTGGTGTGTGACGTCCAGAGGAGCCAGGATCAAATCATGAGGAGATTCGGAGATATGAGGGTGCGCTTAACAAAAAAAGTCAACCTCATAAGGGACTGGGTACAAGCCCGTAAAAGAGGGGGCCAAAGAAAGGCCCCGCAGAAAATATACCTACTTCCTTATGAGGTGACTTTATGCGAGCTCCTCAATCTCCGGGTCCCCAAAAGATTTAGATCCTCGCCATCCTCGGCCTCCTCTTCTTCCCTCCCAGCTGCGGGATCTGAAAGTCCTGACGCGGGGGCCAGGGCAGCTGCTTCTCCGTCCGGTGGCCTGGGAGGAGATGATGGAGAATCTGAACCAGGTAACTATCCAACTTCTTATAATAGCTTAATATTTTAATTTTTTTTAAAAATGTGTATATAGTCAGATACTAAACCTATACAGATCTCACAACATACACTACATATGATGTTTAGATATCTGATTTTAGATTAGTGACACATGAAATAGGAATGATGTTTCTTGCACTCTACAGAATATGCATCACAGAGCGAAAATGGAATTGCGCATACACGTTAACATGGGTTTGCTGTAAGTGGCATTGCTTTACACATGTTGGTCAAATGACGGATGCGTAATTCCGCTTGGAATCATTGCGCAATGATCGCGAAAATGGAATTGCGCATACACGTTAACATGGGTTTGCTGTAAGTGGCATTGCTTTACACATGTTGGTCAAATGACGGATGCGTAATTCCGCTTGGAATCATTGCGCAATGATCATGAAAATGGAATTGCGCATACACGTTAACATGGGTTTGCTGTAAGTGGCATTGCTTTACACATGTTGGTCAAATGACGGATGCGTAATTCCGCTTGGAATCATTGCGCAATGATCGCGAAAATGGAATTGCGCATACACGTTAACATGGGTTTGCTGTAAGTGGCATTGCTTTACACATGTTGGTCAAAATGAAATGTGATTTATTATATATGTGAAGAATACAGTATTCTTATTTTCAATATTAGACATAATAAAAATATAAAAAAGCAGAATCCAAAAAAATTATAACATATGCCTATCAATTGATGAGAATGAAATAACACAAAAAAATAATTTAAGCTACAGTAAACAACACAACTGATTGAAAATAAGAGTACAGGATATATTTATCATGAATTTAATTGAGGAAACAATTAACTCATGGGACTACCAAAGGATTAATAGTTTTTAATTGATTTGCTAATAATGTAAAGATTTTAAACATGGCATGATTTGTATTAATGATATCCAATCCTCATTTAATATATTACAGATCTGGATGTTGGTGCTGGATCCTCAAGGCAGGGCTTGTCACAGTATGGTATGTCTCATTTTAATTGACATTTGTCTTAGAAACATGGACAGAACATTACATACTAAATCCACATTGTTCAATATTTATATGTATCTGCAAAATGGATTTTAAAACTTTTTGCAAATAAGAATAAATAAAACAAAAAAATAGGATTACATTGTAAGACTACTCTGATTTTGTTTGGAATTTAAGATATCCCATCTATTCTGGATGTCTTAATTTTAATGTAAGATTCTTTGAATGTCCAATTTATATTCTTCCCTTGTGTATTGCTTAATCTTATTTGTATACATTTTTTAAAAATACACACACTTTTGCATATGTTTAGATTTTTAAATTATAGATTCCATTTTTGAAATTGATCACGTCATTTAAGGGACATGCCAACTAAATTTTACATAGAATGATTTTTAAACGTGATTTTATTGTTTTGTTTAAACATTTTATGAGCTACATTGGTTCAGTCTATTGTTTTAGTTCTTTTAAAAAAAATGGATTTTGGTTTAGGTTAAACAATGCATTACTGGTATTATCCGGCTGTTTTTTATGCATAAATTGTCATTTTTACAAAAGTTAAAATTATGTGTTCAGATAACAGTAGTACATAGTTTCAAAAAGTATACAATTACACATTTAGAGCTTCATGTCCCTTTAATAGATGAAAATTAAATAATTCTTAGGATATCCTTAAATAACATATTAGATTGGAATTGCATGCTCAATCCCATTCATTACATCAACATATGGAGTAGAGAATTCATTAACACCAACATTGTCAAATCAATATATTTTTATATTAAAGGGACACTGAGCTAAAATTATTAATGTTGTCATTCAGATAGAGCATGCAATATTAATCAACATTTAAATATAATACTATAATCATATGTGAAATATTCTATTGCTAAATGTATTTTAAAATCAAGAATGTACGTTTATCTGCAGCTCAATTTTGGTTGACCAACCTGGGTTTTGATTGATGATTGGTGGATACCTTCAACAAACAATATTTATTGAATCCAATATTGCTTATCTGCATTTAAGATTAAAATGTAGCAACATTCCAATTATAATAGGAGTCAATGTAAAATCATTTGGAACAGTTTGAACAGTGAAATCAATGATTGAAATAAATCATGTCAGTGTCCCTTTAATAAACAATAGATTCATTCATCTTTACATTCTTTGGATTAGACAATATTGATATATAATTCACATATTCACTGTTGGAGTTACTTTATAGATATCAGCATACTCTAACAGCACCATGATTACATATTTGTACTAATCAATTTGGTTTTGTATTGTGATAAATATGTGTTGTGTCCTAAACAAGATTACTGTACATTGCACAAATGGCTCGATGTGCCACATGTCTTTGTTTATATTTGTCAACAGCTGTTATTCAAAATGTGGTTTGTGTGTATTCTTTTAAGAACATTGATCAATGGGTATATTTAGATATGCAATAGCATCGTATGAGATGATTTTGATGTCTAATATAGTCAGAAATTAAACATATGTTCAATACATCATTTTTAACAGAATCCCCTTGATTCAATCAAGCATTTTTTTGGATAATGACTGGTCTATTCTTCACATTTTCAAGTTGATTATTCTTAAAAATCGCTACAGATGTGATTTAGTGCTATCCCAAATGTGTTCACTAATATATTTCTATATCATTTATAGAGAGAGTTGGTGTGGGGAGCCCTGAGGAATCCAGCACTGACACAGAGCCGCATTTGCGGTCTTCTGGTAAGTCCATTGACTCATTTATATGTCATTGAAGGTGTATTGGTAATCAATATTATGAGCATGATTCTCATGAAGCATAACATTTGAAACAAACATATAATTTACTCCTCTGATTATATATGAATTTTCTTGGAATATTGAAAGATTAATAATTAAAACTTTCTTAGTCTACACCTTTGTTATTCAGAAGATGTATAGCATATGTTTGTTTCCATGTTCATTTTTGACAACAATCATCAAGTGATACACACATGAGAAATCTTAAATGTTCTATGTACTATGCTTTTATGATTTTAAAATTAATACAAACAATAAATTGAAAATCTGAATCATTGAGAATAACAAATCTAATGTCATTTGTATGCTCCATCAAAATGATGTAAATCATAACTTTGGGTGTGTATATCTTTAATGCAACATTGATGTGTGTCTTTGAGCAACAGTAACATATGTTATAATATCTGATCTTAACGTGTACACAACATGTTATGTTTTACAGAGATTGATTTAACATGTGTGGCAGAGGAGGAAGAGGCTGCCTTGAGGTCTGATGGTATGTGAAATATATCTATCATGTTTACAACATGTTGCTTTATTGGAAATCATTTTATTGAAGACATTCAAAGTCTACAGCTTTTGCACTTTAAAAAGGAATATTATTTGTCTGTTCAAATACACTACTGCCCCCTTTATATATCAGGCAGCATGAAGATATGCTTGGATTTGTTTAAATATTTGGATTTTAAATTCATGCCATCATGATGTCACATGCATATTCTAGGCCAAACCACAATAATAATTTTAGAATTGTACAGACAGTCATTGATATTCATCTGAGTGCCTATATGCATACCATATCCTCATGTCATCATTGTTTAGAAATTCAAACACACTTCTAAGTATATTGCAAACATAATCAAGTTGAAATGTGTTGATTTGATTTCATGATGTATGAGATGTTAATATATTTATTATATTTATTTCAGATGGATCCTCTGCTTCTGGTCATCATTGTTCCTCCCCTGCCCAGTCCCCTGCCCAGCCCCCTGCCCAGTCCCCTGCCTAGTCCCCTGCCCAGCCCCCTGCCCAGCCCCCTGCCCAGTCCCCTGCCCAGCCCCCTGCCAAGCCCCCTGCCCAGTCCCCTGCCCAGCCCCCTGCCCAGTCCCCTGTCCATTCCCCTGCCCAGCCCCCTGCCCAGTCCCCTTCCCCTCCCGGCCCTTCCCATTTGTCCTGTCGTATCCCTCCCAAAAAACGCCCCTTTGTCCCCCTTCGCCGCTCTCCCCGTCTTTTGGCCCGTACAGCTACCCCAGCTGCCCAGCCCCCAACTCACCACTCCCCAGCTGTACGGGCTACCCCAGAGCAGCAGCCCATCCCTCCCCAACCCAATCCCATCCCTCCCCCCTGTCTCAACCTTCATTGTCCTGGGTGTCGGATTGTCCTTCCCAGGCACAGCTGTAAGTATCATTCAAAATCCACATTATAAGATACTTAAAGGTACACTGAAGGCAAATTGTTTCTATTGTGATTCAAATAGAGCATGCAATGTTAATCAAATTTAGAATTTACTACTCTTATCAATTATTCTTCATTCTCTTGCTATCTTTATTTAAACAAAGAAATGCCTAGAATTATTTTTAAATAGAAAATAATTGTGGACATCATATCTTTATTGTTGGATGAATGGATCCATCAACCAGCAGGGACAACCAAAGTTGATAAACAAATATGGCCTGCCCTATAAACCTACATTCTTGCATTCAAAATCTATCTAGAGAATTCAAACATTTAAAGAATATGTGTCATTTTTTAATATTTGTAATGTCATGCTCTATCGGAATCAGTCAATTAAATATTTAGGTTCAGTGTCCCTTTAATTTGATATCACTACATATACCAATCACCACTACTTGGATCCAACAATTTATGTACAAATGTTGATACATTATCTCTTGTCTAACCCAGTGGGAATGTATTTTCTTCAGGTTGATATGTTTACACAGCTTGTCCTCAACGCCAAAATGTTTAAGGATAGGTGTGCCTACCACAGTATAATTAAAATATTTAAATTGCTAATGTAAGTACAATGTAAATCCTTTAACAAGATTTTATACACTCAAGCTGTATAAGTGGATCATTGAAAACCAAGTAAAGGGGACAACATGTTTGAGTAAACTGTCCCTTTAATGATTTCGGTCTGTCTGAATAACATATTTAATGTGTAAAGAATCAATTTTAACAAATTGATGTAAAGAATGATTTGTCTTTATGATGACAATGTATCTTTGCTTATTTTTTCTTCTGTTGTGTAATTATCCTTAATATTTGATTTATTCTTTATTTTAGGCTGTGACTCAGCATGGCTCATGCTAGAAGGTATAGCACGAGTAGAGCAGGCCGTGTTGAGGAACGCAGCTGTCCTGAGAGGGATGAACGACACCATGCAGGCCCAGCTCCGGGTTCAGGATTTGACTCTGCGTCAAATCATGCTATTAAATTCAAGGCCTGAATCTGGAGCTGGACATGCACAGGACGATGAAGAGGATGACCAGTAAGTGGAGGATCTGGAGATGCTCCAAGGTCGCAGATAAGAATCCTCCGTCCACATGTTGATGTTTTTGTTATTGTTGCCATTTGGCCTTTTTTTTAAGTTTATTGTTGTGCCTGTTGCACTCTTTTACCTTTTCATATGGCTCCAATGGGGCTATGGTGGCCCTTGGCAACTCTCTTCATGGACTGTGATGCACTCTGTTACCTTGTCATATATCTACAATGGGGCTATGGTGGCCCTTGGCAACTCTCTTCATGGACTGTGATGCACTCTGTTACCTTGTCATATATCTACAATGGGGCTATGGTGGCCCTTGGCAACTCTCTTCATGGACTGTGATGCACTCTGTTACCTTGTCATATGGCTCCAATGGGGCTATGGTGGCCCTTGGCAACTCTCTTCATGGACTGTGATGCACTCTGTTACCTTGTCATATATCTACAATGGGGCTATGGTGGCCCTTGGCAACTCTCTTCATGGACTGTGATGCACTCTGTTACCTTGTCATATGGCTCCAATGGGGCTATGGTGGCCCTTGGCAACTCTCTTCATGGACTGTGATGCACTCTGTTACCTTGTCATATATCTCCAATGGGGCTATGGTGGCCCTTGGCAACTCTCTTCATGGACTGTGATGCACTCTGTTACCTTGTCATATATCTACAATGGGGCTATGGTGGCCCTTGGCAACTCTCTTCATGGACTGTGATGCACTCTGTTACCTTGTCATATATCTACAATGGGGCTATGCTGGCCCTTGGCAACTCTCTTCATGGACTGTGATGCACTCTGTTACCTTGTCATATATCTACAATGGGGCTATGGTGGCCCTTGGCAACTCTCTTCATGGACTGTGATGCACTCTGTTACCTTGTCATATATCTACAATGGGGCTATGGTGGCCCTTGGCAACTCTCTTCATGGACTGTGATGCACTCTGTTACCTTGTCATATGGCTCGATTTTCCAGATCTTTACCATATTATTTATAAACGTTGTTGTTTTCTGACATACTAATAAAAGACATGTCATTGCACGATTCTTTGTCCTCCTTATTCATGTCATTGATTGAAATCTCTATTTTATCTGGTTGATCCTTAAAGGGACATACCCAAAATAATGTTGTTTCCTGAATCATATATGTAATACAATTGTAAATGACTTTAAGATTAACATCTCCAATGTAATTTTTATTTTTGTCTTTATATTGTTATCTAAAATATTTATCATTGCATGATTATGATTAGCATAGTAATTTTTTTATATATGTATATAAAGATTGTTATATATGTATATTTCAAATTTCACATCCATGTGTGTATTTATAAACTCTGCATGAATTGATGCACCTTTAACAAATGATCTGAGGATTGATACAATGATATAATCCCTGTAAAGTGTTCATTTTCTTGAAATAGTATTGTCTCTGTGTATCCTCTTTTTATAAATAAAAATCATGTCCCTTTAAGTGATGGTGAGCACAATTGTTAATGAATGTATTTCCATTTCTAAAGCGTTTTTGTCCTTTTTACATGAACAAGGACATATAATCTTAATAATAAACAATCTTATTGTAATGTTGACAGCACATGTATTTCATTTTCTATTCTATCTTATTGTAAAAGTGTAACCAAATCAATCTCTGTGTGTAATGCGCATATTTTATATGAGGAATATGTTTTTCAAAATATTGTTAAAAAATACTTCTCCCATATATGGCTATAGGTAGTCTGACCATATTTCAACTTGAATAAATGACCCGTTTGATCAATACATGTGTCATTATTGTTATTCCCAAACAATCTAAACATATCTTAAAACATCAATGGCATATGTATTTCTCATGTGTATCTTTTAAATGTTAAAAATATGCACCATAGCTATAGTTAAAGGGACAGTCAAGTCCGAAAAGATGAATCATGATTTCGTGACATTCCTAGATATCAATCTAGACACATACTAGTTTCAAAAATATAAATACGTTTCTTAGTGATATGCCAAGCTGTCAACTGAGTCCTTGTATTGGCTGCGGTTTTTCTGCGATCGCGGATGCGCCATGTTGCTTAAGACGTCACCTGCCAGGCTGTCCAATGATTCCTTGTATTGACTGACGTTTTTACGCGATCAAGGATGCACCTTTTATTGGATGGCGTTTTTACGCGATCAAGGATGCACCTTTTTTTGTTTGCGTTCTTACGTGATCAGGAATGTGCCTTTTATTGGATTGCATTCTTACGTGATCAAGGAAGCTCCATGTTAATTAAGACGTCACATGCAAAGGTAAAAAAACGTCTGATTGTATTACGTAGTCCCGCAATATTTGTTTGTGCACGTTAAACACGTTTGTGAATGAAGCCAAGTTTAAAAACATTGCGAATATGGATTGTTTGCATCATGTTACATTGTTGAACCATAGCTGATAAAGACCACCACATTCTCTTTTGCTGGATGTCTGGTTGAATAAACGAACAAAAGCAAAATGTTTTCATGCATAAGATATTTCGAGGCAAGTGCAAATCTCTATAGTCCATGTTGTTTAATATGTTTGTCAACAATATGTTCCTTTTTATGAAAAATGACTGTTGTGTTTAATGTTAAAGATATCTAATTCATAAATATGCGCTATTGTGTTAGAATAAAGTAATCAATATGCATTTATCTTTATCATATGCTAAATATATGATGCCGACTTCTTTTAAATGTAATTTCGTCGTATATTTTATTAAAGGTTCATTAGACACTCACATTATAAATCAAAACTTTTTATTTTGTCTCTAGTTAGATAGTCCATTGTTTAACAAATACACGTTTAATTTTGCTTCTGTTCAAAGAAAATGTAAGTAATTTTCAGACTCCTCGCCAAGCCTCTGAGTTTCATGTGAGTACCATCTCCAGCTTTCTCCTGTTTGTGTAAAGGGTCTTTTCATATGTTAATGATGGGGTATTGTCTTGTTTTACGGTTGTAATGGGGGTTCATCTATATTTTCAATAGAGATAACCCGATTTTCTTTGAAAGTGTTTAAAGCTTTGTAATATTGATATCAGTATATGTTAATCTTGTTGTTTCTAGTAGTGTCTATTACATACAGTTCTGTTAAAAATATAGTATACTGTCCCTTTAATGCAAATGTTTATTTTTGTATCATGTATGAGTTCCACATTGGTTAATCTCCAAATATATTATTGTTAGCATATTTTCACCCCCCACTCCTAAAAGGACTTTAAACCATATTCATTGTTAAAACAAATGTCTTTCTAAAAATAAATTAACACAATAATGTCTCTTTAAGAAAATAGACTTTATTTAACACGTCAATATAAATCTGATTTCAATATTTATTGTTTGAACAAGTACATGTAGATATACCAACAATCTTCAAATATATGTTAGCATATGTAATTTTGTTAAAGGGACAGTTTAGAAAACAAATAATGTTATTAAAATAAATAAAAGTCAATTTTGTAATATCAATGATATCAAAGGTTTCTCACCAATTAATCATTTGTCTGTGTTTATTTTAATTTGCTAGCTAAACCTATGAGGTTCGTGTGCTCATTTCTTAGAGCTTGAAGAGTGCATGTAATCATTATACAATTTGACCACTAGAGGGCATTTGGATAGCATTTGTATATGTAAAACCTTGTGCTCATACAGCATATTATTTATCATGTATTGATCATTGATATCTAAAATGTTGTTATGTCAGAACAACAAATAAGTGGTCATTTTTCATAGTCATAGATACAAGGGTAAGCACATAAGTCACACGTATTTCTCCATGTTTTGTTGTTTCCAACTTGATAATGCGTAATACAGTGTTTTCTTTGTAATCAATAATTTTCTGACTGTCCCTTTAAGCTGTGTTATTGGCATTCAAACAGTAATATGCCATCATGGATAATTGTAATGGTAATTTTGTTTGCGATTCGGGAAACAGTTTGGACATTACATCACAGAAACCAATCAATATCATGAACAAGGATAGGTATGTGATGATGTGGTTTTCACACACTTATAACCCACACTCTGCAAACAATCTGCCTCCATGGACCCGGTCCCATAGAAGTAGATTATATACAGAGTGTGGTCCACAAGTGTATGAAAACCACATCATTACATACCTATCCATTACACATTAAATAAAAAAACATTAAACATGAAAACAAATACTTACTTCCTCTTCCTTCCCCTCTTCCCACGGGGCTCAGGCTCTGGGAGGGGCAACTGCCAACTCTGATGAGTTCTCCTTGGAGATGTTGTGGGAAGAGTGGAAGGAAGAGTACTGGGATGACCAAGGTGAGGAGGAGAAGATGGCTGAGGAGGAGAAGATGGCTGAGGAGGAGAAGATGGCTGAGGAGGAGAAGATGGCTCGGCAGGAGGAGATGTCCCGGCAGGAGAAGATGTCCCAGCAGGAGAAGATGGCCCGGCAGGAGAAGATGGCCCGGCAGGAGAAGATGGCCCAGCAGCAGGAGGCCCAGCAGCAGGAGGCCCAGCAGCAGGAGGCCCAGCAGCAGGAGGTGGACCAGGAGGCAGACCAGCATGCGCCTCCCGGAAAAAATTAAACATCTCTTGGTGTAGATTAATGATTCTGTTTTGCCCTTCTTCTATTCTATTAAGTATGTTTATTATTTGGTTTTGGCCTTCAATTATTTGGTTTTGTCCTTCAAGAATTCGAGTTCAGCCTTCTATATTTTGTATCCGGGAGTTACACATCTGGTCTATGTAGTCTAGTAGAACCCGCACCTCCGCTATTTCCTGTTGTTGTGCTTGGCGGGGTACCCGTGCACGGCGGGGTGCCCGTGCACGGCGGGGTGCGGGTCCTTGAGGGGCCTCTGGTTCCGCGGCCTCCTCCTCTGCTTCCGGGGCCTCTTCATCTGCTTCCGTGCCCTCTTCGTCACGGGGGGCCTCTTCCCTCCGAAGTGGAAATTCCTCCCCACCACTCTCATCCCGGGGAGATGGAGGAGGCTGTATTTGTTGTGCTGCCTCCTCCCCAGACTCTGTATATTTAAAAAAATAAAAAATGTATATATTAGCATATTTCCAAATCAAGCTTTAAATGACTTATCTTACGATACAATTACAAATGCAGAATCATTAATCCACTTTGAAATCTAACAATCAATACGATTTCCGGATTTTCTGAACCGTGTTTGTGATATCTCTGGTCAATCTGAATGTTTTAGCGTTTGTTTTCAGTCTGTTTAAATGCACACCTAACCTATAGCCTAGATACTGATGTAACCGCAAAGTAATTGTGAATGCGTGTAAAGAACGTTATAGCATTAATCTGATCCTTAAAGGGACATGAAACCCAATGTTTTATCTTTCATGATTTAGAAGCATACATTTATAATCAACTTTCTAATGTACTTTTCTTATCTAATTAGCTTCATTCTCTGGATATTCTTTGCTGAAAAGCATATCTAAATATGCTTAGAAGATGCTGATTGTTAGCTGAATATAGCTGCCTCCTGTGATTGGTTCACCGTGTGCATGGCTATTTCTTCATTAAAATATATTTCAAGAATGATTCAAATTAGGTAATATAAGTACATTTGAATGTTTTTTCAAATTGTATTCGCTACCTTAATCATGAAAGTAAAGGTTTGCGTATAGTGTCCCTTGAAATACATTCGTATGTGAATTTATTCTTAAATGAGCTTACCGTCAGATGAGAATGGCAGGTTCCCGGTATCAATTCCTCCGATACCGACTACATCCACCTCGGAGATGCTGGGCCGCAACATTTCCTCCCATCGGCAGTACTCGATTTCCAGGGCAAGGCCGCCACCGGTTCCTGCGGAATGTCGGGCCTCCAGGCTTAACTTTTTCTTGAGATCCATCTTACAGTCCCGGTAGTGATGTTTTATAGAGTCCATATCTCTGTTCCGGCCACCCACTGCATTGACTGCATTCCTTATCTCATGCCAGAGCTTCCTCTTCTCAGTCGGGGTGGTCTTCTGGTGCTGCAGCCTCCTATATCTGGCCATATAGGCCTCTACGAGGGCCTCCTTCTCCTCCATCGAAAACCTCGCCTCCCTAGTCGCCTTGGCCTTCCCCTGTGACGATGCCCTCTGTTTCCCGGACTGTGAAGCCCTACTCTGTCCGCCACTGGGCCCAGCCACTTGTTCATCTTGAACCAAGTGGCTGGGTCCACCCACCGCTTCCACCCCCGCTTCCTGCCCCCCTTCCTGCCCCCCTTCCTGCCCTGTTCCTCTCCCCCTCCCTCTCCTCCCCCCTCTACCTCTCCCCTGCCTGCCCTCCATCTGTTCCCTAAACTAATCCCCAAATAATCAAACAAAAAGTGAGTGTGATGAAATGAAAGGGGGTCAAAATAAAGAACTAAAAAGACAAAATAAGTGCTGAAAGTGTGAGAGGGATTTAAAAAAACAAAGAGTGTAAGGAGGATTTAAATAAACAAAAAGAAGAAGAAGACTAAAAGGAGGATATGTAAACTAAATGTAACTAGGGGATGGGTATGGGATGGGTATGGGGTATGGGATAAGAGTAAATGGGATGAAAGGGAATGGGACTACAGGGAATGGGGTATGGAGTGTAGTATGAGGGGCTATGGGGTATGGAGTGTATGTAGTGTTATTGATAAGTGTATGTATGTATTGAATGTGTTTGCGTGTAAATGTGTTAAGTGTACAGAAAAATCACTCGCTCGCTAACTCACACTACTACTAATTCTCACTAACTCACACTACTACTAATTCTCACTAACTCACACTCCCACTAACTCTTAATAACTCACACTACCACTAACTCACGCTCCCACTAACTGACTCTCTCACACTACCACTAACTCTCACTAACAACTCCCACTACCACTAACTCACTCACGCTCCCACTAACTGACTCTCTCCCACTCCCACTAACTCCCACTCCCACTAACTCACTCACGATAACACTAACAACTGACTCTCTCACACTAACACTAACTCACTCACAATAATGCACAAACTCTCTAATCTTAAACCTCCAATCTCCAAAGACCCACCAGCAACACAGTCAAAGAAGCCATGCTTGTGTGGTGCTTATATACCCTGTGTAAATGTTTAATGATGTACCAATTTCCGTTGTAAATTGTGTTCAGGTGTGCTTTATTAGCAATTAATATTAGTGCAATGTGTATTAGTTGTGTGAATTTGCGCATGCTCATTTTGAGTTAGTATTTGTGGAATGTGTAGAATGCGATGATGTCATAGTGCTCGTTTTCTATAACATTGTCCAATAGTATTATGTTTAAATGTGAATTTGCGATGGTGTGTTATTAGTGAAGTGTTGTATATGTATGTTTGTCCTAATATATAGTGATATTGAATGCGATTATTTTGCTAGGGTATGTATATATTTTTTATTCCTTGTTGTTATTTTGCGTATTTCCGCATCTTAAAGTATATGCGTATTCCCCGTATTAAATTTTAATAAAAATCCCCCCGCTTGTGAATGTGTAATGCTTGTGTGCTTTGTTGATTGATTGTTGTTGTGACATTTGCGGCGTGTTATTGTTGTGCATGATGTGGTATGCGTCATATGACCGAGCTGTGCGTATTTCTCGCGAGATCGAGTGTTAGGTAAATAAAGCTATTTATTTTGCTTTTCCATTGATCTCTATGGCAGACTGTCTAACGCGGGCAGGATTCCGCGTGTGAAATACACGCGTTAGGAGCATCGTTAGATGGTCTTTTTTGAACTCTAAATACCAGAGTCAAACAATGCCGTGCGTTATACATAAACCACGCGTAGCGTTAGCAGCCCATCTACCGCCAAACTCCAAATCTAGCCGTTAGTATCTTTATTTGAAATGCAAGAATGTAAGTTTAGATGCCAGCCCATTTTTGGTGAACAACTTGGGTTGTTCTTGCTGATTGGTGGATAAATTCACCCACCAATAAACAAGTGCTGTCCAGCGTCTGAACTAAAAAATAGCTTAGATGCCTTCTTTTTCACATAAAGATAGCAAGAGTACAAAGAAAAATTGATAATAGGAGTAAATTAGAAAGTTGCTTAAAATTGCATGTTCTATCTGAATCACAAAAATAAAATTGGATTCAGTGTCCCTTTAAGTAATCCTATAACTGCCAAACAGCTGAAATTATTCATCTCATTTTCCATTTTTATACTTTTCAATGGTGATATTCTCTAACTGAACCTGTATAATTTCTGCACTTTTTAATAAACCGCATATCACATTCAAATTAACATGCAGTTTTTTTGTCCACCCTATAGCCACATAAAGCATGACATATCCTTGCCCTAGAGCCTATGGGGGATATTTATAAAAGCCTCAACTTTGTTGCATTCGCCGGCACCAATATACTCGCCTAACATTGCGGCCGCGGATCTCAATTCGCTCTCCATATTTATAAAAAAGCCGGCAAAAAGACGCGCACTAAGTATGGGGTGATGAGCATCTGACTGTTGTTAACTAACAGTCATCGATCTCGCGTCTATTCGGCTTTTTACCAACTTTATTTTAACGCTGCCACTATATTAAAATGTTTAACCCCTATCCCGCCGCTCCCAGCCCCCGCCGATTGTAACAGCCAATAGGATGAGAGCTGCTCAAATCCTATTAGCTGATTGGAACAACCAATA
The DNA here is from genome assembly GCF_027579735.1 of Bombina bombina. Lineage (NCBI taxonomy): Eukaryota > Metazoa > Chordata > Amphibia > Anura > Bombinatoridae > Bombina > Bombina bombina. The sequence goes on along the minus strand of NC_069500.1, from coordinate 569,458,631 downwards.
GGATTTTAGCAGCTCTAATCATATTGGCTGATTGAAATCTTTCAGCCAATAGGAATGCAAGGGGCGTCATCTTGGATGACATCACTTGCATTGAAGTTCCAGTTTATGGCGGCGACCGTATGAAGAGGAGCTCCATGCCGGATGTCTTCAGGATGAACCCGCTCCACGCCGGATGGATGAAGATAGAAAATGCCGTCTGGATGAAGACATCTTGCTGCCTGGATGAAGACTTTGCAGGCTGGATGAAGATGAAAGAGGCCGCTCCGGATGAAGACTTCTTGCTGGCTGGATGGATTCTTCAAGCGGGACTTCAATAACTGTAAGTGGATCGTCGGGGGTTAGTGTTAGGTTTATTTAAGGTTTTGTTTGGGTGGGTTTTATTTTTAGATTAGGGTCTGGGCAGGTAAAAGAGCTAAATGCCCTTTTTAAGGGCAATGCCAATACAAATGCCCTTTTCAGGACAATGGGGAGCTAGAATATTTTAGATTTTTTTATGGAGGGGTTGGTTGGTTGAGTGGTGGGTTTTACTGTTGGGGGTGTTTGTATTTTTTTACAGGTAAAAGAGCTAATTTCTTTGGGGCAATGTCCCACAAAAGGCCCTTTTAAGGGCCATTGGTAGTTTATTGTAGGCTAGGGTTTTTTATTTTGGGGGGGCTTTTTTATTTTGATAGGGCTATTAGATTAGGTGTAATACTTTTTTATGTTTGATAATGTGTTGTTGTTTTTTGTAATTTAGTGTTTTTAATTTTTTGTAACTTAGCGTTTATTTTTTTTGGTAATTTAGTAATTTGTAATAAGTTTTAATAGTAGATTTAAATAATTTTAGTAGGGTTAAGTTTTTTTAATATGTAATTTAGTTAATTTAATTGCTAGTTTAATTTAATTGTAGTATAATAGTTAGGGTAGGTTAATTAATAGTTTAAAAATAGTTTATTTAAATTCTACAGGTAAGTTTAAATTTATTGTTCAGATTAGAGGTTAATTGCTTAATTTAGTTTATAGCGATGTGGGGGGCTGGCGGTTTAGGGGTTAATAGGTTTAGATAGTGGTAGTGATGTGGGAGGCCAGAGGTTTAGGGGTTAATAAGTTTTCTTTCATGTAATTAGCAAGAGTCCATGAGCTAGTGACGTATGGGATATACATTCCTACCAGGAGGGGCAAAGTTTCCCAAACCTTAAAATGCCTATAAATACACCCCTCACCACACCCACAAATCAGTTTTACAAACTTTGCCTCCTATGGAGGTGGTGAAGTAAGTTTGTGCTAGATTCTACGTTGATATGCGCTCCGCAGCAGGTTGGAGCCCGGTTTTCCTCTCAGCGTGCAGTGAATGTCAGAGGGATGTGAGGAGAGTATTGCCTATTTGATCTCCTTCTATGGGGTCTATTTCATAGGTTCTCTGTTATCGGTCGTAGAGATTCATCTCTTACCTCCCTTTTCAGATCGACGATATACTCTTATATATATACCATTACCTCTGCTGATTTTCGTTTCAGTACTGGTTTGGCTTTCTACAAACATGTAGATGAGTGTCCTGGGGTAAGTAAGTCTTATTTTCTGTGACACTCTAAGCTATGGTTGGGCACTTTTTTATAAAGTTCTAAATATATGTATTCAAACATTTATTTGCCTTGACTCAGGATGTTCAACATTCCTTATTTTCAGACAGTCAGTTTCATATTTGGGATAATGCATTTGAATCAATCATTTTTTCTTACCTTAAAAAATTTGACTTTTTCCCTGTGGGCTGTTAGGCTCGCGGGGGCTGAAAATGCTTCATTTTATTGCGTCATTCTTGGCGCGGACTTTTTTGGCGCAAACATTTTTTTCTGTTTCCGGCGTCATACGTGTCGCCGGAAGTTGCGTCATTTTTTACGTTCTTTTGCGTCAAAAGTGTCGGCGTTCCGGGTGTGGCGTCATTTTTGGCGCCAAAAGCATTTAGGCGCCAAATAATGTGGGCGTCTTATTTGGCGCTAAAAAAATATGGGCGTCACTTTTGTCTCCACATTATTTAAGTCTCATTATTTATTGCTTCTGGTTGCTAGAAGCTTGTTCACTGGCATTTTTTTCCCATTACTGAAACTGTCATTTAAGGAATTTGATCAATTTTGCTTTATATTTTGTTTTTTCTATTACATATCGCAAGATGTTCCACGTTGCAAATGAGTCAGAAGATACTTCAGGAAAATCGCTGCCCGGTGCTGGAGCTACCAAAGCTAAGTGTATCACTTTTGGTATCTGTTCCTTCAGCTGTTGTTTGTATTAAATGTTATGACAAACTTGTTAATGCAGATAAAATTTCCTTTAGTACTGTTACATTACCTGTTGCTGTTCCGTCAACATCTAATACTCAGAGTGTTCCTGATAACATAATAGATTTTGTTTCTAAATCCATTAAGAAGGCTATGTCTGTTATTTCTCCTTCTAGTATACATAAAAGTCTTTTAAAACTTCTCTTTTTTCAGATGAATTTTTAAATGAACATCATCATTCTGATACTGATAATGGTTCTTCTGGTTCAGAGGTTTCTGTCTCAGAGGTTGATGCTGATAAATCTTTGTATTTGTTCAAGATGGAATTTATTCGTTCTTTATTTAAAGAAGTATTAATTGCATTAGAAATAGAGGATTCTGGTCCTCTTGATACTAAATCTAAACATTTAAATAAGGTTTTTAAATCTCCTGTAGTTATTCCAGAAGTGTTTCCTGTCCCTGATGCTATTTCTGAAGTAATTTCCAGGGAATGGAATAATTTGGGTAATTCATTTACTCCTTTTAAAACGTTTTAAGCAATTATATCCTGTGCCATCTGACAGATTAGAGTTTGGGACAAAATCCCTAAGGTTAATGGGGCTGTCTCTACTCCTGCTATATTTTTAGCGGATGTTGCTGCAGCTTCAACTTTTTGGTTAGAAGCTTTAGCGCAACAAGTAACAGATCATAATTCTCATAGCATTATTATTCTATAACATGCTAATTATTTTATTTGTGATGCCATCTTTGATATCATTAGAATTGATGTCTGGTATATGTCTCTAACTATTTTAGCTAGAAGAGCTTTATGGCTTAAAACTTGGAATGCTGATATGTCTTCTAAGTCAACTTTGCTATCCCTTTCTTTCCAGGGTAATAAATTATTTGGTTCTCAGTTGGATTCTTTTATCTCAACTGTTACTGGAAGGAAGGGAACTTTTTTACCACAGGGTAAAAAATTCTGAGGTAAATTTAGGTCTAATAATTGTTTTCGTTCCTTTCATCACAACAAGGAACAAAAGCCTGATCCTTCATCCTCAGGAGCGGTATCAGTTTGGAAACCTTCTTCACTTTTGAATATATCCAAGCCTTATAGAAACCCAAAGCCAGCTCCTAAGTCCCCATGAAGGTGCGGCCCTCATTCCAGCTCAGCTGGTATGGGGCAGTTTACGTTCTTTTCAAAGAAATTTGGATCAATTCAGTTCACAATCTCTGGTTTCAGAACATTGTTTCAGAAGGGTACAGAATTGGCTTCAAGTTAAGGCCTCCTGCAAAGAGATTTTTTTCTTTCCCGTGTCCCAGTAAACCCAGCAAAGGCTCAAGCATTTCTGAAATGTGTTTCAGATCTAGAGTTGGCTGGAGTAATTATGCCAGTTCCAGTTCTGGAACAGGGGCTGGGGTTTTATTCTATCTCTTCATTATACCAAAGAAGGTCAATTCCTTCAGACCAGTTCCGGATCTATCAATATTGAATCGTTATGTAAGGATACCAACATTCAAGATGGTAGCTGTAAGGACTATCCTGCCTTTTGTTCAGCAAGGGCATTATATGTCTACAATAGATTTTCAGGATGCATATCTGCATATTCCGATTCATCCAGATCACTTTTAGTTTCTGAGATTCTCTTTTTTAGACAAGCATTACCAGTTTTGTGGCTCTACCGTTTGGATTAGCATCAGCTCCAAGAATTTTTACAAAGGTTCTCGGTGCCCTTCTGTCTGTATTCAGAGAACAGGGTATTGGTATTTCCTTATTTGGACGATATCTTGGTACTTGCTCAGTCTTCACATTTAACAGAATCTCATACGAATCCACTTGTGTTGTTTCTTCAAGATCATGGTTGGAGGATCAATTTACCAAAAAGTTAATTGATTCCTCAGACAAGGGTAACCTTTTTTAGGTTTCCAGGTAGATTCAGTGTCTGTGACTCTGTCTTTGTCAGACAACAGAAGTCTAACATTGATATCAGCTTGTCAAAACCTTCAGTCACAATCATTCCCTTTGGTAGCCTTATGCATGGAAATTTTAGGTCTTATGACTGCTGCATCGGACGCGATCTCCTTTGCTCATTTTCACATGCGACCTCTTCAGCTCTGTATGCTGAACCAATGGTGCAGGGATTACACAAAGATATCTCAATTAATATCTTTAAAACCGATTGTACGACACTCTCTGACGTGGTGGACAGATCACCATCGTTTAGTTCAGGGGGCTTCTTTTGTTCTTCTGACCTGGACTGTAATTTCAACAGATGCAAGTCTTACAGGTTGGGGAGCTGTGTGGGGGTCTCTGACGGCACAAGGGGTTTGGGAATCTCAGGAGGTGAGATTACCGATCAATATTTTGGAACTCCGTGCAATTTTCAGAGCTCTTCAGTCTTGGCCTCTTCTGAAGAGAGAATCGTTCATTTGTTTTCAGACAGACAATGTCACAACTGTGGCATACATCGATCATCAAGGAGGGACTCACAGTCCTCTGGCTATGAAAGAAGTATCTCGTATTCTGGTTTGGGCGGAATCCAGCTCCTGTCTAATCTCTGCGGTTCATTTCCCAGGTATAGACAATTAGGAAGCGGATTATCTCAGTCGTCAAACGTTGTATCCGGGCGAATGGTCTCTTCACCCAGAGGTATTTCTTCAGATTGTTCAAATGTGGGAACTTCCAGAAATAGATCTGATGGTTTCTCATCTAAACAAGAAACTTCCCAGGTATCTGTTCAGACCCCGGGATCCTCAGGCGGAGGCAGTGAATGCATTATCACTTCCTTGGAAGTATCATCCTGCCTATATCTCTCCGCCTCTAGTTCTTCTTCCAAGAGTAATCTCCAAGATTCTGAAGGAATGCTCGTTTGTTCTGCTGGTAGCTCCAGCATGGACGGATTGTTTTTCGGATGGCCTCTTGCCAACCGTGGGCTCTTCCGTTAAGACCAGACCTTCTGTCGCAAGGTCCTTTTTTCCATCAGGATCTCAAATCTTTAAATTTAAGGGTATGGAGATTGAACGCTTGATTCTTGGTCAAAGAGGTTTCTCTGACTCTGTGATTAATACTATGTTACAGGCTCGTAAATCTGTATCTAGAGAGATATATTATAGAGTCTGGAAGACTTATATTTCTTAGTGTCTTCTCATAATTTTTCCTGGCATTCTTTTAGAATTCCGAGAATTTTTTTTACAGTTTCTTCAGGATGGTTTAGATAAAGGTTTGTCCGCAAGTTCCTTGACAGGACAAATCTCTGCCCTTTCTGTTCTTTTTCACAGAAAGATTGCTAATCTTCCTGATATTCATTGTTTTGTACAAGACTTGGTTCGTATAAAACCTGTCATTCAGTCAATTTCTCCTCCTTGGAGTTTGAATTTGGTTCTGGGGGCTCTTCTAGCTCCTCCTTTTGAACCCATGCATTCATTTGGACATTAAACTTCTTTCTTGGAAAGTTTTGTTTCTTTTGGCCATCTCTTCTGCCAGAAGAGTCTCTGAATTATCTGCTCTTTCTTGTGAGTCTCCTTTTCTGATTTTTCATCAGGATAAGGCGGTGTTGCGAACTTCTTTTGAATTTTTTCAATTGTGGTTCCTTCATTATGTCCTAATCCTAAGAATTCTAAGGAGAAATCATTGCATTCTTTGGATGTTGTTAGAGATTTGTAATATTATGTTGAAGCTACTAAGTCTTTCCGAAAGACTTCTAGTCTATTTTTCATCTTTTCTGGTTCTAGAAAAAGCCAGAAAGCTTCTGCCATTTCTTTGGCATCTTGGTTGAAATCTTTAATTCATCATGCCTATGTCGAGTCGGGTAAAACTCCGCCTCATAGGATTACAGCTCATTCTACTAGGTCAGTTTCTACTTCCTGGGCGTTTAGGAATGAAGCTTCGGTTGATCAGATTTGCAAAGCAGCAACTTGTTCCTCTTTGCATACTTTTACTAAATTCTACCATTTTGATGTGTTTTCTTCTTCTGAAGCAGTTTTTGGTAGAAAAGTACTTCAGGCAGCGGTTTCAGTTTGAATCTTCTGCTTATGTTTTCATTAACTTTATTTTGGGTGTGGATTATTTTCAGCAGGAATTGGCTGTCTTTATTTTATCCCTCCCTCTCTAGTGACTCTTGCGTGGAAAGATCCACATCTTGGGTAGTCATTATCCCATACGTCACTAGCTCATGGACTCTTGCTAATTACATGAAAGAAAACATAATTTATGTAAGAACTTACCTGATAAATTCATTTCTTTCATATTAGCAAGAGTCCATGAGGCCCACCCTTTTTGTGGTGGTTATGATTTTTTTGTTTAAAGCACAATTATTCCAATTCCTTATTTTATATGCTTTCGCACTTTTTTCTTATCACCCCACTTCTTGGCTATTCGTTAAACTGATTTGTGGGTGTGGTGAGGAATGTATTTATAGGCATTTTAAGGTTTGGGAAACTTTGCCCCTCCTGGTAGGAATGTATATCCCATACGTCACTAGCTCATGGACTCTTGCTAATATGAAAGAAATGAATTTATCAGGTAAGTTCTTACATAAATTATGTTTTTTAAGTGGCAGCGGGGTCTGGGAGTGGCGGGATAGGGGTTAATTACTTTATTTAGGTTGCGGCAAAGTCTGGAAGTGGCAGAATAGGGGTTAATAACATTATGTAGGTGGCGGAGATGTCGGGGCGGCAGATTAGGGGTATTTAGACTCGGGTCTTATGGTAGGGTGTTAGGTGTAAACATTACTTGTTTTCAACCATAGAAAGCAATGGGATATCTGGCAGCATCGAACAGAAGCTTTTGCTGCTTTCAGACTCCCATTGATTTCTATGGCATCCGCGGCCTCCAGGGTGGCGGATTCAAAACCAGGTACGCTGGGCTGGAATAACCGTGAGCGTACGTGTTAGAAGTTTGATAAATGGAAAAAAGTGTCAGATAGAGAAAAATGTGTATTCGGAACATCTGTAATGACATAAGCATAAATGTGTGTCGAATTGAGACCTGCGGATTGTATGTTACGTCACAATTTCAACTTTTGCTGGTCTATGCTTTGATAACTAGGTCGGATCAAGCTTGCAACAATTACGCTGCGGAATTCCGGCATATTTACGGTTGACGGATTGATAAATAGGCCCCTATCTGAGATTCATATCTCCACATAAAGACCCCCTGTCCATATGGCCCCATTGAAATACAGGGAGTGCAGAATTATTAGGCAAGTTGTATTTTTGAGGATTAATTTTATTATTGAACAACAACCATGTTCTCAATGAACCCAAAAAACTCATTAATATCAAAGCTGAATAGTTTTGGAAGTAGTTTTTAGTTTGTTTTTAGTTATAGCTATTTTAGGGGGATATCTGTGTGTGCAGGTGACTATTACTGTGCATAATTATTAGGCAACTTAACAAAAAACAAATATATACCCATTTCAATTATTTATTTTTACCAGTGAAACCAATATAACATCTCAACATTCACAAATATACATTTCGGACATTCAAAAACAAAACAAAAACAAATCAGTGACCAATATAGCCACCTTTCTTTGCAAGGACACTCAAAAGCCTGCCATCCATGGATTCTGTCAGTGTTTTGATCTGTTTACCATCAACATTGCGTGCAGCAGCAACCACAGCCTCCCAGACACTGTTCAGAGAGGTGTACTGTTTTCCCTCCTTGTAAATCTCACATTTGATGATGGACCACAGGTTCTCAATGGGGTTCAGATCAGGTGAACAAGGAGGCCATGTCATTAGATTTTCTTCTTTTATACCCTTTCTTGCCAGCCACGCTGTGGAGTACTTGGACGCGTGTGATGGAGCATTGTCCTGCATGAAAATCATGTTTTTCTTGAAGGATGCAGACTTCTTCCTGTACCACTGCTTGAAGAAGGTGTCTTCCAGAAACTGGCAGTAGGACTGGGAGTTGAGCTTGACTCCATCCTCAACCCGAAAAGGCCCCACAAGCTCATCTTTGATGATACCAGCCCAAACCAGTACTCCACCTCCACCTTGCTGGCGTCTGAGTCGGACTGGAGCTCTCTGCCCTTTACCAATCCAGCCACGGGACCATACATCTGGCCCATCAGGACTCACTCTCATTTCATCAGTCCATAAAACCTTAGAAAGATCAGTCTTGAGATATTTCTTGGCCCAGTCTTGACGTTTCAGCTTGTGTGTCTTGTTCAGTGGTGGTCGTCTTTCAGCCTTTCTTACCTTGGCCATGTCTCTGAGTATTGCACACCTTGTGCTTTTGGGCACTCCAGTGATGTTGCAGCTCTGAAATATGGCCAAACTGGTGGCAAGTGGCATCTTGGCAGCTGCACGCTTGACTTTTCTCAGTTCATGGGCAGTTATTTTGCGCCTTGGTTTTTCCACACACTTCTTGTGACCCTGTTGACTATTTTGAATGAAACGCTTGATTGTTCGATGATCACGCTTCAGAAGCTTTGCAATTTTAAGAGTGCTGCATCCCTCTGCAAGATATCTCACTATTTTTTACTTTTCTGAGCCTGTCAAGTCCTTCTTTTGACCCATTTTGCCAAAGGAAAGGAAGTTGCCTAATAATTATGCACACCTGATATAGGGTGTTGATGTCATTAGACCACACCCCTTCTCATTACAGAGATGCACATCACCTAATATGCTTAATTGGTAGTAGGCTTTCGAGCCTATACAGCTTGGAGTAAGACAACATGCATAAAGAGGATGATGTGGTCAAAATACTCATTTGCCTAATAATTCTGCACTCCCTGTATATATATATATAGTCCTCTCAAAGAGATAAAAACACTTGTTAGAAACCTAACAAGTTTATGAATTCTAAACCTAGAAATGAACTGGAAATTAATTTTAAAAGACAAATAAAATTTTCAATCAATGTATATAACTAAATTACAAAATAATATTTTTGAATGATGGAGTCCCTTTAACACACCCCTCTCCAACTGGTATATCTTAAAAGAAAAAAAACCCAATGTATTTTTCTATCTCAATCTCTAATCCAACATTGCCTATATCAGCCCCCTCCAATTACAAGAAGGATAACTGCCGGGAAATAACTCTGGTGCCTATATGATGCATGTGGCCATGTTTATTTTAACTGGTGTCAAAAGCAGTGTAGTAGTATCTGGTCATTAAAACTAGCATAAGGAGCTACTATTGCGTTCTTTCGTTTTGTGATCTAAGTTTGATAGAGACGCTAAAATGGAACAACTTGATTTTTTTTAAAAAGGTCCCATATGGTCTAGACCTAAGTTATTACCTTTTTATATTTTGTAAGAATGTTTATGCAGTAATTAAATTAAAGGCATTTCAAAGAAATACAAATCTAATAAACAAATAAATAAATACATAAAATAGAGTATATATGAATACACAATGCGGAGTAGTTTAATAAATGTATTGTCTTCCTCACACCTCACTACCTGCCCACTTGACTCTATTCCTTCACATCTGACACCTTCTCTGTCTCCCACCCTCACTCTGGTTCTTACTCATATATTCAACCTATCCCTTTCTACCGGCTCATTCCCTGCCTGCTTCAAACATGCAAAGATCACCCTCATCCTCAAAAAACCCTCCCTTGACCCTAACTCTCCTGCAAACTACCACCCCATATCATTGCTCCCACTAGCTTCAAAAATCCTTGAAAAACTAGATTTTGATTGCCTAACCCACTTCCTGTCCTCCAACTCATTGCTCGATCCCCTGCAATCTGGCTTCCATTCCCAACACTCAAATGAGACTGCCCTCACCATGGTTACTAACAATATCCTTTCTGCTAAAAACAAAGGCTATTACTCTATACTCATCTTACTGGACCTCTCTGCTGCCTTTGACACTGTTGACCATCCCCTTCTCCTATGGACTCTCAGCTCTCTTGGGCTCTGTGACACTGCCCTCTCTTAGATTCACTCTTATCTCTCTAACAGATCCTTCTCAGTCTCTTTTACTGGTGACTCCTCCTCTCCATTGCCTCTGTCTGTTGGAGTACCTCAAGGCTCTGTCGTGGGTCCTCTACTCTTCTCTATTTACACTTCTTCACTGGGTAAACTCATAAACAGCTATGGCTTCAACTATTACCTCTATGCTGATGATACCCAGATCTACCTTTCCACCCCTGCACTCCTTCTGTCAATTCTCACATCAGCGACTGCTTATCTGGCATTTCCTCCTTGATGGCCTCTCACCACCTAAAAATAAACATGTCCAAGACTGAACTACTTCTAATCCACCCTTCTAACTGTATTCCAGTTTCTAATTTTTCCATCACTGTTGGTGGCACTACTATCTCCCCATCACCCCAAGTTAGCTGCCTCAGAGTCACACTTGACTCAAATCTGTCTTTCATTCCCCACAACCAATTGCTCTCTTCATCCTGCCGCAACCACCTATGCAATATCTGCAAAATTCATCCACTTCTGAGTGCTGAAACTACTAAACAGCTAATCCACTCCCTGGTAATTTCCCGACTTGACTACTGTAATAACTTACTATCTGGCCACCCTCTCTCCCGCCTCTCTCCCCTTCAATCCATCCTAAATGCATCTGCAAGGCTAATCCACCTCTCTCGACGCTCTGTTTCTGCTGCACCTCTCTGTGAGTCCATTCACTGGCTCCCCATTCACAGCAGAATTATATTCAAAATTCTCACCCTGACCTACAAAGCCCTCACCAATGCTGCCCCACCCTACCTGTCCTCACTCATCAACAAATATACTCCAGCCCATCCCCAAAGATCCAACAATGACCTGCTTCTTGCGTCCTCTACCATCGCCTCCTCTCATGCTAGACTACAGGACTTCTCCCGTGCGGCACCAACACTCTGGAACGCACTTTTTCGAGCTGTCAGACTTTCCCTTAAACTCTCCTCCTTTAAACATTCCCTAAAGACCTTTTGTTCAGGGCAGCTTATCACCCAACTCATTAACAAATTAACTTCACTTACCCAACAGTTGCCCTCATTTATCTCCTTAATAATATCATTCTCACCTTTGCAGTCCCCACCTTCTGTTTCCCATCCTCCCACCCATCTAGATTGTAAGTTCACACGGGAACAGGGCCCTCTATTCCCCCTGTATTTGTCTGTAAAATTTTGTCTCTTATTATATTGTTTCTCTGTTGTACTTTTATCCTTGTACCCATGGGCAGCGCTGCGGAATCTGTTGGCACTTTATAAATAAAGAATAATAATAATAAATGTAGCTTTATTTGTTTAAGTTTTTTTACTGTAATAGCTCAATTGCTTTTAGATTGAATTAATAATATTGCTGCCCAATGATCCACTTTACCTGCTGTAGTGTATTAAATTGTTTATAAGTATTTCCATTAACTTTATATTGGCATTTGAACTAGTTTATTTACCCTGTGGTTTTCTCACCCGTCCTGAAAGTTTTTGGCCTCAAGGCCAAGCTGTGTTAACACAGCCAGCAGAAGAAATTACACTCACAGTGGGGTATAGAAGAGATAAGGTAATAAAATGTTAATTTTCCATTGTTCTCTCCAAGTATTGCTGATTGGTTTATGGACAGATATAAGATAAAGAAGCAGGTATATGTACACAATGTGGTAAAGTAATGAGATCTGATTATACCTACAAGCTCAACCCATTTTATTAGGTTGTGATTTCAAAACACAAAATCAGCTATTTCATATACACAAATAAGTCTTTAAAACAAATCTCATACATTTTATACTTTTCAGCTGGTAAAAAAAAGTAATTGGAAACACATTAAGGGAAAACTTTATAGTATACTGCCCCTTTAAGTATGTTGACAAGGTTGTTGCTATCCTAGAATAGCTGGTGAAATGGTGTGTTGCCTTGGTAACCTTAGAATACTGCAGAATGAAAATGTTGTGGCAAGAAGTCCCCAAGAAAAAGTAATCTGATCAGGTTTTCATCTAGTTACTTAAAATATAATTTATTTCAGAGGTCAAGTCCTTTTTAAAGTGTATCTAGCTCATACGGGGTAGATGTATACAAGTAATGTAAAGAAACATAAATAGGTACTTCCCATAAGAATTATTATGATTTATTTATAATGCTAATTATGTATAGCGTCATCATTCATTAAGATCTTCTGTTTTGTTTTTTGTTTCTTTTTAACCGCCAGCCACTATTACATTTAATTATCTTTTAATATTATGACCAATGCTGGAAGCTCAGATTTGGGATATTGCCAGAGTATAGAATGAGCTGGAAATAGAATTTAGTTTTACTTAATTTTCAAGTCATGAAACTTAAAAAACAAAACAAAAAAAACCAACTAACTCTGAATAAATAAGCCAAGCAGATAGTAAATAATACAGGTTGTTAAAGTTTTCTAAAGACAAACACTTTGAGTTTTGGTAGAGAATGTATGTTTATGCTTACTCTAAAGTTGCCTTGCATTTACTCTGAAGCAATGGTAGTACAGTAAGCTCAAAATAATCACCAACTTTTCATATTAGTTTGTTTAAAGAAACACTAAAGTCAAAATTAAAGTTTCATGATTCAAATAGAGCATTCAATTTTAAGAGACTTTCCAAATGACTTCCATTATCAATTTGTTCTCATTGTTTTTATACACACACTTTCTGAGGCACCAGCTACTACTGAGCATGTGCAAGATTTCACAGTCTATAGGCATATGAGTTTGTAATTGGCTGATGGCTGTTACATTACACAGTGGGCAGGGAAATAGAAGCAATCTGTAAAATTTCACAGAACAAAATCTACTGGTAATTTGAAATTAAGAGTAAGTGCTATTGTCTTTTTATTATGCATTTTTGGATCATACAAATCTACTGAATTTGATGTCTGTCTCTAATATTCCCAATTAGAATTAACCCACTAACTTATGCTAAAAGATGTAAGAAACACATGTAACTACTGTATGTACATTGTATGTCACTAATACGGTATTTACATGAAGGAGTTTATTTATCATGAGGCTAATATTTATAAAGTAGCAGTTGAAATCACTGTTTTTTTTTAACCCTCTTGGGTACAACATGGGGAACAAATGCACCCCACAATTTTCAATAAAGTTTGATAATTGATCAATCTAGCCCTAAGTATGTTAACCCATTGTTTTAGTTAGTTAGTTGATAATCCATATACAACCTTTTAGTCAAAAAAACAAAACAAAATGAGGTACATTAATATATATCTTATTCCCAAATCCACCTATCTGTACGTACTATAGGGGTTAAAGTTGTAAAAAAATATAACAGTGTTTTTTAGAAATAATGTCACATACTCTCTTTGGGTGTATGTATCAGGAAATAGCTTTGGCTGGTGAGAGTTTGTCGATTATTGTTCTTAGAATTATCTGAACTTCTAACAGGAAACTATACATATTGCTTAAACTGTGTTTGCAAAAATATTGTTTAGTATATAATTTTAATGTTATACACTTATAATAGGTTTCTTTAATCAAAGAGGTCATTATGTAGAAATCCATCAGTCACAGGTGTTCTTCTGTTAATTTTACTCCCCCCTATGAAATTCTGTATCCCAGACAGCCTCTTTACTCTCATCTCACTGGGATTTCCAGGTTCTGCCCTTTTTTATTGTATTCAGCCCCTGTTAAGTCTGTACTACAATTTATCTCTGATCTAGAGAATCTTTGATCATCTGGCCCATAGAAAGTAATGAAGTTGTTTTATATTAAATAGAAGAAATACAATGTGCAATTTAATTTGTAAAAAATACACATAAATATACAAAGTATAAGCCTATTGTGTTAAAGTTACACAGAAACTGTAAAAACATAATAAGATTTTGTAAAATCACAATCCTAAATACACTGCTGTATACAAAATCTATATGCATTAAAATACAAACTAGAAAGTGCAGAGTTTAAATATAATAAAACTTAATCCTAAGTCTAAAGTAATAAATATAAATATATAATATAAAGTATGAATTGTAAATTCAGCAATACTCTCAAGTCATTCAGTTCTTTATTGTACTGTCCTTCATATACATCAGTGTTTCTCAACCACTGTCCTAAAGTACCCTCAACAGGCCCGGTTTTTATTATAGCTGAACTAGAGCACAGGTAAAATAATCAGCTGATGGGTGAGAGAAGTTTAGTAACCATGTTTACTGATCAGCTGATTATTTAACCTGGGCTCTAGTACAGCTATCATAAATCATCTGGGTGGAGAGCATTATATCATCAGTCCCCAAGTCGCTTTCCCATATTCATCCTCAATTGGAAAATTCAAATTAAGTATTATGTACTATATAACTTTAAACCCATTTTTGCAATGTATTCATAATTAGAGATAACTCTTTGGTTTTGACTAAATTGCCATTTATAAACGGAATACAATTATTTTTTTTCAAACATTAAACTGAATTTCTTTGAATGGGATTCGATTTCTGTTTTTAACAATAGTTTAGTAGTGCACTGAATAGAATTTGTTTCTATTTTATTTATCAAGTAACTGCAAAATTTTACTTTTTCTTTATAAGCATTTATGAACTGTCTAATTATAAATTCACTTTGGTCTGAATTTAATTTGTTAGAACCCCAGAACAAAACATCCAAATAAAACTATTGCCAATATTTATTCTAACTGTGTATTCATGCCATTGCAACTTCATTATGTCCTTATGGAAAGAAATTACGTTTTACAAAGGATAGCAAAAGAAGTAATTACTTTGCTAACAAACATACGGCTAGATTACGAGTTTTGTCGGTAAAGACGTGCGTTGCTAACGCTCAGTTCCAGCTCACCGCACACCTACAAACAACGCTGGTATTACAAGTTTTTTTCAACCCGGCGTTAGCCTCTAAAAAGTGAGCGTGGAGCAAAATTTAGCTCCACATCTCACCTCAATACCAGCGCTGCTTACGGTAGCGGTGAGCTGGCAAAACGTACTCGTGCACGATTTCCCCATAGGAAACAATGGGGCTGAGCTGGCTGAAAAAAAAACCTAACACCTGCAAAAAAGCAGCGTTCAGCTCCTAACACAGCCCCATTGTTTCCTATGGGGAAATACATTTTATGTCTGCACCTAACACCCTAACATGAACCCTGAGTCTAAACACCCCTAATCTTACACTTATTAACCCCTAATCTGCCGCCCCCGCTATCGCTGACACCTACATTATATTATTAACCTCTAATTTGCCGCTCCGGACACCGCCGCCACCTACATTATATTTATGAACCCCTAATCTACTGCCCCCAACATCGCCGACACCAACATTACATTTATTAACCCCTAATCTGCCCCCCCAATGTCGCCGCAACTATATTAAATTTATTAACCCCTAATCTTCCAACCCCAACATCGCCGCTACTATATTAAATTTATGAACCCCTAAACCTGTGTCTAACCCTAAGTCTAACCCCCCCAACTTAAATATAATTTAAATTTAACAAAATAAATTTAACATAATTAAATAAATTAATCCTATTTAAAACTAAATACTTACCTATAAAATAAACCCTAAGCTAGCTACAATATAACTAATAGTTACATTGTAGCTAGCTCAGGATTTATATTTATTTTACAGGCAACTTTGTATTTATTTTAACTAGGTACAATAGTAATTTAATTAATAGTATTTAATAACTACCTAGCTAAAATAAGTACAAAATTACCTGTAAAATAAACCCTAACCTAAGTTACAATTACACCTAACACTACACTATCATTAAACTAATTACCTAAACTACCTACAATTAATGACAATTAAATTAAATAAACTAAATTATGAAAAAAACAAACTCTAAATTACAGAAAATAAAAAAGAATTACAAGAATTTTAAACTAATTACACCTAATCTAATCCCCCTAATAAAATAAAAAAGCCCCCCAAAATAATAAAATTCCCTACCCTATACTAAATTACAAATAGCCCTTAAAAGGGCCTTTGCGGGGTATTGCTCCAAAGTAATCAGCTCTTTCACCTGTAAAAAAAATACAATACCCCCCCAACATTAAAACACACCACCCACACACCCAACCCTACTCTAAAACCCACCCAATCCCCCCTTAATAAAACCTAACACTAACCCCCTGAAGATCACCCTACCTTGAGCCATCTTCACCCAGCTGGGCACAAGTGGACCTCCAGAGGGGCAGAAGTCTTCATCCGATCCGGGCAGAAGAGGACATCCAGACTGGCAGAACTCTTCATCCAGACGGCATTTTCTATCTTCTTCCATCCGGAGCAGAGCGGGTCCATCTTGAAGACATCCGACACGGAGCATCCTCTTCCTTCTTGATCCGACGACTGAATGAAGGTTCCTTTAAGTGAGGTCATCCAAGATGGTGTCCCTTGAATTCCGATTGGCTGATAGAATCCTATCAGCCCATCAGAATTAAGGTAGGAAAAATCCTATTGGCTGATGCAATCAGCCAATAGGATTGACCTCACATTCTATTGGCTGATTGGACCAGCCAATAGAATGCAAGCTCAATCCTATTGGCTGATTGGACCAGCCAATCGGATTGAAGTTCAATCCTATTGGCTTATTGCATCAGCCAATAGGATTTTTCCTACCTTAATTCTGATTGGCTGATAGGATTCTATCAGCCAATCGGAATTCAAGGGATGCCATCTTGGATGACGTCACTTAAAGGAACCTTCATTCAGTCGTCGGATCAAGAAGGAAGAGGATGCTCAGCGTCGGATGTCTTCACTCCGGATGGAAGAAGATAGAAGATGCCGTCTGGATGAAGAGTTCTGCTGGTCTGGATGTCCTCTTCTGCCCGGATCAGATGAAAACTTCTGCCCCCCTCTGGAGGTCCACTTGTGCCCGGCTGGGTGAAGACGGCTCAAGGTAGGGTGATCTTCAGGGGGTTAGTGTTAGGTTTTATTAAGGGGGGATTGGGTGAGTTTTAGATTAGGGTTGGGTGTGTGGGTGGTGTGTTTTAATGTTGGGGGGTACTAAATTACAAATAGCCCTTAAAAGGGCCTTTTGCGGGGCATTGCTCCAAAGTAATCAGCTCTTTCACCTGTAAAAAAAAATACAATACCCCCCCAACATTAAGACACACCACCCACACACCCAACCCTACTCTAAAACCCACCCAATCCCCCCTTAATAAAACCTAACACTAACGCCCTGAAGATCACCCTACCTTGAGCCATCTTCACCCAGCTGGGCACAAGTGGACCTCCAGAGGGGCAGAAGTCTTCATCCGATCCGGGCAGAAGAGGACATCCAGACCGGCAGAACTCTTCATCCAGGCGGCATCTTCTATCTTCTTCCATCCGGAGCAGAGCGGGTCCATCTTGAAGACATCCGACACGTAGCATCCTCTTCCTTCTTGATCCGACGACTGAATGAAGGTTCCTTTAAGTGACGTCATCCAAGATGGCGTCCCTTGAATTCCGATTGGCTGATAGAATCCTATCAGCCCATCAGAATTAAGGTAGGAAAAATCCTATTGGCTGATGCAATCAGCCAATAGGATTGACCTCGCATTCTATTGGCTGATTGGAACAGCCAATAGAATGCAAGCTCAATCCTATTGGCTGGTTGGACCAGCCAATCGGATTGAAGTTCAATCCTATTGGCTTATTGCATCAGCCAATAGGATTTTTCCTACCTTAATTCTGATTGGCTGATAGGATTCTATCAGCCAATCGGAATTCAAGGGATGCCATCTTGGATGACGTCACTTAAAGGAACCTTCATTCAGTCGTCGGATCAAGAAGGAAGAGGGTGCTCCGCGTCGGATGTCTTCAAGATGGACCCGCTCCGGATGGAAGAAGATAGAAGATGCCGTCTGGATGAAGAGTTCTTCCGGTCTGGATGTCCTCTTCTGCCCGGATCAGATGAAAACTTCTGCCCCCCTCTGGAGGTCCACTTGTGCCCAGCTGGTTGAAGACGGCTCAAGGTAGGGTGATCTTCAGGGGGTTAGTGTTAGGTTTATTAAGGGGGATTGGGTGAGTTTTAGAGTAGGGTTGGCTGTGTGGTTGGTGGGTTTTAATGTTGGGGGGGGGGTATTGTATTTTTTTTTTTACAGGTGAAAGAGCTGATTACTTTGGAGCAATGCCCCGCAAAAGGCCCTTTTAAGGGCTATTTGTAATTTAGTATAGGGTAGGGAATTTTATTATTTTGGGGGGATTTTTTATTTTATTAGGGGGATTAGATTAGGTGTAATTAGTTTAAAATTCTTGTAATTCTTTTTTATTTTCTGTAATTTAGTGTTTTTTTTTCTGTAATTTAGTTTATTTTATATAATTGTAATTAATTGTAGGTAGTTTAGGTAGTTAGTTTAATGATAGTGTAGTGTTAGGTGTAATTGTAACTTAGGTTAGGGTTTATTTTACAGGTAATTTTGTACTTATTTTAGCTAGGTAGTTATCAAATAGTTAATAACTATCTAATAACTATTGTACCTAGTTAAAATAAATACAAATTTGCCTGTAAAATAAAAAAAAAATCCTAAAATGGCTACAATGTAATTATTAGTTATATTGTAGCTAGCTTAGGGTTTATTTTATAGGTAAGTATTTAGTTTTAAATAGGAATAATTTATTTAATTTTTTTTAATTTATTTTGTTTAATTTAAATTATATTTAAGTTAGGGGGGGTTCGACTTAGGGTTAAACTTAGGTTTAGGGGTTAATAAATTTAATATAGTAGCGGCGATGTCGGGGTCGGAAGATTAGGGGTTAATAAATGTAGGTAGGTGTCGGCGATGTTAGGGACGACACCTACCTACATTTTTTATTAGGGGGATTAGATTAGGTGTAATTAGTTTAAAATTCTTGTAATTCTTTTTTATTTTCTGTAATTTAGTGTTTTTTTTTTCCGTAATTTAGTTTATTTTATATAATTGTAATTAATTGTAGGTAGTTTAGGTAGTTAGTTTAATGATAGTGTAGTGTTAGGTGTAATTGTAACTTAGGTTAGGGTTTATTTTACAGGTAATTTTGTACTTATTTTAGCTAGGTAGTTATCAAATAGTTAATAACTATCTAATAACTATTGTACCTAGTTAAAATAAATACAAATTTGCCTGTAAAATAAAAAAAAAATCCTAAAATGGCTACAATGTAATTATTAGTTATATTGTAGCTAGCTTAGGGTTTATTTTATAGGTAAGTATTTAGTTTTAAATAGGAATAATTTATTTAATTTTGTTTAATTTATTTTGTTTAATTTAAATTATATTTAAGTTAGGGGGGGTTCGACTTAGGGTTAGACTTAGGTTTAGGGGTTAATAAATTTAATATAGTAGCGGCGACGTCGGGGTCGGAAGATTAGGGGTTAATAAATGTAGGTAGGTGTCGGCGATGTTAGGGACGACAGATTAGGGGTTAATAAAATTGAACTAGTGTTTGCGAGGCGGGAGTGTGGAAGTTTAGGGGTTAATATATTTATTAAATGGCGACGATGTCCGGTCGGCAGATTAGGGGTTAAACATTTTAGTTAAGTGTTTCCGATGTGTGGGGGGGCCTCGGTTTAGGGGTTAATAGGTAGTTTATGGGTTTTAGTGTACTTTTAGCACTTTAGTTAAGAGCTTTATGTTCCGGCGTTAGCCCATAAAACTGTTAACTACTGACTTTTAAATGCGGTAGGAGTCTTGGTGGTAGAGGGTGTACTGCTCACTTTTTCAGGGGATCGTAATACCGGCGTTAGGCAAATCCCATTAAAAAGATAGGATACGACATTGACGTAAGGGGATTTGCGGAAAGCTAAAATCGCGGAAAAAAGTGAGCGGTACACCTGTACCTGTCAGACTCGTAATACCAGCGGGCGTTAAAAAGCAGCGTTGGGACCCCTCAACGCTGCTTTTTAAGGCTAACGCAAGACTCGTAATCTAGCTGATAAATTGGGAAGGTAAACATAAATTGGGAAGGTTTTATTTCTCTTCTTTTAAATGGTACACATTCTATCTCAGGGGTTTTCAAACCTGTACTTAGGCCCTCCTAACAGGTCAGATTTTCAGGATTAACTTGGGTGAGACCAGGTCAATAACCAGGTTTACTAATCGTCTGATTATTTCACCTGTGCTCCAGTTCAGATATCCTGAAAATATGGCCTGTTAGGGAGGCCTGAAGACAGGTTTAAAAAAATCTGTGCTCTATCTTTAACATTTCATTTTGATTTCATGTGAGGGATTTACTACTGTTTCTATGTTTTTAGTGAGAACTTAAACTCTTGTATTAACAAAAGATTTTACCAATATATTTAAGTGATTTTATAAAATACAAATATGTATAGAAAAACATATCCAACCAGAATTGATGAAAACGTAATAATATAGCATATTGTTTTGTTTCTTTTCAACCTTCAGCAATGTCTGAAAATCCCAACTGCAAGTCAATAATTCAAATTTTCTGTAGCTATTCAAATGCTGGAGCAAGTAAAAAAAAACAAAATAAAACACGGTGATATGTTCTGTATATCTAGGCAAATTATTATGGAACAATAGCCTTTGTAAATCCATACAATTAATTTTAATTTATAAAATAACCATTCATGCAACACAATCCATTCTCTCAAACAGATTTCAAATGATCCCTTCACTCATTTCCAAAAGCAGAAATCAGCCTCTTCAGCAACATCCACAGAAAATCATGACTGCACATGTCAAGAATATTGTTATGTATTTTTAATTTTTATTTATTTTATTGAATTTTTTTTCACATATATAATTAACAGATATTATAGGTTTAACATTAAACAGTTAAACATACTGGCCTAGATTTAGAGTTTTGTCGGTAACGACCCGCGTAGCTAAAGCTGGCTTTTTTCTGGCCACACCTTTTAAATACCTCTGGTATTGAGAGTTCACAGAATGGCTGCGTTAGGCTCCAAAAAGGGAGCGTACAAGCATATTTATCGCCACTGCAACTCTCGATACCAGAGTTGCTTACGGACGCGGCCAGCTTCAAAAATGTGCTCGTGCACGATTCCCCCATAGAAAACAATGGGACTGTTTGAGCTGAAGAAAAACCTAACACCTGCAAAAAAGCCGCGTTCAGCTCCTAACGCAGCCCCATTGTTTCCTATGGGGAAACACTTCCTATGTCTGCACCTAACACTCTAACATGTACCCCGAGTCTAAACACCCCTAACCTTACACTTATTAACCCCTAATCTGCCACCCCCGCTATCGCTGACCCCTGCATATTATTTTTAACCCCTAATCTGCCGCTCCGTACACCCCCGCCACCTACATTATCCCTATGTACCCCTAATCTGCTGCCCTAACATCGCCAACCCCTATATTATATTTATTAACCCCTAATCTGCCGCCCCCAACGTCGCCTCCACCTAACTACACTTATTAACCCCTAATCTACCGACCGGACCTGAGCGCTACTATAATAAATGTATTAACCCCTAATCCGCCTCACTCCCGCCTCAATAACCCTATAATAAATAGTATTAACCCCTAATCTGCCCTCCCTAACATTGCCGACACCTAACTTCAAGTATTAACCCCTAATCTGCCGACAGGAGCTCACCGCTACTCTAATAAATTTATTAACCCCTAAAGCTAAGTCTAACTTTAACCCTAACACCCCCCTAAATTAAATATAATTTAAATCTAACGAAATAAATGAACTCTTATTAAATAAATTATTCCTATTTAAAGCTAAATACTTACCTGTAAAATAAACCCTAATATAGCTACAATATAAATTATAATTATATTATAGCTATTTTAGGATTTATATTTATTTTACAGGTAACTTTGTATTTATTTTAACCAGGTACAATAGCTATTAAATAGTTAAGAACTATTTAATAGCTAAAATAGTTAAAATAATTACAAAATTACCTGTAAAATAAATCCTAACCTAAGTTACAATTAAACCTAACACTACACTATCAATAAATTAATTAAATAAAATACCTACAATTATCTACAATTAAACCTAACACTACACTATCAATAAATTAATTAAATACAATTCCTACAAATAAATACAATTAAATAAACTAACTAAAGTACAAAAAATAAAAAAGAACTAAGTTACAAAAAATAAAAAATATTTACAAACATTAGAAAAAAATTACAACAATTTTAAACTAATTAGACCTACTCTAAGCCCCCTAATAAAATAACAAAGCCCCCCAAAATAAAAAAAATGCCCTACCCTATTCTAAATTACAAAAGTTCAAAGCTCTTTTACCTTACCAGCCCTGAACAGGGCCCTTTGTGGGGCATGCCCCAAGAAATTCAGCTCTTTTGCCTGTAAAAAAACACATACAATACCCCCCCCAACATTACAACCCACCACCCACATACCCCTAATCTAACCCAAACCCCCCTTAAATAAACCTAACACTAAGCCCCTGAAGATCTTCCTACCTTATCTTCACCTCACCGGGTATCACCGATCGGTCCTGGCTCCAAAATCTTCATCCTACCCAAGCGGGGGCTAGACATCCATCATCCGGCGGCTGAAGAGGTCCAGAAGAGGCTCCAAAATCTTCATCCTATCCGGGAAGAAGAGGCGATCCAGACCGGCAACCATCTTGATCCAAGCGGCATCTTCTATCTTCATCCGATGAGGACCGGCTCCATCGTGAAGACCTCCTGCGCAGATCAATCTTCTTCCAACGACGTCCAACTGAAGAATGACGGTTCCTTTAAGGGACGTCATCCAATATGGCGTCCCTCGAATTCCGATTGGCTGATAGGATTCTATCAGCCAATCGGAATTAAGGTAGGAAAATTCTGATTGGCTGATGGAATCAGCCAATCAGATTCAAGTTCAATCCGATTGGCTGATCCGATCAGCCAATCAGATTGAGCTCGCATTCTATTGGCTGTTCCGATCAGCCAATTAAGGTAGGAAAATTCTGATTGGCTGATGGAATCAGCCAATCAGATTCAAGTTCAATCCGATTGGCTGATCCGATCAGCCAATCAGATTGAGCTCGCATTCTATTGGCTGTTCCGATCAGCCAATAGAATGCGAGCTCAATCTGATTGGCTGATCGGATCAGCCAATCGGATTGAACTTGATTCTGATTGGCTGATTCCATCAGCCAATCAGAATTTTCCTACCTTAATTCCGATTGGCTGATAGAATCCTATCAGCAAATCGGAATTCGAGGGACGCCATCTTAGATAACGTCCCTTAAAGGAACCGTCATTCTTCAGTTGGACGTCGTCGGAAGAAGATTGATCTGCGCTGGAGGTCTTCACGATGGAGCCGGTCCTCATTGGATGAAGATAGAAGATGCCGCTTGGATCAAGATGGTTGTCGGTCTGGATCGCCTCTTCTTCCCGGATAGGATGAAGATTTTGGAGCCTCTTCTGGACCTCTTCAGCCGCCGGATGATGGATGTCTAGCCCCCGCTTGGGTAGGATGAAGATTTTGGAGCCAGGACCGATCGGTGATACCCGGTGAGGTGAAGATAAGGTAGGAAGATCTTCAGGGGCTTAGTGTTAGGTTTATTTAAGGGGGGTTTGGGTTAGATTAGGGGTATGTGGGTGGTGGGTTGTAATGTTGGGGGAGGGGTATTGTATGTGTTTTTTTACAGGCAAAAGAGCTGAATTTCTTGGGGCATGCCTCGCAAAGGGCCCTGTTCAGGGCTGGTAAGGTAAAAGAGCTTTGAACTTTTGTAATTTAGAATAGGGTAGGGCATTTTTTTTTTGGGGGTCTTTGTTATTTTATTAGGGGGCTTAGAGTAGGTGTAATTAGTTTAAAATTGTTGTAATATTTTTCTAATGTTTGTAAATATTTTTTTATTTTTTGTAACTTAGTTCTTTTTTATTTTTTGTACTTTAGTTAGTTTATTTAATTGTATTTATTTGTAGGAATTGTATTTAATTAATTTATTGATAGTGTAGTGTTAGGTTTAATTGTAGATAATTGTAGGTATTGTATTTAATTAATTTATTGATAGTGTAGTGTTAGGTTTAATTGTAACTTAGGTTAGGATTTATTTTACAGGTAATTTTGTAATTATTTTAACTATTTTAGCTATTAAATAGTTCTTAACTATTTAATAGCTATTGTACCTGGTTAAAATAAATACAAAGTTGCCTTTTAAAATAAATATTAATCCTAAAATAGCTATAATATAATTATAATTTATGTTGTAGCTATATTAGGGTTTATTTTACAGGTAAGTATTTAGATTTAAATAGGAATAATTTATTTAATAAGAGTTAATTTATTTCGTTAGAATAAAATTATATTTAACTTAGGGGGGTGTTAGGGTTAAAATTAGCTTTAGGGGTTAAAAAATTTATTAGAGTAGCGGTGAGCTCCGATCGGCAGATTAGGGGTTAATACTTGAAGTTAGGTGTCGGCGATGTTAGGGAGGGCAGATTAGGGGTTAATACTATTTATTATAGGGTTATTGAGGCGGGAGTGAGGCGGATTAGGGGTTAATAACTTTATTATAGTAGCGGTGCGGTCCGCTCGGCAGATTAGGGGTTAATAAGTGTAGGCAGGTGGAGGTGACATTGAGGGGGGCAGATTAGGGGTTAATAAATATAATATAGGGGTCGGCGGTGTTAGGGGCAGCAGATTAGGGGTACATAGCTATAATGTAGCTGGCGGCGGCGTGCGGACGGCAGATTAGGGGTTAATAATAATATGCAGGGGTCAGCGATAGCGGGGGCGGCAGATTAGGGGTTAATAAATATAATATAGGGGTCGGCGGTGTTAGGGGTAGCAGATTAGGGGTACATAGGGATAACGTAGTTGGCGGCAGTGTACGGAGCGGAAGATTAGGGGTTAAAATTTTTTATAGAGTGGCGGCGATGTGGGGGGGCCTCGGTTTAGGGGTACATAGGTAGTTTATGGCTGTTAGTGTACTTTAGAGCACAGTAGTTAAGAGCTTTATGAACCGGCGTTAGCCCAGAAAGCTCTTAACTACTGACTTTTTTCTGCGGCTGGAGTTTTGTCGTTAGAGTTCTAACGCTCACTTCAGACACGACTCTAAATACCGGAGTTAGAAAGATCCCATTGAAAAGATAGGATACGCAATTGACGTAAGGGGATCTGCGGTATGGAAAAGTCGCGGCTGAAAAGTGAGCCTTAGACCCTTTCCTGACTGACTCCAAATACCGGCGGTAGCCTAAAACCAGCGTTAGGAGCCTCTAATGCTGGTTTTCACGGCTACCGCCAAACTCTAAATCTAGGCCACTGTATGTTGCCATCACAGAAAGAAAAATAAATAAAAGATTGATGGAGTTTTCACACCAATAAATAAAAATACAAATAGAAAAAAAGTACTTCAATTTTAATTAGTAATGTAATAATTAAAGGGACAGTAAAGTTATAATTAGACATTCATGAAATAGACAGAGCATACAATTTTAAACAACTTTCCAATTTACTTCTATTATTTAATTTGCTTCCTTCTCTTGTTATACTTTGCTGAAAGGTTTATCTAGGTAAGCTCAGGAGCAGCAGAGAACCTAGGTTCTAGCTGCTGATTGGTGGGTGCATATATATACACAGATTGTCATTGGCTCACCCATGTGTTCAGTTAGAAGCAATTAGTGCATTGCTGCTCCTTCAACAATTGATACCAAGAGAATGAACAGAATTTAATAATAGAAGTAAACTGGAAAGTTGTTTAAAATTGTATGTTCTACTGAAATAATGAAAGAAAAAAATTGGGTTTTATGTCACTATAACCATGATTTACCATGTTATCTCTTATAATTCCTGGTAAACTCAAAATGCTAAAATGCTATATTTGCTTAATCTCCTTTATTATTAAACAAATCGCCCTTAAACTCCCATATTTTCTTGGGAGAGAGAGAGAAAAAAAAGAACAAAAAAGGGAGAAATAACATAATTTATGTAAGAACTTACCTGATAAATTTATTTCTTTCATATTGGCAAGAGTCCATGAGCTAGTGACATATGGGTTATACAATCCTACCAGGAGGGGCAAAGTTTCCCAAACCTCAAAATGCCTATAAATACACACCTCACCACACCCACAATTCAGTTTAACGAATAGCCAAGTAGTGGGGTGATAAAGAAAGGAGTAAAAAAGGAATTTGGAAATAATTGCGCTTTATACAAAAAAATCATAGCCACCATAAAAAGGGTGGGCCTCATGGACTCTTTATCAGGTAAATTCTTACATAAATTATGTTTTCTTTCATGTAATTGGCAAGAGTCCATGACCTAGTGACGTATGGGATAGCAATACCCGAGATGTGGAACTCCACGCAAGAGTCACTAGAGAGGGAGGGATAAAATAAAAAACATAATTTATGTAAGAACGTACCTGATAAATTAATTTCTTTCATATTGGCAAGAGTCCATGAGCTAGTGACGTATGGGATATACAATCCTACCAGGAGGGGCAAAGTTTCCCAAACCTCAAAATGCCTATAAACACACCCCTCACCACACCCACAATTCAGTTTAATGAATAGCCAAGTAGTGGGGTGATAAAGAAAGGAGTATAAAGCATCAACAAAGAAATTTGGAATAATTGTGCTTTATACAAAAAAATCATAACCACCATAAAAAAGGGTGGGCCTCATGGACTCTTGCCAATATGAAAGAAATGAATTTATCAGGTAAGTTCTTACATAAATTATGTTTTCTTTCATGTAATTGGCAAGAGTCCATGAGCTAGTGACGTATGGGATATCAAATACCCAAGATGTGGAACTCCACGCAAGAGTCACTAGAGAGGGAGGGACAAAAATAAACAACAGCCATATGCTGAAAAATTAATCCACAACCCAAAATAGAAGTTATTCTCATGAAGAAAAGAAAAACTTAAAACATCAGCAGAAGAATCAAACTGAAACAGCTGCCTGAAGAGCCTTTCTACCAAAAACTGCTTCAGAAGAAGCAAATACATCAAAATGGTAGAATTTAGTAAATAAATGCAAAGAGGACCAAGTTGCTGCTTTGCAAATCTGATCAACTGAAGCTTCATTCTTTAAAGCCCATGAAGTGGAGACTGATCTAGCAGAATGAGCTGTAATTCTCTGAGGCGGGGCTTGACCCGACTCCAAATAAGCTTGATGAATCAAAAGCTTTAACCAAGAAGCCAAGGAAATAGCAGAGGCCTTCTGACAATTTCTCTACTAATGTTGTTAGAATTCGCAACCTTAGGTAAAAATTCAAATGAAGTCCGCAAAACCATCTTATCCTGATGAAAAATCAGAAAAGGAGATTCACAAGAAAGAGCAGATAGCTCAGACTCTTCTAGCAGAAGAGATGGCCAAAAGGAACAACACTTTCCAAGAAAGTAGTTTAACGTCCAAAGAGTGCATAGGCTCAAATGGAGTAGCCTGTAACGCCTTCAAAACCGAATTAAGACTCCAAGGAGGAGAAATTGATTTAATGACGGGCTTAATACAAACTAAAGCCTGTAAAAAACAGTGAATAAACAGCAATCTTTCTGGGAAATAAAACTGAAAGAGCAGAGATTTGTCCCTTCAAGGACCTTGAGAAGAACACCATGAAATGTAAATCTTCCAAACTCCATAATAAATCTTCCTAGAGACAGATTTACGAGCTTGTAACATAGTATTAATTACTGAGTCAGAGAAACCTCCATGACTTAATACTAAGCGTTCAATTTCCATACCTTCAAATTTAATGAGATCCTGATGGAAAAACGGACCTTGAGACAGTAGGTCTGGCCTTAACGGAAGTGGCCAAGGTTGGCAACTGGACATCCGAACAAGATCCGCATACCAAAACCTGTGGGGCCATGCTGGAGCCACCAGCAACAAAAACGATTGTTCCATGATGATCTTGGAGATCACTCTCGGAAGAAGAACTAGAGGCGGGAAGATATAATCAGGTTAATAACACCAAGGAAGTGTCAGCGCATCCACTGCTTCCGCCTGAGAATCCCTGGACCTGGACAGGTATCTGGGAAGTTTCTTGTTTAGATGAGAGGCCATCAGATCTATTTCTGGAAGACCCCATATCTGAACAATCTGAGAAAACACATCCGGATGAAGAGACCACTCCCCTAAATGTGAAGTCTGACGGCTGAGATAATCCGCCTCCCTATTGTCTACACCTGGGATATGAACCGCATAAATTAGACAAGAGCTGGATTCCGCCCAAACAAGTATCCGAGATACTTCTTTCATAGTTTGGGGACTGTGAGTCCCACCCTGATGATTGACATATGCCACCGTTGGGATATTGTCTGTCTGAAAACAAATGAGCGGTTCTCTCTTTAACAGAGGCCAAAACTGAAGAGCTCTGAGAATTGCACGGAGTTCTAAAATATTGATTGGTAATCTCGCCTCTTGACAATTCCAAACTCCTTGTGCTGTCAGAGATCCCCAGACAGCTCCCCAACTCGCATCTGTTGTGATCACAGTCGAGGTTGGCCGAACAAAAGAGTCCCCTTGAACTAAACACTGGTGATTTAACCACCACGTCAGAGAGTGTCAAACATTGGGATTTAAGGATATTAATTGTGATATCTTTGTATAATCCCGGCACCATTGATTCAGCATGTAAAGCTTGAGAGGTCTCATGTGAAAACAAGCAAAAGGAATCGCGTCCGATGCTGCAGTCATGAGGCCTAAAACTTCCATGCACATAGCCACTGAAGGGAATGACTGAGACTGAAGGTGCCGACATGCTGCAACCAATTTCAAACGTCTCTTGTCTGTTAGAGAACATGGACACTGAATCTATCTGGAAACCTAAAAAGGTGACCCTTGTCTGAGGAATCAAAAAACTTTTTGGTAAATTGATCCTCCAACCATGTTTTCGAAGAAACAACACAAGTTGATTTGTGTGAGATTCTGCAAAGTGTTAAGACTGAGCTAGTACCAAGATATCATCCAAATAAGGAAACACTGCAATACCCTGTTCTCTGATTACAGAGAGTTGGGCACCCAGAACCTTTGAAAAGATTCTTGGAGCTTGCTAGGCCAAATGGAAGAGCAACAAATTGGTAATGCTTGTCTAGAAAAGAGAATCTCAGGAACTGATAATGTTCTGGATGAATCGGAATATGAAGGTAAGCATCCTGCAAGTCTATTGTAGACATATAATGTCCTTGCTGAACAAAAGGCAGAATAGTCCTTATAGTTACCATCTTGAAAGTTGGTACTCAAAATTTTCAGATCCAGAACTGGTCTGAATGAATTTTCTTTCTTTGGGACAATGAATAGATTTGAATAAAACCCCAGGCCTTGTTCCTGAAAAGGAACCGGCATGATTACCCCTGAAAACTCCAGATCTGAAACACACTTCAGGAAAGCCTGAGCTTTTACTGGATTCACTGGGATGCGTGAGAGAAAAAATCTCCTCACAGGAGGTCTTACTTTGAATCCAATTTGGTACCCCTGAGAGACAATGCTCTGAATCCATTGATTTTGGACAGAATTTATCCAAACATCCTTGAAAAACCTTAATCTGCCCCCTACCAGCTGAGCTGGAATGAGGGCCCACCTTCATACGGACTTAGGGGCTGACTTTGGTTTCTTGAAAGTCTTGGATTTATTCCAATTTGAGGAAGGCTTCCAATTGGAAACAGATTCCCTGGGGGAAGGATTAGGTTTTTGTTCTTTATTTTGACGAAAGGAACGAAAACGATTAGAAGCCTTAGATTTTTCCTTAGGTTTCTTTTCCTGAGGCAAAAAAAACTTCTTCCCCCCCAGTAACAGTTAAAATAATAGAATCCAACTGAGAACCAAATAAATTATTATTATTATTATTAATACATTTTGATAATATCAAAAATGGCATCACAAATAAAATGACTAGCATGTTGCAGTAAGCGAACAATGCTAAATATGTCAGAATCCAATTCTTGTTGCGCTAAATTCCCCAACCAAAAAGTTGAAGCAGCTGCAACATAAGCCAAAGTAATTGCAGGCCTAAGAAGATGACCTGAATATAAATAGGCTTTCCTTAGATAAGATTCAAGCTTCCTATCTAAATGATTTTTAAAAGAAGTACTATCTTCCATAGTAATAGTGGTTCGTTTAGCAAGAGTAGAAATAGCCCCATCAACTTTGGGGATCTTTTCCCAAAACTCTATTGCAACCGCTGGTAAAGGATACAATTTTTTAAACCTTGCAGAAGGATTAAAAGGAGTACCTGGCTTATTCCATTCCTTAGAAATCATGTCAGAAATAGCATCAGTTATAGGAAAAACCTCTGGAGTAACCACAGTAGGTTTAAAAACAGCATTTAAACGTTTACTGGTTTTAATATCAAGAGGACTAGCTTCCTCAATATCCAAAGTAATTAACACTTCTTTTAACAAAGAACACATATACTCTATTTTAAATAAATAAGTAGATTTGTCGGTGTCAATGTCTGAGGAAGGATCTTCTGAATCAGATAGATCCTCATCAGAAGTGGATAATTCATTATGTTGTCGGTCATTTGAAATTTCATCAACTTTATGAGAAGTTTTAAAAGACCTCTTACGCTTATTAGAAGGTGGAAATGCAGACAAAGCCTTCTGAATAGAATCAGTAGCAAATTCTTTAAAATTCAAAGGTATATCATGTACATTAGAAGTTGAAGGAACTGCAACCGGCAATGTACTATTACTGATGGACACTCTATCTGCATGTAAAAGTTTATCATGACAACTAATACAAATGACATTAGGAGATATAATCTCCACAATTTTACAACAAATGCACTTAGCTTTGGTAGAACCGATGTCAGGCAACAAAGTTCCAGCAGATACTTCTGAGGCAGGATCAGGTTGAGACATCTTGCAGAATGTAAAAGATAAAACAACATAAAATTTCCTTATATGACAGTTTCAGGAATGGGAAAAAATGCAAATAGCATAGCCCTCTGACTTAGAAAAAAGCAAGAGGCAAAAGCAATGGGGCAATAAATAATGAAAAAAGTTTGGTGCCAAGTATGACGCACAATGTAACTAGAAATTTTTTTGGCGTCACTAACGAAGCAACCCTGTGTGAACCCCCGCGTCAACTATGACGCCGGAAATGACGAACTTGCGTCAACGGACGTGCTTTTTTGCGCCAAAAAAATCTCGCGCCAAGAATGATGCAATAAAGTGTAGCATTTAGCGCACCCGTGAGCCTAACACAGCCCGGAAATTAAAACAATTAGTCAATTGAAAAAATGACTAAACCCCAGGTAAGAAAAATATTTCTCAATATTAACTTCCCAAATATGAAACTGACAATTTGCAAAAGAAAATACATGAACCTGACTCATGGCAAATATAAGTACAATACATATATTTAGAACTTTATATAAATGCATAAAGTGCCAAACCATAGCTGAGGTGTCTTAAGAAATAAAAACATACTTACCAAAGACACCCATCCGCAAATAGCAGATAGCCAAATCAGTACTGAAACAGTTATCAGTAGAGGTAATGGTATATGAGAGTATATCGTCGATCTGAAAAGGGAGGTAGGAGATGAATCTCTACGACCGATAACAGAGAACCTATTAAATAGTCCCCCGTTAGGGAAATCACTGCATTCAATAGGTAATACTCGCCACGTCCCTCTGACATTCGCTGTACTCTGAGAGGAATCGGGCTTCAAAATGCTGAGAAGCGCATGTCAACGTAAAAATCTTAGCACAAACTTACTTCACCACCTCCATAGGAGGCAACGTTTGTAAAACTGAATTGTGGGTGTGGTGAGGGGTGTATTTAAGGCATTTTGAGGTTTGGGAAACTTTGCCCCTCCTGGTAGGATTGTATATCCCATACGTCACTAGCTCATGGACTCTTGCCAATTACATGAAAGAAACAGCCATTTTTCATTGAAAAAAATTAATCCACATCCCAAAATATACGTTTTATTCTCATAAATGAAAGGAAAAACTTAAATCATAGGCAAAAGAATCAAACTGAAACAGCTGCCTGAAGATCTTTTCTACCAAAAACTGCTTCCGAAGAAGCAAATACATCAAAATGGTAGAATTTAGTAAATGTATGCAAAGAAGACCAAGTTGCTGCTTTGCAAATCTGATCAACTGAAGCTTCATTCTTAAAAGCCCACAAAGTGGAGACTGATCTAGTATAATGAGCTATAATTCTTTGAGACAGGGCTTGATCCGACTCCAAATAAGCTTGATGAATCAAAAGCTTTCACCACGATGCCAAGGAAACAGAAGAAGCCTTCTGACTTTTCCTAGAACCAGAAAAGATAACAAATAGACTAGAAGTCTTCCTGAAATCTTTAGTAGCTTCAACATAATATTTCAGAGCTCTCACCAAATCCAAAGAATGTAAATATCTCTCCAAAGAATTCTTAGGATTAGGACACAAGGAAGGGACAACAATTTCTCTATTAATGTTGTTAGAATTCACAACCTTAGGTAAGAATTTAAATGAAGTCCGCAAAACTGCCTTATCCTGATGAAAAATCAGAAAAGTAGTTCCAAGAAAGTATTTTAATGTCCAAAGAATGCATAGGCTCAAATGGAGGAGCCTGTAAAGCCTTCAAAACCAAATTAAGACTCCAAGGAGGAGAGATTGATTTAATAACAGGCTTGATACGAACCAAAGCCTGAACAAAACAGAGAATGTCAGGAAGCTTAGCAATCATTCTGTGAAATAAAACAGAACGAGCAGAGATTTGTCCTTTCAAGGAACTTGCAGACAAACCCTTATCCAAACCATCCTGAATAAACTGTAAAATTCTAGGAATTCTAAAAGAATGTCAGGAGAATTTATGAGAAGAACACCATGAAATATAAGTCTTCTAAACTCGATAATAAATCTTTCTAGAAACCGATTTACGAGCCTGTAACATAGTATTAATCACTGAGTCAGAGAAACCTCTATGACTAAGCACTAGGCGTTCAATTCCCATACCTTCAAATTTAACGATTTGAGATCCTGATGGAAAAACGGTCTTATTGGAAGTGGCCAAGGTTGGCAACTGGACATCCAAACAAGATCCTCATACCAGAACCTGTGAGGCCATGCTGGAGCCACCAGCAACTCAAACAATTGCTCCATGATGATTTTGGAGATTACTCTTGGAAGAAGAACTAGAGGCGGGAAAATATAAGCAGGTTGATAACACCAAGGAAGTGTCAATGCATCCACTGCTTCCGCCTGAGAATCCCTGGACCTGGACAGAAGCTATCAGATCTATTTCTGGAAGACCCCACATCTGAACAACCTGAGAAAACACATCTGGGTGGAGGGACCACTCCCCCAGATGTAAAGTCTGACGGCTGAAATAATCCGCTTCCCAATTGTCTATACCTGGGATATGAACCTCAGAGATTAGACAGGAGCTGGATTCCGCCCAAGCAAGTATCCGGGATACTTCTTTCATAGCGTGGGTACTGTGAGTCCCACCCTGATGATTGACATATACCACAGTAGTGATATTGTCTGTCTGAAAACAAATGAATGGTTCTCTCTTCAACAGAGGTCAAATCTGAAGAGCCCTGAAAATCCCAAAATATTTATTGGTAATCTCGCCTCTTGAGATCCCCAAACAGCTCCCCAACCTGAAAGACTTGCATCTGTTGTGATCACAGTCCAGGTTGGATGAATAAAAGCGGCCCCTAGAACTATACGATGGTGATCTAACAACCAAGTCAGAGATAGTCGAACATTGGGATTTAAGGATATTAATTGTGATATCCTTGTATAATCCCTGCACCATTGGTTCAGCATACAAAGCTGGAGAGGTCTCATATGAAAATGAGCAAAGGGGATTGCGTCCGATGCTGCAGTCATGAGACCTAAAACTTCCATGCACATAGCTACTGAAGGGAATGACTGAGACTGAAGGTTCTGACAGGCTGAAACCAATTGTAAATGTCTCTTGTCTGTTAGAGACAGAGTCATGGACACTGAATCTATCTGGAAACCTAAAAAGGTGACCCTTGTCTGAGGAACTTTTTGGTAAATTGATCCTCCAACCATGTTTTTGAAGAAATAACACTAGTTGATTTGTGGGAGATTCTGCAAAATGTAAAGACTGAGCTAGTACCAAGAAATCGTCCAAATAAGGAAACACCACAATACCCCGCTCTCTGATTACAGAGAGTAGAACACAGAGAACATTTGAAAAGATTCTTGGAGCTGTCGCCAGGCCAAAAGGAAGAGCGACAAATTGGTAATGCTTGTCTAGAAAAGAGAATCTCAGAAACTGATAATAAACTGGATGAATCGGAATATGAAGATATGCATCCTGTAAGTCTATTGTGGACATATAATGCCCTTGCTGAACAAAAGGCAGAATAGTCCTTATAGTCACCATTTTGAAAGTTGGTACTCTTACATAACGATTCAAAATTTTTAGATCCAGAACTGGTCTGAATGAATTTTCTTTCTTTGGCACAATGAATAGATTTGAATAAAACCCCAGACCCTGTTCCTGAAATGGAACCGGCATGATTACCCCTAAAAGCTCCAGGTCTGAAACACACTTCAGGAAAGCCTGAGCCTTTACTGGATTTCCTGGGATGCGTGAGAGAAAATATCTTCTCACAGG
Organism: Bombina bombina; assembly: GCF_027579735.1. Lineage (NCBI taxonomy): Eukaryota > Metazoa > Chordata > Amphibia > Anura > Bombinatoridae > Bombina > Bombina bombina. Next base: position 569,424,044 of record NC_069500.1, on the reverse strand, counting down.
AGGTCTTACTCTGAATCCTATTCGATACTCCTGAGAGACAATGCTCAGAATCCATTGATTTCTGACAGAATTTGTCCAAACATCCTTTAAAAATCTTAATCTGCCCCCTACCAGCTGAGCTGGAATGAGGGCCGCACCTTCATGCGGACTTGGGGGCTGGCTTTGGTTTCTTAAATGGCTTGGATTTATTCCAATTTGAAGAAGGTTTCCAATTGGAAACAGATTCCTTGGGGGAAGGATTAGGTTTATGTTCCTTAATTTGTCAAAAGGAACGAAAGCGGTTAGAAGCTTTAGATTTACACTTAGGTCTTTTATCCTGAGGCAAAAAACTCCCCCCCCCCCCCCCCCCCAGTGACAGTTGAAATAATCGAATCCAACTGAGAACCAAATAACTTATTTCCTTGGAAAGAAAGAGATAGCAATCTAGACTTAGAAGTCATGTCAGCATTCTTTATGAGAAGTTTTAAAAAACCTTTTATGTTTATTAGAAGGCGGGATGGCAGACAGAGCCTTCTGAATAGAATCAGCAATAAAATCTTTTAAATTAACAGGTATATCTTGTGCATTAGATGTTGAAGGAACAACAACAGGCAATGCACTATTACTGATGGCTATATTCTCTGCATGTAAAAGCTTATCATGACAACTATTACAAACCACAGCTGGAGAAATAATCTCCACAAGTTGACAACAAATGCACTTAGCTTTGGTAGAACTGTTATCAGGCAGCAGGGTTCCAACAGTGATTTCTGAGACAGGATCAGATTGAGACATCTTGCAAATGTAAGACTAAAAAACAACATATAAAGCAAAATGATCAATTTCCTTATATGGCAGTTTCAGGAAACATTTTTTTGGTGCTAACAACATCCGGAAATGACACACTCGCGTCATTGAAGATGCAACCTTGTGAAAAGACTCGGCGTAGACTAAGACGCTGGAAATGACGAATTTACGCCATCAAATGTAACTCTGCCCCCAAAAATCTTGCGTCAAAAATGACGCAATACACTTTGGCATTTTGCGCCCTAGCGAGCCTAATTCTGCCCTCGAATTTAAAATGACAGTCAATTGAAAAAAGACTATACCCCAGGTAAGAAATACATTTATCCTAAAAAATGCATTTCCCAGATATGAAACTGACAGTCTGCAAAAGGAAATAAACTGAAACCTGAATCATGGCAAATATAAGTACAATACATATATTTAGAACTTTATATAAATACTTAAAGTGCCAAACCATAGCTGAGAGTGTCTTAAGTAATGAAAACATACTTCCAAAAGACACCCATCCACATATAGAAGATAGCCAAACCAGTACTGAAACGGTTATCAGAAGAGGTAATGGAATATGAGAGTATATCGTCGATCTGAAAAGGGAGATAGGAGATGAATCTCTACGACCGATAACAGAGAACCTATGAAATAGATCTCCCGTGAGGAAAACCATTGCATTCAATAGGTGATACTCCCTTCACATCCCTCTGACATTCACTGTACTCTGAGAGGAATCAGGCTTCAAAATGCTGAGAAGCGCATATCAACGTAAAAATCTTAGCACAAATTTACTTCACCACCTCCATAGGAGGCAACGTTTGTAAAACTGAATTGTGGGTGTGGTGAGGGGTGTATTTAAGGCATTTTGAGGTTTGGGAAACTTTGCCCCTCCTGGTAGGATTGTATATCCCATACGTCACTAGCTCATGGATTCTTGCCAATTACATGAAAGAAACAGCCATTTTTCATTGAAAAAAATTAATCCACATCCCAAAATATAAGTTTTATTCTCATAAATGAAAGGAAAAACTTAAATCATAGGCAAAAGAATCAAACTGAAACAGCTGCCTGAAGATCTTTTCTACCAAAAACTGCTTCCGAAGAAGCAAATACATAAAAATGGTAGAATTTAGTAAATGTATGCAAAGAAGACCAAGTTGCTGCTTTGCAAATCTGATCAACTGAAGCTTCATTCTTAAAAGCCCACAAAGTGGAGACTGATCTAGTATAATGAGCTATAATTCTCTGAGACAGGGCTTGATCCGACTCCAAATAAGCTTGATGAATCAAAAGCTTTCACCACAATGCCAAGGAAACAGAAGAAGCCTTCTGACTTTTCCTAGAACCAGAAAAGATAACAAATAGACTAGAAGTCTTCCTGAAATCTTTAGTAGCTTCAACATAATATTTCAGAGCTCTCACCAAATCCAAAGAATGTAAAGATCTCTCCAAAGAATTCTTAGGATTAGGACACAAGGAAGGGACAACAATTTCTCTATTAATGTTGTTTGAATTCACAACCTTAGGTAAGAATTTAAATGAAGTCCGCAAAACTGCCTTATCCTGATGAAAAATCAGAAAAGTAGTTCCAAGAAAGTATTTTAATGTCCAAAGAATGCATAGGCTCAAATGGAGGAACCTGTAAAGCCTTCAAAACCAAATTAAGACTCCAAGGAGGAGAGATTGATTTAATAACAGGCTTGATACGAACCAAAGCCTGAACAAAACAGAGAATGTCAGGAAGCTTAGCAATCATTCTGTGAAATAAAACAGAACGAGCAGAGATTTGTCCTTTCAAGGAACTTGCAGACAAACCCTTATCCAAACCATCCTGAATAAACTGTAAAATTCTAGGAATTCTAAAAGAATGTCAGGAGAATTTATGAGAAGAACACCATGAAATATGTCTTCTAAACTCGATAATAAATCTTTCTAGAAACCGATTTATGAGCCTGTAACATAGTATTAATCATTGAGTCAGAGAAACCTCTATGACTAAGCACTAGGCATTCAATTCCCATACCTTCAAATTTAACGATTTGAGATCCTAATGGAAAAACGGTCTTATTGGAAGTGGCCAAGGTTGGCAACTGGACATCCAAACAAGATCCTCATACCAGAACCTGTGAGGCCATGCTGGAGCCACCAGCAACTCAAACAATTGCTCCATGATGATTTTGGAGATTACTCTTGGAAGAAGAACTAGAGGCGGGAAAATATAAGCAGGTTGATAACACCAAGGAAGTGTCAATGCATCCACTGCTTCCGCCTGAGAATCCCTGGACCTGGACAGAAGCTATCAGATCTATTTCTGGAAGACCCCACATCTGAACAACCTGAGAAAACACATCTGGGTGGAGGGACCACTCCCCCAGATGTAAAGTCTGACGGCTGAAATAATCCGCTTCCCAATTGTCTATACCTGGGATATGAACCTCAGAGATTAGACAGGAGCTGGATTCCGCCCAAGCAAGTATCTGGGATACTTCTTTCATAGCGTGGGTACTGTGAGTCCCACCCTGATGATTGACATATGCCACAGTAGTGATATTGTCTGTCTGAAAACAAATGAATGGTTCTCTCTTCAACAGAGGTCAAATCTGAAGAGCCCTGAAAATCCCAAAATATTTATTGGTAATCTTGCCTCTTGAGATTTCCAAACCCCTTGTGCTGTCAGAGATCCCCAAACAGCTCCCCAACCTGAAAGACTTGCATCTGTTGTGATCACAGTCCAGGTTGGATGAATAAAAGCGGCCCCTAGAACTATACAATGGTGATCTAACCACCAAGTCAGAGATAGTCGAACATTGGGATTTAAGGATATTAATTGTGATATCCTTGTATAATCCCTGCACCATTGGTTCAGCATACAAAGCTGGAGAGGTCTCATATGAAAATGAGCAAAGGGGATTGCGTCCGATGCTGCAGTCATGAGACCTAAAACTTCCATGCACATAGCTACTGAAGGGAATGACTGAGACTGAAGGTTCTGACAGGCTGAAACCAATTTTAAATGTCTCTTGTCTGTTAGAGACAGAGTCATGGACACTGAATCTATCTGGAAACCTAAAAAGGTGACCCTTGTCTGAGGAACTTTTTGGTAAATTGATCCTCCAACCATGTTTTTGAAGAAATAACACTAGTTGATTTGTGGGAGATTCTGCAAAATGTAAAGACTGAGCTAGTACCAAGAAATCGTCCAAATAAGGAAACACCACAATACCCCGCTCTCTGATTACAGAGAGTAGAACACAGAGAACATTTGAAAAGATTCTTGGAGCTGTCGCCAGGCCAAAAGGAAGAGCGACAAATTGGTAATGCTTGTCTAGAAAAGAGAATCTCAGAAACTGATAATAAACTGGATGAATCAGAATATGAAGATATGCATCCTGTAAGTCTATTGTGGACATATAATGCCCTTGCTGAACAAAAGGCAGAATAGTCCTTATAGTCACCATTTTTAAAGTTGGTACTCTTACATAACGATTCAAAATTTTTAGATCCAGAACTGGTCTGAATGAATTTTCTTTCTTTGGCACAATGAATAGATTTGAATAAAACCCCAGACCCTGTTCCTGAAATGGGACCGGCATGATTACCCCTAAAATCTCCAGGTCTGAAACACACTTCAGGAAAGCCTGAGCCTTTACTGGATTTCCTGGGATGCGTGAGAGAAAATATCTTCTCACAGGAGGTCTTACTCTGAATCCTATTCGATACTCCTGAGAGACAATGCTCAGAATCCATTGATTTCTGACAGAATTTGTCCAAACATCCTTTAAAAATCTTAATCTGCCCCCTACCAGCTGAGCTGGAATGAGGGCCGCACCTTCATGCGGACTTGGGGGCTGGCTTTGGTTTCTTAAATGGCTTAGATTTATTCCAATTTGAAGAAGGTTTCCAATTGGAAACAGATTCCTTGGGGGAAGGATTAGGTTTATGTTCCTTAATTTGTCAAAAGGAACGAAAGCGGTTAGAAGCTTTAGATTTACACTTAGGTCTTTTATCCTGAGGCAAAAAACTCCCTCCCCCCCCAGTGACAGTTGAAATAATCGAATCCAACTGAGAACCAAATAACTTATTTCCTTGGAAAGAAAGAGATAGCAATCTAGACTTAGAAGTCATGTCAGCATTCTTTATGAGAAGTTTTAAAAAACCTTTTATGTTTATTAGAAGGCGGGATGGCAGACAGAGCCTTCTGAATAGAATCAGCAATAAAATCTTTTAAATTAACAGGTATATCTTGTGCATTAGATGTTGAAGGAACAACAATAGGCAATGCACTATTACTGATGGCTATATTCTCTGCATGTAAAAGCTTATCATGACAACTATTACAAACCACAGCTGGAGAAATAATCTCCACAAGTTGACAACAAATGCACTTAGCTTTGGTAGAACTGTTATCAGGCAGCAGGGTTCCAACAGTGATTTCTGAGACAGGATCAGATTGAGACATCTTGCAAATGTAAGACTAAAAAACAACATATAAAGCAAAATGATCAATTTCCTTATATGGCAGTTTCAGGAAACATTTTTTTGGTGCTAACAACATCCGGAAATGACACACTCGCGTCATTGAAGATGCAACCTTGTGAAAAGACTCGGCGTAGACTAAGACGCTGGAAATGACGAATTTACGCCATCAAATGTAACTCTGCGCCAAAAAATCTTGCGTCAAAAATGACGCAATACACTTTGGCATTTTGCGCCCTAGCGAGCCTAATTCTGCCCGCAAATTTAAAATGACAGTCAATTGAAAAAAGACTATACCCCAGGTAAGAAATACATTTATCCTAAAAAATGCATTTCCCAGATATGAAACTGACAGTCTGCAAAAGGAAATAAACTGAAACCTGAATCATGGCAAATATAAGTACAATACATATATTTAGAAGAAAAAATAAGCGAGAAATATTTAGTGGTGTTAATATGCTTAATACGAAATAATAACCATTGCTGAATCCAATTAATTAGGACCGGACCTTATAGGTTCTTTCTTGGTAAAGTCCTAAGTAGCTCTGTGTATCAAAGTCTCCTTGGCTAAAGCTTAGAGGGAATAAAGCGTATAATCCTTCTGACTTAATGCAAAAGTCCATGTAGCACTTAGCACAACACAGCAGCAACAGTTCGCGTATAAAATTTTCAAGCTCAGCAGGTATGCACTCACCACTTCAGTCGTTTGGCGTGAATCCTCTGTGGGCTGATATCCGATATCCCTCTTCCTTTCGTTCACAGAAGCAGCGTTCCTGCAGAGGCGGTGATCCGTTTCCTCATGCACGCTGTTAGTGGCGTACCACGTGACGAGGGATCAGCCAATCCTAGGACAGCCAGGGTCCTTCCTTGATGACGAGTCAGATGGGTATTGCCAGTAAGCGTATCAATCACGCCAGGCAAAAGCAGCAAGTGTATGTATAACCCCTCAATAAGGGAACACTAATAAACTGCTAGATCCAGTAATCGTATTGTAAAACACAGTATCAACATACTATGTAGTCCCAAAACTGATATAGGGTGTGCATACCTCGTAGAGAGCTTAGAAATGTAAAAAATTAGGAGCAGTGATCCATAAAAGGCAAATAGTTGAGCTTCATATAAAGGAGTGGAATCCCCACATTCCACTATAAATACAAAAAAAAAGTTCCAAAGTGAAGCAGCAGTTAAAAAGTTTAACAAATTCTTTATTCCTTTAAAACACAGCAAGGGCATACAGCAACATGGAGGTGGTTCAAGCAAAAAGACTCTGACCGGTTTCGGTCATATTGACCGTAATCATAGAATAACACCTGTTAGGGGGTGCTCCCTTTTATGCTAAACACTCCATATTCATTGGTTAAAAACATGAAATGTACTGCTAATCACCTTAACCCTGTGCATACCAAATTTCCTATAGACATAGATAGGGAATAGTACAGGACAATATATACATTAATAAATAAATACAATGTTTACAAACAGTGAATACAAAATAGAAAGTGCAATCTGAGAGGATAGTACAAGAAGGCAGGATATTAGTATAAATGTCTAAGACAATAGGACTGTAGAGTTAAGTAAGTTATTTAACTTTATAACAGAAACAGTTGTATTAACAAACTCATCACAGTCCCATAAGGTATATTCATTAAATATGATAAAAACCAAACAGCAAAGAAACTTGTGAGATAGTCTAACCACTCTCATATTTCAAAGAGGCAGAGAAAAATATCTAACTGTCTCTTAGTATGTAGACAATTGACAAACAGAAATAAAGTTGGAAATGAATGTGAGAATGTACATAGACAAAGCAATAGAGAAGAGTAACTGTTCAATTATTTTCAGATAGTTCTAAAATAATCAACCAGATAAACAATAACCCTAGTGGTAGTTGGCTAAAAACTCTATCGAAACGTACATTAAGAAGTAGAGATAGCCACTAAACTTACATGGAAATTATTGATTTATCTATGTGTTTAACCCTTGTAGCTCAATAATAATAAATGTATATTAAGCTATTTTGCCTATTAGAGAGATCTCTTATGTTCACTAATCTAAAGAGGAGTACTTTTATATAAATACAAAGTGTTTGTCTATTTATTTCTGCCAGTAATTTATAATATCATATTCTGAGTTGTACCCGAGTGGTAGCAAACATTGAGTTTTAAAAATCCAATACGTCTCTTGTTTGCACAGTATAGATAACTTATCACCACCCCTAAGTGGTGTGGTAATCTGTTCTATAGCTTGCCATTTAAAAGAAGTGACATCCTGGTGATGGAAATCAATAAAATGAGCAGAAAGCGCTGAACAAGGACGTTTTTTGGAAATATAAGAGAGATGTTCTCTTATTCGTTTGCCTACTTTTCTGGTCGTTCTCCCTGTGTATTGTTTCTTGCAAATAGAGCACTCAATTATATAGATCACAAATGTACTTTTGCAATTGACACAGCCTTTAGTATTAAATTCTTCTCCTGTTACATGGGACTTAAATGTTTGAGAAACATTTATATGGTCACAAGAGGTGCAAGCTCTCTTACCACACTTGAATGTGCCATTATGTTTCAACCAGGATGATCCTGATTGCTTGTCACTCCTTAACATACTCGGGGATAGAATGTTACCTAAGGTCACATTTCTTTTTGGGACAAACATACATCCCTGTTCAACTGTGTCTCTTAGTTCCTTGTCCCCTCTTAGTATAGGCAAATTCTTTTTAATGATTTTGCAAACATCATCATATTGAGCTGAATATGAAGTAATAAACTTGAGTCTATTTTGTGAATCAGTAGAGTTGGATGTTGATTTTTCCAATGCATTGGCCCTACTGATATCCTTAACTTCAAAAAATGCTTTGTCTATGACTTTGGTTGGGTAACCCCTTTTTTGCATTCTCATTTTTAAATCTTTGCTCTCCACCCGAAATGCACTCTCATAGGTGCAGTTTCTCTTAGCCCGCAGGAATTGACTTTTCGCAATTCCTTTGAACACAGGTTTTGGATGACAGCTGCGAGCATGTAAGAGACTATTGCCAGAGATTGGCTTCCGGTAGAGAGCAGAGATAATGGTTCCTTCCTTAGCATCACCTGTGAGGGATATGTCAAGAAAATTGATACTCTTTTTTTGCCAATCATAGGTAAATTGTAATCCCACCCTATTATCATTAAGGGTAGCAACAAAATCTTTGGCAGCTGTAGAGTCGGAAGACCACACAATCAGTAGGTCATCAATGAACCTGACATATTTTATTATATGCTCACACGGGGCGATACTACCTCCATAGACGTGGCCCCTCTCCCACCAACCCATATATAGGTTGGCATAGGAGGGGGCAAATTTAGCCCCCATAGCGGTGCCACGTCTCTGGAGGTAGTAAGTACCCTGAAACATAAAGAAATTATGTTCCAATAGAAATCTCACGATTCTTACAATCAGATCTTTAGATTGATCTGGGAGATCAGTGAGCATATCCAGGAAAAAACTCACGGCCCGCAGACCCTGGGTGTGAGGGATAGAGGAGTACAGGGACACGGCATCAATAGTGAGCCAACTGTACTCCTCCATCCAAGTCACTGACTCCAGGGTCTGCAGCGCATGGGAAGTGTCCCGTATATAGCTAGGTAACAAGGAAACCATGGGCTGTAAAAAATCATCTATCCATTTGGATAGTGGTTCCATTAGGGAACCTATACCAGCCACTATAGGCCTCCCCTTAACCTCATGTAAGCTTTTGTGGACCTTAGGGAGGTGGTGGAAGATGGGTGTCACTGGATCAGTAACCATGCAATGGTTGGCTGTATCCTGATCCATGAGACCCTCCTCCACCACCTCATCCAAAAGATGCGACAACTCTTTAGAGTATATCGCAGTTGGATTCCTAGGAAGAACAATGTAAGTGTCCGAATCTCCAAGCTGTCTTAGAGCTTCATTCACATAGTCAAGCTTATTCATGACTACTACACTCCCACCTTTGTCGGACTGTCTAATCACAATTTCTTCATTCTTTTGTAGTTTAAGTAATGCTTCTCTTTCCTTGATAGTCAGGTTAGAGGGTCTGGAGTGTGAGGAGTCACTAAGTTTGGTTAGATCTTCAATCACCCTCTCATGAAACACTTCCAGAATTTTACCTCTAGCCTGAGTAGGATAGAATTGTGATTTGCTTTTAAGTTTAGATGTAGTCTTTTGGATCTGTGAGGAATCAATTCCACCACTTTCCATCCTAAGGTCTTCAAGTGTAACCAATGCACATGTATCTTCAAATGATGTATATTCAGCATTAGTATTATGTGTAGGGGGGATAATAACTTCTGATATTTGGTGTGCTTTGTCTCCATAGAACTTTCTCAAAGTTAAATCTCTTATCAGTTTATTCAGATCTAATATGGTCTGAAAGAGATTGAAGTTTCTAGAAGGGACAAAGCCCAAACCCAAATTGAGAAGTCTGGTTTCAATTTCAGTAAGCTGGTAGCTAGAAATATTAATCACAGTATTTACTGGTATTTTTTTGTCTTGGTGTTCTTCCTTCTGAGTGGATATCTCGGTTTCTCTGCTGTTTCCTTGATATTTTTTGTTGTTACTGCGGTGACTCCACCCCCTCCCCCCTGGAATTGTCTGGGGACCTCTTGAAAAACCTGGGAGTTAGATTTCTGCGTTTGAAAATGACTTTGTGAAGGGGCACTGGTTTTAGTTCTAGCTCCCTGTTCAGTGTGTGTCTTCAGAATGCCTTTTTGTGTGTTGGTTCCTGAATTTGAAATAGTTATAGAGTTAACTGATTCCTCTATTTCTGAGAGGGCCTCATCCCCTGATATACACTCAAAGCTGGATGCAAATCGGTCCTCATCTGTGAGGTCATTTTCTGAATCAGAAAATGTCACCTTTTTAAGGTTACTTGCAGTTTCCTGGTTTGCATCCTGTTTTGTGTGATTATTTCGTTTGTATCTGCGCCTTCTATTCTTGTTCTTGTTTGTTTTATTGCTATATTGCAACTCCTCATTGTCTGACTGATTATACCATGACTTATTTCTCTGTTTACGCCTCCATACATAAACAATACCTAGAGATTGATGCCGTGATGCCGTGTCCCTGTACTCCTCTATCCCTCACACCCAGGGTCTGCGGGCCGTGAGTTTTTTCCTGGATATGCTCACTGATCTCCCAGATCAATCTAAAGATCTGATTGTAAGAATCGTGAGATTTCTATTGGAACATAATTTCTTTATGTTTCAGGGGACTTACTACCTCCAGAGACGTGGCACCGCTATGGGGGCTAAATTTGCCCCCTCCTATGCCAACCTATATATGGGTTGGTGGGAGAGGGGCCACGTCTATGGAGGTAGTATCGCCCCGTGTGAGCATATAATAAAATATGTCAGGTTCATTGATGACCTACTGATTGTGTGGTCTTCCGACTCTACAGCTGCCAAAGATTTTGTTGCTACCCTTAATGATAATAGGGTGGGATTACAATTTACCTATGATTGGCAAAAAAAGAGTATCAATTTTCTTGACATATCCCTCACAGGTGATGCTAAGGAAGGAACCATTATCTCTGCTCTCTACCGGAAGCCAATCTCTGGCAATAGTCTCTTACATGCTCGCAGCTGTCATCCAAAACCTGTGTTCAAAGGAATTGCGAAAAGTCAATTCCTGCGGGCTAAGAGAAACTGCACCTATGAGAGTGCGTTTCGGGTGGAGAGCAAAGATTTAAAAATGAGAATGCAAAAAAGGGGTTACCCAACCAAAGTCATAGACAAAGCATTTTTTGAAGTTAAGGATATCAGTAGGGCCAATGCATTGGAAAAATCAACATCCAACTCTACTGATTCACAAAATAGACTCAAGTTTATTACTTCATATTCAGCTCAATATGATGATGTTTGCAAAATCATTAAAAAGAATTTGCCTATACTAAGAGGGGACAAGGAACTAAGAGACACAGTTGAACAGGGATGTATGTTTGTCCCAAAAAGAAATGTGACCTTAGGTAACATTCTATCCCCGAGTATGTTAAGGAGTGACAAGCAATCAGGATCATCCTGGTTGAAACATAATGGCACATTCAAGTGTGGTAAGAGAGCTTGCACCTCTTGTGACCATATAAATGTTTCTCAAACATTTAAGTCCCATGTAACAGGAGAAGAATTTAATACTAAAGGCTGTGTCAATTGCAAAAGTACATTTGTGATCTATATAATTGAGTGCTCTATTTGCAAGAAACAATACACAGGGAGAACGACCAGAAAAGTAGGCAAACGAATAAGAGAACATCTCTCTTATATTTCCAAAAAACGTCCTTGTTCAGCGCTTTCTGCTCATTTTATTGATTTCCATCACCAGGATGTCACTTCTTTTAAATGGCAAGCTATAGAACAGATTACCACACCACTTAGGGGTGGTGATAAGTTATCTATACTGTGCAAACAAGAGACGTATTGGATTTTTAAAACTCAATGTTTGCTACCACTCGGGTACAACTCAGAATATGATATTATAAATTACTGGCAGAAATAAATAGACAAACACTTTGTATTTATATAAAAGTACTCCTCTTTAGATTAGTGAACATAAGAGATCTCTCTAATAGGCAAAATAGCTTAATATACATTTATTATTATTGAGCTACAAGGGTTAAACACATAGATAAATCAATAATTTCCATGTAAGTTTAGTGGCTATCTCTACTTCTTAATGTACGTTTCGATAGAGTTTTTAGCCAACTACCACTAGGGTTATTGTTTATCTGGTTGATTATTTTAGAACTATCTGAAAATAATTGAACAGTTACTCTTCTCTATTGCTTTGTCTATGTACATTCTCACATTCATTTCCAACTTTATTTCTGTTTGTCAATTGTCTACATACTAAGAGACAGTTAGATATTTTTCTCTGCCTCTTTGAAATATGAGAGTGGTTAGACTATCTCACAAGTTTCTTTGCTGTTTGGTTTTTATCATATTTAATGAATATACCTTATGGGACTGTGATGAGTTTGTTAATACAACTGTTTCTGTTATAAAGTTAAATAACTTACTTAACTCTACAGTCCTATTGTCTTAGACATTTATACTAATATCCTGCCTTCTTGTACTATCCTCTCAGATTGCACTTTCTATTTTGTATTCACTGTTTGTAAACATTGTATTTATTTATTAATGTATATATTGTCCTGTACTATTCCCTATCTATGTCTATAGGAAATTTGGTATGCACAGGGTTAAGGTGATTAGCAGTACATTTCATGTTTTTAACCAATGAATATGGAGTGTTTAGCATAAAAGGGAGCACCCCCTAACAGGTGTTATTCTATGATTACGGTCAATATGACCGAAACCGGTCAGAGTCTTTTTGCTTGAACCACCTCCATGTTGCTGTATGCCCTTGCTGTGTTTTAAAGGAATAAAGGATTTGTTAAACTTTTTAACTGCTGCTTCACTTTGGAACTTTTTTTTTGTATTTATAGTGGAATGTGGGGATTCCACTCCTTTATATGAAGCTCAACTATTTGCCTTTTATGGATCACTGCTCCTAATTTTTTACATTTCTAAGCTCTCTACGAGGTATGCACACCCTATATCAGTTTTGGGACTACATAGTATGTTGATACTGTGTTTTACAATACGATTACTGGATCTAGCAGTTTATTAGTGTTCCCTTATTGAGGGGTTATACATACACTTGCTGCTTTTGCCTGGCGTGATTGATACGCTTACTGGCAATACCCATCTGACTCGTCATCAAGGAAGGACCCTGGCTGTCCTAGGATTGGCTGATCCCTCGTCACGTGGTACGCCACTAACAGCGTGCATGAGGAAACGGATCACCGCCTCTGCAGGAACGCTGCTTCTGTGAACGAAAGGAAGAGGGATATCGGATATCAGCCCACAGAGGATTCACGCCAAACGACTGAAGTGGTGAGTGCATACCTGCTGAGCTTGAAAATTTTATACGCGAACTGTTGCTGCTGTGTTGTGCTAAGTGCTACATGGACTTTTGCATTAAGTCAGAAGGATTATACGCTTTATTCCCTCTAAGCTTTAGCCAAGGAGACTTTGATACACAGAGCTACTTAGGACTTTACCAAGAAAGAACCTATAAGGTCCGGTCCTAATTAATTGGATTCAGCAATGGTTATTATTTCGTATTAAGCATATTAACACCACTAAATATTTCTCGCTTATTTTTTCTACTTATCCCTAAATAGTGGTGTTTAAATTCCTTCTGTTTTTTGGTTTAGGAGAACAATATTGTTAAATGTATGATTCTTAAACATACACCATAAAGGCTAAACTGTATTCCATATGCACTTAAGTGTTATATTGTCTATATACTAGTGGACATTTGTGCATATTATATACCTCATTAAACAACCAGGACTTACTCAACATGGATAATACCCATACATACAAGGACATTGATGAAGACAATTTGGATTGTTTAGATCTAGAGGATGTCTTTAATTGTGACACACCCAATATTAAACTGGGAGATTTATTTCAAGACTTTGAATATCTAAAGCTTAAAGAACAAAGACTAAAATGGGATAAATGGATACTAACTAAGTATTTGGGTTTGAAAATGATTCCTAGGGGCCTTAGGCTCAACAAGTTTCCTACCTATGATATTAAAGATCAGCAATATATAGATAGATGGAATCAAGCACTTACAGAGTGTTCTTTGAAATTAATTTCTCTTTTAATAGAGTATAAGGATGTTTTATTGTGTGAAACGAGAACCAAAATTGCAAATATTGAACTAGAAATGTCTAGATTTACTAGCTGTGAGATTTACACAAAATTTGATAACATTTATAAACAAACTATAGAGGAATCAAAAAAATTGGTCATACAAACTAAACATACTAAATTCCTTAGGGATCAAAAGGACTATTCTCTAGGTATTGTTTATGTATGGAGGCGTAAACAGAGAAATAAGTCATGGTATAATCAGTCAGACAATGAGGAGTTGCAATATAGCAATAAAACAAACAAGAACAAGAATAGAAGGCGCAGATACAAACGAAATAATCACACAAAACAGGATGCAAACCAGGAAACTGCAAGTAACCTTAAAAAGGTGACATTTTCTGATTCAGAAAATGACCTCACAGATGAGGACCGATTTGCATCCAGCTTTGAGTGTATATCAGGGGATGAGGCCCTCTCAGAAATAGAGGAATCAGTTAACTCTATAACTATTTCAAATTCAGGAACCAACACACAAAAAGGCATTCTGAAGACACACACTGAACAGGGAGCTAGAACTAAAACCAGTGCCCCTTCACAAAGTCATTTTCAAACGCAGAAATCTAACTCCCAGGTTTTTCAAGAGGTCCCCAGACAATTCCAGGGGGGAGGGGGTGGAGTCACCGCAGTAACAACAAAAAATATCAAGGAAACAGCAGAGAAACCGAGATATCCACTCAGAAGGAAGAACACCAAGACAAAAAAATACCAGTAAATACTGTGATTAATATTTCTAGCTACCAGCTTACTGAAATTGAAACCAGACTTCTCAATTTGGGTTTGGGCTTTGTCCCTTCTAGAAATTTCAATCTCTTTCAGACCATATTAGATCTGAATAAACTGATAAGAGATTTAACTTTGAGAAAGTTCTATGGAGACAAAGCACACCAAATATCAGAAGTTATTATCCCCCCTACACATAATACTAATGCTGAATATACATCATTTGAAGATACATGTGCATTGGTTACACTTGAAGACCTTAGGATGGAAAGTGGTGGAATTGATTCCTCACAGATCCAAAAGACTACATCTAAACTTAAAAGCAAATCACAATTCTATCCTACTCAGGCTAGAGGTAAAATTCTGGAAGTGTTTCATGAGAGGGTGATTGAAGATCTAACCAAACTTAGTGACTCCTCACACTCCAGACCCTCTAACCTGACTATCAAGGAAAGAGAAGCATTACTTAAACTACAAAAGAATGAAGAAATTGTGATTAGACAGTCCGACAAAGGTGGGAGTGTAGTAGTCATGAATAAGCTTGACTATGTGAATGAAGCTCTAAGACAGCTTGGAGATTCGGACACTTACATTGTTCTTCCTAGGAATCCAACTGCGATATACTCTAAAGAGTTGTCGCATCTTTTGGATGAGGTGGTGGAGGAGGGTCTCATGGATCAGGATACAGCCAACCATTGCATGGTTACTGATCCAGTGACACCCATCTTCCACCACCTCCCTAAGGTCCACAAAAGCTTACATGAGGTTAAGGGGAGGCCTATAGTGGCTGGTATAGGTTCCCTAATGGAACCACTATCCAAATGGATAGATGATTTTTTACAGCCCATGGTTTCCTTGTTACCTAGCTATATACGGGACACTTCCCATGCGCTGCAGACCCTGGAGTCAGTGACTTGGATGGAGGAGTACAGTTGGCTCACTATTGATGCCGTGTCCCTGTACTCCTCTATCCCTCACACCCAGGGTCTGCGGGCCGTGAGTTTTTTCCTGGATATGCTCACTGATCTCCCAGATCAATCTAAAGATCTGATTGTAAGAATCGTGAGATTTCTATTGGAACATAATTTCTTTATGTTTCAGGGGACTTACTACCTCCAGAGACGTGGCACCGCTATGGGGGCTAAATTTGCCCCCTCCTATGCCAACCTATATATGGGTTGGTGGGAGAGGGGCCACGTCTATGGAGGTAGTATCGCCCCGTGTGAGCATATAATAAAATATGTCAGGTTCATTGATGACCTACTGATTGTGTGGTCTTCCGACTCTACAGCTGCCAAAGATTTTGTTGCTACCCTTAATGATAATAGGGTGGGATTACAATTTACCTATGATTGGCAAAAAAAGAGTATCAATTTTCTTGACATATCCCTCACAGGTGATGCTAAGGAAGGAACCATTATCTCTGCTCTCTACCGGAAGCCAATCTCTGGCAATAGTCTCTTACATGCTCGCAGCTGTCATCCAAAACCTGTGTTCAAAGGAATTGCGAAAAGTCAATTCCTGCGGGCTAAGAGAAACTGCACCTATGAGAGTGCGTTTCGGGTGGAGAGCAAAGATTTAAAAATGAGAATGCAAAAAAGGGGTTACCCAACCAAAGTCATAGACAAAGCATTTTTTGAAGTTAAGGATATCAGTAGGGCCAATGCATTGGAAAAATCAACATCCAACTCTACTGATTCACAAAATAGACTCAAGTTTATTACTTCATATTCAGCTCAATATGATGATGTTTGCAAAATCATTAAAAAGAATTTGCCTATACTAAGAGGGGACAAGGAACTAAGAGACACAGTTGAACAGGGATGTATGTTTGTCCCAAAAAGAAATGTGACCTTAGGTAACATTCTATCCCCGAGTATGTTAAGGAGTGACAAGCAATCAGGATCATCCTGGTTGAAACATAATGGCACATTCAAGTGTGGTAAGAGAGCTTGCACCTCTTGTGACCATATAAATGTTTCTCAAACATTTAAGTCCCATGTAACAGGAGAAGAATTTAATACTAAAGGCTGTGTCAATTGCAAAAGTACATTTGTGATCTATATAATTGAGTGCTCTATTTGCAAGAAACAATACACAGGGAGAACGACCAGAAAAGTAGGCAAACGAATAAGAGAACATCTCTCTTATATTTCCAAAAAACGTCCTTGTTCAGCGCTTTCTGCTCATTTTATTGATTTCCATCACCAGGATGTCACTTCTTTTAAATGGCAAGCTATAGAACAGATTACCACACCACTTAGGGGTGGTGATAAGTTATCTATACTGTGCAAACAAGAGACGTATTGGATTTTTAAAACTCAATGTTTGCTACCACTCGGGTACAACTCAGAATATGATATTATAAATTACTGGCAGAAATAAATAGACAAACACTTTGTATTTATATAAAAGTACTCCTCTTTAGATTAGTGAACATAAGAGATCTCTCTAATAGGCAAAATAGCTTAATATACATTTATTATTATTGAGCTACAAGGGTTAAACACATAGATAAATCAATAATTTCCATGTAAGTTTAGTGGCTATCTCTACTTCTTAATGTACGTTTCGATAGAGTTTTTAGCCAACTACCACTAGGGTTATTGTTTATCTGGTTGATTATTTTAGAACTATCTGAAAATAATTGAACAGTTACTCTTCTCTATTGCTTTGTCTATGTACATTCTCACATTCATTTCCAACTTTATTTCTGTTTGTCAATTGTCTACATACTAAGAGACAGTTAGATATTTTTCTCTGCCTCTTTGAAATATGAGAGTGGTTAGACTATCTCACAAGTTTCTTTGCTGTTTGGTTTTTATCATATTTAATGAATATACCTTATGGGACTGTGATGAGTTTGTTAATACAACTGTTTCTGTTATAAAGTTAAATAACTTACTTAACTCTACAGTCCTATTGTCTTAGACATTTATACTAATATCCTGCCTTCTTGTACTATCCTCTCAGATTGCACTTTCTATTTTGTATTCACTGTTTGTAAACATTGTATTTATTTATTAATGTATATATTGTCCTGTACTATTCCCTATCTATGTCTATAGGAAATTTGGTATGCACAGGGTTAAGGTGATTAGCAGTACATTTCATGTTTTTAACCAATGAATATGGAGTGTTTAGCATAAAAGGGAGCACCCCCTAACAGGTGTTATTCTATGATTACGGTCAATATGACCGAAACCGGTCAGAGTCTTTTTGCTTGAACCACCTCCATGTTGCTGTATGCCCTTGCTGTGTTTTAAAGGAATAAAGGATTTGTTAAACTTTTTAACTGCTGCTTCACTTTGGAACTTTTTTTTTGTACATATATTTAGAACTTTATATAAATACTTAAAGTGCCAAACCATAGCTGAGAGTGTCTTAAGTAATGAAAACATACTTACCAAAAGACACCCATCCACATATAGCAGATAGCCAAACCAGTACTGAAACGTTATCAGAAGAGGTAATGGAATATGAGAGTATATCGTCAATCTGAAAAGGGAGATAGGAGATGAATCTCTACGACTGATAACAGAGAACCTATGAAATTGATCTCCCGTGAGGAAAACCATTGCATTCAATAGGTGATACTCCCTTCACATCCCTCTGACATTCACTGTACTCTGAGAGGAATCTGGCTTCAAAATGCTGAGAAGCGCATATCAACGTAAAAATCTTAGCACAAACTTACTTCAACACCTCCGTAGGAGGCAAAGTTTGTAAAACTGAATTGTGGGTGTGGTGAGGGGTGTATTTATAGGCATTTTGAGATTTGGGAAACTTTCCCCTCCTGGTAGGATTGTATATCCCATACGTCACTAGCTCATTGACTCTTGCCAATTACATGAAAGAAATAATATTTCTTTCCCCTCCTCCTTCCTCTCCCTTTTGTTTCAAATATCCAACCACCTCTAAGTTGTTCTTCTTGAATAAACTGTGATATTTCAAATGATTGATCTAAAGATTTTGTATCTGCTTCCCATTTCACCAAAAACCTTGCAATGTGCTTTTCTGTTTGTATATCTACATTATATTGTTCAAAAATCATTTGATGGTGTAATATCTTTAAAAATGTATGTAAAGATTTTTTTGATAACCAATCCTTAAATATTATATTCCTTCCTATTAATATAATGGTATTTAGTAAACGTGTTAATTTATCAAAAATTGCCCCGTTCAATAAAAATAAAATATCTATTGCTGTAAAGGTTACGTTAATTCTAGATTTATTTTTAACCAGTATGTAATCTTTAACCAATAACTATTTACTTTCGGGCACCAGAAAATACAATGTATTTTATCCACTTGTTTATGCCTACATCATTTACAGAAAGTATTCCATTTAGACATTACATTTGGAATTCAATATGCATGATACATTATTTCCGTTTGTGATTCCCTTCAGCTGCACATTAAGGTTGCATTTCTTGTTCTTATCATACTAGACCTAAAAAGTTATTTTGTGATATCTTGTTCAGAGAACAGTCTTAACCATTTATTTATGGATTCATAAATAAATGGGATCCTTTTTTGGTCATTAACACTTCATTTTTATATAGCAGTGAACATGTAGTAATTATCTGTGAGAATAAGACCTTGGGGCTGAATTACTAAGCTGCGGATGTTTCAATACGAGCATTCAGGCTTACCGGAAATGTAAGTTAAGAAGCAGCGGTCTTAGGGGCAATGGGAAGCTTAGGTTTTTTTTAGAGTTAGGTTTTTTATTTTGGGGGGTTGGTTGGGTGGTGGGTTTTACTGTGGAGGGACTTTGCATTTTTTTACAGCTAAAAGAGCTTTTTAACTTAGGGCAATGCCCTACAAAAGGCCCTTTTAAGGGCTATTGGTAGTTTATTGTAGGCTACGGGGTGTTTTTTTGGGGGGCTTTTTATTTTTATAGGGCTATTAGATTAGGTGTAATTGATTTTATTTTTGGTAATTTTGTTTATTATTTTTTGTAATCTTAGTGTTTTTTATTTTTCGTAATTTAATGTTTATTATTTTTTGCAATTTTAGATTTTTTATTTTTTTTTCTTAGTGTTAGGTTTTTTTAAATTTGTAATTTAGATTTTTTTATTGATAGTATTTCTTTATTTTATTAGAATAGTAATGTTAGGTTAATTTACAGTTTAATGTTAGGTTTATTTTTATTTCACAGGTAAGTTTTTATTTATTTTAAGATAGTTATATTGTAATTTTAATTTTGTTAGGGGGGTGTTAGGTTTAGGGGTTATTAGTTTAATTTAGTGTTTTGCGATGTGGGGGGCAGGTGGTTTAGGGTTTAATAGGTTTATTTAGTAGCGACGATGTTAGGGGGCCAGAGGTTTAGGGGTTAATAGGTTTATTTAATGGCGGCAATGTTGAGGAGTGGCGGAATAGGGATTAATAATTTTATTTAGGTGTCTGCGATGTCGGGAGTGGCGGAATAGGGGTTAAAATTTTTTATTAGTGTCGGCGATGTCTGGAACGGCAGATTATGGGTGTTTAGACTTTGGGTTTATGTTAGGGGGTTTAAACGTAACTTTTTTTCCCATAGACATCAATGGGGTTGAGTTACGGAGATTTTTCATTCCGCACTTCAGGTGTTTTTTTCTAACACTCCCTACCCATTGACGTCTATGGGGGAAAGCGTGCACGAGCACGTCAAAGCAGCCCTTGGCTTTTGTGCGTATGGAGCTTAACGCCACCATATCGCACGCACAAGGAGGCTTTTCAGTAACTTGTAATGGCAGCACTATGGAGGGTGAAATAAAGCAAATTTGTTGCCGTTAGTTTTGCACCCTGTTTAGCACAAAACTCGTAATCTAGGTGTAATTAATTTAATGCTTTTCTGAACCTAATGATATCTTTACACTTACGTCTAGATTTAGAGTTCTGCGGCCAAAGGGGTGCGTTAGCTATGCATGCTTTTTTCCCCCCGCACCTTTTAAATACCGCTGGTATTTATAGTTCATAAAAGGGCTGCGTTAGGCTCCAAAAAGGGAGTGTATAGCATAATTTACCGCCACTGCAACTCTAAATACCAGAGATGCTTATGGACGCGGCCAGCTTCAAAAACGTGCTTGTGCACGATTCCCCCATAGGAAACAATGGGGCCGTTTGAGCTGAAAAAAAACCTGCAAAAAAGCAGCGTTCAGCTCCTAACGCAGCCCCATTGTTTCCTATGGGGAAACACTTCCTAAGTCTGCACCTAACACCCTAACATGTACCCCGAGTCTAAACACCCCTAACCTTACACTTATTAATCCCTAATCTGCCGACCCCGCTATCGCTGACCCCTGCATATTATTATTAACCCCTAATCTGCTGCTCCGTACACCGCCACAACCTACGTTATCCCTATGAACCCCTAATCTGCTGCCCCTAACACCGCCGACCGCTATATTATATTTATTAACCCCTAATCTGCCTCCCCCAACGTCGCCGCCACCTACCTACAATTATTAACCCCTAATCTGCCGACCAGACCTCACCGCTACTATAATAAAGTTATTAACCCCTAATCCGCCTCACTCCCGCTTCAAAAACCCTATAATAAATAGTATTAACCCCTAATCTGCCCTCCCTAACATCACCGACACCTAACTTCAAGTATTAACCCCTAATCTGCCGACCGGACCTCGCCACTACTCTAATAAATGTATTAACCCCTAAAGCTAAGTCTAACCCTAACACTAACAACCCCTAACTTAAATATAATTTTTATCTAACGAAATATAATTTTTATCTTCTTATTAAATAAATTATTCCTATTTAAAGCTAAATACTTACCTGTAAAATAAACCCTAATATAGCTACAATATAAATTATAATTATATTGTAGCTATTTTAGGATTAATATTTATTTTACAAACAACTTTGTATTTATTTTAACCAGGTACAATAGCTATTAAATATTTAATAACTAGCTAAAAGCTACCTAGTTAAAATAATTACAAAAGTATCTGTAAAATAAATCCTAACCTAAGTTACAATTAAACCTAACACTACACTATCAATAAATTAATTACATAAACTACCTACAATTATCTACAATTAAACCTAACACTACACTATCAATAAATAAATTAAATACAAATAAATACACTAACTAAAGTACAAAAAATAAAAAAAGAACTAAGTTACAAAAAATAAAAAAAGAACTAAGTTACAAAAAAATAAAAAAATAATTTACAAACATTATAAAAATATTACAACAATTTTAAGCTAATTACACCTACTCTAAGCCCCCTAATAAAATAACAAAGCCCCCCAAAATAAAAAATGCCCTACCCTATTCTAAAATAAAAATTGAAAAGCTCTTTTACCTTACCAGCCCTTAAAAGGGCCTTTTGCGGGGCATGCCCCAAAGAATTCTGCTCTTTTGCCTGTAAAAAAAACATATAATACCCCCCCCAACATTACAACCCACCACCCACATACCCCTAATCTAACCCAAACCCCCCTTAAATAAAACTAACACTAAGCCCCTGAAGATCTTCCTACCTTGTCTTCACCACGCCGGGTATCACCAATTCATCCAGAAGAGGCTCCGAAGTCTTCCTCCTATCCGGGGCTGAAGAGGTCCATCATTGGCTGAAGTCTTCATCCAAGTGGGGGCTGAAGATGTCCATCATTGACTGAAGTCTTGATCCAAGCGGGGGCTGAAGAGGTCACAGCCAATAGAATGCAAGCTCAATCTGATTGGCTGATTGGATCAGCCAATCGGATTGAACTTGAATCTGATTGGCTGATTCCATCAGCCAATCAGAATTTTCCTACCTTAATTCTGATTGGCTGATAGAATCCTATCAGCCAATTGGAATTCGAGGGACGCCATCTTGGATGACGTCCCTTAAAGGAACCGTCATTCGTCGGGAAATCGTCGGCCAGGATGGATGTTCCGCGTCGGCGGGATGAAGATGGAGCCGGAAGAAAGAAGATTGAAGATGCCACTTGATAGAAGACTTCAGCTGGATGATGGACCTCTTCAGCCCCCGCTTGGATCAAGACTTCAGCCGATGATGGACCTCTTCAGCCCCCGCTTGGATGAAGACTTCAGCCGATGATGGACCTCTTCAGTCCCGGATAGGAGGAAGACTTCGGAGCCTCTTCTGGACGAATCGGTGATACCCGGCGTGGTGAAGGCAAGGTAGGAAGATCTTCAGGGGCTTAGTGTTAGGTTTATTTAAGGGGGGTTTGGGTTAGATTAGGGGTATGTGGGTGGTGGGTTGTAATGTTGGGGGGGGGTATTGTATGTTTTTTTTACAGGCAAAAGAGCAGAATTCTTTGGGGCATGCCCCGCAAAAGGCCCTTTTAAGGGCTGGTAAGGTAAAAGAGCTTTTCAATTTTTATTTTAGAATAGGGTAGGGCATTTTTTTATTTTGGGGGGCTTTGTTATTTTATTAGGGGGCTTAGAGTAGGTGTAATTAGCTTAAAATTGTTGTAATATTTTTATAATGTTTGTAAATTATTTTTTTATTTTTTGTAACTTAGTTCTTTTTTTATTTTTTGTAACTTAGTTCTTTTTTTATTTTTTGTACTTTAGTTAGTGTATTTATTTGTATTTAATTTATTTATTGATAGTGTAGTGTTAGGTTTAATTGTAGATAATTGTAGGTAGTTTATGTAATTAATTTATTGATAGTGTAGTGTTAGGTTTAATTGTAACTTAGGTTAGGATTTATTTTACAGATACTTTTGTAATTATTTTAACTAGGTAGCTTTTAGCTAGTTATTAAATATTTAATAGCTATTGTACCTGGTTAAAATAAATACAAAGTTGTTTGTAAAATAAATATTAATCCTAAAATAGCTACAATATAATTATAATTTATATTGTAGCTATATTAGGGTTTATTTTACAGGTAAGTATTTAGCTTTAAATAGGAATAATTTATTTAATAAGAAGATAAAAATTATATTTCGTTAGATAAAAATTATATTTAAGTTAGGGGGTGTTAATGTTAGGGTTAGACTTAGCTTTAGGGGTTAATACATTTATTAGAGTAGCGGTGAGGTCCGGTCGGCAGATTAGGGGTTAATACTTGAAGTTAGGTGTCGGTGATGTTAGGGAGGGCAGATTAGGGGTTAATACTATTTATTATAGGGTTATTGAGGCAGGAGTGAGGCGGATTAGGGGTTAATAACTTTATTATAGTAGCGGTGAGGTCCGGTCGGCAGATTAGGGGTTAATAATTGTAGGTAGGTGGCGGCGACGTTGGGGGCGGCAGATTAGGGGTTAATAAATATAATATAGGGGTCGGCGGTGTTAGGGGCAGCAGATTAGGGGTACATAAATATAACGTAGGTGGCGGCGGTGTGCGGTCGGCAGATTAGGGGTTAAAAAAAATTAATAGAGTGGCGGCAATGTGGGGGGGCCTCGGTTTAGGGGTACATAGGTAGTTTATTGGTGTTAGTGTACTTTAGAGCACAGTAGTTAAGAGCTTTATGAACCGGCGTTAGCCCAGAAAGCTCTTAACTCCTGGCTTTTCTCTGCGGCTGGAGTTTTGTCGTTAGCTTTCTAACGCTCACTTCAGCCAAGACTCTAAATACTGGCGTTAAAAAGATCCCATTGAAAAGATAGGATACGCAAATGGTGTGGGGGAATCTGCGGTATGGAAAAGTCGCGGCTGCAAAGTGAGCGTTAGACCCTTTCCCGACTGATTCTAAATACCAGCGGTAGCCCAAAACCAGCGTTAGGAGCCCCTAACGCTGGTTTTGATGGCTAATGCAGAACTCTAAATCTAGGCGTTAATGTTTAAAGGTAAATTTTGAATAAGATATAATATTTTAGGGAGAGTGATTATTTTGACCATATTTATTTTTCCTAAAAGACTGATTGATAGTTGTGTCCATCTCTTAATCTCTTCAATTGTCTTTATAAATGGAGGATCATAGTTTAATTTGTACCATTCTCCTGGTATCCAGGATAGTATGATTCCTAGATATTTTATAGCTTTAGATGCAATTTTAAAAATTGAATTTTTAAGCTAATATTTTTCTTTGATTAGCCACATAATTTCTGATTTTCCTTTATTATTTTTTCCCCTGGAAAAAGATTCCAAACGAGTTAAATATTTCTATTATTTAAGGTATTTTGGATGTTTAGTCTCTAATAAATATTAACATATTATCTGCATATGCTGCAACTTTTGATTCAACATTACCTATCTGTATTCCATTTATAGACTCACAAATTTTTATCATTAATGGTTCTAAAGCTAAATAAAATAATATGAGTGAGAGTGGGCAACCCTGATGTGTAAATCTATATAGTGGGATGTAATCAGATTGCTGGTCGTTTATTAGTGTTTTTTTATGTGTGTTTTTTTGTGTGATTTATGTAAAAAAAAAACACATAATTTAAGTGTTTGTGTACCTTTTAAGTTCCCCTAGATATTATGTAGCAGAAATATAAGCAATAAGAATAAATGTAACCATATATATATATAGCAATGAGTCCTGAGATAGCAGGTTTATATAGCATTCAACAGTATTTTACAATTTCTATTAGTTTTCCTTTATCTCTCTTGTATCTACTACATATTAATAGACAGAATTTACTTATATAGTTATGGACTATCACCCCATTGTGCAGACCGTTTTGCTTTAGGGGTGGTGTCATTTTTTGGCTAACATATGATTTTTTTTTTTCCAATATATTTTTATTGAATTTTCAGCATCATATTCAAAATATACAATAACAAAGAAAAAACAGTTTGCATGGTTCGTAAAACATCCATCGTAACCGTATACAAAGTTACATGAAAATGGTGTGCTGATACAAGAATTGGTCATCTTGTTTAAATAAAGGTTATGCAAATAGGGTATGTCATTAACTCACAAAATGAACAATTGCACATTCTTTAGTGGTCTTATCTGAAGTAACTTACTGTGGTCTGAAATACCATTTAAATAAATAATATTCCATGAAAATGATCTCTGAGTTGGTGGTTATCCAACATTGGGCCAACAAGAATGGGAAAATTAGTGAACAGGTGTTAGGGGAATGGAGGAAAGAGGGTAACTGAGTAGGAAAAGAGAGATAATAAAATAAAAAAATAAAAATAAAAATTTTTTTGGGCAGATTGAATTATACCTTATCAAGTAAGCTATCTTATTTGTTCAGTCAAGCATCCCATATCAGCCAGTAGGTGTCCATCTGATCAATCGAGTTATACAAATATCTCTCCATTATTGCCATATAGTCAATAACATTTTTAATTTCAGAGAGGTTTGGGGGTTCTGGAGATTTCCAGGATCACGCAATACATAACTTAGTGGCCGTGAAAATGTATACCAGTAGTCTCTTCAACGCCAAAGTTATATTTCCTGCCATTATATGGAAAAGAGCATTAATATGCGTTATCTGGGTCGTTAATTGAAGGGAGTTGCACATGTTGCTAACTTCTCTCCAGAGGGAAGCTATTTTCGGGCACTCCCACCATATGTGGAGGTCTGTCCCTTCGTCTCCACATTCTCGCCAGCATAAGGATGAAGATCCTGTATACATTTTGGCTAGTCTGACAGGGGTCCTGTGCCATTTCAACAGGACCTTAATATAGACTTCCAGCATCGTGACACAGTGTATAGTCCGTTTCGTAAGGGAAATAGCAACGTCCCAGTCGTGATCTAATATATTAATGCCCACCTCCCTGATCCATGCCTTATACTGCCAGGGTATCCCCTTGGTAAGATCTGATAGGACTAGATTGTAATGCAATGTGAGTGGTTTAGAGTACTTAGTGCCCTTAATCCAGCCGACTTCCCATGGAGTGAGATTTCTAACAGAAGTAGTGAAAAAGCCCCATGCCCTCAGAAAACTCAGAACTCTCATAGATTCAAATTGAAACCAGGGGGGAAATGGATTAAACCTGACTTGTATCATTGGAAGGTCTAGATTTAGATATTGATCAAAGAAATCTCCGATTACGGAGTATCCTTTCAAATCCCAGTCTCCTGAGTGAATATTGTTGAGGTCCCAAAATAGACCCACTGTACTGTGTATTGGTGATGGATGTGGGGCAATTAGTAGTCGACTTCTAAGGGATTCCCACATTATCAAATTATGTTTCACCACAACATTATGTAGATAGGGTTTTAGTACTTTACTATTAGGGATCCAGATAAGGTTCACCAATCCCAGCTCTTCTGGTATCTCTGAGGCCTCTAAGAGGTACCAGCCTGGTCTATCATCTTTAAAACTCCATGCGGTAATATGAGGTAGCCTTGCTGTTTCATAGTACGTGAAAATATTAGGTGCGGCTATCCCCCCTCGGGGGAATGGTCTGTGCAGTGTATTGTAAGCTATCCTGTGCATCTTGTGTTGCCATATATAGTCAGCAAAAAGTTTATGTATCTGAGAAAGAGTGGATTTTGGAATATTAAGCGGAATGCATCTAAATAAGTACAGAACCTTTGGGATCAAAGACATTTTAACTGAGGCCACTCTGCCCAACCAGGATAGCTCTTTAAAGTCCCACTTTTCTGTCAGGCAATGAAGGTTGCAAAGTAGTAAACCATAGTTGCCCCTCAAAATCTGATTAGGGTCTGCACTTAGAAGTATACCTAAGTGCTTAAGATTTTGTGTGGACCAAGAAAATGAGTAAAGGGACTGGAGCCGTAGTAAAGTGGGTTGATCAATCTTTATGGGGTATCCCTCCGTCTTAGTATAATTAATTTTATAATAACTCAATTCGCCAAAGTGGCAAATCACTTTAAAGACTGCGGGTATGGAAGTCAGTGGTGACGTTAGGAGCAGGGTCACATCGTCTGCGAAAAGGACTATCTTTTCTAGAGGCGATGAGATGGGAATCCCAGTAATCAAGTCCAATTGTCTGATTTTCTGAGCGAAAGGTTCCATTACAAGTGCAAATATAAGCAGCGAAAGGGAGGAGCCTTGCCTAAATCCATTACGAATGGGAAATTCTAGGGAGCAAAATCCCATGCCCTTCACTCTCGCATATGGGGCTGAGTATAAAGGCTTAATCGCTGTAATGAAGGGTTCGGGGAACTTAAAGGATAGTAGGACTTCCCGGATATAATCCCATCTGACCCTGTCGAAGGCCTTTTCAGCGTCCAACGACAGGGCCACCATAGGGATGTCTAGTCTGTTTGCTTCTGTGAAAACTGAGATCAATCTTCTCGTGTTATCAGGTCCTTGCCTGCCCAACATAAATCCGACTTGGTCATGGTGTAGTAGTGTGGGGAATAAATGGACAATTCTATTGGCAATTAACTTTGAATATAGCTTAGTATCTAGGGTAATGAGGGAGATTGGACAGTAATTACTACATTCTGTTGGATTTTTTCCTGGCTTAGGGATGGGAATAATGGTAGCTTCTAGAAATTCCCTACGAATCTCTCCCATTTCCCTAATTTCATTAAAGAGGTTCTTCAATATTCCTATAAGTTGCGGTTTCAATTTCTTATAGAATGTCCCTGTGAAGCCATCCGGTCCAGGGGCTTTGTTGTTCTGAATCTGCTTCAGGACATTCTCAATCTCTCTGGATGAGAATGGTTGTGATAGTATGTCCCTGTCGGTCTCTACCAGCTTTGGTAAGTTTAGGGATTCCAAGAAGTCCGATATGTCTTGAACTGTGGTCGATGCAGGGTGTTCCTGCCCCTCTATGTCATACAATTTGGAATAAAATTCTGCAAATATAGAACCAATATCTGAAGGGGTAACTGCCGTCCGACCCTCATGGGATATGAAGGGAATACGTGCTGCTGCTGCTCTTTGTCACAGCTTTTTTGCCAAAAGCGAGTCCGCTTTTTTACTCTTAGAGTACATAAGCTGTCTAAACTGCATTACGGCTTCTTTAACTCTTTCAATTTCTCGTTCTTTAATAAGGGACTTAAGGTGGAAGATTTCCTCCAAGAGAGTTTGGGTGGGATTGATTTTGTTCCGTCTATCTGCGCTTCGGATATCGCACATTAATTTACCAAGGGGTCCTCCTTTATCCTTTTTGGTTTTGGCCACTTTGCTAATGCAGAATCCTCGAATGTATGCTTTAAATGCACCTCATCTAGTCTGTTGGGATAATTTTTATCTTACGAAATAAAATAAATCTTATTAAATAAATTTTTCCTATTTAAAGCTAAATATTTACCTGTAAAATAAACCCTAATATAGCTACAATATAAAATATAATTATATTGTAGCTATTTTAGGATTAATATTTATTTTACAGGAAACTTTGTATTTATTTTAACCAGGTACAATAGCTATTAAATAGTTAATAACTATTTAATAGCTACCTAGTTAAAATAATTACAAAAGTACCTGTAAAATAAATCCTAACCTAAGTTACAATTAAACCTAACACTACACTATCAGTAAATTAATTAAATAAACTACCTACAATTATCTACAATTAAACCTAACACTACACTATCAATAAATAAATAAATTAAATACAAATAAATACACTAACTAAAGTACAAAAAATAAAAAAAGAACTAAGTTACAAAAAATAAAAAAATAATTTACAAACATTATAAAAATATTACAACAATTTTAAGCTAATTACACCTACTCTAAGCCCCCTAATAAAATAACAAAGCCCCCCAAAATAAAAAAATGCCCTACCCTATTCTAAAATAAAAATTGAAAAGCTCTTTTACCTTACCAGCCCTTAAAAGGGTCTTTTGCGGGGCATGCCCCAAAGAATTCTGCTCTTTTGCCTGTAAAAAAAACATTTAATACCCCCCCAACATTACAACCCACCACCCACATACCCCTAATCTAACCCAAACCCCCCTTAAATAAAACTAACACTAAGCCCCTGAAGATCTTCCTACCTTGTCTTCACCACGCCGGGTATCACCAATTCATCCAGAAGAGGCTCCGAAGTCTTCCTCCTATCCGGGGCTGAAGAGGTCCATCATTGGCTGAAGTCTTCATCCAAGTGGGGGCTGAAGATGTCCATCATTGGCTGAAGTCTTGATCCAAGCGGGGGCTGAAAAGGTCACAGCCAATAGAATGCAAGCTCAATCTGATTGGCTGATTGGATCAGCCAATCGGATTGAACTTGAATCTGATTGGCTGATTCCATCAGCCAATCAGAATTTTCCTACCTTAATTCTGATTGGCTGATAGAATCCTATCAGCCAATCGGAATTCGAGGGACGCCATCTTGGATGACGTCCCTTAAAGGAACCGTCATTCGTCGGGAAATCGTCGGCCAGGATGGATGTTCCGCGTCGGCGGGATGAAGATGGAGCCGGAAGAAAGAAGATTGAAGATGCCACTTGATAGAAGACTTCAGCTGGATGATGGACCTCTTCAGCCCCCGCTTGGATCAAGACTTCAGCCGATGATGGACCTCTTCAGCCCCCGCTTGGATGAAGACTTCAGCCGATGATGGACCTCTTCAGTCCCGGATAGGAGGAAGACTTCGGAGCCTCTTCTGGACGAATCGGTGATACCCGGCGTGGTGAAGGCAAGGTAGGAAGATCTTCAGGGGCTTAGTGTTAGGTTTATTTAAGGGGGGTTTGGGTTAGATTAGGGGTATGTGGGTGGTGGGTTGTAATGTTGGGGGGGGTATTGTATGTTTTTTTTACAGGCAAAAGAGCAGAATTCTTTGGGGCATGCCCCGCAAAAGGCCCTTTTAAGGGCTGGTAAGGTAAAAGAGCTTTTCAATTTTTATTTTAGAATAGGGTAGGGCATTTTTTTATTTTGGGGGGCTTTGTTATTTTATTAGGGGGCTTAGAGTAGGTGTAATTAGCTTAACATTGTTGTAATATTTTTATAATGTTTGTAAATTATTTTTTTATTTTTTGTAACTTAGTTCTTTTTTTATTTTTTGTAACTTAGTTCTTTTTTTATTTTTTGTACTTTAGTTAGTGTATTTATTTGTATTTAATTTATTTATTGATAGTGTAGTGTTAGGTTTAATTGTAGATAATTGTAGGTAGTTTATGTAATTAATTTATTGATAGTGTAGTGTTAGGTTTAATTGTAACTTAGGTTAGGATTTATTTTACAGATACTTTTGTAATTATTTTAACTAGGTAGCTTTTAGCTAGTTATTAAATATTTAATAGCTATTGTACCTGGTTAAAATAAATACAAAGTTGTTTGTAAAATAAATATTAATCCTAAAATAGCTACAATATAATTATAATTTATATTGTAGCTATATTAGGGTTTATTTTACAGGTAAGTATTTAGCTTTAAATAGGAATAATTTATTTAATAAGAAGATAAAAATTATATTTCGTTAGATAAAAATTATATTTAAGTTAGGGGTTGTTAGTGTTAGGGTTAGACTTAGCTTTAGGGGTTAATAAATTTATTAGAGTAGCGGTGAGGTCCGGTCGGCAGATTAGGGGTTAATACTTGAAGTTAGGTGTCGGTGATGTTAGGGAGGGCAGATTAGGGGTTAATACTATTTATTATAGGGTTATTGAGGCAGGAGTGAGGCGGATTAGGGGTTAATAACTTTATTATAGTAGCGGTGAGGTCCGGTCGGCAGATTAGGGGTTAATAATTGTAGGTAGGTGGCGGCGACGTTGGGGGCGGCAGATTAGGGGTTAATAAATATAATATAGGGGTCGGCGGTGTTAGGGGCAGCAGATTAGGGGTACATAAGTATAACGTAGGTGGCGGCGGTGTGCGGTCGGCAGATTAGGGGTTAAAAAAATTTAATAGAGTGGCGGCAATGTGGGGGGGCCTCGGTTTAGGGGTACATAGGTAGTTTATTGGTGTTAGTGTACTTTAGAGCACAGTAGTTAAGAGCTTTATGAACCGGCGTTAGCCCAGAAAGCTCTTAACTCCTGGCTTTTCTCTGCGGCTGGAGTTTTGTCGTTAGCTTTCTAACGCTCACTTCAGCCAAGACTCTAAATACTGGCGTTAAAAAGATCCCATTGAAAAGATAGGATACGCAAATGGTGTAGGGGAATCTGCGGTATGGAAAAGTCGCGGCTGCAAAGTGAGCGTTAGACCCTTTCCCGACTGATTCTAAATACCAGCGGTAGCCCAAAACCAGCGTTAGGAGCCCCTAACGCTGGTTTTGATGGCTAATGCAGAACTCTAAATCTAGGCGTTAATGTTTAAAGGTAAATTTTGAATAAGATATAATATTTTAGGGAGAGTGATTATTTTGACCATATTTATTTTTCCTAAAAGACTGATTGGTAGTTGTGTCCATCTCTTAATCTCTTCAATTGTATTTATAAATGGAGGATCATAGTTTAATTTGTACCATTCTCCTGGTATCCAGGATAGTATGATTCCTAGATATTTTATAGCTTTAGATGCAATTTTAAAAATTGAATTTTTAAGCTAATATTTTTCTTTGATTAGCCACATAATTTCTGATTTTCCTTTATTATTTTTTCCCCTGGAAAAAGATTCCAAACGAGTCTAATATTTCTATTATTTAAGGTATTTTGGATGTTTAGTCTCTAATAAATATTAACATATTATCTGCATATGCTGCAACTTTTGATTCAACATTACCTATCTGTATTCCATTTATAGACTCACAAATTTTTATCATTAATGGTTCTAAAGCTAAATAAAATAATATGAGTGAGAGTGGGCAACCCTGATGTGTAAATCTATATAGTGGGATGTAATCAGATTGCTGGTCGTTTATTAGTGTTTTTTTATGTGTGTTTTTTTGTGTGATTTATGTAAAAAAAAACCCACATAATTTAAGTGTTTGTGTACCTTTTAAGTTCCCCTAGATATTATGTAGCAGAAATATAAGCAATAAGAATAAATGTAACCATATATATATATATAGCAATGAGTCCTGAGATAGCAGGTTTATATAGCATTCAACAGTATTTTACAATTTCTATTAGTTTTCCTTTATCTCTCTTGTATCTACTACATATTAATAGACAGAATTTACTTATATAGTTATGGACTATCACCCCATTGTGCAGACCGTTTTGCTTTAGGGGTGGTGTCATTTTTTGGCTAACATATGATTTTTTTTTTTCCAATATATTTTTATTGAATTTTCAGCATCATATTCAAAATATACAATAACAAAGAAAAAACAGTTTGCATGGTTCGTAAAACATCCATCGTAACCGTATACAAAGTTACATGAAAATGGTGTGCTGATACAAGAATTGGTCATCTTGTTTAAATAAAGGTTATGCAAATAGGGTATGTCATTAACTCACAAAATGAACAATTGCACATTCTTTAGTGGTCTTATCTGAAGTAACATAGGCCTAGATTTGGAGTTCGGCGGTAAAAGGGCTGTTAACGCTCCGCAGGCTTTTTTCTGGCCGCACCATAAATTTAACTCTGGTATCGAGAGTTAAAACAAATGCTGCGTTAGGCTCCAAAAAAGGAGCGTAGAGCATTTTTACCGCAAATGCAACTCTCGATACCAGAGTTGCTTACGGACGCGGCCGGCCTCAAAAACGTGCTCGTGCACGATTCTCCCATAGGAAACAATGGGACTGTTTGAGCTGAAAAAAAACCTAACACCTGCAAAAAAGCAGCGTTCAGCTCCTAACGCAGCCCCATTGTTTCCTATGGGGAAACACTTCCTACGTCTGCACCTAACACCCTAACATGTACCCCGAGTCTAAACACCCCTACCCTTACACTTATTAACCCCTAATCTGCCGCCCCCACTATCGCTGACCCCTGCATATTATTATTAACCCCTAATCTGCCGCTCCGTAAAACGCCGCCACCTACGTTATCCCTATGTACCCCTAATCTGCTACCCCTAACACCGCCGCCCCCTATATTATATTTATTAACCCCTAATCTGCCCCCCACAACGTCGCCGACACCTACCTACACTTATTAACCCCTAATCTGCCGAGCGGACCTGAGCGCTACTATAATAAAGTTATTAACCCCTAATCCGCCTCACTAACCCTATCATAAATAGTATTAACCCCTAATCTGCCCTCCCTAACATCGCCGACACCTACCTTCAATTATTAACCCCTAAACTTCCGATCGGAGCTCACCGCTATTCTAATAAATGGATTAACCCCTAAAGCTAAGTCTAACCCTAACACTAACACCCCCCTAAGTTAAATATAATTTTTATCTAACGAAATAAATTAACTCTTATTAAATAACTTATTCCTATTTAAAGCTAAATACTTACCTGTAAAATAAATCCTAATATAGCTACAATATAAATTATAATTATATTATAGCTATTTTAGGATTAATATTTATTTTACAGGCAACTTTGTATTTATTTTAACCAGGTACAATAGCTATTAAATAGTTAAGAACTATTTAATAGTTACCTAGTTAAAATAATAACACATTTACCTGTAAAATAAATCCTAACCTAAGTTATAATTAAACCTAACACTACCCTATCAATAAAATAATTAAATAAACTACCTACAATTACCTACAATTAACCTAACACTACACTATCAATAAATTAATTAAACACAATTGCTACAAATAAATACAATTAAATAAACTAGCTAAAGTACAAAAAATAAAAAAAGAACTAAGTTACAGAAAATAAAAAAATATTTACAAACATAATAAAAATATTACAACAATTTTAAACTAATTACACCTACTCTAAGCCCCCTAATAAAATAACAAAGCCCCCCAAAATAAAAAATTCCCTACCCTATTCTAAATTAAAAAAGTTACAAGCTCTTTTACCTTACCAGCCCTGAACAGGGCCCTTTGCGGGGCATGCCCCAAGAATTTCAGCTCTTTTGCCTGTAAAAAAAAACATACAATACCCCCCCCAACATTACAACCCACCACCCACATACCCCTAATCTAACCCAAACCCCCCTTAAATAAACCTAACACTAAGCCCCTGAAGATCTTCCTACCTTGTCTTCACCATCCAGGTATCACCGATCCGTCCTGGCTCCAAGATCTTCATCCAACCCAAGCGGGGGTTGGCGATCCATAATCCGGTGCTCCAAATTCTTCCTCCTATCTGGCAAGAAGAGGACATCCGGACCGGCAACATCTTCTCCAAGCGGCATCTTCGATCTTCTTCCATCCGGTGCGGAGCGGGTCCATCTTGAAGCAGGCGACGCGGATCCATCCTCTTCTTCCGATGTCTCCCGACTAATGACGGTTCCTTTAAGGGACGTCATCCAAGATGGCGTCCCTCGAATTCCGATTGGCTGATAGGATTCTATCAGCCAATCGGAATTAAGGTAGGAATTTTCTGATTGGCTGATGGAATCAGCCAATCAGAATCAAGTTCAATCCGATTGGCCGATCCCATCAGCCAATCAGATTGAGCTCGCATTCTATTGGCTGATCGGAACAGCCAATAGAATGCAAGCTCAATCTGATTGGCTGATTGGATCAGCCAATCGGATTGAACTTGATTCTGATTGGCTGATTCCATCAGCCAATCAGAAAATTCCTACCTTAATTCCGATTGGCTGATAGAATCCTATCAGCCAATCGGAATTCGAGGGACGCCATCTTGGATGACGTCCCTTAAAGGAACCGTCATTAGTCGGGAGACATCGGAAGAAGAGGATGGATCCGCGTCGCCTGCTTCAAGATGGACCAGCTCCGCACCGGATGGAAGAAGATCGAAGATGCCGCTTGGAGAAGATGTTTGCCGGTCCGGATGTCCTCTTCTTGCCGGATAGGAGGAAGACTTTGGAGCACCGGATTATGGATCGCCAACCCCCGCTTGGGTTGGATGAAGATCTTGGAGCCAGGACGGATCGGTGATACCTGGATGGTGAAGACAAGGTAGGAAGATCTTCAGGGGCTTAGTGTTAGGTTTATTTAAGGGGGGTTTGGGTTAGATTAGGGGTATGTGGGTGGTAGGTTGTAATGTTGGGGGGGGGTATTGTATGTTTTTTTTTACAGGCAAAAGAGCTGAAATTCTTGGGGCATGCCCCGCAAAGGGTCCTGTTCAGGGCTGGTAAGGTAAAAGAGCTTGTAACTTTTTTAATTTAGAATAGGGTAGGGAATTTTTTATTTTGGGGGGCTTTGTTATTTTATTAGGGGGCTTAGAGTAGGTGTAATTAGTTTAAAATTGTTGTAATATTTTTATTATGTTTGTAAATATTTTTTTATTTTCTGTAACTTAGTTCTTTTTTTATTTTTTGTACTTTAGCTAGTTTATTTAATTGTATTTATTTGTAGCAATTGTGTTTAATTAATTTATTGATAGTGTAGTGTTAGGTTAATTGTAGGTAATTGTAGGTAGTTTATTTAATTATTTTATTGATAGGGTAGTGTTAGGTTTAATTATAACTTAGGTTAGGATTTATTTTACAGGTAAATGTGTTATTATTTTAACTAGGTAACTATTAAATAGTTCTTAACTATTTAATAGCTATTGTACCTGGTTAAAATAAATACAAAGTTGCCTGTAAAATAAATATTAATCCTAAAATAGCTATAATATAATTATAATTTATATTGTAGCTATATTAGGATTTATTTTACAGGTAAGTATTTAGCTTTAAATAGGAATAAGTTATTTAATAAGAGTTAATTAATTTCGTTAGATGTAAATTATATTTAACTTAGGGGGGTGTTAGTGTTAGGGTTAGACTTAGCTTTAGGGGTTAATCCATTTATTAGAATAGCGGTGAGCTCCGATCGGAAGTTTAGGGGTTAATAATTGAAGGTAGGTGTCGGCGATGTTAGGGAGGGCAGATTAGGGGTTAATACTATTTATGATAGGGTTAGTGAGGCGGGTTAGGGGTTAATATCTTTATTATAGTAGCGCTCAGGTCCGCTCGTCAGATTAGGGGTTAATAAGTGTAGGCAGGTGTCGGCGACGTTGAGGGGGGCAGATTAGGGGTTAATAAATATAATATAGGGGTCGGCGATGTTAGGGGCAGCAGATTAGGGGTACATAGGGATAACGTAGGTGGCGGCGATTTGCGGTCGGAAGATTAGGGGTTAATTATTGTAAGTAGCTGGCGGCGACGTTGTGGGGGGCAGGTTAGGGGTGAATAAATATAATACAGGGGTCGGCGGGGTTAGGGGCAGCAGATTAGGGGTACATAAATATAACGTAGGTGGCGGTCGGCAGATTAGGGGTTAAAAATTTTAATCGAGTGGCGGCGGTGTGGGGGGACCTCGGTTTAGGGGTACATAGGTAGTTTATGGGTGTTAGTGTACTTTAGGGTACAGTAGTTAAGAGCTTTATAAACCGGCGTTAGCCAGAAAGCTCTTAACTCCTGCTTTTTTCAGGCGGCTGGAATTTTGTCGTTAGAGCTCTAACGCTCACTTCAGAAACGACTCTAAATACCAGCGTTAGAAAGATCCCATTGAAAATATAGGCTACGCAAATGGCGTAGGGGGATCTGCGGTATGGAAAAGTCGCGGCTGTAAAGTGAGCGTTAGACCCTTTAATCACTGACTCCAAATACCAGCGGGCGGCAAAAACCAGCGTTAGGAGCCTCTAACGCTGGTTTTGACGGCTACCGCCGAACTCCAAATCTAGGCCTTACTGTGGTCTGAAATACCATTTAAATAAATAATATTCCATGAAAATGATCTCTGAGTTGGTGGTTATCCAACATTGGGCCAACAAGAATGGGAAAATTAGTCAACAGGTGTTAGGGGAATGGAGGAAAGAGGGTAACTGAGTAGGAAAAGAGAGATAATAAAATAAAAAAATAAAAATAAAAAAAAATTTGGGCAGATTGAATTATACCTTATCAAGTAAGCTATCTTATTTGTTCAGTCAAGCATCCCATATCAGCCAGTAGGTGTCCATCTGATCAATCGAGTTATACAAATATCTCTCCATTATTGCCATATAGTCAATAACATTTTTAATTTCAGAGAGGTTTGGGGGTTCTGGAGATTTCCAGGATCACGCAATACATAACTTAGTGGCCGTGAAAATGTATACCAGTAGTCTCTTCAACGCCAAAGTTATATTTCCTGCCATTATATGGAAAAGAGCATTAATATGCGTTATCTGGGTCGTTAATTGAAGGGAGTTGCACATGTTGCTAACTTCTCTCCAGAGGGAAGCTATTTTCGGGCACTCCCACCATATGTGGAGGTCTGTCCCTTCGTCTCCACATTCTCGCCAGCATAAGGATGAAGATCCTGTATACATTTTGGCTAGTCTGACAGGGGTCCTGTGCCATTTCAACAGGACCTTAATATAGACTTCCAGCATCGTGACACAGTGTATAGTCCGTTTCGTAAGGGAAATAGCAACGTCCCAGTCGTGATCTAATATATTAATGCCCACCTCCCTGATCCATGCCTTATACTGCCAGGGTATCCCCTTGGTAAGATCTGATAGGACTAGATTGTAATGCAATGTGAGTGGTTTAGAGTACTTAGTGCCCTTAATCCAGCCGACTTCCCATGGAGTGAGATTTCTAACAGAAGTAGTGAAAAAGCCCCATGCCCTCAGAAAACTCAGAACTCTCATAGATTCAAATTGGAACCAGGGGGGAAATGGATTAAACCTGACTTGTATCATTGGAAGGTCTAGATTTAGATATTGATCAAAGAAATCTCCGATTACGGAGTATCCTTTCAAATCCCAGTCTCCTGAGTGAATATTGTTGAGGTCCCAAAATAGACCCACTGTACTGTGTATTGGTGAGGGATGTGGGGCAATTAGTAGTCGACTTCTAAGGGATTCCCACATTATCAAATTATGTTTCACCACAACATTATGTAGATAGGGTTTTAGTACTTTACTATTAGGGATCCAGATAAGGTTCACCAATCCCAGCTCTTCTGGTATCTCTGAGGCCTCTAAGAGGTACCAGCCTGGTCTATCATCTTTAATACTCCATGCGGTAATATGAGGTAGCCTTGCTGTTTCATAGTACGTGAAAATATTAGGTGCGGCTATCCCCCCTTGGGGGAATGGTCTGTGCAGTGTATTGTAAGCTATCCTGTGCATCTTGTGTTGCCATATATAGTCAGCAAAAAGTTTATGTATCTGAGAAAGAGTGGATTTTGGAATATTAAGCGGAATGCATCTAAATAAGTACAGAACCTTTGGGATCAAAGACATTTTAACTGAGGCCACTCTGCCCAACCAGGATAGCTCTTTAAAGTCCCACTTTTCTGGTCGTTTATTAGTGTTTTTTTATGTGTGTTTTTTTGTGTGATTTATGTAAAAAAACAAACACATAATTTAAGTGTTTGTGTACCTTTTAAGTTCCCCTAGATATTATGTAGCAGAAATATAAGCAATAAGAATAAATGTAACCATATATATATATAGCAATGAGTCCTGAGATAGCAGGTTTATATAGCATTCAACAGTATTTTACAATTTCTATTAGTTTTCCTTTATCTCTCTTGTATCTACTACATATTAATAGACAGAATTTACTTATATAGTTATGGACTATCACCCCATTGTGCAGACCGTTTTGCTTTAGGGGTGGTGTCATTTTTTGGCTAACATATGATTTTTTTTTTTCCAATATATTTTTATTGAATTTTCAGCATCATATTCAAAATATACAATAACAAAGAAAAAACAGTTTGCATGGTTCGTAAAACATCCATCGTAACCGTATACAAAGTTACATGAAAATGGTGTGCTGATACAAGAATTGGTCATCTTGTTTAAATAAAGGTTATGCAAATAGGGTATGTCATTAACTCACAAAATGAACAATTGCACATTCTTTAGTGGTCTTATCTGAAGTAACTTACTGTGGTCTGAAATACCATTTAAATAAATAATATTCCATGAAAATGATCTCTGATTTGGTGGTTATCCAACATTGGGCCAACAAGAATGGGAAAATTAGTGAACAGGTGTTAGGGGAATGGAGGAAAGAGGGTAACTGAGTAGGAAAAGAGAGATAATAAAATAAAAAAAAAAAAAAAAAAAAAATTTGGGCAGATTGAATTATACCTTATCAAGTAAGCTATCTTATTTGTTCAGTCAAGCATCCCATATCAGCCAGTAGGTGTCCATCTGATCAATCGAGTTATACAAATATCTCTCCATTATTGCCATATAGTCAATAACATTTTTAATTTCAGAGAGGTTTGGGGGTTCTGGAGATTTCCAGGATCACGCAATACATAACTTAGTGGCCGTGAAAATGTATACCAGTAGTCTCTTCAACGCCAAAGTTATATTTCCTGCCATTATATGGAAAAGAGCATTAATATGCGTTATCTGGGTCGTTAATTGAAGGGAGTTGCACATGTTGCTAACTTCTCTCCAGAGGGAAGCTATTTTCGGGCACTCCCACCATATGTGGAGGTCTGTCCCTTCGTCTCCACATTCTCGCCAGCATAAGGATGAAGATCCTGTATACATTTTGGCTAGTCTGACAGGGGTCCTGTGCCATTTCAACAGGACCTTAATATAGACTTCCAGCATCGTGACACAGTGTATAGTCCGTTTCGTAAGGGAAATAGCAACGTCCCAGTCGTGATCTAATATATTAATGCCCACCTCCCTGATCCATGCCTTATACTGCCAGGGTATCCCCTTGGTAAGATCTGATAGGACTAGATTGTAATGCAATGTGAGTGGTTTAGAGTACTTAGTGCCCTTAATCCAGCCGACTTCCCATGGAGTGAGATTTCTAACAGAAGTAGTGAAAAAGCCCCATGCCCTCAGAAAACTCAGAACTCTCATAGATTCAAATTGAAACCAGGGGGGAAATGGATTAAACCTGACTTGTATCATTGGAAGGTCTAGATTTAGATATTGATCAAAGAAATCTCCGATTACGGAGTATCCTTTCAAATCCCAGTCTCCTGAGTGAATATTGTTGAGGTCCCAAAATAGACCCACTGTACTGTGTATTGGTGATGGATGTGGGGCAATTAGTAGTCGACTTCTAAGGGATTCCCACATTATCAAATTATGTTTCACCACAACATTATGTAGATAGGGTTTTAGTACTTTACTATTAGGGATCCAGATAAGGTTCACCAATCCCAGCTCTTCTGGTATCTCTGAGGCCTCTAAGAGGTACCAGCCTGGTCTATCATCTTTAATACTCCATGCGGTAATATGAGGTAGCCTTGCTGTTTCATAGTACGTGAAAATATTAGGTGCGGCTATCCCCCCTCGGGGGAATGGTCTGTGCAGTGTATTGTAAGCTATCCTGTGCATCTTGTGTTGCCATATATAGTCAGCAAAAAGTTTATGTATCTGAGAAAGAGTGGATTTTGGAATATTAAGCGGAATGCATCTAAATAAGTACAGAACCTTTGGGATCAAAGACATTTTAACTGAGGCCACTCTGCCCAACCAGGATAGCTCTTTAAAGTCCCACTTTTCTGTCAGGCAATGAAGGTTGCAAAGTAGTAAACCATAGTTGCCCCTCAAAATCTGATTAGGGTCTGCACTTAGAAGTATACCTAAGTGCTTAAGATGTTGTGTGGACCAAGAAAATGAGTAAAGGGACTGGAGCCGTAGTAAAGTGGGTTGATCAATCTTTATGGGGTATCCCTCCGTCTTAGTATAATTAATTTTATAATAACTCAATTCGCCAAAGTGGCGAATCACTTTAAAGACTGCGGGTATGGAAGTCAGTGGTGACGTTAGGAGCAGGGTCACATCGTCTGCGAAAAGGACTATCTTTTCTAGAGGCGATGAGATGGGAATCCCAGTAATCAAGTCCAATTGTCTGATTTTCTGAGCGAAAGGTTCCATTACAAGTGCAAATATAAGCAGCGAAAGGGAGGAGCCTTGCCTAAATCCATTACGAATGGGAAATTCTAGGGAGCAAAATCCCATGCCCTTCACTCTCGCATATGGGGCTGAGTATAAAGGCTTAATCGCTGTAATGAAGGGTTCGGGGAACTTAAAGGATAGTAGGACTTCCCGGATATAATCCCATCTGACCCTGTCGAAGGCCTTTTCAGCGTCCAACGACAGGGCCACCATAGGGATGTCTAGTCTGTTTGCTTCTGTGAAAACTGAGATCAATCTTCTCGTGTTATCAGGTCCTTGCCTGCCCAACATAAATCCGACTTGGTCATGGTGTAGTAGTGTGGGGAGTAAATGGACAATTCTATTGGCAATTAACTTTGAATATAGCTTAGTATCTAGGGTAATGAGGGAGATTGGACAGTAATTACTACATTCTGTTGGATTTTTTCCTGGCTTAGGGATGGGAATAATGGTAGCTTCTAGAAATTCCCTACGAATCTCTCCCATTTCCCTAATGTCATTAAAGAGGTTCTTCAATATTCCTATAAGTTGCGGTTTCAATTTCTTATAGAATGTCCCTGTGAAGCCATCCGGTCCAGGGGCTTTGTTGTTCTGAATCTGCTTCAGGACATTCTCAATCTCTCTGGATGAGAATGGTTGTGATAGTATGTCCCTGTCGGTCTCTACCAGCTTTGGTAAGTTTAGGGATTCCAAGAAGTCCGATATGTCTTGAACTGTGGTCGATGCAGGGTGTTCCTGCCCCTCTATGTCATACAATTTGGAATAAAATTCTGCAAATATAGAACCAATATCTGAAGGGGTAACTGCCGTCCGACCCTCATGGGATATGAAGGGAATACGTGCTGCTGCTGCTCTTTGTCACAGCTTTTTTGCCAAAAGCGAGTCCGCTTTATTACTCTTAGAGTACATAAGCTGTCTAAACTGCATTACGGCTTCTTTAACTCTTTCAATTTCTCGTTCTTTAATAAGGGACTTAAGGTGGAAGATTTCCTCCAAGAGAGTTTGGGTGGGATTGATTTTGTTCCGTCTATCTGCGCTTCGGATATCGCACATTAATTTACCAAGGGGTCCTCCTTTATCCTTTTTGGTTTTGGCCACTTTGCTAATGCAGAATCCTCGAATGTATGCTTTAAATGCACCCCATCTAGTCTGTTGGGATAATTTTTATCTTACGAAATAAAATAAATCTTATTAAATAAATTTTTCCTATTTAAAGCTAAATATTTACCTGTAAAATAAACCCTAATATAGCTACAATATAAAATATAATTATATTGTAGCTATTTTAGGATTAATATTTATTTTACAGGAAACTTTGTATTTATTTTAACCAGGTACAATAGCTATTAAATAGTTAATAACTATTTAATAGCTACCTAGTTAAAATAATTACAAAAGTACCTGTAAAATAAATCCTAACCTAAGTTACAATTAAACCTAACACTACACTATCAGTAAATTAATTAAATAAACTACCTACAATTATCTACAATTAAACCTAACACTACACTATCAATAAATAAATTAAATACAAATAAATACACTAACTAAAGTACAAAAAATAAAAAAAGAACTAAGTTACAAAAAATAAAAAAAGAACTAAGTTACAAAAAATAAAAAAATAATTTACAAACATTATAAAAATATTACAACAATTTTAAGCTAATTACACCTACTCTAAGCCCCCTAATAAAATAACAAAGCCCCCCAAAATAAAAAAATGCCCTACCCTATTCTAAAATAAAAATTGAAAAGCTCTTTTACCTTACCAGCCCTTAAAAGGGCCTTTTGCGGGGCATGCCCCAAAGAATTCTGCTCTTTTGCCTGTAAAAAAAACATATAATACCCCCCCAACATTACAACCCACCACCCACATACCCCTAATCTAACCCAAACCCCCCTTAAATAAAACTAACACTAAGCCCCTGAAGATCTTCCTACCTTGTCTTCACTACGCCGGGTATCACCAATTCATCCAGAAGAGGCTCCGAAGTCTTCCTCCTATCCGGGGCTGAAGAGGTCCATCATTGGCTGAAGTCTTCATCCAAGTGGGGGCTGAAGATGTCCATCATTGGCTGAAGTCTTGATCCAAGCGGGGGCTGAAGAGGTCACAGCCAATAGAATGCAAGCTCAATCTGATTGGCTGATTGGATCAGCCAATCGGATTGAACTTGAATCTGATTGGCTGATTCCATCAGCCAATCAGAATTTTCCTACCTTAATTCTGATTGGCTGATAGAATCCTATCAGCCAATCGGAATTCGAGGGACGCCATCTTGGATGACGTCCCTTAAAGGAACCGTCATTCGTCGGGAAATCGTCGGCCAGGATGGATGTTCCGCGTCGGCGGGATGAAGATGGAGCCGGAAGAAAGAAGATTGAAGATGCCACTTGATAGAAGACTTCAGCTGGATGATGGACCTCTTCAGCCCCCGCTTGGATCAAGACTTCAGCCGATGATGGACCTCTTCAGCCCCCGCTTGGATGAAGACTTCAGCCGATGATGGACCTCTTCAG
The DNA here is from genome assembly GCF_027579735.1 of Bombina bombina. Classification (NCBI taxonomy): domain Eukaryota; kingdom Metazoa; phylum Chordata; class Amphibia; order Anura; family Bombinatoridae; genus Bombina; species Bombina bombina. The sequence goes on along the minus strand of NC_069500.1, from coordinate 569,380,228 downwards.
TCCCGGATAGGAGGAAGACTTCGGAGCCTCTTCTGGACGAATCGGTGATACCCGGCATGGTGAAGGCAAGGTAGGAAGATCTTCAGGGGCTTAGTGTTAGGTTTATTTAAGGGGGGTTTGGGTTAGATTAGGGGTATGTGGGTGGTGGGTTGTAATGTTGGGGGGGGGTATTGTATGTTCTTTTTACAGGCAAAAGAGCAGAATTCTTTGGGGCATGCCCCGCAAAAGGCCCTTTTAAGGGCTGGTAAGGTAAAAGAGCTTTTCAATTTTTATTTTAGAATAGGGTAGGGCATTTTTTTATTTTGGGGGGCTTTGTTATTTTATTAGGGGGCTTAGAGTAGGTGTAATTAGCTTAACATTGTTGTAATATTTTTATAATGTTTGTAAATTATTTTTTTATTTTTTGTAACTTAGTTCTTTTTTATTTTTTGTAACTTAGTTCTTTTTTTATTTTTTGTACTTTAGTTAGTGTATTTATTTGTATTTAATTTATTTATTGATAGTGTAGTGTTAGGTTTAATTGTAGATAATTGTAGGTAGTTTATGTAATTAATTTATTGATAGTGTAGTGTTAGGTTTAATTGTAACTTAGGTTAGGATTTATTTTACAGATACTTTTGTAATTATTTTAACTAGGTAGCTTTTAGCTAGTTATTAAATATTTAATAGCTATTGTACCTGGTTAAAATAAATACAAAGTTGTTTGTAAAATAAATATTAATCCTAAAATAGCTACAATATAATTATAATTTATATTGTAGCTATATTAGGGTTTATTTTACAGGTAAGTATTTAGCTTTAAATAGGAATAATTTATTTAATAAGAAGATAAAAATTATATTTCGTTAGATAAAAATTATATTTAAGTTAGGGGTTGTTAGTGTTAGGGTTAGACTTAGCTTTAGGGGTTAATAAATTTATTAGAGTAGCGGTGAGGTCCGGTCGGCAGATTAGGGGTTAATACTTGAAGTTAGGTGTCGGTGATGTTAGGGAGGGCAGATTAGGGGTTAATACTATTTATTATAGGGTTATTGAGGCAGGAGTGAGGCGGATTAGGGGTTAATAACTTTATTATAGTAGCGGTGAGGTCCGGTCGGCAGATTAGGGGTTAATAATTGTAGGTAGGTGGCGGCGACGTTGGGGGCGGCAGATTAGGGGTTAATAAATATAATATAGGGGTCGGCGGTGTTAGGGGCAGCAGATTAGGGGTACATAAGTATAACGTAGGTGGCGGCGGTGTGCGGTCGGCAGATTAGGGGTTAAAAAAATTTAATAGAGTGGCGGCAATGTGGGGGGGCCTCGGTTTAGGGGTACATAGGTAGTTTATTGGTGTTAGTGTACTTTAGAGCACAGTAGTTAAGAGCTTTATGAACCGGCGTTAGCCCAGAAAGCTCTTAACTCCTGGCTTTTCTCTGCGGCTGGTGTTTTGTCGTTAGCTTTCTAACGCTCACTTCAGCCAAGACTCTAAATACTGGCGTTAAAAAGATCCCATTGAAAAGATAGGATACGCAAATGGTGTAGGGGAATCTGCGGTATGGAAAAGTCGCGGCTGCAAAGTGAGCGTTAGACCCTTTCCCGACTGATTCTAAATACCAGCGGTAGCCCAAAACCAGCGTTAGGAGCCCCTAACGCTGGTTTTGATGGCTAACGCAGAACTCTAAATCTAGGCGTTAATGTTTAAAGGTAAATTTTGAATAAGATATAATATTTTAGGGAGAGTGATTATTTTGACCATATTTATTTTTCCTAAAAGACTGATTGGTAGTTGTGTCCATCTCTTAATCTCTTCAATTGTCTTTATAAATGGAGGATCATAGTTTAATTTGTACCATTCTCCTGGTATCCAGGATAGTATGATTCCTAGATATTTTATAGCTTTAGATGCAATTTTAAAAATTGAATTTTTAAGCTAATATTTTTCTTTGATTAGCCACATAATTTCTGATTTTCCTTTATTATTTTTTCCCCTGGAAAAAGATTCCAAACGAGTCTAATATTTCTATTATTTAAGGTATTTTGGATGTTTAGTCTCTAATAAATATTAACATATTATCTGCATATGCTGCAACTTTTGATTCAACATTACCTATCTGTATTCCATTTATAGACTCACAAATTTTTATCATTAATGGTTCTAAAGCTAAATAAAATAATATGAGTGAGAGTGGGCAACCCTGATGTGTAAATCTATATAGTGGGATGTAATCAGATTGCTGGTCGTTTATTAGTGTTTTTTTATGTGTGTTTTTTTGTGTGATTTATGTAAAAAAAAACCCACATAATTTAAGTGTTTGTGTACCTTTTAAGTTCCCCTAGATATTATGTAGCAGAAATATAAGCAATAAGAATAAATGTAACCATATATATATATAGCAATGAGTCCTGAGATAGCAGGTTTATATAGCATTCAACAGTATTTTACAATTTCTATTAGTTTTCCTTTATCTCTCTTGTATCTACTACATATTAATAGACAGAATTTACTTATATAGTTATGGACTATCACCCCATTGTGCAGACCGTTTTGCTTTAGGGGTGGTGTCATTTTTTGGCTAACATATGATTTTTTTTTTTCCAATATATTTTTATTGAATTTTCAGCATCATATTCAAAATATACAATAACAAAGAAAAAACAGTTTGCATGGTTCGTAAAACATCCATCGTAACCGTATACAAAGTTACATGAAAATGGTGTGCTGATACAAGAATTGGTCATCTTGTTTAAATAAAGGTTATGCAAATAGGGTATGTCATTAACTCACAAAATGAACAATTGCACATTCTTTAGTGGTCTTATCTGAAGTAACTTACTGTGGTCTGAAATACCATTTAAATAAATAATATTCCATGAAAATGATCTCTGAGTTGGTGGTTATCCAACATTGGGCCAACAAGAATGGGAAAATTAGTGAACAGGTGTTAGGGGAATGGAGGAAAGAGGGTAACTGAGTAGGAAAAGAGAGATAATAAAATAAAAAAAACAAAAAAAAAATTTGGGCAGATTGAATTATACCTTATCAAGTAAGCTATCTTATTTGTTCAGTCAAGCATCCCATATCAGCCAGTAGGTGTCCATCTGATCAATCGAGTTATACAAATATCTCTCCATTATTGCCATATAGTCAATAACATTTTTAATTTCAGAGAGGTTTGGGGGTTCTGGAGATTTCCAGGATCACGCAATACATAACTTAGTGGCCGTGAAAATGTATACCAGTAGTCTCTTCAACGCCAAAGTTATATTTCCTGCCATTATATGGAAAAGAGCATTAATATGCGTTATCTGGGTCGTTAATTGAAGGGAGTTGCACATGTTGCTAACTTCTCTCCAGAGGGAAGCTATTTTCGGGCACTCCCACCATATGTGGAGGTCTGTCCCTTCGTATCCACATTCTCGCCAGCATAAGGATGAAGATCCTGTATACATTTTGGCTAGTCTGACAGGGGTCCTGTGCCATTTCAACAGGACCTTAATATAGACTTCCAGCATCGTGACACAGTGTATAGTCCGTTTCGTAAGGGAAATAGCAACGTCCCAGTCGTGATCTAATATATTAATGCCCACCTCCCTGATCCATGCCTTATACTGCCAGGGTATCCCCTTGGTAAGATCTGATAGGACTAGATTGTAATGCAATGTGAGTGGTTTAGAGTACTTAGTGCCCTTAATCCAGCCGACTTCCCATGGAGTGAGATTTCTAACAGAAGTAGTGAAAAAGCCCTATGCCCTCAGAAAACTCAGAACTCTCATAGATTCAAATTGGAACCAGGGGGGAAATGGATTAAACCTGACTTGTATCATTGGAAGGTCTAGATTTAGATATTGATCAAAGAAATCTCCGATTACGGAGTATCCTTTCAAATCCCAGTCTCCTGAGTGAATATTGTTGAGGTCCCAAAATAGACCCACTGTACTGTGTATTGGTGAGGGATGTGGGGCAATTAGTAGTCGACTTCTAAGGGATTCCCACATTATCAAATTATGTTTCACCACAACATTATGTAGATAGGGTTTTAGTACTTTACTATTAGGGATCCAGATAAGGTTCACCAATCCCAGCTCTTCTGGTATCTCTGAGGCCTCTAAGAGGTACCAGCCTGGTCTATCATCTTTAATACTCCATGCGGTAATATGAGGTAGCCTTGCTGTTTCATAGTACGTGAAAATATTAGGTGCGGCTATCCCCCCTCGGGGGAATGGTCTGTGCAGTGTATTGTAAGCTATCCTGTGCATCTTGTGTTGCCATATATAGTCAGCAAAAAGTTTATGTATCTGAGAAAGAGTGGATTTTGGAATATTAAGCGGAATGCATCTAAATAAGTACAGAACCTTTGGGATCAAAGACATTTTAACTGAGGCCACTCTGCCCAACCAGGATAGCTCTTTAAAGTCCCACTTTTCTGTCAGGCAATGAAGGTTGCAAAGTAGTAAACCATAGTTGCCCCTCAAAATCTGATTAGGGTCTGCACTTAGAAGTATACCTAAGTGCTTAAGATTTTGTGTGGACCAAGAAAATGAGTAAAGGGACTGGAGCCGTAGTAAAGTGGGTTGATCAATCTTTATGGGGTATCCCTCCGTCTTAGTATAATTAATTTTATAATAACTCAATTCGCCAAAGTGGCGAATCAATTTAAAGACTGCGGGTATGGAAGTCAGTGGTGACGTTAGGAGCAGGGTCACATCGTCTGCGAAAAGGACTATCTTTTCTAGAGGCGATGAGATGGGAATCCCAGTAATCAAGTCCAATTGTCTGATTTTCCGAGCGAAAGGTTCTATTACAAGTGCAAATATAAGCAGCGAAAGGGAGCAGCCTTGCCTAAATCCATTACGAATGGGAAATTCTAGGGAGAAAAATCCCATGCCCTTCACTCTCGCATATGGGGCTGAGTATAAAGGCTTAATCGCTGTAATGAAGGGTTCGGGGAACTTAAAGGATAGTAGGACTTCCCGGATATAATCCCATCTGACCCTGTCGAAGGCCTTTTCAGCGTCCAACGACAGGGCCACCATAGGGATGTCTAGTCTGTTTGCTTCTGTGAAAACTGAGATCAATCTTCTCGTGTTATCAGGTCCTTGCCTGCCCAACATAAATCCGACTTGGTCATGGTGTAGTAGTGTGGGGAGTAAATGGACAATTCTATTGTCAATTAACTTTGAATATAGCTTAGTATCTAGGGTAATGAGGGAGATTGGACAGTAATTACTACATTCTGTTGGATTTTTTCCTGGCTTAGGGATGGGAATAATGGTAGCTTCTAGAAATTCCCTACGAATCTCTCCCATTTCCCTAATTTCATTAAAGAGGTTCTTCAATATTCCTATAAGTTGCGGTTTCAATTTCTTATAGAATGTCCCTGTGAAGCCATCCGGTCCAGGGGCTTTGTTGTTCTGTATCTGCTTCAGGACATTCTCAATCTCTCTGGATGAGAATGGTTGTGATAGTATGTCCCTGTCGGTCTCTACCAGCTTTGGTAAGTTTAGGGATTCCAAGAAGTCCGATATGTCTTGAACTGTGGTCGATGCAGGGTGTTCCTGCCCCTCTATGTCATACAATTTGGAATAAAATTCTGCAAATATAGAACCAATATCTGAAGGGGTAACTGCCGTCCGACCCTCATGGGATATGAAGGGAATACGTGCTGCTGCTGCTCTTTGTCACAGCTTTTTTGCCAAAAGCGAGTCCGCTTTATTACTCTTAGAGTACATAAGCTGTCTAAACCGCATTACGGCTTCTTTAACTCTTTCAATTTCTCGTTCTTTAATAAGGGACTTAAGGTGGAAGATTTCCTCCAAGAGAGTTTGGGTGGGATTGATTTTGTTCCGTCTATCTGCGCTTCGGATATCGCACATTAATTTACCAAGGGGTCCTCCTTTATCCTTTTTGGTTTTGGCCACTTTGCTAATGCAGAATCCTCGAATGTATGCTTTAAATGCACCCCATCTAGTCTGTTGGGAGGTGTCTACCTCTGAATTGTGTTGGAAAAAGTCAGTGGTTGCCTCCTGTATAGACCCCTGGAATAAGGGGTCCGTCTAGAGGAATTGCAGAAATTTCCAGCTAGGTCTAGATGTAAGAGCCGTGTTACTAGGTAATGTGATGGAGGCCGCATCATGATCCGACCATGAACAGGGAGATATCCTAGCAGTGCAGACATCATTTAGTGTCCAAGAATCCACAAAGAAATAATCTATCCGAGAATATGATCTATGTGTCGGGGATAGATAGGAATAATCCTTTTCCGAAGGGTGTAATGACCGCCAGACATCATAGAGTTTATACTGGTACATCAAATCTCGGAACCTTGGGGCAGACAAATTAACATGGGCATCTCCAGAACCTGAACCAGAACATTTCTTATCTACCTCTGGGTCCCACACTAGATTGAAGTCTCCTCCTATGAGGAGAGTTCCTTGTTTAATTTGTCGACCAAAACAAAGGTGTTTCTAAGAAATTTTAATTGTCCCTGATTGGGAGCATAAATATTAACTAGAGTATGCGTGTGGTTATTTAGCTTGCATACTACCATTACATATCGCCCCTCTACATCATGTTCTGTGTGTAGGCATTGGAATGAAAGGTGTCAATTGATCAGAATCGCAACCCCTTGATTCTTATTCACATAGGGCGCTGAGTATATATATGGGAATATCAGAGTTTTAAGTCTCAGTTCCTCACCGTCTACCCAATGTGTTTCTTGGAGGAAGCCAATGTCAGTTTTTAGTAATGACAAATAATTAACTAAAAGGCTTCTTTTTGTTGGAGAATTTAAACCTCCAAACGTTTAATGTGGTAAAAGTGAGGGGAGGTGAATGAGCCATGTTTTTTTTTTAAAAAAAATGGGGGGTATGGGTGAGAGGGGAAGAGGAGGGGGAACTATCGAAAGAGGGAAAAGAATGAAAGCTAGAGGTGAAGAAGAGGGGAGAAGGAAGAAAGGCCCAAAAGTACAGTCAACCAGTCAACCAAGGTAAACGATGTTGAATCACAGTAAGCTATTATTATACTTTCTAGAAGTCCTATATTTGTAAAAGGTTAGACCAACATCAGGTACAAATATAATGTATGTAGCAGCTTAATGACATTCATGAAAAAAAAGGAATGAAAAATATTTAAGTAGGAATCTAAAGGATTTATTTTCCAACGTTTACGGAGTAAGCTCAAAGGTATAAAATGTAGGAAAGGGCGTTTCAGGTGTTCAGTAATTAAAACGTTTAATAAAAGGGTTAGGGAAGAAGGGAATCTCCTATCAGGTTAGGAAGGAAGATCAGGGATTGTCAAGTAATGTTTAACAAAGATAAGGGGGGTGGAGAAAGTGTAGAGGAAGGAGGAGGGCTAGGCCTATTGAGATATGAGAGTTTCGTTCTTGTATATTTGGACCACTAGGTGTGCTAAAATATAAGAGAGACTGTGGGTTAGTAGTAATAATATAAGGCATGAGGGCCTATATCCCAGAGGGGCCGATCTGTAAAATTAAACTAGAAAAAGTAAACCTTGTCTTGTGAAAGAGTCAGAAATAAGTCAGAAATAATGGGAGTCATGTATTGACTAATGGGTGGGGAGTTGAAAGAATTTCCTTTGCTGCTTATTCTGTAACACAATCTTGGAACAGTAAACCAAACATAGAGGGCAAATAAAGCATATTACAACCATATAGCAATAGCAGAAAAATAATTAGTTAAGACTAAACACACAGGTCAAGAAATAGGCATAACTTCATAACTCAACATAAGGTAGTATAGTTTCTGAGTACCATTTGAATTCCCTTTAGTATGCTAGGGGTGGTATCTAGAATGTTATCCACTAATCATTATCCTGTCCCAGCCCATAAGTAGGCCTAGGTCAGAGTGTTAACTCTAAGGGGTCTCTAATTGTATCTATTAAGGGCTCATGTGATTAATAACCCCTTATAATTATCTTAGGTGAGGTATGCAAGCTATCTAAGGCGGTGAACTATCCTGTATCCTAACTACGACTTTTAGATTGGTTGTCCCCTTGTTCATCTCTAAATTACTCATATAGGTAGCTAATTGCCACTTGATAGTCATGTTCTTGGCGTCATTCCAATGACTATAATAATATGTCTCAGAATTTCAATACATAACTAGACAATTTTGGAGCTCCCTCCATGGTAATAATTGATATCTATCTCATAATAAGCTTGTATGTAGAACTATGGGTACAAAAGAGTATTGCAGTTCTGAGATAATCTCCATAAGGGGATATAAGATCATCTAGGGAGCTTATGATTAAATTGTGTCATGTTTATCCCCTTTATGAATAGGAGACAGTCAACTGCAAATAAACAAACCAAGGTAACATTAGAGTTAATAAAACATCAAAATTAACTAGGAATATACATTACTGTTTGGCGACCTCTGGTCCCCAGTATTAACAGCTAGCACTCCCAGAGGGCAGAACCACATGTATATTGTTTCATTCTAGGGTGGAGTCCTGGTTCTGATGTTTAGCATTTGGTGATTGTGATCTCTGCGGAAGAGGATTCCATTCTCTGGCCGTGGGACTAAGTCTCTCCGAGTTGCGATGTCCCGGGGTGTGAGGATCTTGAGTTCCAGTGGGTCTAATAGGTTGGCAGAACGAAATGGATGGCGCTGGTCTTGATGTATAGTTTTTCTATTTCTAATGATAGATAGAAATGGACTTGATGTGCAAGTTAAATCCGACAAAATAATGTGCAATATACTCACTCCTTTAGTAATGTGAGTTCAGCTTCTAAGGTGTGTCTCTCTCCAAAGGAACAACAGGTGATTTTCAAAGGTATTATCAGCTGGGCTGAAAAAGGATTAAAACCCCATCAGCAGTAAGGTAATAACTTTTGTTGTAAATCATGTAGTAACTTACTTATAAAAAAGCAGAAAGTCCGGCTTGTCACAGGAAAAAATGATTCCCAATATAAGAGATAAAAAGGTTTATTTTAGCTCTACGCGTTTCAACGCTCAAGCGTCTTTTTCAAGAGCAATAAAAACAAGTGAAAAGGTTTTTTTTTTCTAATAGGTTGGGCATCTGAAGATAGTGAAGGGTCTTGAAACCATCGATCTAGAAGGTCCCTACCTTGGGCAGGGTACTTGATCCCTTTTTACCTAAGGACAACTGTAGTTTCCAGGAAAGAAGCTCTTTTCTTCAACGTGTATTGGGAGAGGTCTGGGAAGACCTGTATATGTCTGACCCCTTCCAGCAAAGAGGAGGTATTGAAGGTTGCTCTTAATATTTGTTCTTTATATGTAAAATAATGGAACCGCACTATGTTATCTCTTGGATTATCAGCTGAAACATTCCAACCCCTCGGAAGTCTGTGTACTCTGTCGATGAGAGATTCTGATTGATTCGTGGATGGTTTGAGGTGCTTACAGTACTCCAAAATGAAGTCTTCCAGGTCACTAGGCGACACATCCTCTGATAGGCCTTGGAACCTAAGGTTGTTCCATCTCGAATGATCTTCAAGATCTGTCACTTTCGCCTCAATAATATCCACATGATCTACTATATGATGTGAATGGGTAAGCAAGTTAGCCTAGTCTATTGCAAGATCTTCCTGCTTACGTTCCAAAGCTTCTGTGCTCTCACTAATAGCTCCAATATCTCTTCTTAATTCTGCTACAGATCCTCGAATAGTTTTAGCAAGAGTCTCTTCAAGATTTTTCATTCTTTCAGTTAAGGTGTCAACTATTGCTGATGCCGTTGATCCATCCATGATTGTCAAAGGGGCTATCCGCTGTAATGTGTTATGACTCGGGGTTTCAGATTGGGATAGTACTTCAGAGCTTTGAGAGTTGTTATCAGTGATAATAGCAGCCTTGAAGTGGTCTGCAAGGGATTTCTTCAGATCGTACCTGACTGTTTTTTCCTATTGCCTTGTGGCATGGTAATAATTCACAGTCCCGTGTGAGATTGTTTTAGCTTCCGAGACTCTGAGGTGGCCCCTCGGGAAGACTTGGCCTGGGGAGTTTAAGCCATAATAGCCATCATTTGAGGTCCAGTATAGAATTAGGCTATAGTTATTTTAAGGATGGTATGGTTATCTTCCAGAGGTATATATAATCAGTTTGTCTAGCTTCACACTGTAATGTGTCTCTCCTCTGGGAATATGTCACCACTGGACACTGACAGTAAAAGGATATAGGATATGACCCGCTCCGGACTTAAGAGCGGGAAAGGATGAGGAGAGACACAACTACATAGCCTTATATGCGCTTTTGAGGTGAGTGTGATTGTTGGGTGTTGGTGGATTACTAGAAGTATTGCTGGAACTTATTTGACAACTGATGCACTATGTTCCACAGTGTCCTATAAGAGGCAGGTTTACAAATAATCTAAACCTCGGAGTCTTCTCAGATTTTAAAGAGAGATTGGGGAAGTTACCCCAGCTTGTCTGTCAGTTCAATAATGTGAGGTTGGTTGGTATAGAGTAATGTGTTGCTCTAAGTAATTGGTGTGACCAATAACATGAAAAAGAATGTCAGTACCACCTTTATATATGTGGTAATCCCCTAATAGATTTATTGGGCTGCTAAGAATAAACTCTTACACCCACCTGAAGCAGTTATACCATCTTCAGACTCTCTCCTTCCTTACAGAGATATCTGAACCCAATTCTGTCTTGACTCTCTATAATAACTTCAGTAAAAATATACCAGATGTCAAATCTTCAAAGTATATGAGTGCAGCTACCCCCTATGGGATCCCAATAGCTGGAATGAGGTGGTCACTTAGTCTTGTGTGCTTTGAAACAGTTATCTAAGGGCTGTATTATGGGTTAAGGTGCCACCCACTTATTAGGTAAGATAGAGAAGACGCTTTTAATTTGAGAAATAATTTTAATTGTTGCGTTGGTATTTGCAGGGTTGTATTGCAAATAATCTATGGGAACTTCACAAATGGTTTATACAGACTGCACAAAAAAGGGGATATAAATGCTTAAAGATTTAAAGGGATAATTCTCCTAAATCCCCAGGACAAAATACATACAAGAAACGTTATATTAAATCAGAAAGCGCCAGTTCAGGCAGAAATATCCAAAAAAAAATATCCAAAAAAAGAGAGCACAATATATAGAAAAATATATAAAGAATTTATTCTTCAGAGCAAATATAAAGGATAAAGAAAAAATAAAGGAGTACATGAATACTCTAGAAAAGAAACTAATCCTTGAAATAAGACACAAGACAGAATGCATTTTTATTAATGAATATCTAAGTGCAAAAAGAGTCCCAAGAGGTTTACGCATTAAAAAAGAATGCTCATTCAAAATTGATTCAGATGATTTTAAGAAAAAATGGAATGAAATTTTAGAGGAAGCCTCAGCTAAACTAATGACTTTGATAAAAGAATATAGGGAAGAATTATTGATAACCTTAGGCAATGAGATTAATGATCTAGAGTTAAAACTATCTGAATTTAAAGGATTAGAGGAATATAAAAGGAGAGAAGAATCCCTGAAAAAACTAATGAAAGATACAAAAGATGAACTTATAAGAATTAAACTAAATAAATTTGAAAGAGATAGAGAAGACTACGAAATAAATGAGAAAAAAACAAACAGTGATGCATATATTAGCCACAAGTGGAGAAGAGAAAATACACACAAAAAAGCGGACACACAAATTTTGAGAGAAATAGATACTCAAAAAGGAGTTGAATCCAATACTAAAACACCTTATAAAAATATCCAGGAAGATAAAAAAAGAAATTACAACACATCTAGACAGGATTATGACTATAAAGATTACAGACAAGAAAACCAGTTTTCTAATCATAACCATAGACATAATAATGGCCCTCACCTAAGACCAGAATGGCAAACAATAAATCACCATCATAGATACAAAAACAAAAACAATTACAACAGTTTCAATAGCTGTCAGAGAAGAGATTATGATTATAACCACTATGGAAGGGATTATGAACATTCAAAAAGAAATACACCTAGAAAAAACTCATATTACCATAATAATAATGGGAACTACAAAACAAATTTAGATAGAACTGAACACACTGAAACTAGACCCAATAAAGAGGAATGGAGAATTCCTACATCTAATAGATTTGACATATTAGATCGTAAACAAAACATCACAGGAGATAACAGTAAAGAACACACTGAATATTTTTTAGAGGTAGGCCAACAACACAAGGGAACAAGAAGGAAAAGAAATCACTCAGACGACGAGGAAAGAGAGGACGAGGGTTACAGAGAAAGAGTAGAAGAATCACACAGAAACACCCAGAGGGTCAAAAGGAAGAGATAAAGGCTAACGGGATCTTTAATTTGAGCAAAATCAAATTAGAAAATAAACATATAGAAATATTAAACAAAGGGTTGTCGTTTGCACCAACCAGAACATTAAATAAATTTGACACATTTATTGATGCAAGTAAATTTATTCAAAATCTTACACTTAAAAAGTATTTCCTCAAAACCCCTTTGGAAAGAAATATCAATAGAGCAACATCCGTGAATGAACAAGAAGTCTCAAACAACACTGAATACATTCACTCAGGGCTCAAAAATAAATCTAACTTCTACCCAAAACAAGAAAAAGGCTTATTTATTGAAACCTTTGAAAAATTAGTTTTAGAAGATATTAGTAAGATTAAGCAAAATACAAAAAATAAAACATAATATTACATCCAAACAAAAACTACTAATCAAAGAATTAGAAGAGATAATCATTAAACCGGCAGATAAAGGAGGGGGTATCGTGATCTTAGACAGAGAAGCATATAGGAACATGGTAGACGAATTAATAAATGATACTAACACATACAAGAAATTGAGATGTAACCCTACAATGATCTATAAAGTATTTTTGAAACATCAGCTTGACAAAGCTATTGAAAAAAGGATCATTAATGAAAAATAATATGACTACTTACTTCCCAAATATCCCATTATGCCTGTTTTGTACGCTCTCCCAAAAATTCACAAATCTATAACCAAACCGCCAGGAAGACCGATCATAGCTGGGATAGATTCATTAACAGCTATTTATCAGCTTACATAGACAAATACTTACAAAAATTTGTGACCAAGCTTGACTCTTATTTAAGAGACTCTACCAATTTATTATTACTTTTAGATGAATTTAAATGGAAGGAGTACCTATTGGTCACATGCGATGTGCAATCCTTATATACGTCTATTAAACACGATGACGGGATACATGCCATAGAAAAATTTCTAAAAGATGATAAAGAAATTAAGAAAGAACAAAGAGACTTCTTAATAGACAGTATTAGGTATATCCTTACCCATAATTTCTTCTTATATGAAGATAATTACTATGAACAGATTTGCGGCACAGCTATGAGCACCAAATTTGCCCCTAGCTACGCAAATCAACCAAAACATATTTTAAGGAAGTAGACGCTAATAATTTCATCCATGAAAGTAGTTGTCACTTAAAAAAGTGGAAAGGAAACATACCTAAGGGCCAATTCCTAAGACTGAAAAGAAATTGCAAGGAAAAAGAAGACTTTGAAATTCAGTCAAAAATACTGAAAAATAAATTTATAGAAAGAGGATACTCGGAAGAGATCATAGAAACAGAAAGACAAAAAATCATAAATCTAGACATAAAAGATATTTCTTTCATGTAATTAGCAAGAGTCCATGAGCTAGTGACGTATGGGATATACATTCCTACCAGGAGGGGCAAAGTTTCCCAAACCTCAAAATGCCTATAAATACACCCCTCACCACACCCACAAATCAGTTTTACAAACTTTGCCTCCTGTGGAGGTGGTGAACTAAGTTTGTGCTAGATTCTACGTTGATATGCGCTCCGCAGCAGGTTGGAGCCCGATTTTTCTCTCAGCGTGCAGTGAATGTCAGAGGGATGTGAAGAGAGTATTGCCTATTTGAATTCAATGATCTCCTTCTACGGGGTCTATTTCATAGGTTCTCTGTTATCGGTCGTAGAGATTAATCTCTTACCTCCCTTTTCAGATCGACGATATACTCTTATATATACCATTACCTCTACTGATTCTCGTTTCAGTACTGGTTTGGCTTTCTACTACATGTAGATGAGTGTCCTGGGGTAAGTAAGTCTTATTTTTGTGACACTCTAAGCTATGGTTGGGCACTTTTATATAAAGTTCTAAATATTTGTGTTTAAACATTTATTTGCCTTGATTCAGGATGTTCAATATTCCTTATTTCAGACAGTCAGTTTCATTATTTGGGATAATGCATTTGAATAATCAATTTTTTTTTTCTTACCTTAAAAATTTGACTTTTTTCCCTGTGGGCTGTTAGGCTCGCGGGGGCTGAAAATGCTTCATTTTATTGCGTCATTCTTGGCGCGGACTTTTTTGGCGCAAAAAATATTTTCTTTGTATTTCCGGCGTCATACTTGTCACCGGAAGTTGCGTCATTTTTTTACGTTTTTGCGCCAAAAGTGTTTGGCGTTACCGGATGTGGCGTCATTTTTGGCGCTAAAAGCATTTAGGCGCCAAATAATGTGGGCGTCTTTTTTGGCGCTAAAAAATATGGGCGTCATTATTGTCTCCACATTATTTAAGTCTCATTGTTTATTTGCTTCTGGTTGCTAGAAGCTTGTTCACTGGCATTTTTTCCCATTCCTGAAACTGTCATTTAAGGAATTTGATCAATTTTGCTTTATATGTTGCTTTTTCTATTACATATTGCAAGATGTCTCAGATTGACCCTGAATCAGAAGATACTTCTGGAAAATCGCTGCCTGATGCTGGATCTACCAAAGTTAAGTGTATTTGCTGTAAACTTGTGGTATCTGTTCCTCCAGCTGTTGTTTGTAATGAATGTCATGACAAACTTGTTAATGCAGATAATATTTCCTTTAGTAATGTTACATTACCTGTTGCTGTTCCATCAACATCTAATACTCAGAGTGTTCCTGTTAACATAAGAGATTTTCGGCTAGATTTAGAGTTTTGTCGGTAAGGACCCGCGTCGCTAACGCCGGCTTTTTTCTGGCCGTACCATAAAAATAACTCTGGTATTGAGAGTCCACATAATGGCTGCGTTAGGCTCCAAAAAAGGAGCATAGAGCATATTTAACGCAGCTTCAACTCTCGATACCAGAGTTGCTTACGGACGCGGCCAGCCTCAAAAACGTGCTTGTGCACGATTCCCCCATAGGAAACAATGGGGCTATTTGAGCTGAAAAAAAACCTAACACCTGCAAAAAAGCTGCGTTCAGCTCCTAACGCAGCCCCATTGTTTGCTATGAAGAAACACTTCCTACGTCTGCACCTAACACCCAAACATGTACCCGAGTCTAAACACCCCTAGCCTTACACTTATTAACCCCTAATCTGCCGCCCCCGCTATCGCTGACCCCTGCATATTATTTTTAACCCCTAATCTGCCGCTCCGTAAAACCGCCGCTACTTACATTATCCTTATGTACCCCTAATCTGCTGCACCTAACACCGCCGACCCCTATATTATATTTATTAACCCCTAATCTGCCCCCCACAACGTCGCCTCCACCTGCCTCCACTTATTAACCCCTAATCTGCCGAGCAGACCACACCGCTATCATAATAAAGTTATTAACCCCTAATCCGCCTCACTAACCCTATAATAAATAGTATTAACCCCTAATCTGCCCTCCCTAACATCGCCGACACCTAACTTCAATTATTAACCCCTAATCTGCCGACCGGAGCTCACCGCTATTCTAATAAATTTATTAACCCCTAAAGCTAAGTCTAACCCTAACACTAACACCCCCTAACTTAAATATAATTTAAATCTAACTAAATTAATTAACTCTTATTAAATAAATTATTCCTATTAAAAGCTAAATACTTACCTGTAAAATAAATCCTATTATAGCTACAATATAAATTATAATTATATTATAGCTATTTTAGGATTAATATTTATTTTACAGGTAACTTTGTATTTATTTTAACCAGGTACAATAGCTATTAAATAGTTAAGAACTATTTAATAGCTAAAATAGTTAAAATAATTACAAAATTACCTGTAAAATAAATCCTAACCTAAGTTACAATTAAACCTAACACTATACTATCATTAAATTAATTAAATAAAATACCTACAATTACCTACAATTAAACCTAACACTACACTATCAATACATTAATTAAATACAATACCTACAAATAACTACAATGAAATTAACTAAAGTACAAAAAATAAAAAAGAACTAAGTTACAAAAAATAAAAAAATAATTACAAACCTACTCTAAGCCCCCTAATAAAATAACAAAGACCCCCAAAATAAAAAAATGCCCTACCCTATTCTAAATTACTAAAGTTCAAAGCTCTTTTACCTTACCAGCCCTGAACAGGGCCCTTTGCGGGGCATGCCCCAAGAAGTTCAGCTCTTTTGCCTGTAAAAACCCCCCACATACAATACCCCCCCCCCCAACATTACAACCCACCACCCACATACCCCTAATCTAACCCAAACCCCCCTTAAATAAACCTAACACTAAGCCCCTGAAGATCATCCTACCTTGTCGTCACCTCACCGGGTATCACCGTTCGGTCCTGGCTCCAAAATCTTCATCCAACCCAAGCGGGGGCTGGCGATCCATCATCCGGTGGCTGAAGAGGTTCAGAAGAGGCTCCAAAGTCTTCATCCTATCCGGGAAGAAGAGTAGATCCGGACCGGCAACCATCATCTTCCAAGCGGCATCTTCTATCTTCATCCGATGAGGACCGGCTCCATCCTGAAGACCTCCACTGTGGACCCATCTTCATCCGGCGACGTCCAACTGAAGAATGACGGTTCCTTTAAGGGACGTCATCCAGCCAATCGGCATTAAGGTAGGAATATTCTGATTGGCTGATGGAATCAGCCAATCAGAATCAAGTTCAATCCGATTGGCTGATCCAATCAGCCAATCAGATTGAGCTCGCATTCTATTGGCTGATCGGAACAGCCAATAGAATGCGAGCTCAATCTGATTGGCTGATTGGATCAGCCAATCGGATTGATCTTGATTCTGATTGGCTGATTCCATCAGCCAATCAGAATATTCCTACCTTAATTCCGATTGGCTGATAGAATCCTATCAGCCAATCGAAATTCGAGGGATGCCATCTTGGATGACGTCTCTTAAAGGAACCGTCATTCTTCAGTTGGACGTCGCCAGAGAAGATGGGTCCGCGGTGGAGGTCTTCAGGATGGAGCCGGTCCTCATCGGATGAAGATAGAAGATGCCGCTTGGAAGATGATGGTTGCCGGTCCGGATCTACTCTTCTTCCCGGATTGGATGAAGACTTTGGAGCCTCTTCTGGACCTCTTCAGCCACCGGATGATGGATCGCCAGCCCCCGCTTGGGTTGGATGAAGATTTTGGAGCCAGGACCGATCGGTGATAACCGGTGAGGTGAAGACAAGGTAGGATGATCTTCAGGGGCTTAGTGTTAGGTTTATTTAAGGGGGGTTTGGGTTAGATTAGGGTATGTGGGTGGTGGGTTGTAATGTTGGGGGGGGGGTATTGTATGTGTTTTTTTTTACAGGCAAAAGAGCTGAACTTCTTGGGGCATGCCCCGCAAAGGGCCCTGTTCAGGGCTGGTAAGGTAAAAGAGCTTTGAACTTGAGTAATTTAGAATAGGGTAGGGCATTTTTTATTTTGGGGGTCTTTGTTATTTTATTAGGGGGCTTAGAGTAGGTGTAATTAGTTTAAAATTGTTGTAATATTTTTCTTATGTTTGTAATTATTTTTTTATTTTTTGTAACTTAGTTCTTTTTTATTTTTTGTACTTTAGTTAGTTTATTTCATTGTAGTTATTTGTAGGTATTGTATTTAATTAATGTATTGATAGTGTAGTGTTAGGTTTAATTGTAGGTAATTGTAGGTATTTTATTTAATTAATTTAATGATAGTATAGTGTTAGGTTTAATTGTAACTTATGTTAGGATTTATTTTACAGGTAATTTTGTAATTATTTTAACTATTTTAGCTATTAAATAGTTCTTAACTATTTAATAGCTATTGTACCTGGTTAAAATAAATACAAAGTTACCTGTAAAATAAATATTAATCCTAAAATAGCTATAATATAATTATAATTTATATTGTAGCTATATTAGGATTTATTTTACAGGTAAGTATTTAGCTTTAAATAGGAATAATTTATTTAATAAGAGTTAATTAATTTCGTTAGATTTAAATTATATTTAAGTTAGGGGGTGTTAGGGTTAGACTTAGCTTTAGGGGTTAATAAATTTATTAGAATAGCGGTGAGCTCCGGTCGGCAGATTAGGGGTTAATAATTGAAGTTAGGTGTCGGCGATGTTAGGGAGGGCAGATTAGGGGTTAATACTATTTATTATAGGGTTAGTGAGGCGGATTAGGGGTTAATAACTTTATTATAGTAGCGGTGCGGTCCGCTCAGCAGATTAGGGGTTAATAAGTGTAGGCAGGTGGAGGCGACGTTGAGGGGGGCAGATTAGGGGTTAATAAATATAATATAGGGGTCGGCGGTGTTAGGGGCAGCAGATTAGGGGTATATAAGGATAACTTAAGTAGCGGCGCTTTGCGGTCGGCAGATTAGGGGTTAATTATTGTAGGTAGCTGGCTGCAACGTTGTGGGGGGCAGGTTAGGGGTTAATAAATATAATATAGGGGTCGGCGGTGTTAGGGGCAGCAGATTAGGGGTACATAAGGATAACGTAGGTGGCGGTCGGCAGATTAGGGGTTAAAAAAAATTAATCGAGTGGCGGCGATGTGGGGGGGCCTCGGTTTAGGGGTACATAGGTAGTTTATGGGTATTAGTGTACTTTAGAGTACAGTAGTTAAGAGCTTTATGAACCGGCGTTAGCCCAGAAAGCTCTTAACTACTGACTTTTTTCTGCAGCTGGAGTTTTGACGCTCACTTCAGACACGACTCTAAATACCGGAGTTAGAAAAATCCCATTGAAAAGATAGGATACGCAATTGACGTAAGGGGATCTGCGGTATGGAAAAGTCGCGGCTGAAAAGTGAGCGTTAGACCCTGTTTTGAGTGACTCCAAATACCGGAGGTAGCCTAAAACCAGCGTTAGGAGCCTCTAACGCTGGTTTTCACGGCTACCGCCAAACTCTAAATCTAGGCCTTTGTTTGTAAATCCATTAAGAAGGCTATGTCTGTTATTCCTCCTTCTAGTAAACGTAAAAGGTCTTTTAAAACTTCTCATTTTTCAGATGAATTTTTAAATGAACATCATCATTCTGATTCTGATAATGATTCCTCTGGTTCAGAGGATTCTGTTTCAGAGGTTGATGCTGATAAATCTTCATATTTATTCAAAATGTAATTTATTCGTTCTTTACTTAAAGAAGTCTTAACTGCATTAGAAATAGAGGAATCTGGTCCTCTTGATACTAAATCTAAACGTTTAAATAAGGTTTTTAAATCTCCTGTAGTTATTCCAGAAGTTTTTCCTGTCCCTGATGCTATTTCTGAAGTAATTTCCAGGGAATGGAATAATTTGGGTAATTAATTTACTCCTTCTAAACGTTTTAAGCAATTATATCCTGTGCCGTCTGACAGATTAGAGTTTTGGGACAAAATCCCTAAGGTTGATGGGGCTATCTCTACTCTTGCTAAACGTACTACTATTCCTACGGCAGATAGTACTTCCTTTAAGGATCCTTTAGATAGGAAAATTGAATCATTTCTAAGAAAAGCTTACTTATGTTCAGGTTATCTTCTTAGACCTGCTATATCTTTAGCGGATGTTGCTGCAGCTTCAACTTTTTGGTTGGAAGCTTTAGCGCAACAAGTAACAGATCATAATTCTCATAGCATTGTTAATCTTCTTCAACATGCTAATAATTTTATTTGTGATGCCATCTTTGATATCATTAGGGTTGATGTCAGGTATATGTCTCTAGCTATTTTAGCTAGAAGAGCTTTATGGCTTAAAACTTGGAATGCTGATATGTCTTCTAAGTCAACTTTGCTTTCCCTTTCTTCCCAGGGTAATAAATTATTTGGTTCACAGTTGGATTCTATTATTTCAACTGTTACTGGGGGGAAAGGAACTTTTTTACCACAGGATAAAAAATCTAAAGGTAAATTTAGGTCTACTAATCGTTTTCGTTCCTTTCGTCACAATAAGGAACAAAAGCCTGATCCTTCCCCTACAGGAGCGGTATCAGTTTGGAAACCATCTCCAGTCTGGAATAAATCCAAGCCTTTTAGAAAGCCAAAGACAGCTCCCAAGTCAACATGAAGGTGCGGCCCTCATTCCAGCCCAGCTGGTAGGGGGCAGATTACGATTTTTCAAAGAAATTTGGATCAATTCGATTCACAATCTTTGGATTCAGAACATTGTTTCACAAGGGTACAGAATAGGCTTCAAGATAAGGCCTCCTGCAAGAAGATTTTTTCTTTCCCGTGTCCCAGTAAATCCAGTGAAGGCTCAAGCATTTCTGAAATGTGTTTCAGATCTAGAGTTGGCTGGGGTAATTATGCCAGTTCCAGTTCTGGAACAGGGGCTGGGGTTTTACTCAAATCTCTTCATTGTACCAAAGAAGGAGAATTCCTTCAGACCAGTTCTGGATTTAAAAATATTGAATCATTATGTAAGGATACCAACATTCAAAATGGTAACTATAAGGACTATTCTGCCTTTTGTTCAGCAAGGGCATTATATGTCCACAATAGATTTACAGGATGCATATCTGCATATTCCGATTCATCCAGATCACTATCAGTTTCTGAGATTCTCTTTCCTAGACAAGCATTACCAGTTTGTGGCTCTGCCGTTTGGCCTAGCAACAGCTCCAAGGATTTTTACAAAGGTTCTCAGTGCCCTTCTGTCTGTAATCAGAGAACAGGGTATTGTGGCATTTCCTTATTTGGACGATATATTGGTACTTGCTCAGTCTTCACATTTAGCAGAATCTCATACGAATCGACTTGTATTGTTTCTTCGAGAACATGGTTGGAGGATCAATTTAACAAAAAGTTCATTGATTCCTCAGACAAGGGTAACCTTTTTTAGGTTTCCAGATAGATTCAGTGTCCATGACTCTGTCTCTGACAGACAAGAGACGTCTAAAATTGGTTTCAGCTTGTCGAAACCTTCAGTCTCAATCATTCCCTTCGGTAGCCTTATGCATGGAAATTCTAGGTCTTATGACTGCTGTATCGGACGCGATCCCCTTTGCTCGTTTTCACATGCGACCTCTTCAGCTCTGTATGCTGAACCAGTGGTGCAGGGATTATACAAAGATATCTCAATTAATATCTTTAAAACCGATTGTACGACACTCTCTGACGTGGTGGACAGACCACCATCGTTTAGTTCAGGGGGCTTCTTTTGTTCTTCCGACCTGGACTGTGATTTCAACAGATGCAAGTCTGACAGGTTGGGGAGCTGTTTGGGGGTCTCTGACAGCACAAGGGGTTTGGGAATCTCAGGAGGTGAGATTGCCAATCAACATTTTGGAACTCCGTGCAATTTTCAGAGCTCTTCAGTCATGGCCTCTTCTAAAGAGAGAGTCGTTCATTTGTTTTCAGATGGACAATGTCACAACCGTGGCATATGTCAATCATCAAGGAGGGACTCACAGTCCTGTGGCTATGAAAGAAGTATCTCGAATACTGGTATGGGCGGAATCCAGCTCCTGTCTAATTTCTGCGGTTCATATCCCAGGTATAGACAATTGGGAAGTGGATTATCTCAGTCGCCAAACGTTACATCCGGGCGAATGGTCTCTTCACCCAGAGGTATTTCTTCAGATTGTTCAAATGTGGGGACTTCTAGAAATAGATCTGATGGCTTCTCATCTAAACTAGAAGCTTCCCAGGTATCTGTCTAGATCCAGGGATCCTCAGGCGGAGGCAGTGGATGCATTGTCACTTCCTTGGAAGTATCATCCTGCTTATATCTTTCCGCCTCTAGTTCTTCTTCCAAGAGTGATTTCCAAGATTCTAAAGGAGTGCTCGTTTGTTCTGCTGGTGGCTCCAGCATGGCCTCACAGGTTTTGGTATGCGGATCTTGTCCGGATGGCCACTTGCCAACCGTGGACTCTTCCGTTAAGACCAGACCTTCTATTGCAAGGTCCTTTTTTCCATCAGGATCTCAAATCCTTAAATTTGAAGGTATGGAGATTGAACGCTTGATTCTCAGTCATAGATGTTTCTCTGACTCTGTGATTAATTCTATGTTACAGGCTCGTAAATCTGTATTTAGGAAGATATATTATCGAGTCTGGAAGATTTACATTTCTTGGTGTTTTTCTCATCATTTTTCTTGGCATTCTTTTAGAATTCCTAGAATTTTACAGTTTCTTCAGGATGGTTTGGATAAAGGTTTGTCTGCAAGTTCCTTGAAAGGACAAATCTCTGCTCTTTCTGTTCTTTTTCACAGAAAGATTGCTAGTCTTCCTGATATTCATTGTTTTGTACAAGCTTTGGTTCGTATAAAACCTGTTATTAAGTCAATTTCTCCTCCTTGGAGTTTGAATTTGGTTCTGGGGGCTCTTCAAGCTCCTCCGTTTGAACCTATGCATTCGCTGGACATTAAATTACTTTCTTGGAAAGTTTTGTTTCTTTTGGCCATCTCTTCTGCTAGAAGAGTTTCTGAATTATCTGCTCTTTCTTGTGAGTCTCCTTTTCTGATTTTTCATCAGGATAAAGCGGGGTTGTGAACTTCTTTTAAATTTTTACCTAAGGTTGTGAATTCTAACAACATTAGAAGAGAAATTGTGGTTCGCTCATTGTGTCCTAATCCTAAGAATTCTAAAGAAAGATCGTTGCATTCTTTGGATGTAGTTAGAGCTTTGAAATATTATGTTGAAGCTACTAAACATTTCTGAAAGACTTCTAGTCTATTTGTTATCTTTTCCGGTTCTAGGAAAGGTCAGAAGGCCTCTGCCATTTCTTTGGCGTCTTGGTTAAGGTCTTTGATTCATCATGCTTATGTCGAGTCGGGTAGAACTCCGCCTCAAAGGATTACAGCTCATTCTACTAGGTCAGTTTCTACTTCCTGGGCGTTTAGGAATGAAGCTTCGGTTGATCAGATTTGCAAAGCAGCAACTTGGTCTTCTTTGCATACTTTTACTAAATTCTACCATTTTGATGTGTTTTCTTCTTCTGAAGCAGTTTTTGGTAGAAAAGTACTTCAGGCAGCTGTTTCAGTTTGATTCTTCTGCTTATGATTTCAGTTTTTTTCATTATAAGATTTAAACTTTGTTTGGGTGTGGGTATTCATTATCCCATACGTCACTAGCTCATGGACTCTTGCTAATTGCATGAAAGAAAACATAATTTATGTAAGAACTTACTTGATAAATTCATTTCTTTCATATTAGCAAGAGTCCATGAGGCCCACCCTTTTTTTGTGGTGGTTATGATTTTTTTGTATAAAGCACAATTATTCCAATTCCTTATTTTTTATGCTTTAGCACTTTTTTTTAACACCCCACTTCTTTGCTATGCGTTAAACTGATTTGTGGGTGTGGTGAGGGGTGTATTTATAGGCATTTTGAGGTTTGGGAAACTTTGCCCCTCCTGGTAGGAATGTATATCCCATACGTCACTAGCTCATGGACTCTTGCTAATATGAAAGAAATGAATTTATCAGGTAAGTTCTTACATAAATTATGTTTTTACAATACAAACCAAAGAAAACTACTACAATAAATAGTGAAGAAATTTTCCTACCCTTCATAACAGAGTATAGCGAAGATAGAGTTAAAGTAGAAAAAATAATAAAAAAGAAATTGCAAAGAAAAAGAAGACTTTGAAATTCAGTCAAAAATACTGAAAAATACATTTATAGAAAGAGGATACTCGGAAGAGATCATAGAAACAGAAAGACAAAAAATCATAAATCTAGACAGAAAAGATATTTTACAATACAAACCAAAGAAAACTACTCCAATAAATAGTGAAGAAATTTTCCTACCCTTCATAACAGAGTATAGCGAAGATAGAGTTAAATTAGAAAAAATAATAAAAATCCATTGGAAAATTCTTAAATCTGACCCTCACCTAGGAGAAAAACTCCCAGATAAACCAAAATTTGTTTACAAAATAGCAAATAATCTTAAAAGTAAACTAGCGCCAACCTTCAAACACAAAAATAACAATACTATAAGAGGGATTCTAGGCGACAAATTATAAGGCTTTTACCCATGCATATCATGCAAAGCATGCAAACATTCAATTAAAACAAAAAGCTTTAAATCAAACATAACAATGAAAGAATACAAAATTAAGGAGACTATTAGATGCATGGACACTAATGTTATCTATCTTATTACATGTAAAAAATGTGAAAAACAGTATGTAGGAGAGACAGAAAGAACAGTAAGAAAAAGAATTAGGGAACATCTTAACTCTATAGAGAACTCAGAAAAAGAACGCAATAAAGATCTCCCTGTCGCTAAACATTTCAGGATGTGTTGTAACAATAATTTAAAATATTTTAACTTTACAGCTATAACTAAATTAAATGAGAAAAAGAGGGGTGGTAATTTATCTTATGCCCTCCTGCAAAAAGAAGCGAAATGGATATTTGAATTGCAAACCCTAAAGCCTAAAGGGTTAAACTTAGATTTCAACTTAAACTGTTTTTTAAAAACCTAATTATCCTTAAAAGAATATAAAACAAAAAATATTATTCATAAAAACAATAGTTGTCTGATTAGTTGAAATAGTTATACACAAATCAGTATTTACTGTATAATTTTAGAGAAATACCATTTATTATAAACCTTTTTTATAAATTATAAAGGACTATATCTTTTATCATTATGTGATTCTCAAGGTCCTTAAGAAAGAAAGTTCTTTTGTCTCTAAAAATGAGAATATTCACAATCATATTACATGAAATTGTGAACACTTAGATCTCTAACAACCGTTTGTTGAAAACACCCCCAAAAAATCTTATACGATAATTCAATGTTACAAAAGTTTAGAGAAAACAGTGATTTGCAAATAAACAATCAGAACCTAATTAACATATATAAGAACGAGTTAGCTAATTGGAAATAAGTCTTGAAAGGATAAAGATTAAGGGTGTAATCGCATCTCAGGACCTACTAGATCCACATTGGTTGAAACTATGATCCAATAAGAATGGAAGGAGGGCTATTTAAAGCCATGATTATCAAAGGAGATCAAGCTTGACAAAGGCTGAAGTTACTTTCAGCGGAAACGCGTTGCGGATCTCCTACTGTGCATTGAGAGAAAGGAAAAAAAAAGAATCAGCTGTAGAGCCGGCACCCCACGGCTCAAACCAGACACTCCCCCACTGACAAACCAATCAGCGCTCTAAGGCGCGAAGTCAGGAATAGACAGAAGTGTTTGTAGCTGGGGAGTTTGCGAGGCTTCAAGATCAGCTGCAACAAAAAACATCAGTCTACTTGGAGGTATTTACTTGCTCACGGAGGCATCGGTCCTCACTACAAAGACAGCACCCCCCACATAGAAGTTGAACTCTTTAATCAGAAAGGAAGGATCATCAGACAGGTACCTGTAGTATCAAACATATTTGTAAGAACACTACCTTCCAAAAGCACTGTACCAAAAGTAAAGAAATACGGACATTGCCAATATTTTGTGTACACATTGTACTTGTGTGGTATCATCTGTGCTGATTTAGCGCAACTAAATCCCGTAATAATAGGATACAAGATTGTATCGCTTTACACTATTGAACTAGCTAATATGTTCTTAGCATTCTAAGTAGAACTCTTGATTATTGTTATATTATATATATATTATTTTAGCTGTTTCTTATATTATGTGACAAGCTAGTCAGAGTAAGAGATTTTATAGATTTCTACATGTTATATTAGAGATTGGCCAATCTTATATACTTTTTACACTTTGAATTCTTGTATAAGGTACAATTTTAAATTCTATTCTAAACGACCTTATTTGCTATTTTTTACATATGTACAATTATATTTTTTAGATCTCTTTTTAACATTTGTTGAAGAATAAATTCTTTATATATTTTTCTATATATTGTGCTCTCTTTTTTTGGATATTTCTGCCTGAACTGGCGCTTTCTGATTTAATATAACGTTTGTTGTATGTATTGCAAATAAACACTGTTATTGAGTCTGTAGGTGAGTCTCAAATAGATGTGACAAATATCATTCAGCTAATCAGCACACTCCTGTCTGAGGGCTATATGAGTGACACTGCTGCGTCCTAGCTAGGTAAAATGGCGGCTCACTTGTAATGTGCAATTTCCAACTGATGCATGGATGCGATACCGCCTTCACTTACTTCAAAATATTGTGGGTCTAGTCCCATCTAGCAAGCATTCAGGTGTTGATAATGCCTGGGTGTTGTAGCGTCCTGATCGCTCGATGTCTGTATGGGATCAGAGGCGGTTGTCAGAAATGGTGTGTTTTATTTTCCACTTTTCTCCTGTTCGTTTCAAGCTTCTGCCCCCAATAAAGCTCCTTGCTTGTCACTGTGCATTAACTCCGGAGTGGAGCCCCGACCCTCCGGAGTTCTATGAACAAGGCACCGGTCCTCTGTTGCCTAGAGTAGATCCGTAACTCATGCACCCTTATCCGATCAGTTCAGTGAGACCCGGTGGATATCTGATTTTGACCAATTCCCCCTTTTTCAATATTTGTAACCTGATTCCAGTGGATGTATATTTAGTATATTTAGTATGAGTTATACACAAAGGGTTTTATATGAAGAGAGAGCAGTTTAGTATATCACAATAGAAAGGAGATTTTCCTAGTAAATATAATCTCATATAACCTTCGGATTGATCGAGTTATGAGTAACACTAGTAGAATATGTTCTATTTTTTCATAAATACATATTTATATATATATATATATGATGGTATTTTGGTACAATATATATCTATACCTATATATACATGATTATATATAGGTATAGATATACGGCCAGATTACGATTTTGCATTATGAGCGGCTCGGTAATAACTTTCAAGTTATTTCCACCACTCACCTTTAATAGCACTGCTATTACAGGTTTGCAAAAACCCGGCGTTAGCAGGCAATATGGCAGCATTGAGCTCCATACTGCACACAAATACCAGTGCTGCTTTGAGCTGGTTTTACGTGCTCGTGTACGATTTCCCCATAGACATCAATGGGGAGAGCCAGCTAAAAAAAAGCCTAACACCTGCAATAACGGAGCATAAAGCTCCGTAACGCAGCCCCATTGATTCCTATGGGGAAAGAAAATTTATGTTTAAACCTAACACCCTAACATAAACCCAGAGTCTAAACACCTCTAATCTGCTGCCCCTGACATCGCCGACACCTACATCTACTTATTAACCCCTAATCTGCCACCCCCAATGTCGCCGCCGCCACTATACTAAAGTTATTAACCCCTAAACCTCTGGCCTCCCACATCACTAACACTAAATAAATACATTAACCCCTAAATCTAACCCTAAGTCTAACCCTAACCCTAACACCCATAACTTTAATATAATTGAAATAAATCTAAATACAAATTACTATTATTACCTAAGTAATTCCTATTTAAGACTAAATACTTACCTGTAAAATAACCCTAAGCTAGCTACAATATAACTAATAGTTACATTGTAGCTATCTTATGTTTTATTTTTATTTTACAGGTAAATTTGTATTTATTTTAACTAGGTAGAATAGTTAGTAAATAGTTATTAACTATTTACTAGCTACCTAGTTAAAATAAATACAAAGTTACCTGTAAAATAAAACCTAACCTGCCTTACAGTTAAACCTAACATTACACTAAAATGAAATAAATAAAAATAACAAAATACATGTATCTAAATTACAAAAAATAATAAAACACTAAATTTCACAAAATAAAAAAGAAATGATTAAATGTTTAAACTAATTTCACCTGATCTAATAGCCCTTAGGTGAAGTTTTTTTATACGTCATTTTTACATGTCATTTTAACAATACATATTTAGCAACATTTTTAGTATCAATTCAGATTATCAATTTAGAGTCCAACATTATATGATAGATTATTTTATTGTTGTTTTTTAATCTTATGTATCCTGTCATAGTGTATCAACTTAATTTAGTTACTTCCTTTTAGATACTGTATCGTGATAATATATATCAGCTTTCTATTTGATTTTTATAGAATAAACATTTACTCATTATATTTAACTCTTTTGATTCTTATTTTATTATTTTAGTTTATCCTATTTTGGTGTTATTAAATAGTGTTACTAACTAAGATTAGATTTTTAAGATTAACTGTTTTTTTATTATTACTAATATTTGATCTCATTAGTATTAACTTCTGTATATCCTATATAAGTAAAGTTTATGTTAGGGCTCCATTGTCCCACTTTCCCTATATAGTGTTTTAACAGCAGCCAGAATCTATCTTGTTAAAGCATACTCAGCTCCCCTTATTGCGGTTTACATTTCACATTCACAATAGCTCAGAGGAACTATTGAATTTTAGGGTAGTAGCTTAAATTCACTATATTTTTGGTGCACTCACTCTTTATTTGTTTTTAGTTTATAATTATCCTCTTTTAGAGTTAGAGACACACCAGTTTATTAAATAATTATTTTCCACAATTATTATTATTATCTTCAAAGATTTCATTCCATGTACTTTAGTATATATTTTTTTAGTTAAAAAATTTTTTTTCAGTTATTTTATTAGAAGTGATATTATTAATTTTTTTCTAAATATATATTCTTTCACCTCATTTTTTTACTTCCCAAAGAGATGCACTCTTACAAAATATTGCACAAGAAAATGACCACACACATACTCACACTATTTCAATTACCCCAACTAACCTACAAGATCTTTGCATAAACCTTGAGGACCAACTTATAAAAGAATTGAAACACACGATAAATATAAAATTCACTCAAAAATATATAGATAATAATATGGTCCCTAGAGGCCTAAGACTAAAGACAAATTGCACTTTTCAACTCACTAAAGAACTATCTGATGAATGGTTTGAAGTCTTAGAATCAGCTTCTATAGGACTTATGAAAATCATAATTAAATCAAGAGATATTTCTCTAAAAGAAATTAAAACTACAATTGACTCATATAAAAACAATTTAACACTGTTTGACAACAACACAGAATACTTAAATATACAGAAAGATATAATGAAAAAAAATTCTGATTATAAAGAGAATATATTAGAAACCAAATTCTCTAAATACAATAGAGATCTAGAAGATTATTCAGAAGAACAAAAAGAACCTGAAATTATAAATAATGACAATCAGACAAATGAAAATTCGACAAATGAAAACCTAGCTTTGAATAATAGGAAGGACAGAGCCCATATTTTTGGTAAAGGCAATCAATCAAATTTTAGATCAATTACATAAAACCTTCAAAATACTCCAAAAAAATCATTCATATAATAAAGCAGAACTAATTATAATAATTATACAGATAACACACTGAAGGGTTTTAAAACTTAATATTCCCATAAAAGTAATGACAATTGGGAAAATAAAAATGTAAGATTTAATCATAATTACGCTCATTATAATAATAGAAGACAAACAAATTTAGACTTAGAAAGACCAGAGAAACAGTATTGGAATAGAAATACAAGAGAATATAACCCCCATTCCAATACAAACTGGCATTATGAGGAACATTATAATAGAAGAGGCTATCACAATAGAAGAGATGAAATTTATTCAGAAATAGACAATAGAAAGAACTATATGTATCCTGGAGAATACCATAATCAAAGACCAAAAAATACTGGTAACCACATAAGATACTACGACAAAACTACAATACACACTATTCACCATCAGAAATGCAAAATCATAATACATATTACCAAAATAGAAATTATAGTAGAAACCAAAATTTTTATCAACAAAACTGGAGAGTACCAACAAAAAATAGATTCCAACCTCTAGAGTATGAAAATGAAGAAAGAGATACCTGTACGAATAATTCTTCCCAAACCAAACAAAGTTTTTTTTTAGGAAGGCACATCAAAAAATACCACACTACAAGCAATGCCACAAAGAACTTTAAGAAGCAAAAGAGGGCTAGAGGTAGGAGAGGTAGAAGACCAAATAAGCAAAACTCCAAAAAGACAGAAATAAAAAACACAGGCATATTCAATTTATGTAAATATCCCCTGAACCAAACACAAAAAACAATATTAAGTAAAGGTTTATCTTTTGCTCCATCGTGTAAGCTTAATAAGTTCAAAACTCTTATCAACATCAACCAATTGGTTCGCAAATTAACCCTTAAAAGATATTTTATAAAAAATAAAATTTTAAAAGATAATGAATCCAGATATAGACACACAGATTTTAAAACCCAATCAACTTTTTTTCCCACCAATGAAAAAAGTGAACACATTAGATTATTTGAAGAAATGGTAAAAAAAGATTTAGATAAAATAGACAAGTCCAACTATATTTATTGGAACATGACGCAAAAAGAACTAAAAATTGTGAAAGAATAAAAAAATAACAAAGACATTACTATAGAACCTGCCGACAAGGGAGGTGGCATTTTCCTTATGGACACCAGTTATTATGTGGAAGAATCTAATAGATTACTAGGAGATACGATTACATATAAAAAAAACTACTCATTAACCCTATTAAAAAACAAACTTTGGAATTAGGGAAATTATTAAAAGAAGCGAATAATATGGGTTTACTAACTAATATCGAACACAATTTTCTATTTAATCAAATCCTATCATCCCAACCTTCTATTTTCTTCCCAAAATCCATAAAAATCTCAAAACCCCTCCCTGACGCCCAATCATATCTGGTATAGGATCACTCACATCCAACCTTTCTCAATATGTCGATTTTTTCCTACAAAGCTATGTTACTACATTGCCTTCCTATTTAAAAGATTCCATACAATTACTTAACATTTTGAAAAATATAACGTTGGAAGACAACTACCTACTAGTGACGTGTGACATCAACTCATTATACACAAACATAGACCATCACAAAGGTTTAGAAGCAACACAATATTATTTAGATAGAGATCTAAATCTCAACAGAGAACAAAAACTTTTTTTAATAAAATGTATTGAATTCATGCTCTATAACCACTCTTTTTTCTTTAATGGAGACATGTTCCTCCACCTTAAGGGAACAGCGATGGGCACAAGGTTCGCCCCCAGTTATGCCAATCTTTTTATGGGATACTTTGAAACAATATTCATCGAAGGTGGCTACTGGGGTGCGAACCTTGTGCAGTACTATTGATACACAGTCCGATATGTGATTAACAAGTGTGTGAAACTATAATACAGATGAAACGTAGTCCTATGATACTACTCCGATTGGAGTCCCACTAATGCGGTTATCACAGTCTGTAATATATTCGTAATCAAACTCCAAGTATAGAAGTAATTGGAATGGGCTTACCACTCCTGTAGTAGTGTAGAATGTAGACTTGAAAATATCAGCATAAACTCCTCAAATAGGAACTGGACTCTGTTCAGCGTCTAGTCACAGCATGTAACGCTGAAATCCACAGTGAAGTGTGGAGCCTTGTTCCTGTGCCGACAATCCATCACTCAGCACAGCTAATCCAATGAGTACCTGGGGTTTCTCCACACCCCCACAGTAATTCGAAGAACAGCAAACTTGATACAAAGTAGCGGTCTCATCAGAAACGGAAGCCAGGAGAGAGGTGTAAGGTAAAAAATCCAATATTTATTTCATGTATTTAAAAACGAAAAAAGACACAGTGAGCAGAGGACACAGCTGACGCGTTTCCTGCCTCAGGGGCAGTTCATCAGAGCTGGGAAACAAGCGTCACTAGCAGCTGTTAAATCCTTACAGAAAGCAGCATATTCAACCAATCAACAAACACTAATCTATGGCACTTAAAATTTAACTAGTTCATTGCTTCTGTCAGGAAGTTTAAGTTCAAACAAACATAAAGAAATACAAAAAAAGTGATTCAACAACTACAGTGAAAACTTATCTAAAAATTGATATACTATTAATACAAAGTTAATGAATTGGCAAACCTATAAATACATAGTACTTTTAATAATGTATTATATAAATTCCATAGTAATAAGAGAGCAGTAATGCCAGCAGTTGTGACAAAATGAGTGTAAAATTACCAATATAAAAGTCAAATGCTATTTCAATAAATTTTATACACCATATCTGACACGGTGCTGGCATCAAAGTAATCTCCTACTATAGAATTAATTCAGCTTATAAATAGATGATGACAAGAAAAGAAAAAGAAAAACACCAGAGAAGCCTATGTTTTTTGGATGTAAAAACTAAAATCATATTTATATCATAGTGTATTTGATTAATATCAACATCGAACCATATCAGTTTTTTATCAATAAAGAGCTTTACATCACTGATTTTATTTATACCAATGGGAAAACCTGTTTTCAATGTATAGATCCAGAAGATTTCCTTCTTGCTTAATGCTTGGTATCTATCTCCACCTCTTAATCCTAGAGTGACATATTCTATGCCCTGAAAAGAGAAATAGTCAGGATTACTGCCATGTAGCGCAAAATGTTTGGCTACTGGTGTCTTAGGTATCTCTGTTTCTAAGGATAAAAGGTGTTCTCTTATCCTATCTTTCAATGACCTCGAGGTAAGCCCTACATATTGAAAATTACAAAAAAGACAGGTAATCAGATAGATCACATAAGTAGAGTTGCAGTCTATTCTGTCCCTGATCTTATATGTTTTACCTGTATTTGTTGAGGTAAAAGTATCACCCATCGCTACATATTTACAACACTTACAAGGCTTTCCTCCACATCTATAGAAGCCAACTTTTTTTGATGGCCAATTTTTATTAGTGGTCTTATCATACTGTTCTTGTTTAGAACCAAAGTTTTTCATAACTTGGTCACCAATGGTTTCAGATTTTTTTTAGACAAATTTAAACATGGTGGAAATAGATTGCAGATCCATATCACTTTCTAGAATAGGTAACCTTCTCTTAATGATACCACAAATCTCATTGAATTGCTTACTAAATTTTGTCACAAAATGTATACCTTTTCTTTCCATATTGGTTCTTTTTTATTATCCTATAGTAATCTATCCCTATTAAAATGTGAGACTTGTTCTGATATCTCTTTTAGACTTGAGGGATTGTAACCTCTCTCCATCAATCTTACTGTTAAATCATTAGCATGCTTCCAATACTTTTCTATAGTGGTGCAATTACGCCTTAACCTTATATATTGCCCTTTTGGTATTCCTTTCTTTAGATGAGTGGGATGGGATGAATCAGCTCTTAGGATAGTATTGCCACTTATTTTTTTCCTATATATTTCAGTGGTTATTTTGTTGCCAGAGTGGCAAATCAACACATTTAGTCTATTACTATTGATACATAGATGATATATTTATCATCTGGAAAGGAGAATCTGAACTTTTGGAATTATTTATAGAAGACATGAATACTGATACATTAGGTCTCAGTTTCACACATGAATTTAGTGCTAACAATATCCATTACATAGACCTAGAAATTGAGATCAAAGACAGGGAAATTAAAACAAAAACCTTCTTCAAAGCAACAGATGCAAATAATGACACACATAACGAAAGCTGCCATTTGAATAAATGGAAAAGCAATATCCCTAAGGGACAATTTCTTCGGATCAGAAAAATTACTCAGACATCAATACATTTTCAGAACAATCGGAAACATTATCACAAAGATTTGAAGATAAAGGTTATAACCCAAAAACAATAGAGAAGGCCAAACTAGAAGTTCAAAAAATGGATAGAGAACTAATTTTAAAACCTAAACCAAAAAAATTACATAATTCTTACATAGAAAATTCTCTTTTTATACCTTTTGTGACACAATAAAGCACACAACATTATCAAATCAAAAAAATTCTCACAAAACACTGGCATTTCATTAAAAAGATAACATTTTAGGACAGAGAGTAAAAAACTATCCAGAATTTAAAAAACATTTTATCACCTAGCG
Source organism: Bombina bombina (assembly GCF_027579735.1). Taxonomy (NCBI): domain Eukaryota; kingdom Metazoa; phylum Chordata; class Amphibia; order Anura; family Bombinatoridae; genus Bombina; species Bombina bombina. The sequence continues at coordinate 569,346,300 of NC_069500.1, read as the reverse complement.
AGTATAGAGATAGGACCCAAAATAACTTCATAGACACAAATCTTAAAAAAGAAACATTAGCAGGTTTTTTCCCTTGAATCTCCTGCAAATCATGCAAACATAGCACCAAATTAAAAACTATTAAATATAAAAATAGTGATTATTATACTAAAATAAAAGATGTCATATGCTGCTCTGACAAAAATATAATCTACTGTGTCCACTGTTTATGTGGATATCAATATTTTGGCCAAACGACCCGTATGTTGAGAAATCAAATAAGGGAACACGTACACCACATTGAACACAAAGCCACAAATACAGCACTATATAAACACTTTACAGAAGTCCATTTTGGCAATACAGACCACATAAAATTTTGGGGCATAAAGAAAGTATATCTAGGCCCAAGAGGAGGCAATATAGAAAACTTAAAAAACTCAAAAAAGAGGCAGAGTACATATACAATTTCAAAACATTATATCCATTAGGGCTAAATATGGAATTTGATCTTAATTTTATCATTTAAATTAAACTAATAAAATAAACATTTTAGAAAAATAATTTTATAACACTAACATTTTTATGAAAACATTCTGTCACATATAACCTTTTTATGATATAGTGTTTTTTCTCAAAAATTATTCAGGTTATTTCATCATATATATTTTTTCTGTAATATTTTTCTGTACTATTTATTTTTTCTGTAATATTAATTTTAATTTTATTATTTTTATATATATCTACAGTACATATCAATAAGGAGATAAATTATAGATCCCATTTTAAAAAAAAAAACCTTTTAAGCACATAGAATAAAATTATATACGAATATATGGATGTATATTCACATATTATTCATATATTTCATAACCCTAAAACCTGTTAAACAACTAATACATTTTATTCCTTTTTAGAAACTATACACTCCGATATATTTAATCTCTCTTATATTTATTGCAATAGGTGGTCAATAAACGTAATTTATAACAAAAAAACACTAAACATGTATAAAGAGGTTTTTTATTTTAATTTCTTTATCTAGAGATTTTGTATTTTTATATTCATTTATTTATTTTTTCATCTGAATTAGATACCATTTAATTGTTAGGTAAAATCGAATGTCTAGCATCCTTAGAAAAATTAGATCCTTATCAGAGTACAAACAGGTAAATAAAAATGTTTTGTAAAAATCATCAACTCTAGTCTTTCAACGAGATAGGTTTAAAAACAATCTGATTGGTTCTCAAAAAATTGAATCAACCAGTAAGACGAATGTTCACAGTATAAAAGAAGGTATTTGACACACAATGGGCATCTTGATAAAGGCCCCAGGCCGAAACGCGTAGATTTGCCCATATCAGACTGCTTTATAACATATTATACACATTGAGCCATTTTCTATGTGTAAACGTTCTCTTTTGGATCTTAAATGTACTTTGAAGCTGCGATAGTAGCTTAAAGGAGCTTACGTCAACAATTTGTTTAAGAGACTGGTGTTTCAGCTATTACTAATAGCAGACCAACAAATACATTGAATATATACTCATTCATATCTCTTTATTTGGAAGCTGCGATAGTAGCTAATAAAGAGCCAACTCTATTTCTGTCCAAAGGAAAAGAACAAACCAGCCTACTCACTAAACCGTTGAGGACACATAGAGGCTTGTCATCTTTACCCAATCAACGCTCTCTAAAAATCTTTTCTTCAACAGTATAGGATTACCGCATACGACCCGGAAGTTCAAGCAACCCGCTGGTCCAACATCACAGTACATAACCACAGATTGTCAATCAATCTTTTCACGTAAGGACGGTAAAGGTAAAACTGTTTTTTTCAAACTGACTTTTCAAACAAACAGCCGGAAGTTATACAGGATAGGTATAATCAGAACGATTTGGTTCGTTACCTTGATCCCTTTGCATTATTATTTGGATTTTTAAACTCTCATACCGGAAGACTGTTTTTTTAAAGATTAGTTTTTAATCTCAAAATCCTCTGTTTTTTTATCCACTGCAGTGTGATACAAACGTTTGTAGTTTTTTTATATGTTATTTTTACGTGTCATTTTAACAATACGTATTTAGCAACATTTTTAGTATCAATTCAGATTATCAATTTAGAGTCCAACATTATATGATAGATTATTTTATTGTTGTTTTTAATCTTATGTATCCTGTCATAGTGAGTCAACTTAATTTAGTTACTTCCTATTAGATACTGTATCGGGATAATATATATCAGCTTTCTATTTGATTTTTAGAGAATAAACATTTACTCATTATATTTAACTCTTTTGATTCTTATTTTATTATTTTAGTTTATCCTATTTTGGTGTTATTAAATAGTGTTACTAACTAAGATTAGATTTTTAAGATTAGCTGTTTTTTTATTATTACTAATATTTGATCTCATTAGTATTAACTTCTGTATATCCTGTATAAGTAAAGTTTATGTTAGGGCTCCATTGTCCCACTTTCCATATATTGTGTTTTAACAGCAGCCAGAATCTATCTTGTTAAAGCATACTCAGCTCCCCTTATTGCTGTTTACATTTCACATTCACAATAGCTCAGAGGAACTATTGAATTTTAGGGTAGTAGCTTAAATTCACTATATTTTTTGGTGCACTCACTCTTTATTTGTTTTTAGTTTATGTGGGAGGGTGGGCAAATGTTGCATGCTATTATGACCTGATTTATGTGGTTCATTAAATAGGTTAATGTGTATTAGCATGCAGATTCCCATAATTAAACATATTTAGTAACAAGCACTTATTGCTTATGGGGGCATATGACCGCACTTCACTAGGATACATAAATATCCACTATAGCCTCGTTCATCAACAACATATGGAGGTTTCTATATGTTTTGTTATTCTATCATGACATTAGTATGTTATTGCATTGTGTGTAATAGGTTATTGCCAATGTGATGATTTAATATATTAGATTTAATGTCATGTTATACTAATTGTGAAACCAACACATTGTTACTCGCACTATGATAAGTATATACCCCTGTTTCTTTACATTTTAATTAATGCATCCACCAACCAGGACACAGTGAGAAGTTCTTATGGTTGGGATTGGAACTGAGTTTTATGGACTATGAGTACGGCTTTCTAGCCGAAACGCATCAGTTTGCTTCTGTTAGGGGTTATCATCCATGTCTATTTTTAATGTATTCTTTGGAATAAAAGTTAAATTTTATTTATCAAGTTACTGGCTAAGTATATATTTTTTTTGGCTTCTGAACTTTTGCCTATTGCCAGTACTTGTGCTGCACTGCCATCCGTTTCTCACCTACTACCAGGGGATGTGTTTTGAGATACCTTTGGACTTTTGTACCACACACTTACTTTTTTGTTTGGAGCCAGACGGTGAACCAACATTCTTTATTTAGAGCCTGTGTACCCAGTGGAACATGCCGATAAGACTTGCCCATTGTATACTGCACTGAGATTCACATGGCCTGATGTGAATTAAGGGATCACGAGGACACCACGTCACACTGACCTACCGTAGACCAGGAAGTGCCAGCGGCCCCCGAGTACTGACGTCATCAGATACACGAGGAGGATGCTCAATCCACGGTTAGTGGATGGGCAGGAGCCCGGGAGAGCGTTTTGTACCCTACCCAAAGAGAGAGGAGCTGAGGTAAAGGTTGGAGCGGGTAAGACTGTGTCATATAGAATCGGTGTCTGTCCAAGTATTTTGGATTTTACCTGTTGGGCTTAATGTGAGTGCTTACCTTGAATATATATGCATCGAACGTATCTATTGGGCACTGTGTCAGGAAGTTAGAGCTATACGCAAGGAGGATTGATTATATGTGGTCTACGAGCATGTTCCATGTTGAGGTACGGAGCCATTAAAGTAAATGTAACAAGGTTGTCTCTGAGAAGCTTGAATATTTATGGTCACATATCCCCATTAGTTTATTAATGGACTGAGTTATGAGACATTGGATTTACTTGTTAACAATATTACTACATGAAATGGAATTTCAGTAAATCCGGATAATACTTAGGGCAGATATACTTACAGCCCATTGGGATTCTTTTCTCTTTTTCTATAATTGTAAATACATATATACACATAAATACATATGTACATATATATATATATATATATATATATATATATATATATACAGGGAGTGCAGAATTATTAGGCAAGTTGTATTTTTGAGGATTAATTTTATTATTGAACAACAACCTTGTTCTCAATGAACCCAAAAAACTCATTAATATCAAAGCTGAATAGTTTTGGAAGTAGTTTTTAGTTTGTTTTTAGTTATAGCTATTTTAGGGGGATATCTGTGTGTGCAGGTGACTATTACTGTGCATAATTATTAGGCAACTTAACAAAAAACAAATATATACCCATTTCAATTATTTATTTTTACCAGTGAAACCAATATAACATCTCAACATTCACAAATATACATTTCTGACATTCAAAAACAAAACAAAAACAAATCAGTGACCAATATAGCCACCTTTCTTTGCAAGGACACTCAAAAGCCTGCCATCCATGGATTATGTCAGTGTTTTGATCTGTTCACCATCAACATTGCGTGCAGCAGCAACCACAGCCTCCCAGACACTGTTCAGAGAGGTGTACTGTTTTCCCTCCTTGTAAATCTCACATTTGATGATGGACCACAGGTTCTCAATGGGGTTCAGATCAGGTGAACAAGGAGGCCATGTCATTAGATTTTCTTCTTTTATACCCTTTCTTGCCAGCCACGCTGTGGAGTACTTGGACGCGTGTGATGGAGCATTATCCTGCATGAAAATCATGTTTTTCTTGAAGGATGCAGACTTCTTCCTGTACCACTGCTTGAAGAAGGTGTCTTCCAGAAACTGGCAGTAGGACTGGGAGTTGAGCTTTACTCCATCCTCAACCCGAAAAGGCCCCACAAGCTCATCTTTGATGATACCAGCCCAAACCAGTACTCCACCTCCACCTTGCTGGCGTCTGAGTCGGACTGGAGCTCTCTGCTATTTACCAATCCAGCCACGGGCCCATCCATCTGGCCCATCAAGACTCACTCTCATTTCATCAGTCCATAAAACCTTAGAAAAATCAGTCTTGAGATATTTCTTGGCCCAGTCTTGACGTTTCAGCTCGTGTGTTTTGTTCAGTGGTGGTTGTCTTTCAGCCTTTCTTACCTTGGCCATGTCTCTGAGTATTGCACACCTTGTGCTTTTGGGCACTCCAGTGATGTTGCAGCTCTGAAATATGGCCAAACTGGTGGCAAGTGGCATCTTGGCAGCTGCACGCTTGACTTTTCTCAGTTCATGGGCAGTTATTTTGCACCTTGGTTTTTCCACACGCTTCTTGCGACCCTGTTGACTATTTTGAATGAAACGCTTGATTGTTCGATGATCACGCTTCAGAAGCTTTGCAATTTTAAGAGTGCTGCATCCCTCTGCAAGATATCTCACTATTTTTGACTTTTCTGAGCCTGTCAAGTCCTTCTTTTGACCCATTTTGCCAAAGGAAAGGAAGTTGCCTAATAATTATGCACACCTGATATAGGGTGTTGATGTCATTAGACCACACCCCTTCTCATTACAGAGATGCACATCACCTAATATGCTTAATTGGTAGTAAGCTTTCGAGCCTATACAGCTTGGAGTAAGACAACATGCATAAGGATGATGTGGTCAAAATACTAATTTACCTAATAATTCTGCACTCCCTGTATATATATATATACAGTGTATATATATATATATATATATATATATATATATATATATATATATATATACATCTTTAGACATGTATATGTATGTTTGTATCTCTATGTTAAAGCCCTTTGCCTGAATTTTTTTTTAACACCTGAGATGTCATATCTTTTAGCCTTTATTACTTTTGTGTGCAATATTTTTTTTATTAGATGGTGTTATTATGAGTCTAAGTGTACTTTGTAATGTATTTTTTATGTGTGTTGTGCAACTTTTATGTTTAATGAAACAGTTAACCAGAGCTCTGAAGTTGCAGTATTTGCTCTAGCGGAAATCGCAATTGCGCTCAAGTAACAGCGTTTACTTTCAACTCATAATACCAGCGGTAAGCCCGAGGAGCACAAACCCTCGCAATAAACCCCTTAATGCTCAGATGCAAATAATTGCACTCCACTCATGATCTAGCCCATAATATGCTATTGAGATCTATCTATCTTTTATCCATACAAAGTCCTGTGCAATTGTATTTTGTTGCTTGCCTTTCAATTTGAGATATAGTGGAAAGCCAATGAAATGACCTAATGGACACTGTGGTAAAACTAGAAATGCACCAATGTTTAAAGGATAATTGGCACTGCTCTAAGTTTTTCAGTTGTTCCTTAATTATTGTTTGATTTTCCTCTTTAATTGAATTGTGATAAACAGGAGTGTATAATTTTTCGTAAGCCATACGTTATTGAATTGAACTCAGTTTAAAAAGCAATTAGATTATTATCAAATATGTTATTAAATAGTTTGTCATTTTTTATCTTGAGAATAGATTATGGGGTCTATTTAAGAAGCAGCGGATGCTGCCTCCGACCCACTCCGCTTCAGTTCTGGCTGAAGCAGAAGTTAAGAAGCAGCGATCCTAAGATCGCTGCTCCTTAACTCGTCCGCCACCTCTTAGGTGGCGGACAGCAATCCGCCCGATCGAATACGCATTTTTATAATATACATGTATTAGCAAAAAATGCTTATAATAAAAGCTATAGCTATTTCAAAAGTGTATTTAAGTATACACAGTGCACCAGCTTTTTAAACACAGCACTTGCTCAGGGAGCCTACGGTACTTGTAATATATGGTAATGAATCAATTTGTTAATTGCTGACATGATAAAATCCCCACTGGTGGTTTGAGCAGCTTCAGTATTTAAAATGCTGGTGCACTGAGAATATCTAGCTATGCTTCACATGCACATTCAGAGAAAAATGTTAACACTAAAACACTTCTACTAGAATCCTTTTTGTCAATACATGTATATTGCAAATATGTTTCTATTTAAAGATATAATTCATCTATGTGCATTTAAATTGTGACCGGAATGTCCATTTAAACTTTTAAAATACCAAACATCCAGTATTATGATCTTATCTAATTACTCTTGTGTAATTAGATCAAATTCATTAATACTACTTATACAAAAAAACTTATATTATTGACACAAGATGTTATTTTTATATCTAAAATGTTTCAATATATGTTGTTACAATGTCTCTGCTTTTCTCTACAAGCCTAATGTTGACTTCCTGTTCTATTCTAATAGAAGCTATCCGGTCAGTATATCACATCCCAATGTAACTAAATAGTAACTTAACTGGTTAATTCATAATAATGTTACTTAACCAGAACCTTGTCTTATTGAGGGAATAAGAAGGAACTTCCCATGAACACTCTATTATCTGTTAACCAGATTAATTTAATATCATCAATCAATTGAGATTACACACCGGATAGATGGTATATGGGCTTTGTTATGGATGACACCATCCAATTGAATAGGTGAATGGGGATGTTGTCATAATAGAGGGAGGTACTTATTTGACACAGGTACTATTTGTTATATGGAAGAACTATACACTAATTTAGATTCCGTTTAAGAACATATAGCCGAATATAGATTTTTATCACTCAAGTGGGAGGAGTTTGGTCTGTGCGTGTCTTTTTTAGCAATCTATATTAATCTATTTTATTAATATATATATATATATATATATATATATATATATATATATATATATATATATATATATATATATATATATATAGTTCCAATAAATATTGTACTCTCAGGATTTGCATAATAAAAGTCAGCTTTAAAAAATGACGTTTCAAGGAGCTCAAGTCCCTTTCATCAGATCAAAAATCAGTGAAAAAACATGTGAACAGGAGCACAATATATACAGCACAGCAAACACATACCTCCCATTCTAAATAAAAAAAGCGCCAAACAGTATATTTGGAACACATCTCTCTGTTCCAATCAGACCCAGACCAGAAGTGTAACGATTCCCCACTTCTGGTTTCGCCAGGTACTTATTTTAACAAATAAATCACTAAAGTGTATATGCTATATACCAAACAAGTGACCTAGGTTTACAACATATATCAATTGGGCCTTACAACTTTACAAGGCATCATCTTCATATTAACTTACATTGCACAAAAACGTCACACAGGAAGTTAAAATGATGTCTATTGTCATTGGCTTATTGGTATGGTCAGCTTGCTCCCAGAAGTGCATAGCTGCACCTTCAATAAAGGATACCAAGAGAATGAAGCATAATTGGCCCCTTTAAGATCAATTTTTAAATAGTTTTAAGTGATTTCAATAAAGAAATTTGCTATACATCTTAGCTGGAGCAATTGGTGATTTTGGAAACAAGTGAGAGTGTACTGAGATGGTGGTTTTGATTGCAGAGGCTTGTTCCTGTCACGCTGGTTCAGTGAAAGGAGTCACTGTGATAACCCAGTACAACCCTTTCAGCACATTAGGGTGCTGCCACAGTTTTGAGTATCGTCTAGTTTGGGATAAGTGGTAGAATATTTATTCTGACATTCTGCACAAAGAGGCACCTTCTTGTTTGTTTTATGTTTACTAGATCATCTGTAATAAATCAGATGTTTTATTTTTACATTTGCTGTATATATTTTGTTTCTCGGACAGTCTGTGAAAAGTACATGAATCACTTGTTTATTACAATTTTTCTTACTGTATACAAGATTAAAGTGCCTTAACTAAATAATTTAGCAGTTATTCTAATGGCTCAGAATGGCCTATCAATAAAGCAAAAATACAATGTTTACGTATGTAAATTATGATGGATTGGAATGGGCAACACTTATAATGTTGTATTGTATGAACTTGTAATTTCATATAACACTGCAATAATAATAACAATCACAAGTAAATTGTAAATCTTCCCTGATATTTTGAAACCTGTGGCATGTATCTAAAGCTACATATTGAATAACCTAGAAGAAAAGGTAAAGATTGGGAAAAACAATGCGTATGTCATTTGGAGAATTGTTTTTTTTTGTTTGTGTCAAGAGAACTTGCTGTATTAAATTCTATGGCTAACATATAAAAATAGCCATTGAGGTTGGAACATCTTTAATATTACAGCAGGAAATTCAGGCCACTATAGCAAGGATTAATATGGATTAGTTAAATTATGACTTGGATGTCATGTTCTTTATCAGAAGGTACTGATTGTCCATATGAGATCAACTTTCTGATAGCACTGGGAATATATTAGTCAGCTTATGTCCCAGTATTTCCTAACAATATGTTGACATCATTGTTGTAAACAGGGTTACTTAAAACCCAGTCCAGGTGGGGTTTTTTGTTGTTGTTGTTTTGTTATTGTTACTTTTCATTATGATACCAAAACAATTATCTGTAAAAAAATATGCAAAATAAAATTGTATTTGTAAAAGATACAATAACATATTGCCATAATGTACACTTTCCCTTTTTATAGATTCATATCAATTATTGGTGCCCTCAATATAGTATGTTTTAATGTGATTCTGAGAATGAAGCTACAGTCACATTTCCTTCCAGGGCACTGAATTAATGATGTCAAGTTTTTAAATCCTATATAATTTTTATAAAATAAAACAATGTTGTGTAGAACCCCGATCCCAAGGCTTTATCCCACACTGATATTTGTATCCTTCTAAAATATACACAATAACACTTATGGATGTACAGATGGTCACTATGGGCAAAATAATGAATACTATAGTATAAGACATGGACATTTTATTCATAGGAAACAGATTTTTGTTCTATTTTTTTATTTTTTAAATACATTTTTTATTGAGGTAAACAATTGCATGTACAGAGATGTTATAAAATCAAAACAAGTCATACGTGTGGACATGAGAGTAAAAAAAAACAAGAAAAATGTACACACAGGGTCAGAGAAGACAAACAAGTGACCCGTATATTACAGGCATGTAGGATAAACAGTGTTATTCAAATGAAATACCACACATATGGTCCAGACAGACTTGTTTACTTGTACTTTGAGATTCTATATGCAAAACCTGAAACCTCATTTTCTATAGATTAATATATAAATGGTAAACTGTACAACTTAAGGAGCAATAATATTGTGCAAGCATGTGTTTGTGAGTGGCCCACCAATATGAAGTGATGAGTGTGAAATGTGCAAGGAGTGTAAGATGAAATGAGAGGCAATGAGGGGTTAAAGCCTGATAGAGGATGACGTCTCGAGCATAGTGAGGTAAGAAGGGACACTCAATGAATGAGAAGAAAAGGGTTCATGAAATAATGGGCACTCCTGCACAGGGATATGCGCAATAAGTAGGTGAATATTATGCCTTAAGTGCTTATTAAAAACTGGGGGGGTATATCAACAGGAAAGAGATGCTCTAGTTTGGAGGAGGGGGGGGGATTGGGGGGAGGCATTTAGGTAAGCGATGTAGCCTGTAATGAGATATTTATTAGGGTGGCTGGGTTCAAGTCTAGAGACATTTTAAGGTCTGGTTGTGTGGCAGGAGGTTATAGAGAATGGGAAAGAAAATATTATGATATGGACCATACATTTTATTAAATAGGGGCATATGAATATATGATCTTATAAATGATAAAGATGAGGGAGGTGTAGAGTAGTACATAAGATGAGGTTAGATGCAGTGAAAATATCAAACTATGTAAGAAAAATAAGTGAAAGGCAGTAAAGGTTTGAATCTCAGGTTAAAGTAAGCTAGGGCTTAGGTATGATTCCCAACCCATTACGTCAATTAGCCTCAAGGAGTATTCTAGTGAATTCTGTAGAGCCATAATAAGGTATATGTGACCAATATTGCGGAATGTATACTGAAGAATGTAACAGTAAAAACTGCTGACATATCTAAACATAGATAAGTTTAAAGGATCTCAACTCCCGACATTACAGATATAGTAAGTAATAGTATATACATAAATAAAATGGGCCTGACAGCCTTAAGTTAGCCATATAGTATTCTAATGGAATACATGCACATTCATGAACCTTTAAAGAGTGACTAAGTTGAATGATTAGAAGAATAAACTATGAGGAGTTTAAGTGGTATATCTATGGAATCTGTAAATATATACATATGATAACTAAGGGTCTGGAAAGATGCATATGCACACACATTCTCTTGTATGGCTGAATCTTCTCTCAGGTCTAGAAGTTAATAGGGTTATACTGGTGTGAATGCAGGACTTTAGGGCAGTTTTATGAGCACATGTAAAATCTGGGCTCTATGGATCTATTTGAAAGTAGGGCTTAGATATGATTCCCACCCTGTTGCACTTAGTAGCCTCATGAGAAATTCTAGTGAGTTCTTAATAGCTAGAAGAAGATATAGGTGATCAGTATTGCAAAATGTACCCTGAGGAATGGGCCTTTATAATCAGCTGACAGTTCTACTCCCATATAAAGTATCTGGAACCCAGAGCCCGACATTACATACAAGGTTAATAATAGCATATAAATAAGACGGGCCAGTCCGCATAAAGATAGCCAAATCGTATTCTAATATTATATGGGCTTTTTCACAGACCACCAGATAATGACTAAGTTGAATGATTATAAGTATAAACTATGAGGAGTTTAAGTGGTATACTTATAAAATCTGTAAGTATATAGAGAAGACAGTTAAGAACTTGCAAAGATGTAGATACACACACACTCTCTTGTATGGCTGAAAGTTCTCTATGGTCTGTAAGTAAAGAGGACCGTATAGGTGTAAATGCAAGACTGTTAAATACACATGGAGAACCTAGGCTCTATGGATCTATTTGCATGACTAGGGGGGGTTAACTTGAAACAACTAACTAGGAAAACTACTGTCGTGCAACTAACATCATAAGGGGAGTATAGTAAGGTCCAGAGCTATAAGTTCATATATTTCAGGCCCAAAGGCCGTCATCCAAGATATTAGCCATCTAATGACCAATGGCAAGGGATCTCAAAATGTATACTCAGTCTGAATAAGGTCTCAATGTTGAGGATAGGACAGTGGCCTGCTGTAGCTTGTGTGGAGGCAAATTGGCCACTGCTCGACGTTTGCTTGACAGTTACCCTACTCCAGATCTTAGGGTCATAGGAGAATGCAGAAGGTCTTGGGCTAGTACGGCAACAAAATTCCATCGAGAACAGCCAAAATGCATATAGGACCTATGCCACCTACGTCCGTCATCTTGATATAGCTGGGCATCGGACTCACGTAAAAAGATCACTATAGAAAAACGCTGAGACTTTTGATGTAAGATGCCAGACTGCTGAGTGTCTAATACAACCTGGGTCCTCCTCATAAGAATAGAAGAATCTGTGCGAGGTGCGGGTTGCCAAGCTTCCGTTTCTGCCGCTCTTTGGATGTGTTCTCCCCCTCACCTAGCTGCTTGTTGCTTAACTGCATTGTGTTTGACTTCAACCAGGGCGAGTGCTGGGGCCCTGCAGCATCGCACCCGGTAAACAGACTGTCACAATCATCGATAGCATGGGGAGCATCAGTGGGGGATCTCAGTATAGCGACGCAGCTCGCATGATGTAGGTCTAGGCGTGAGCAGAGATCTTTCAATAGAGATATAGCCACCTCCATCATAATAGGAGGTAGGTGTATTACCAGCCTGTTGCTTTAGTATAGAAGGTTAAGCATGGAAGCCGATTTGTAGCCTTTGGAGTCCCCGGAGCTTCAGATAAGTCATCTATATGCTAAAAAGCAATTGTCGCCCCTTATAAGGCATAGATAGTTGGGTGATAGTTAATGATTCATAGCTTAGCTCCGGAGCTCCATCAAGATGTGTCCTGCCATTACAGGAGTTAGCTCCTCCCCCCCATAGGAAACAGATTTTGTTGGCAGATAAAAACCAGGATGCTCATTGAAGCTGTCCATATTTCCATCTAATGTAAGCTTTATTAATTCATATAAAATCCTTATGCATATCCAAATAAATCTTAAATTCCTTTATTCTTTCCAGCTCTACTCAAAATCTGTTCCAGGGATCAACCATTTTAATACAAATTACCTCCCAAGCCTTCTACCCTCCAAGTTCAGACCTTGATCCCTTGTTCTGGTGCTGCTCTATTTTTGAAAAAAAATAATTATTTGATCTTCAGCTTTATTAAATCTTTTAATACACTTATACACGTGTGTAAACTTTCTAGAGGAATCAAAGGATAAAACTTTTACGTAATACTATTTCACTAGTAATCTCAGGGCAAAAAAAACCCCAAGGGCTTTTGCATTATACTGAACTGAAAGATTAAACATTTGGAACATAGCTAGTTCTTTTTTTTAGAAAAAAACCCAGGTGGCACTTTTTGTAGCTTGGCACCAGGAGCATACAAATATGTGAATGGTCATTTTTTAGTTTGACTTAAGTTTTGAACATTGAATTTTGACCCATCTCTCTCTCTCTCTCTGGGATATTGCACTAAATAAATTATGATTATTCGTATGAAGCATTTTAAAATATTAAGTAAAAATAAATTTACTTCCTACTAAGGTTGATTGGCTTATACCTACTTCCTGCTAATGTTTATCTTTAAATGTATCTCTTTCATATCAATAATAAATATTTTTTTAATACAGTTTCCCTTTGATTTTAGCTTTTAAGCTCTTTCATGTAGGTTGGTGTTATTTTGAATATAAAGGAGTGGGCTATCTCTTCGTATGGAATACAAGTCCAATTAAAGTGTAATTAATATATACTGTAACAATTTATCCAGCTAGCACAGGTCTGGGTTCACACAGGATTGGGAATGTTGCTTGACCCCAATATATGCAAACCCCACTTTTATCTCTTATATGCAAACAAATATAATTCTTACTGTAAGTACACACATTGATGGAATTTTAAAGTCCAATAAGCTCACTTAAGGGGCTTTAAAAGGCTCCTTCATTACAAAATAGTGGTTTAGTAGTTCTAATAGAGGACCACTTAGGTATTACAACTCAGGAGTTAGCTGCATTATTCATAGTTACATATAATATTAAAGCAGTATAATACTTTTATTGTCATTTCTAATACAGTAAATCCGAAGTTGTTTAAACTGAGAAATGTGCCGCTGTGTTTTAATTTAAGTTTTATTAAACTTTTTATTCCTTATATCATACTCTATCTGACTATATTTTTCTAGTTACCAATTATTAGAGTGGGAACTTACTTCTCCCTAAGAATGCCAGCTATGTGCTGGTGAGGATATCTGCGGACATTGGAGCAGCCCACTGAGGTATTGATGAGCCCGGAACAATCCTTTGAGGGAGGCGTGAGACCGGAGAGATCAGTTGTGCTAGGTGTCTGAAAAGTCCTAATTGGAATTTGTAGTGTTTAAAAGAGTAGTGCTGATCTAGTCCCTTAAGCTTTTATATTATCCTGCTCCCACAAACAGAAATACAATGTACAAACATAAAAAAGAGATTAATATAAAAGCGCTCACAGCTTAAAAGGGAGATAAAAATGGATGTCAATGATAATAAAAAATAGCAGATGGTTATTCTGCACAAATAATTAACATTTATTACAAAAATATAGGCATGTAAATGTGACCGGTCACTATATGTAAAGAAATTTAAAAATAAAAGTACAGTTATATATGCTAAAAATAAATTGTATTCTCCACAATAAGACTATCGATGTCTTGTTGTCTTAAAATGATAAGACAGTAACTGGTTGTATCAGTCAAACAATAAGGGGTCAATTTATTATAGTGCGAGCGGACATGATACGATGTAGCCTATCATATCTGCTGCACATCGATAAATGCCGACAGCATTCGCTGTCGGCATTAATCATTGCACCAGCAGTTCTTGTGAACTGCTGGTGCAATACCGCCCCCTACAGATTCGTGGCCAATCGGACGCTAGCTGGGGGTGTCAATCAACCTGATCATAATCGATTGGGTTGATTTCTGTCCGACGCCTCAGAGCAGGCGAACAAGTTATGGAGCAGTGGTCTTTAGACTGCGGCTTAATAACTTCTGTTCCCAGGCTCACCGGAAACACAGGGCATCAAGCTCCGTAGTTAGTTCATTGCTCTTGATAGAGTGATATGAACGGTTGTAGGTAAACTTCCAAACACAATATTTACAATTGGAGTGGTATTCAGTATTTAAAATAAAAAAGACAGTACCTTAATCGCAAGAATAATAGTGGTGTTGACTTTTGCAGATGTTGTGGCAAAAAACTGCCTGACTTCACAGATTAGTTCACGGTGCTTATCACTACTGGGTGCATTTCTTAGAGTTAATATCCCTCTAGGTGTGGAACCCTGTTATGTGGGCTGTCACTTGCCTGCTCAGACTTTCCGTCTGTTTACACGAGTTTGCCCTCAGCATTTTGTCTCTCTCCCAACTTGTAGCCTTGTCGACAAGGAAGTCTGTGGTGTCGGCTATCACTTGCCTGCTCAGACTCTCCATCTGATTTTTGGAGTTAGCCCTCGGTCTGAAAAGTCCTAGCCTGCAATAACAGCCCGTGAAGGCGCAGTTATCTTATGAGTGAGTCCTTTATTTTTATTTGTTTGTTTCCTAGTGAGAATATATCATGCCATTTGGTGCCCTGGTGTATTTGTTTTCAAATACAAAAATCACAAATGAGAAAGATTTTTTTTATTTTATACTACAAATCCCTTGAAGTTAAAGGGATTTTTCCAGCCAAAATTGGAAACCACATGGCTGCATTTTGGTATTGAACAGAAGAAATTTTGTAATATACATGCATTAGTAAAAATGCTTATAATAAAAGCTACAGCTGTTTTAAAAGTGTATTTAAGTATGCACAGTGCACCAGCATTTTAAACACAGCACTTGCTCAGAGAGCCTAAGGTGCTTGTACCATCTGGTAATGACTCAATTAGTTAATTACTTACATGATACAAGCCCCACTGATAGTCGGATGAGCTACAGTATTTAAAATGTGGGTGCAGTGGCAATCTCTAATTATGCTTCACATGCAAAAAAAAAATTAACATTAACATTAAAACAGTGATAACTTTTACTAGAAGCATTTTTGTCAATGCATGTATATTGCAAATATGTTTTTATTCAAAGATGTAATTAATCTATGTGCATTTAAATGTTGACTGGAATGTCCCTTTAAATAGAGTCACAGCCAGAGCAAACCCATTAACAAACTACCATTACAAGAATGATCTTTCTGTTGTATTAGGTTCCTAGATTCAATAAGCATATAACAAACTGTCCAGTCTTATGTCTCACCAATATATATGTTATTCTATGAAACAGACAGCATAGAAAGGCTGGAGAGATTGAATATACAAGCCCCAGTGAAAATTGGGGGCCGAGACCGCTAAGGGCTAGATTACGAGTGGTGCAATAACTGTAGCGTGAGCAATATGGGGTATTTTGCGGCTCTTTGCACATGATGGAAATAGCACACATATTACGAGTTGAAAGTATATGCGTTCACCTGAGAGCAATCAAATGTAATGTATGCCAGGTTAAATCAACTTTAGAGCTCTGGTTAACTGTTACGCAAGACAAAAAGTGGCACAAAACACATAAAAATACATTTAAAAGTACAGTTACACTCATAATAACACTGTCTGATATATTTTTTTTTTAAATTGCATTAAAAAGTTTATAAGGGCTCAGAAAAAAAGATACATACATATATGTCTAAATGTGTGTGTACATATGTATTTAAGTTTTACTGTTTATTTACTGTACATATTTCACATTCCATTTTTCACTTACAGGATAATGTAGTTTTTTGTAAATACATATTTCTATGTACAGTATATCTATATACAGTATACCTGCATATCTATTCCTATAGAGCTATATGAATAGATATGTATGTTACATGAACAGTATCAGATATATAAATAAATATTTAATAATAAAAAGTACATCATTTTATATGCGAAGAAAAAAGGAATGTAAAATATGCGTAACGCACATTGGGGCTCACAATTTAGGACTATCGCGGTCAGGTTAGAGCACATGAAAAATTGCTATCTTCAATGCCCATTATTGAAATATTAAATATAAAATATAAAAAAAAGAATAACAATTATTTTAAATTATTATACATACTGTAATATATTCTAAATAATCCAATAATATTGCGTTCCACTCGTAATATAGCCCTGACAACCTCTTCAGTATGTAGTTCTCTCACCTCTCCATTCTTTTTTTTGTAATGGGTTTCATCTATTAACAAATGACTTTGGAGTTGTTGGAGGCAGGGAAAGGATGTTAGTGAATCTGGGCCAGTAAACAGCAAGATCTAAGCTAAATAAATCTTAATGAATACTTAAAGTCAACACTTGTACATAATTTGTCTTCTGTTTGCATATTTTTGTATTGCTAAAAGGACATGAAACCCAAAATTTTTCTATTATGATTTAGGTAGAAAATACAATTTTAACCCTTTGAGTGCTAATGACGGCTCTGAGCCGTCACAGAGTTTCTCACTCTGGTGCTAATGACGGCTCAGAGCCGTCATGAGCACTCTCCCACCTTGAGGGAGATCTGGGGTCTCCTAACCGCTCCTACCCCGGCGATCGTGCCTGTAGAGTGACAGGCATCGCCGGGGCTTTACATGATGCGCGGTGACGTCAAGCACAATGACGTGATGACGTCACCGCGCAACTTTATTTATACTTTACAATGTTAAGTATAGGAGGAGGGGCATGTGGGCATGCTGCTTAGAAGCCTGTATCTCAGGCATCTAAGCAGCTACAGACCCCAAGACCCACTGTTGGAAAGGTAATCGCCTAACCTTTCCAACAGTGTAAGTCTTGGGGGTCTGTTAAAAATAAAAAAAAAGTTAAAACATTTTTTTATTTCAAAAATTAAAAAAATTAAAAAAGCCATAGAGAATATTAGCACCCAGGTGGGAAAGTGCTTAGCACTCAAAGGGTTAAACAACTTTCCAGTTTGCTTATATTGTCAAATGTGCTTCATTCTCTTGGTGTCATTTGTTGAAGGAGAAGCAATGCCCTACTGGTTTCTAGCTGAACACATGGGTTAGCCAATGACAATAGGCATATATATGCAGCCACCAATCAGCAGCTAGCACCCAGAATTAATTCTGCTCCTGCGCTTAAAGGGACACTGAACCCAATTTTTTTCTTTCCTTATTCAGATAGAGCATACAATTTAAAGCAACTTTCTAATTTTTTCGTATTATCAATTTTTCTTCGTTCTCTTGCTATCTTTATTTGAAAAAGAAGGCATCTAAGCTTTTTTTTTAATTTAGAACTCTGGAGTAAATTAGAAAGTTGCTTAAAATTTCATGCTTTATCTGAATCACGAAAGAAAAAATTTGGGTTCAGTGTCCCTTTAACTAGATAAACCCTTCAACAAAGGATAATAATAGAAAAAAACAAATTAAATAATAGACATAAATTGGAAAGTTGTTTAAAATTGTATGCTCTGTATGACTCATGAATGTCTAATTATGACTTTACTGTCCCTTTAAGGCTTAGTGAATCTTACCCATAGTATGCTGCTAGATAATAATATAACATGTGAGCTATACCCTTATCTTAATTTCACTTCATATTTGTATTAATTTTTATTAAATAGGAAATGTTGTCTTCAGATGTGACATAATTATGAGGCAGCAGAGCTGCATCAAAAAACCGTATGATTGATATTTAAAATGTTCAGGCACAAATAATTATACTGTCACTATCCCTTTAATAGTTGTTAGGTGATGTGTTTTTTTATTTTAAAAAAACATCACACTTTTGAAACTGTTGTTTGTTTCTTTTAGAGTAATAATTTTTGTAAAAAAAAAAGCTTTTAATTGGACTGTAGAATTCCAGTTCAGTGCAAATTATTTTGAGAAGGAATGTAAAATTGGATTTTAATGGATAAGCTACTATGCAAAATAAATTAAATGTTTACTATGATAATAAAGTATTTACCTACAAGAGCCTGTAGCATATAATCAAAATAAGATGTACTTCTTAACAATTTACCTGGTACTTGAGTGAAGCATGTTTCTATGGTAACATTGTACTGAACATGAACGAATAACATTTGAATGAATCACCACCTTACAATCTAAAGAAACACATTTATTATAATGATACTGACTATGCATGGCTTTATTCACAGAGACATTTTTAATTGTGTTTTTTTGTTTTACTTTTAGATTCTATAAATGGAGGGCATGACCGGGTTTGCAGCCATCTATTTTTTATTTTTTATTCTAGGAACAATTATACCTAGAAGTTAAATCATAGGCTTTATTTGTGCAAATTCTTCCAGTACAGAAGCAGAGACTTTAAAAAAAAAGCTAAAGAAAACATACCTCACATTCAGCTAGATTACGAGTTTTGAGCACTATAGGGAAATTAACGACTGCCACAAAAGCAGCGGTATTTAACCTCCCTATAGCACTGCTATCACAGGTTTTGAAAAACCCGGCTTGCGCGGGCGATATGGTGGCGTTGAGCTCCATACCTCACCCAAATACAAGCAGTGTTTTGATGTTCTCATGCATGATTTCCCCATAGACATCCATGGGGAGAGTCGGCTAAAAAAAAGCCTAACACCTGTGATTGCGGAAACAAAAGCTCCGTAACGCAGCACCATTGATGTCTATGAGGAAAGAAAAAGTTATGTTTAAACCTAACACCCTAACATAAAAACCACTAATCTGCCGCCCCCGACATTGCTGCGACCTACATAATGTTATTAACCCCTAATCTGCCTCCCCAAACATCGCCACCACCTACATAAAACTATTAACCCCTAATCTGCCGCCCTTAACATCACCGCCACCTTCCTACACTTATTAGCCCCTAATCTGTCGCCACTAATGTCACTGCAACTATACTAAAGTTATTAACCCTTAAACCTCTGGCCTCCCACATCACTAACACTACATAAATATATTAACCCCTAAACCTAACCCTAACGTAACCCTAACCCTAAGCATAACCCTAACGTAACCCTGAACCTAACCCTAACACCCCCTAACTTAAATATAATTAAATTAAATCTAAATAAAACTTACAATTATTACCTAAATAATTCCTACTTAAAACTAAATACTTACCTATAAAATAAAACCTAAGATAGCTACAATATAACTAATAGTTACATTGTAGCTAGCTTAGGTTGTATTTTTATTTCACAGGTAAGTCTGTTTTTATTTTAAGTAGGTAGACTAGTTAGTAAATAGTTATTAACAATTTACTAGCTACCTTGTTAAAATAAATACAAAGTTACCTGTAAAACAAAACCTAACCTGCCTTACACTAAAACCTAACATTACAATAAAATAAAATAAATTAAATTAATAAAATACAATTATCTAAATTACAAAACAAAACAAAACACTATATTACACAAAATAAAAAATGAAATTATCAAAAATAAAAATGAATTACTCCTAATCTAATAGCCCTATCAAAATAAAAAAGCCCCCCCAAATAAAAAAAAAACCCTAGCCTTCACTAAACTGCCAATGGCCCTTAATAGGGCCTTTTGCGGGGCATTGCCACAAATAAATCAGCTCTTTTACATAGCAATTAAAAATACAAACATTCCCCCCAACTGTGATATTCTGTGTTTACTCTGTTACAATTATGAATATAGTTGTGGATCTCAATTGCAGTGTTGCATAAAATGAGTTTGTTCCACCTGAGTTTCTGTATTCAATGTGGATGAATACAGATTAACTATCAGTGAAAAGTTATTAAAGGTTAAAGTTAATCTGGGCACAATGTAACAACACAAAGGCTCTGGTGTTATAGTAAACAAAGTATCTGTTAGTTAGTTCAGGCAAGGTGTTACCTTGTATCAGATAGTGTAGAGATGGAAACAATCCTATTCAGACTTGCTGACAGGCTGCTGACACACTGAATCAGAGTAGGCTGTACTGAAGCTGAATGAACAGAGAGTGATGTCACAAAAGGGTGTGTGGCTAAATTCCGGTTTTACAATCCAATTTTCCTCTTTGTAATTGCTTTGGTTTTCTTCTGGTTAGTTGACTTGTATTCAGGAAACAACCACTAAGTGCCAGTGGAGTTGTGGCAAGAAGGGAGCGCAAGATTTTGTAATAGGAAGGTGTGCTGTGAAATATGTTGCGGTCCAATGTAGCTTCAGAAACTGCAGGGGCAATAAATGCTACAGTAGTAGAGAGGAGTTTTAATCCTTAGTTCAGATGTCCAAGTGGCTTAGAGATAGGAGATTATGTTAGGTTTGTATCCTAAGAAACAACTGCACATACACCTGCTAGGAAGCAGTTTCAATACTAAGCACCTGTTTACAGGAAACAGGATACTCTTAAAGACAAAGTGGGAAGGGCTATGAAATGACTGACAGGAGACCTGACATGACCCCCCACCTAAGCAAGCTGTCCCACAGCTTGAGGCCGGGGACGATCCGGATTTCGCCTATGGAATTGTGCCACCAATTTAGGAGCAGAAAGATTAGAGGAGGGTTCCCAGGTGTCATCTTCCTCTGTGTAGTTCTTCCAGCGCACCAAATACTGGAGTTCGCCCCTGGAAATCCTAGAATCCACCAGCCTTTCAACTTCATACTCCAGCAAATCGGAAGGAACTGAAGTAGATGAAGCATTTGGAGTAGATACTCTAGTTGGTTTTGCCGGTTTCAGTAGTGATACATGAAAGGTTGGATGAAGTTTTGATGATGGAGGCAATGTCAAAGTGACTGCATTCTGGTTAACGACCTTGGCAATAGGAAAGGGTCCAATAAACAGACTACCAAGTTTTTTACTGGGTACTTGCATTTTTAAATTCTTGGTGGATAACCAAACAAGATCTCCAACCTGATAGTTTGGTGATGGTCTTCTACGCAGATCATAGTATCGTTTTTGGGTCTCTTGTGCAGCAATTATGTTGTGTCGGATTTGTTTGAATATTTCAAGTAGTGAATTATGGAACTCATCGACCAATGGTGAAGGTGATGGAAGTGAATCAGTCAGTAGTATTTGAGGATGATATCCATAATTCGCAAAGAACGGAGATAATTTAGTTGAAGAATTGGTATTATTGTTATAAGCGAATTCTGCTAGATGAATGTGTTGGAGCCAATCTTGTTGATGTTGAGAACAATAGCAGCGAATGTACTGTTCGAGCCATTGATTAAGTTTCTCAGTTTGGCCATTGGTCTGAGGATGGAATGAAGTGGAATATCTATGGTCTATTTGGAGTTTGTCACACAATTTTCTCCAAAATTGAGAGGTGAATTGAGTTCCACGATCAGTGGTGATTCTACGTGGGATCCCGTGATATTTGACAACATGTTTCATGAATAAATCTGCAGTTTCTGTAGATGTAGGTAATTTGTGGAAGGGTATAAAGTGACCCATCTTCGTAAAGAGATCTATGACTACCAGAATGGTGTTCTGTTTGCCAGAAGGAGGTAAGTCGACAATAAAATCCATTCCAATATGTTCCCAAGGTTTGGTAGATGGAGCGATAGGCATTAAGAGTCCGTAAGGTTTCTGTCTTTCTGGTTTGGTAGTAACACATACATGACAGGTGTCTACATATTCTGTGATGGACCTCCTCATAGCTGGCCACCAAAACTGTCTTGCTATGATTGCTATAGTTTTATTCACTCTGAGATGACCAGAGATGGGAGAATCATGGTACATTTTAAGTATAGGTTCAACTAATATGTCAGGTAGGTAAAGTTGTTCACCATGATAATATAATCCATTGGTATGCTTTGTTACCAAAGAATGTGGAATCTCTTTGTCATCGGTAAGTGCTTTGCGTAAAGATGTTATGAAATCCTGTTGTGTTGACAGATGGATAAAACGTTCTGCTGGAATGATAAAAGATGGATTTGTGCTTTGTGTTGGTTTGGTATCCTTTCTTGACAAAGCATCGGCTTTGCCATTCTTACTGGCTGGTCGATACATGATATGAAAATCAAAACGTGAGAAGTAAAGGCTCCATTGAACCTGTCTTGCAGATAGTGTTTTGTTTTTTTGAAGAAACTCTAAATTTCTGTGGTCTGTGTATATGAGTATTGGAGTAGAAGTCCCCTCAAGCAGGTGTCTCCAGTGTTCCAAGGAGTTTCTTATTGCCAAAAGCTCCTTGTCTCCAATGGAGTAATTAATCTCAGCAGCAGTCATCACCTTAGAATAAAAAGAGACTGGATGAATGGGGGAATCTATCGTTTCTCTTTGCGAGAGTACTGCACCAACTGCAAAGTCAAATGAATCCACTTCTAGGATATACTGCAGCTTTGGGTTTGGAAAACGTAATATAGGTGCAGATGTAAAACAATGTTTTAGGTATGAAAATGTTTCAGCAGCGCTAGGTGTCCAACGGAACGGAGTAGTCGAGCTGATAAGTTGTGTGAGAGGTCTTGCAATCTTGGAGTAGTTTTTTATAAATTTTCTGTAATAGTTTGCAAATCCCAAAAAACGTTGCAATTCTTTTTTAGTAGCGGGTTCTTTCCATTCTAAGACTGTCTGGACTTTGTTGTCTTGCATTTGGATCCCAGTTGGACTGATATGGTATCCAAGAAATGACACCTCCTTAGTATGGAACAAACACTTCGAAGTCTTGTCAAAACCTTCCTGACATCTTTAACATGTTGCTCCATAGTGTCTGAATATATAAGGATGTTATCAAGATAAATGACAATGCATACATCAAGTAGATCTCTGAATATTTCATTGATGAAATGCTGGAAAGTGGCTGGCGCATTACATTAACCAAACGGCATTACCAGATACTCGAATAAACCGTATCTGGTTCTAAATGCCGTCAGCCACTCATCCCCTTCTCGTATGCAGATTAAATTATATGCGCCACGTAGATCGAGCTTTGTGAATATTTTAGCATCTTGTAGGCGTTCTATGAGTTCCGGTATCAAAGGTAGCGGATACCTGTTTTTGATTGTTCTTTTATTGAGTTCTCGATAGTCTATGATAGGTCTTAAAGACGAGTCCTTGTTCCTTACGAAGAACATTCCCGCTCCCGCGGGTGAGGTAGACGGTCTGATAAATCCTTTCCTCAGATTTTCTTCAAGATTTTCTTTCAAATGTGTCAACTCTGGCGGGCTGAGTGGGTATAGGTGTCCAAACGGTATGGATGACCCTGGTATTAACTCAATTGGGCAATCGTACTTGCGATGAGGTGGTAAAGTTTCTGCCATCTTTTTGCTGAACACGTCCTGAAAATCAGTATATTGAGGGGGTAGTGTCAGAGTAGGATCTGGAATTTGTATTAGTATATCCCTTGGGTAACAGGTTTGTTGACAATAAGTGGAGTTTAGTTCAACAGCTAGAGTTTTCCAGTTTGTGCCAGGTTGGTGTAGCCGCAACCAATCTAAGCCTAGTACAATGGGAAACAAAGGTGAAGGCAATACATCGAAAACAATATACTCTGTGTGACCAGTGTGAGTTGTAACTAATAATGGTATAGTACTGTGTGTTATAGGACCTGTGGATATTGTAGTACCATCAATAACTCTAATTACAACAGGAGTTTGCTTAACCACTAGTGGAATTTTATTATTTACAGTGAAAGTCCTATCTATGTAGTTTCCTGTAGCTCCTGAATCTATGATGGCATCAATCCTCTTTCGGTTTTGGTCCCACTGTAAAAATAGAGATAGATGACAGTAAGTTGGTTTTAGATCTTTAGGCATAACAGAATGTATATAAGTAAATTCACTTCTCTTTGTACGGATAAGTAGTGGGCAATCCTTCACACTGTGATTAGGTTTAGTACAGTACATACATAATTGTTGTGCTCTCCGACGGCTCCTCTCTTCTGACGTCAGGGGTCCTCGAATAACCCCGATGTCCATTACTTCTGGATTACTGTTTGATAATGCTTGGGGATTAGGAGACTCTGAAAAGTGAATTTGAGGTAGCCGCGGCGTGTACTCTGAGGATTGACGTTCTGCCTTCCTCTCTCTGAGACGCCTATCTATTTGCACAACTAACTTCATTAAATCTTCTAGCGTCTTGGGAGGTTCAATGCAAGCTAGCTCGTCTTTTATTGGATCAGACCACCCAAGCCTGAATTGATTTTTCAGCGCTACTGAATTCCACTGTGAATCTGTGGCGTAATGTTTAAATTCAGTGAGGTATTCTTCTGCATTTTTCTTTCCTTGTTTTAATGCTCTCATTCTTGTTTCAGCTGTGTTCTGGATGTTGATATCCTGATACAGATCATCCATTGCTTCATAGAATTCATCAAGAGAGCTTAAAATAGGATCATCATTTTCATAGAATTGGTCGGCCCATGCCCTGGATTTTCCACGTAAAAAGGATATTATCGTTAATACCTTTATTTTATCAGTATTATATGTTTTATTTCTTAAATCAAAAAACAAATTGCAGGGGGGGGGGGCAACCACGAAGGAGACCAGACGTGCTCTTATACAGCTCCTGGTTTCAAGCTTTAATTTTAAGGATTTCCTACATAATTATTGGTTTTAAATCACTCTGTTCATGGATGAGCTTTGAGACATTCTCTTACTACCCAAAATAAGACCAAAATTGCACCACTTCGGGAGATATCAAGAATAATTACGCTGTAGAGTGCAGCCAAAGGGTGAGAACTACCACGCTTCATCTTAGATCTCTTCAGCTACGTTAAACCAGCCATACTAGCTAAAGACTATACATTCTGCTGCTGCTTTAATATGGGGGATTCCTACTACGAAATAAGGGCTCTCTTGGCAGATTTGGATCGGCGCATGACATGCCAGTTTCATGACCTTAAGTCTGAGTTACAGCGCGGCCCTGCAAATGGGGAAGAGGCGCCAACAACTATGGTGGAGCGAGCGGATTTTACAGCTCATTGGCCCATGCCCACTGCTCAATCTTCTGTGCAGCTAAGTGCTGTTACGACTGAGATACACAGTTTGCATATACCCTACTTTCCCTTAGCCTCCCGTATATCGGGAGATCTACTCGTTGCTGAGGACTCAGCGGAGAATCGACTGCCAGTAAATAATGTGGCCAGATGGGACAACCGGCTCCCAGTGAGCTCCGGTCAGCGATTATGCTGCTCTCTATACTTTTATGTGCTCACAGCTGACGCTGTGCCTAACATGCTAGAACACCGAGAACACCGGATGTGCTGTAACTTTGAAGATTTCGCTAACAGCATTGAAACTGTAATGAGAGAAGGCCATAACAGTACAACCAAGATGGCGGTAAGCACGAGGGAAACTCTCCCATATGACACTGCATCTGATAGAGCAAGTTGTACCAAGCCCAAGAGAATACCTAGTTTGGAATTAATAAAACTGAGACTTTCCTCCCCCACTAGAGCGTCCCTGATCTCTGGGACTCAGCTTGGATTTTGTACCGCTAATGGAGATATGCAGTATGCGGAGTGTTTGTCGGCAGATGCCCGGTTTGGAAAGGCCGACCACCTGTTGCCGCTAGCTCACACACAGATTTCTCCTATCTCGCAGATGAGTGGCTGCGGTGAAGGTTATTTTGAGATGGCCCGCTCCGGTCTGCGACAGGGAACCAAACAGCTACACTTAGTTATGCTTGCTGGAAACCTTCGGAACCTTTTTGATCCAGGAGGCTAATATTACATCTTTTCCCCCTACCGCACAGCCATAACTAGTGGCATCAGTGTAGCTATCAGTGAACTTTTGCACGCATTGAATGAGATGCGGTGTGGACTGTATAGGGACTGATATTACATCTTTTCCCCCTACCGCACAGCCATAACTAGTGGCGTCAGTGTAGCTATCAGTGAACTTTTGCACGCATTGAATGAGATGCGGTGTGGACTGTATAGGGACTGTTTAAACCTTAAAGCTCTCTTGCCAATGAACTTTCATTTATCTAACACACAGTTCGTGTCTGCATAATCTAGCTGGCAGAATGTGCACTTTGGAATTTCTAGTACGCAGTTAAGGGGTAACTCATTCTTCGGATAATTACTTTTGGGCCTGAAAGTTGAGAACTTGTTGTTTTAGATAATATAATATTGCCCTTATGTTGCTGACCGCATGGCAGCTGTCCCTATAATTTGCAATGTTAAGCTGACCATATTTTAGACCTGCTAACAGAACTATAGTGCTCTTGCTGTCCATTCATATAAATGTATGCTTCAATACTTTGCGTTTTTATCTCCATAATCCTGCTGGTTTTAAAGACCATAATTCTCTGCAGTTTTTTTTCAGGAGAATGTCAGTCTGTATACCTACTAGTTTACAGTGGCTTATTTTCTTCATCCGATTAACTTGTGAAAGTTTTTAGCTAGGGTTTATACCCCACTGAAGAAATATATGATATAGTTAATATTTATTTACTTTAGCATAGGCTGTAGCCTCGTTGTATTATCTAAACTGGTGTGTTCTTATAGGCAGAGGTTTTGTTTGCTAAAACTAAAATGACTTATTTCCCTATAAGTTCATTCAACAGGAGATGTCCCCTGCAGGTTTGCTCATATTATATGTTTTAATTAGGTATACAACTTTCAGAGATGCTACAGGGTAAAACTCCGGTATTTGCCTTATATGTTGATAATTGAACATCTTGTACCCAATATGCCTAATGATGTTAAATTCTCTGTTTGATCCCGCGGGTTCATTCTTTAGCTAAATGTCTATCTGCTATTGCATTAAAGGGACAGTATACACTCATTTTCATATAACTGCATGTAATAGACACTACTATAAAGAATAATATGCACAGATACTGATATAAAAATCCAGTATAAAACTGTTTAAAAACTTACTTAATAGCTGTCACTTTGGCTCTGTTGAAAAGGTAGCTGGAAAGCCCACTGCAAGTGGCAAATAAGACACTCCCCCCTCCCCCTTCTTTTGCATATGAAAAGACCCTTTACACAAACAGGAGCAAGCTGGAGTAGGTAGTCGAGCGTATTCACATAAAACTTTGGGGCTTGGTTAGGAGTCTGAAAATCAGAGCAATGTTATTTAAAAATAAGCAAAACTATACATTAATTAAAAAAAAAAACTTTATGGGCTATATAAATAGATTATCTGCAAAACATTTATGCAAAGAAAAAATGAGTGTATAATGTCCCTTTAAGTATGTTTATTTACTATCTAGCTATTGTCCTGAGGCCTATGTCTCCCTAATCAGGGCACCTTACTTTTGTATTAGACTTGATGGTCAAACTAATCCTCTAGCTAATGTTATTCATCAAAAGTTTCTGGTGGTTATAACGCTGTTTTACATCCATGGCAATCCCATCCATATGACTCGTATCAATGTTCTCTGTTATTTACTAATATGATACTGTATGTGAATTATATGTCATGTAACCCCTTAACTGTCACATACTCTTATGTTTTTAATGTTCAAGCACAGGATAACCGCTTATAGTGTAAGTCTCAGAGAGATACATGTTCGCTACTCTAAATACCATAATTATGATGGTGCTACAGTTGTTAACTTACTATAGGACCTGTTTCTGATATTACACCTGCTTCTAAACCTAGTTTTATGTTTAAGCTTGCCTTATTCTTTGTATGGTGTTATATAGACTTAATTCTATTCTTGGACTTACAGGTAACTGTTCATGCTGGCTAATTGATATGTAGTTCCTTTGCTATATACTATCTGTTTTTTTTTCATGGTTTCCTCATGTTTTCTAAGTCTTAGATATGCTTAAAATATTTTTCAAATGTACTAAGATAGATGGAGTGTTTGCTACACGACACCACATAAGTCTTGACATATGCCAATAACTAGATATTTATGCCCAAGACAATAGCTACTAGCCCAGACAATAAAGCATCTGCTTTATCTCATATAGGCACATAAATTCTGCAACTTAAAACAACCCTTCTGCAAACCATCTACTCCTTAGCCTATATGTAACTACAGGAAACTTTAGCAACTTCCCCACTTAGCTCCATATATATTGTAAGGTACATTGACAATATTTAAACTCCAATAACATAAGATCTTTACGATCAGGCACTTTTAAGTCCACTCTAGATACCCCATGTTACTTACATTTATACTTGACTCCGCCCCCCCACCTCCCTTCCCTATGCGTATAGCGGTGCTTACCCGCTGAATATCCCCCCCCCCTATATAGCTCGGCCCAAGAGTGGCTGATACTCATGTCGAATCTCCACAGGCTGATATGTTGGTCCTAGTTAAAATATTATCAGAATGTGGAGCTCATACGCTGATATTATAAAATGAAGTTCTATTTCTTCTCGCCTAAGGTATTGTCTATTTTCATATCCAGATTTGAAATATATATGCATATTGCTTACTTAATAATATCTTTATATAGACAATGTATTTCTTTGTTGTAACTTTGGCCTCAGGGCGAGTTCGTGTTGTAATGATATATGCTTTAACTTCAATAAAAAAACTATTTTCAAAAAAAACCCAAAAACAAATTGCAAGCATTTTTAAACTGTTTATAGAGCTTCCTCACCATGAAACATATCTGGTTGAGATACTAATGGTTCTGGGATAGTTTCAGTATGACCTGATTTTTGTTGTATTGAGTCCTTTATTATTTTATGCAAAGTTTGATTTTCTAGCTGAATTTCCCTTAACCCTTGATTAAGTTGATCCACACGTTGAGAAAGTGAATAAACATACTGAGGCAGCTCTGCTGGATCCATTTCACTGTTTGGCTTAGTATTATGTGATATTCTGTGTTTACTCTGTTACAATTATGAATATAGTTTTGGATCTCAATTGCAGTGTTGCATAAAATGAGTTTGTTCCACCTGAGTTTCTGTATTAAATGTGGATGAATACAGATTAACTATCAGTGAAAAGTTATTAAAGGTTAAAGTTAATCTGGGCACAATGTAACAACACAAAGGCTCTGGTGTTATAGTAAACAAAGTCTCTGTTAGTTCAGGCAAGGTGTTACCTTGTATCAGATAGTGTAGAGATGGAAACAATCCTATTCAGACTTGCTGACAGGCTGCTGACACACTGAATCAGAGTAGGCTGTACTGAAGCTGAATGAACAGAGAGTGATGTCACAAAAGGGTGTGTGGCTAAGTTCCGGTTTTACAATCCAATTTTCCTCTTTGTAATTGCTTTGGTTTTCTTCTGGTTAGTTGACTTGTACTCAGGAAACAACCACTAAGTGCCAGTGGAGTTGTGGCAAGAAGGGAGCGCAAGATTTTGTAATAGGAAGGTGTGCTGTGAAATATGTTGTGGTCCAATGTAGCTTCAGAAACTGCAGGGGCAATAAATGCTGCAGTAGTAGAGAGGAGTTTTAATCCTTAGTTCAGATGTCCAAGTGGCTTAGAGATAGAAGATTATGTTAGGTTTGTATCCTAAGAAACAACTGCACATACACCTGCTAGGAAGCAGTTTCAATACTAAGCACCTGTTTACAGGAAACAGGATACTCTTAAAGACAAAGTGGGAAGGGCTATGAAATGACTGACAGGAGACCTGACACCAACAGTAAAACCCACAACCCACATAATCAAACCCCCCCAAATAAAATTCTATCTAAATAAACCTAAGCTAACCATTGCCATGAAAAGGGCATTTGGATGGGCAATTCCCATAAAATGGCATTTAGCTCTTTTGCCATGACCTGAAAAGGGCAATCAGCTCTTTTACGAAGTGCCCAAACCCTAAGCTAAAAATAAAACCCACCCAAAAAAACCCTAACCCCCGAAGATCCCTTTACAGTTTTCAAGTCCGGACATCCATCCTCATCCAGCCGGCGAAGTCTTCATCGAAGCGGGCAGAAGTCCTCATCGAAGCAGGCAGAAGTCTTCATCCAGACAACATCTTCTATCTTCATCCATCCAGCGCGGAGCAGGTCCATCTTCAAGACATCCGGCGCTGAGCATCCTCTTCTTCCGATCGTCGCTGGAAAACAAAGTTCCCTTTAAGTGACATCATCCAAGATGGCGTCCCTTACATTCCTATTGGCTGATAGAATTCTATCAGCCAATAGGAATTAAAGGTGAAAAAATCATATTGGCTGTTGCAATCAGCCAATAGGATTGAGCTTTCATCCTTTTTTCTGATCCAATCAGCCAATAGGATTGAGCTCGCATTCTATTGGCTATTCCAATCAGCCAATAGAATGCAAGCTCAATCCTATTGGCTGATTGGATCAGCCAATAGGATGAAAGTTCAATCCTATTGGCTGATTGCAACAGCCAATAGGATTTTTTCACCTTTAATTCCTATTGGCTGATAGAATTCTAAGAGCTGATTGCCCTTTTCAGGGCATGGCAAAAGAGCTAAATGCCCTTTTAAGGGCAATGCCCATCCAAATGCCCTTTTCAGGGCAATGGTTAGCTTAGGTTTATTTAGATAGAATTTTATTTGGGAGGTTTGGTTGTGTGGGTGATGGGTTTTACTGTTGTGGGGGATGTTTGTATTTTTAATTGCTATGTTAAAGAGCTGATTTCTTTGGGGCAATGCCCCGCATATGGCCATTTTAAGGGCCATTGGTAGTTTAGTGTAAGCTAGGTTTTTTTTTGTTTTTTTTTTTTTTGGGGGGGGGGGCTTTTTTATTTTAATAGGGCTATTAGATTAGGAGTAATTTGTTTTTATTTTTGATAATTTTGTTTTTTATTTTGTGTAATTTAGTGTTTTTTTTTGTAATTTAGATAATTGTATTTTATTAATTTAATTTATTTCATTTAATTGTAATGTTAGGTTTTAGTGTAAGGCAGGTTAGGTTTTATTTTACAGGTAACTTTCGGCTAGATTACGAGTTTTGCGTTATGAGTGAAAAAGCCTCATTACGCTGCATCTTCAAGACATCCGGCACGGAGCATCCTCTTCTGTTGACGAATACTGAAGAATGAAGGTTCCTTTAAGGGACGTTATCCAAGATGGCGTCCCTTGAATTCCGATTGGCTGATAGAATTCTATCAGCCAATTGGAATTAAAGGTGAAAAAATTCTATTGGCTGATGCAATAGGATTGGCTGATTGGATCAGCTAATAGGATTGAAGCTCAATCCTATTGGCTGATTGCATCAGCCAATATTATTTTTTCACCTTTAATTCCGATTGGCTGATAGTTGATGCCGAGTTAATTGCTCAAGCTTGCGTCGTCAATGACAAAAAAGTTCAGTTACGTTGTGCGTCATACTTTCATTATAATTTCATTATTTAAAACCCCATTCCTATGTGCCTCTTGCCTTTTTCTATGTTAGAGGGCTATGCTGTTTCCATTTTTTTCCCATTCCTGAAACTGCCATATAAGGAAATTGATAATTTTTCTTTATATGTTGTTTTTTCTATTACATTTGCAAGATGTCTCAATCTGATCCTGTCTCAGTGTCATGATCACATCCATTCTGTTACACTTATCATACTCTGTTCCACACTACTGTCCCTTTAATTACCAGCTAGGAATATCAGGGGTATAAATAGCCTCCTCCCACTTCGCACATTGCTTGGTATTGGACCGTGGTATCTCACCTACTGTCTGTTCTCCTAGCCTCATTGTGAACTGATCCTTGCCTCTCAGAGCTGTTAGCTCTGCACCGCTTGCCCGACAACTCTCAGCCGCCTGTCAGCTGTTTCTCCGGTTCCGGAACTACTGTACGGTGACGTCACACGCCATCTCCTCGCTGCATCTACTCAGCTACTCCGGATCACAGGTGCCGAACTGAAATAACCTGACACCGGCTTCTTCATCTGAACTCTGGTATCAGTTCCCTGCTCCCTCACCTTACTTACAAGTATTGCTTCAAGCTCATATGTGTTGCTATAGGATTGTAGTGCCTTCTACCCTGATATTAAGCTACACCCCCAGCAACAAACTCATATACGTTACTATAGGATTATACTGCCTTTTTCTCTGTCATTTTAAGTATACTTGCAGCATTTCTTATAATTGTGTTAACACTGTTTATCCTGGTATTTTTACTGACTTTGTCCTGCTGCATATATTTAGTGAGAATCTCACAGGTGGCAGCCATAGAATAATAGCAGCATTATTTACCATCTATCAAATAGCTGTGATTCTATGTGGGTTTTCACATTAAATTTATTGTGATTGATGCTACTACCCAATATTATCCTTGCTACAAAAACACAACTTATACTAATCTCAGCAGCTGTGGTTCACACAGAACACTCACTTTATTTCAGATTCCAAAGATTCCTCACAGAATACCAAGCCCTTTAAAATGGACCCAGCTGAGATCACAACACAAATTCAGACACTCACCCAAAGAGTGGACTTGCTAACTGATGGGCTTAATTCTTTAAAACAAGAAAATGATGCTTTAAAAGCCTATATTAAAGATTTTGTAGAAACGAAATCACGTTTCCAGGAACCTCAAGTTAGTCTACCTGATGTTTTCACAGGTGACAGGAAACTGTTCAGGGATTTTAAAAATTCCTGTTTATTGCTCTTTACCCTAAAACCTTACACCTATGCAACAGATAGAATCAAAGTCATGACTACTATTTCTTATTTGAAAGCAGAGGAGAAGGGATGTAGAGGATTATATTGCTGACTTCAAGAGGTGGGCAAAAGACACACAGTGGAACAATCTGTCGTTAAGAAACCAGTACCGCTTGGGTCTCTCTGATGCCATAAAGGATGAGCTCTCATGCACGGAATTACCAGCAACCCTAGAAGAATTGATAAATCTTAGCATCAGTATTGACAGACGTCTCTGAGAGAGACAACACGAGAGGTCTTCCCATGACACCAGTACTAAAATAACAACAAGCACAACCTCTGGCTACACTGCACCAAAGAATACCACTGAACCTATGGAGATTGGATTTCTTAAAGGGCCACTAACTAACCAGGAGAAACTCAGAAGACGCACACAGAACTTATGTATGTACTGTGCCTCTGACGAACATCTTGTTAATGCCTGTCCAATCCTACAAAGACAAAAACAGGGTAAGACTAATCCCACATATCATTCCCTTAATGCCGATAGTAATACCTCCAGTTACTGTAAATTATCCCTTTTGTTGCAGTGGGAACAACTCTGAGTCAACATCACAGGGATTTTTGATTCTGGTGCATCTGCCTCATATATAGATGTGTGTTTCACTAGTAAGAATAAAATTCCACTCATAAATGGGGAGGTTTTGTCTTCAGGGCCAGTCTTATTTGAGACAATACCACTCCTGGTTTTAACCCAGGACCACCATAGAGAATACATGTCTTTTGATGTAATCACCTCCCCAGCTTTTCCTGTGATTCTAGGCTTACAATGGTTACGTTTACATGACCCTCACATCTCATGGTCTACTCTCACATTACAATTTACGTCCAAATATTGCTCCACCACTTGTTTTCCTACTCTACTTCTTCAACCCACTTCTGATTCTCAGGAACTCAACATTCCTCAAGAGTACATGGACTTTTCGTATGTCTTTAATAAAAAAGAATCCGTAAATTTACCACCACATCGTACTTATGACTGCCCAATTGACATCTTACCTGGTGCAGTCATACCTTGTGGCCATGTATTTCCCTTGTCAAACCCTGAGTTGCTACATCTAAAATCATATCTAGACGAGAATCTGAGGAAGGGGTTCATACGACCCTCAACCTCCCCCGCAGCCGCTGGAATGTTTTTCGTTAAAAACAAAGATGCGACATTGAGGCCAATAGTAGACTATAGGCAGTTAAATAAGGTTACCATAAAAAATCGATACCCCTTCCTCTCATCCCTCAGTTGATAGAGAGACTGGAAGGTTCCACCATTTTAACTAAGTTAGACCTAAGGGGGGCTTATAACCTTATCCGCATGAGGGCTGGAGACGAATGGCTGACAGCGTTTCGTACTCGCTATTGCCTTTATGAGTACACCGTCATGCAATTCGGTCTCTGCAACGCCTCAGCCACCTTCCAACGCTTTATATATGATGTTTTCAGTGATATTTTGGATGTTTTCGTTGTCATTTACCTTGACGACATCTTGGTATATTCAAAAACACTCCTTGAACACGTTAACCATGTCAGACAGGTACTATCACACAATCACCTTCCTGGGTTATCAAATATCTGAAAAAGGAATCCAAATGGATGATACAAAGATAGAAACAATTCTTAATTGGCCCAGACCTATCAACAAGAAACAGGTCCAAAGTTTTTTAGGTTTC
This sequence comes from Bombina bombina, assembly GCF_027579735.1. Lineage (NCBI taxonomy): Eukaryota > Metazoa > Chordata > Amphibia > Anura > Bombinatoridae > Bombina > Bombina bombina. The sequence goes on along the minus strand of NC_069500.1, from coordinate 569,311,276 downwards.
GCGAACTTTTATCGAAAGTTCATGCATAATTTCGCCTCTCTTGCAAAACCTCTTACTAACCTAACAAAAGGTATCCGTTTCCTTTGGACACAAGAGTCACAAACCGCTTTTGATCTCCTAAAGAAGAAATTCACATCAGCACCTATCTTACGATACCCTAATACCCAACTCCAATTCGTGTTAGAAGTTGACGCTTCCGACTTTGCAATTGGAGCCATTCTCTCTCAAAGAGAACAACTAGAACAACCCCTCCATCCAGTCGCATTCTATTCTAGATGTTTAACTATACCTGAGACTCACTACCCAGTCGGTGATAAAGAGCTTCTAGCCATCAAGGTAGCTTTCGAACAGTGGGGACATCTTTTGGAGGGTATTATGTTCCCAACCATAGTGTACACTGACCACCGAAACCTACAATATTTAAAATCTACAAAAACTCTCACCGCCAGACAGGTTCGATGGAATCTATACTTCTGGAGATTTGATTTCCTCATAACCTATAGACCTGCAGCCAGCAATGGTAAAGCTGACGCTCTATCCCGCCTACCATCAAAAGACCCTTACACTTATTCGCCTCAGTCTGTGATACCCAAAGACAAGTTCCTTCTCTTCCTAGTGGATTCCACTGCTTTACTCAGACAAGAACAACAAAAGGATTTAACTAAACCTCATCACCAACTGCAACTAAACTCTTATTCTATGTTTCATCATAACGGTAAATTGTATATACCACCTTCCATTAGAGATACCCTCCTGCACTCAGCACATAATTCACTTTTAGCTGGACATAGTGGTATATATAATTTTTCCCCTAATGAGCAATAGCCGTTCATGTAAATGAACTAGTTTAAAAGGGTTTATCTATATAGGAAAAGTTTTTTCACTTAGATGAGTTTTTTATTTAGGTGAATAACTGAATTGAATAGATTGTAATCTTATCCCAGCTATAAAACTTTATGAGTGGAACCTTATTGTTATGAACAGTGATAATATTAGTAAGTTGTGAAATTGACATTGTACAAGAGATTAGTCAGACCTGTAATAGGTTAATTAGAAATGAAGGAGTTAATCCTGTAAAGTGTCCTTTAGCCAATTGAATGTTTTTACACCCTTTATTAAGCCCAATAGTTACAAGGGAATAGTAAGCTATGAGTACGGCAAACATGCTGAAACGCGTAAGCTGAACTACATACTAAAGGGCATGTCTTTTGTCTATTTTTGTATCACTTCTGGTTTTATGGAATAAAGCTGATTTCACTTTTGTTGCGGCTCCTGAACTTTTGTTTATTTGCTTCATTTGGGCCGAGTACCAAGGAGCTAGCAAGCTGATCCCAGCAACAAGATATCTTACCCGGATTTAGAGTTACGAGGTGGAAGAGCCTAGACCAGCGGGAATTACTTACCCCCTTTCGAGTCGGCAACCGGCGGTGACGTCACACCTGTGAGCCAAGGTGAGAGAGAGGCGGGCGGTGTTCGACGCAACAGCTTGTTTGAGCGTGGAGGCTCCAAGCACCGTGCACGGCACAAGAATTTGCCCAGAGACAGGCCACCCCACCAGGGCTCTACCACAGGTAAACCGCGCTAGAAGGGGAAGCCGTGAAGACAGGGGTAAGTGGCTAAAAAAGCATACCGCTGAGTATCCGAACTGTTGATGTACCATAGAGGGGTTTTTGCTCCCCAGGGAACTTTACTGTGTTGGTATATATAAAACCCTGGAGATGTTAAAAAGATCATACTGGTGGCCCAACATGACGACAAATATCTCAAGGTACATTAACAGCTGTTCAGTGTGTGCAACTTCAAAATGAACAAAACGTCGACCCTATGGATTATTACTTCCAATATCAACACCTACTAGACCATGGGTTGATATTGCATTTATTACATAGTGGATCTACCCAGATCTTCAAACAACACTACCATTGTTGTAATAGTAGACCTATTCAGTAAAATGATACATCTTGTTCCATTCCATAAACTCATTACAGCCGCTGAAACGATACAAATCCTCCTCACTAACGTTGTCCGACTACATGGCCTACCACAAAGAATTCTTACAGACTGCGGCTCTCAGTTCACCAGCGCACTCTGGACTGATTCTGTAAAAGATTCTCAATAGACAAAAGACTCTCATCATCATATCACCGCGAGACCAATGGTCAAACCGAGAGATGTAACCAATGGGTCGAACAGTTCTTACGATCTTACTGCCATTCCAACCAGGATTCCTGGTCCACTCTATTACCCTTCACAGAGTTCGTATTTAATAATACAGTTCATTGTACAACCAAACAGACACCAGTTTTCATTAATTACGGTTACCACCCAAGCTTCCAAATATTACCTGGGAACAGCTGTTCAGCTCATATAAGTGATTTATCAAATACTATTACCTCAAATTTTGCTATAGTACGTCTTGCTATCGACGAAGCCAAAAGTGCACAAAAAAGATATTACGACAAAAAGAGAACCCCCGCACCGCTCTATGCCATTGGAGATCTCGGCTGGTTATCCACAAAGAATTTACGCCTCAATACACCATCTAGGAAGCTTTCGCCTTTATATATAGGTCCTTTTCCTTTCACCAAGATCATCAACACCAACGCAGTGCGACTTCAGCTGCCTGATACGCTTAAAATCCATCCCACATTCCATGTAGCTCTTTTGAAACCATACCGGACGGTTCGTGGGCTTCCTCCACTGCAATCTCTACCCCAAGTGTCCATTGACTCAAATATCGAGTACGAGGTTCAATCTATCCTGGATTCCAGAATGAACCGAGGAGTTTTACAGTATCTCATAAGATGGAAAGATTACAAGGATGAGGATGACTCTTGGGAACCTGCAAGTAACATCTCCGCCCCACGACTCGTTTCTCGATTCCATCAAAAGAATCCTGACCATCCGCGTCCATGAGCCTTGGAGTGGCTCCTTGGAGGGGGAGTCCTGTCATGATCACATCCATTCTCTTACACTTATCATACTCTGTTCCACACTACTTTCCCTTTAATTACCAGCTAGGAATATCAGGGCTATAAATAGCCTCCTCCCACTTCGCACATTGCTTGGTATTGGACCGTGGTATCTCACCTACTGTCTGTTCTCCTAGCCTCATTGTGAACTGATCCTTGCCTCTCAGAGCTGTTAGCTCTGCACCGCTTGCCCGACAACTCTCAGCCGCCTGTCAGCTGTTTTTCCGGTTCCGGAACTACTGTGCGGTGACGTCACACGCCATCTCCTCGCTGCATCTACTCAGCTACTCCAGATCACAGCTGCCGAACTGAAATAACCTGACACCGGCTTCCTCATCTGAACTCTGGTATCAGTTCCCTGCTCCCTCACCTTACTTACGAGTATTGCTTCAAGCTCATATGTGTTGCTATAGGATCGTAGTGTGTAAGTGTGTTAAAGTGTGCGCAAGAGGCACCAAGCTGCTCCAACCCTAAAGTCCCTCAAATTAGGGAAAAAAGATATGTGAAAGAATGAAAAAACAGGAGAAGCGCTAGTAAAAGCTAAAGGTGCTAAAATGAAAACAGAATAAAATAATATGCTATGCAAACAAAATGAGATAAAATAAGATAAATTTACTTGCTTTGCAAATATAATTTAATCAAACAATCATAGAAATACATATCCTGCAAAAATAAAATGAAAAAGCATAGAGGTATTTAAAAATCGGACATCTCCGATATGTAAAAACACAAAATTAAAATAAATGACTACTTTTGCCAATATAAACCTTGTCTCAATATTATGTGGAGGAAGTCGGCATAAAAACTAAAGTCCTCAGATGAGATCAAATGAGAATCAGAGCCAGGTAAATGCAAACCCGTTTTTACCTTTAGGTGTACCGTCCATGTATTAAGAATCACCTCCGTGAGGCGTATGCGTATCCCGTGACGTCACTGATTGGGAGGCGTCGTCTCTGTAGGGAAATCCTATTGGTCAGGATAACTTGACAGATGAACTATAGCGGCCGCTATATTGTAGATGTTGAACCCCGCTCTTAGTGCAGGATCGCACGCAGGGTCACAGTATATCCAGATTTCTCTTGTAGACCTTGTAGTAAACGGACTTTGATGTGTGACTTGAAACCAGCTTTAACTTAAGCGCATGGCCCTTCACAATACAGTCCTCGTGTTCTCCGTGGGTAGCTGAAAAAACTTGTACTCCAACAAAGTATTAAAGTCCTTATAGACAATATATGAAGTGTAAGGCAGCTGTAACTTTCATCAACACGTTTCTCCCTCTTACAGGGCTTTCTCAAGACCCACGGAGAACACGAGGACTGTATTGTGAAGGGCCATGCGCTTAAGTTAAAGCTGGTTTCAAGTCATACATCAAAGTCTGTTTACTACAAGGTCTACAAGAGAAATCTGGATATACTGTGACCCTGCGTGAGATCCTGCACTAAGAGCGGGGTTCAACATCTACAATATAGCGGCCGCTATAGTTCATCTGTCAAGTTATCCTGACCAATAGGATTTCCCTACAGAGACGACGCCTCCCGATCAGTGACGTCACGGGATACGCATACGCCTCACGGAGGTGATTCTTAATACATGGACGGTACACCTAAAGGTAAAAACGGGTTTGCATTTACCCGGCTCTGATTCTCATTTGATCTCATCTGAGGACTTTAGTTTTTATGCCGACTTCCTCCACATAATATTGAGACAAGGTTTATATTGGCAACAGTAGTCATTTATTTTAATTTTGTGTTTTTACGTATCGGAGACGTCCGATTTTTAAATACCTCTATGCTTTTTCATTTTATTTTTGCAGGATATGTATTTCTATGATTGTTTGATTAAATTATATTTGTAAAGCAAGTACATTTATCTTATTTTATCTCATTTTGTTTGCATAGCATATTATTTTATTCTGTTTTCATTTTAGCACCTTTAGCTTTTACTAGCGCTTCTCCTGTTTTTTCATTCTTTCACATAGGATCGTAGTGCCTTCTACCCTGATATTAAGCTAAACCCCCAGCAACAAACTCATATACGTTACTATAGGATTATACTGCATTTTTCTCTGTCATTTTAAGTATACTTGCAGCATTTCTTATAATTGTGTTAACACTGTTTATCCTGGTATTTTTGCTGACTTTGTCCTGCTGCATATATTTAGTGAGAATCTCACAGGTGGCAGCCATAGAATAATAGCAGCATTATTTACCATCTATCAAATAGCTGTGATTCTATGTGGGTTTTCACATTAAATTTATTGTGATTGATGTTACTACCCAATATAATCCTTGCTACAAAAATACAACTTATACTAATCTCAGCAGCTGTGGTTCACACAGAACACTCACTTTATTTCAGATTCCAAAGATTCCTTACACTCAGAAACCACTGTTGGAACCCTGCTGCATGATAACAGTTCTACCAAAGCTAAGTGCATTTGTTGTAAATTTGTGGAGATTATATCTCCAGCTGTGGTATGTAATAGTTGTCATGATAAGCTTTTACATGCAGAGAATGTGTCCATCAGTAGTAGTACTATGCCTGTTGTTCCTTCAACATCTAATGTACAAGATATACCTGTGAATATAAAAGATTTTATTGCTGATGCGATTCAGAAGGCTTTGTCTGCCATCCCGCCTTCTAATAAACGTAAGAGGTCTTTTAAAACTTCTCATAAAATTTATGAAATTTCTAATGACCGAAAACATACTGAATTATCCTCATCTGACGAGGATCTATCTGATTCAGAAGATCCTTCCTCAGATATTGACACTGACAAATCTACTTATTTATTTAAAATGGAGTATATTCGTTCTTTGTTAAAAGAAGTGTTGATCACATTGGATATTGAAGAAACTAGTCCTCTTGATATTAAAACTAGTAAATGTTTAAATTCTGTTTATAAACCTCCTGTGGTTACTCCAGAGGTTTTTCCAGTTTCTGATGCTATTTCTGATATGATTTCTAAGGAATGGAATAGGCCTGGTACTTCTTTTATTCCTTCTTCAAAGTTTAAAAAATCTTATCCATTGCCAGCAGTTAGATTGGAGTTTTGGGAAAAGATCCCCAAAGTTGATGGGGCTATTTCTACTCTTGCTAAATGTACTACTATTCCTATGGAAGATAGTACTTCTTTTAAAGATCCTTTAGATAGGAAACTTGAATCTTATCTAAGGAAAGCTGATTTATATTCTGGTCATCTCCTCAGGCCTGTCATTTCTATGGCTGATGTTGCAGCTGCATCAACTTTTTGGTTGGAAAGTTTAGCGCAACAGGAAACGGATCCTGATTTGTCTAGTATTGTTCGCTTGTTTCAACATGCTAATCATTTTATTTGTGATGCCATTTTTTATATAATCAAAATTGATGTTAAATCTATGTCTTTAGCTATTTTAGCTAGAAGAGCTTTGTGGCTTAAATATTGGAATGCGACATGGTATCTAAGTCTAGATTACTATCTATTTCTTTCCAAGGTAATAAGTTATTTGGTTCTCAGTTGGATTTGATTATTTCAACTGTCACTGTGGGGAAGGGAGTTTTTTTTGCCTCCGGATAAAAGACCTAAGGGTAAATCTAAAGCTTCTAACCGCTTTCGTTCCTTTCGACAAAATAAGGAACAGAAACCTAATCCTTCCCCCAAAGAATCTGGTTCCAATTGGAAACCTTCTTCAAGTTGGAGTAAATCCAAACCGTTTAAGAAACCAAAGCCAAAGCCAAGTCTGCATTAAGGTGCGGCCCTCGTACCAGCTCAGCTGGTAGGGGGCAGATTAAGATTCTTCCAAAACATTTGGGCAGATTCTGTCCAAAATCATTGGATTCAGAGTATTGTCTCTCAAGGGTACTGAATAGGATTCAGAGTAAGATCTCCTGTGAGAAGGTTTTTTCTCTCACGCATCCCAGTAAATCCAGTAAAGGCTCAAGCTTTTCTGAAGTGTGTTTCAGACCTGGAGTTTTCAGGGGTAATCATACCAGTTCCGTTTTTCAGGAACAGGGTCTGGGGTTTTATTCAAATCTATTAATTGTCCCAAAGAAAGAAAATTCTTTCAGGCCAGTTCTGGATCTGAAAATTTTGAATCATTATGCAAGGGCATTATATGTCCACATGAGACTTACAGGATGCTTATCTTCATATTCTGACTCATCCAGACCATTATCAGTTTCTGAGATTCTCTTTTCTAGACAAGCATTACCAATTTGTCGCTCTTCCGTTTGGCCTAGCGACAGCTCCAAGAATCACTCTTCCGTTTGGCCTAGCGACAGCTCCAAGAATCTTTTTGAAGGTTCTTGGTGCCCTACTCTCTGTAATCAGAGAACGGGGTATTACGGTATTTCCTTATTTGGATGATATCTTGGTACTAGCTTAGTCTTTACATTCTGCAGAATCTCACACAAATCAACTAGTGTTGTTTCTTCAAAAACATGGTTGGAGGATCAATTTACCAAAAAGTTATTTGATTCCTCATACAAGGATAACCTTTTTAGGTTTCCAGATAGATTCAGTGTCCATGACTCTGTCTCTAACAGAGAAGAGACAATTAAAATTGGTTTCAGCTTGTCAGAACCTTCACTCTCAGTCATTCCCTTCAGTGGCTATGTGCATGGAAGTTTTAGGTCTCATGATTGCAGCATCAGACATGAACCCCTTTGCTCGTTTTCATATGAGACCTCTCCAGCTTTGTATGCTGAACCAATGGTGCAGGGATTATACAAAGATATCACAATTAATATCCTTAAATCCCAATGTTCGACTCTGACTTGGTGGTTAGATCACCATAGTATAGTTCAAAGGACCTCTTTTGTTCCTCCAACCTGGACTGTGATCACAACAGATGCAAGTCTTTCAGGTTGGGGAGCTGTCTGAGGATCTCTGACAGCACAAGGGGTTTGGAAACCTCAAGAGGCGAGGTTACCAATCAATATTTTAGAACTCTGTGCTATTTTCAGGGCTCTTCATGTGTGGCCTATGTTGAAGATAGAACCGTTCATTTGGTTTCAGACAGACAATATCACAACTGTGGCATATGTCAATCATCAGGGTGGGACTCGCAGTCCCCAAGCCATAAAAAGGGGTATCTTGGATACTTGCTTGGGCAGAATCCATCTCCTGTCTAATTTCTGCGGTTCATATCCTAGGTATAGACAATTGGGAAGCGGATTATCTCAGTCGTCAGACTTTACATCCGGGGGAGTGGTCGCTCCATCCAGATGTGTTTTCTCAGATTATTCAGATGTGGGGTCTTCCAGAAATAGATCTGATGACTTCCCATCTAAACAAGAAACTTTCCAGGTACCTGTCCAGGTCCAGGGATCCTCAGGCGGAAGCAGTGGATGCGTTAGCAGTTCCTTGGTGTTACCAACCTGCTTATATCTTCCACCCTCTAGTTCTTCTTCCAAAAGTGATTTCCAAAATCATCATGGAACAATCGTTTGTGTTGCTGGTAGCTCCAAAATGGCCTCACAGGTTTTGGTATGCGAATCTTGTTCGGATGTCCAGCTGCCAACCTTGGCCACTTCCATTAAGGCTAGACCTTCTGTCTCAAGATCCATTTTTCCATCAGGATCTCAAATCATTAAATTTGAAGGTATGGAAATTGAACGCCTAGTGCTTAGTCATAGAGGTTTCTCTGACTCAGTGATTAATACTATGTTACAGGCTTGTAAATCTGTTTCTAGGAAGATTTATTATCGAGTTTGGAAGACTTATATTTCATGGTGTTCTTCTCGTAAATTCTCCTGGCATTCTTTTAGAATTCCTAGAATTTTACAGTTTCTTCAGGATGGTTTGGATAAAGGTTTGTCTGCAAATTCCTTAAAGGGACAAATCTCTGCTCTTTCTGTTTTATTTCACAGAAAGATTGCTATGCTTCCTGATATTCACTGTTTTGTACAGGCTTTGGTCCGTATCAAAATCAATCTCTCCTCCTTGGAGTCTTAATTTGGTTTTGAAGGCCTTGCAGGCTCCTTCTTTTTGAGCCTATGCATTTGGACATTAATCTACTTTCTTGGAAAGTATTGTTCCTTTTGGCCATCTCTTCTGCTAGAAGAGTTTCTGAATTATCTGCTCTTTCTTGTGAATCTTCTTTTCTGATTTTCCATCAGGATAAGACAGTTTTCCGGACTTCATTTAAATTTTTACCTAAGGTTGTGAATTCTAACAACATTAATAGAGAAATTGTTGTCCCTTCTTCGTCTCCTAATCCTAAGAATTCTTTGGAGAAATCCTTGCATTCTTTGGATGTGGTAAGAACTTTGAAATATTATGTTGACGCTACTAAAGATTTCAGGAAGACTTCTAGTCTATTTGTTATCTTTTCTGGTTCTAGGAAAGGTCAAAAGGCTTCTGCCATTTCCTTGGCATCTTGGTTAAAGCTTTTGATTCATCAGGCTTATTTGGAGTCAGGTCAGGCCGCGCCTCAGAGAATTACAGCTCATTCTACTAGATCAGTCCCCATGTTGTGGGCTTTTAAGAATGAAGCTTTAGTTGATCAGATTTGCAAAGCAGCAACTTGGTCTTCTTTGCATACATTTAATAAATTCTACCGTTTTGATGTATTTGCTTCTTCGGAAGCAGTTTTTGGTAAAAAAGTTCTTCAGGCAGCTGTTTCAGTTTGATCCCTCTGCTTATGTTTTAATTTTTTTTCTTTAATTTATGAGAAAATCTTATTTTTTTGGTTGTGGATTTAATTTCTCAGCGGAAAATGGCTTTTATTATTTTATCCCTCCCTCTCTAGTGACTCTTGTGTGGAGTTCCACATCTTGGGTATTTCTATCCCATACGTCACTAGCTCATGGACTCTTGCCAATTACATGAAAGAAAACATAATTTATGTAAGAACTTACCTGATAAATTCATTTCTTTCATATTGGCAAGAGTCCATGAGACCCACCCTTTTATGGTGGTTATGATTTTTTTTGTATAAAGCACAATTCTTTCCAAATTCCTTTGTTGATGCTTTTTACTCCTTTCTTTTTCACCCCACTACTTGGCTATTCATTAAATTGAATTGTGGGTGTGGTGAGGGGTGTATTTATAGGCATTTTAAGGTTTGATAAACTTTGCCCCTCTTGGTAGGATTGTATATCCCATACGTCACTAGCTCATGGACTCTTGCCAATATGAAAGAAATGAATTTATCAGGTAAGTTCTACATAAATTATGTTTTTTTTTAGCCGGATCTCCCCATTGATGTGTATGGGGAAATCGTGCACAAGCACGTAAAACCAGCTCAAAGCAGCGCTGGTATTTGTGTGCGGTATGGAGCTCAAAGCTGCCATATTGCCTGCTAACGCCGGGTTTTTGCAAACCTGTAATAGCAGCGTAATAGGGAGGTGAGCGGTGGAAATAACTTACAAGTTAGTACCGAGCAACTCATAACGCAAAACTCGTAATCTGTCCGTAAGTATTTATTTTAACTAGGTAGTTAGTAAATAGTTAATAACTATTTACTAACTAGTTTACCTAGTTAAAATAAATACAAACTTACCTGTGAAATACAAATAAAACCTAAGATAGCTACAATATAACTATTAGTTATATTGTAGCTAGCTTAGGTTTTATTTTATAGGTAAGTACGTATTTAGTTTTAAATAGGTTTTATTTAGGTAATAATTGTACGTTTAATTTAGATTTATTTTAATTATATTTAAGTTAGGGGGTGTTAGGGTTAGGGTTAGCCTTAGGGTTACGTTAGGGTTAGGGTTTAATATATTTATTTAGTGTTAGTGATGTGGGAGGCCAGAGGTTTAGGGGTTAATAACTTTAGTATAGTGGCGGCGATATTGGGGTGGCAGATTAGGGGTTAATAACTGTAATGTAGGTGGCGGCGATGTTGGGGCAGCATATTAGGGGTTAATAACTGTAAGTAGGTGACGGCAATGTTAAGGGCGGCAGATTAGGGGTTAATAACATTATGTAGGTTGCAGCGTTGCTGGGGGCGGCAGATTAGGGGTTAATAACTGTAATGTAGGTGGCGGCGATGTTAGGGGCGGCAGATTAGGGGTTATTAACATTATGTAGGTGGCGGCGATGTAGGGGGGGGGGGCAGATTAGGGGTGTTTAGACGTGGTTTTTATGTGAGGGTGTTAGGTTTAAACATAACTTTTTCTTTCCCCATAGACATCAATAGGGCTGCGTTACGGAGCTTTTGTTTCCACGATCGCAGGTGTCAGGCTTCTTTTTTGCCGGCTCTCCCCATTGATGTCTATGGGGAAATCGTGCACGTCAGAACTCCGCTTGTATTTATGTGAGGTATGGAACTCAACGGCCACCATATCGCCCGCACAAGCCGGGTTTTCTAAACCTGTAATAGCAACGCTATAGGGAGGGGAAATACCGCCACTTTTGTGGCGGTCGTTAATTTCCCTATAGTGCTCAAAACTCGTAATCTAGCTGTTTATTATTACTTTTTTTAAATATTTTTTATTGAGGTGAACAGGTAAACATTGCATATATACAGAAGGTGATCAACGATCAGTACAAGGTTTTACAAGTTTAGTATGTGTCAGAGGTAAAGATAAAACAGTGATACCTCCGATTATTTTATCTAGAACGGCTCAAACAAAATACTCTGAGAACAAGACAAAACTACAGCCTAAGGGGCCGATTTATCAAGCTCCGTATGCCCCTGTTTCTGCGTGAGCCTTCAGGCTCGGCAGAAACAGAAGTTATGAAGCAGCGGTCTAAAGACCGCTGTTCCATAACTTGTCCGCCTGCTCTAAAGCCGGGGACAGAAATCAACCCAATCGAATACGATCGGGTTGATTGACACCCCCTGCTAGCGGTCGATTGGCTGTGAATCTGCAGGGAGCAGCATTGCACCAGCAGTTCACAAGAACTGCTGGTGCAATGATAAATGCAGACAGCGTATGCTGTCAGCATTTATCGATGTGCAGCGGACATGATACACTACATTGTTTCATGTCTGCTCGCACTATGATAAATCTACGCCTAAGTATTATTGGGAATCAGTGAGCTATACACATAGAGATATACACAGACTAAGCAATATGCTGCATATAAAGTCTAAAACCTCAATGTATGACAGACTTAGCATAAAAAGAAAAAATGGCATCACATTATCATGGATGATTCCAATAAATTACTCTGTAAGCAAGGTATGATTGGAGTTTATGAACATCAAGAAGCAATCAGCTAGATTACGAGTTTTGCGTTAAGATGAAAAAGCAGCGTTAACAGGTCCTAACGCTGCTTTTTCACTACCGTTGCTATTACGAGTCTTGCAGGTTTGGGGGCACCCCACACTTCTTTGGCCTTAACGCAAAACGACTTACATAAACTTGGTAAACCGTTTTTTCTATGGGACTTCCATAGCGCTTGTATTACGAGTCTGTCCTGGGAGGCCAAAAAGTGAGCGGTACACCCTCTAGCTCCAAGATTCCTAACGCATTCTAAATTCAGTAGTTATGAGTTTTACTCTACAACGCCGTAGCATAAAACTCATAACTAAAGTGCTAAAAAGTACACTAACACCCATAAACTACCTATAATAAACATATTAACCCCTAACCCGCCGCACTCCCACCTCGCAAACACTAGTTAAATATTATTAACCCCTATTCTGCCACCCCTAATATCGCGACCACCTACATTATACTTATTAACCCTAATCTGCCGTCCCCAACGTCGCCGCCACTATTAAATGTATTAACCCCTAAATCTAAGTCTAACCCTAACACCCCCTAACTTAAATATAATTTAAATAAATCTAAAGAAAATTATTATCATTAACTACATTATTCCTATTTAAAACAAAATACTTACCTATAAAATAAACCCTGAGATAGCTACAATATAACTAATAGTTACATTGTAGCTAGCTTAGGGTTTATTTTTATTTCACAGGCAAGTTTGTATTTATTTTAACTAGGTAGAAAAGTTATTAAATAGTTATTAACTATTTAATAACTACCTAGCTAAAATAAATACAAATTGACCTGTAAAATAAAACCTAACCTAAGTTACACTAACACCTAACACTACACTACAATTAAATAAATTAACTAAATTAAAAACAATTAAATAAATTAAATTAAAGTAGCTAAATTAGAAAAAAAAAACAAAACACTAAATTACAGAAAATAAAAAACAAATTACAGATCTTTAAACTAATCACACCTAATCTAATAGCCCTATCAAAATAAAAAAGCCCCCCCAAAATAGAAAAAAACCCTAGCCTAAACTAAACTATCAATAGCCCTTAAAAGGGCCTTTTGCTGGGCATTGCCCAAAGTAATCAGCTCTTTTACCTGTAAAAAAAAATACAAACAACCCCCCAACAGTAAAACCCACCACCCACACAACCAACCCCCCAAATAAAATACTAACTAAAAAAACCTAAGCTCCCCATTGCCCTGAAAAGGGTATTTGGATGGGCATTGCACTTAAAAGGGCATTTAGCTCTATTGCAACCCAATGCCCTAACTTAAAAAATAAACCCACCCAATACACCCTTAAAAAACCCTAAAACTAACCCCCTGAAGATCGACTTACTGTTCTGAAGACCGGACATCCATCCTCAATGAAGCGGCAGAAGTCTTCATCCAACCGGGCCGAAGTCCTCAACAAAGCCAGGAGAAGTCTTCATCCAAGCCGAGCGAAGTGGTCCTCCAGACAGGCGGAAGTCTTCATCCAGACGGCATCTTCTATCTTCATCCATCTGACACGGAGCGGGTCCATCTTCAAGACATCCGACGCAGAGCATCCTCTTGATTGGAACAGCCAATAGAATGCAAGCTCAATCCTATTGGCTGATTAGATCACCCACTAGGATTGAACTTAAATCCTATTGGCTGATTGCCGGATGAAGAGGATTCTCCGCATCGGATGTCTTGAAGATGGACCCGCTCTGCGTCGGATGGATGAAGATAGAAGATACCGTCTGGATGAAGACTTCTGCCCATCTGGAGGACCACTTCACCCGGCTTGGATGAAGACTTCTCCCGGCTTCATTGAGGACTTTGGCCCGGTTGGCTGAAGACTTCTGCCGCTTCCTTGAGGATGGATGTCCGGTCTTCAGAACAGTAAGTCGATCTTAAGGGGGTTAGTGTAAGGTTTTTTTAAGGGTGTATTGGGTGGGTTTATTTTTAGGTTAGGGCTATGGGCTGCAATAGAGCTAACTGCCCTTTTAAGGGCAATGCCCATCCAAATGCCCTTTTCAGGGCAATGGGGAGTTTAGGTTTTTTTAGTTAGTATTTTATATGGGGGGTTGGTTGTGTGGGTGGTGGGTTTTACTGTTGGGGGGTTGTTTGAATTTTTTTTAACAGGTAAAAGAGCTGATTACTTTGGGGCAATGCCCAGCAAAAGGCCCTTTTAAGGGCTATTGATAGTTTAGTTTGGGCTAGGGTTTTTTTTATTTTGGGGGGCTTTTTTTATTTTGATAGGGCTATTAGATTAGGTGTAATTAGTTTAAAGATCTGTCATTTGTTTTTTATTTTCTGTAATTTAGTAGTTTTTTTTGTAATTTAGCTAATTTAATTTATTTAATTGTATTTAATTTAGTTAATTTATTTAATTGTAGTGTAGTGTAAGGTGTTATTGTAACTTAGGTTAGGTTTTATTTTACAGGTCAATTTGTATTTATTTTAGCTAGGTAGTTATTAAATAGTTAATAACTATTTAGTAACTATTTTACCTAGTTAAAATAAATACAAACTTGCCTGTAAAATAAAAATAAATGCTAATATAGATACAATGTAACTATTAGTTATATTCGCCTGATTACGAGTTTTGCGTTGTTGCTGTGCGGTGCCAACGATCAGTTTATGCTCACCGCTCACTTGCAGACAATGCTGGTATTACAGGTTTTTACAAAACCGTTTAGCCGCAAAAAAAGTGAGCGTAGAGCAAAATTTTGCTCCACATCTCACCTCAATACCAGCGCTGCTTACGTTAGCGGTGAGCTGGTAAAACGTGCTCATGCACAATTTCCCCATAGAAATCAATGGGGGAGAGCTGGCTGAAAAAAAAAACCCTGCAAAAAAGCAGCGTAAAGCTCCTAACGCAGCCCCATTGATTCCTATGGGGAAACACATTTTCTACACCTAACACCCTAACATGAACCCCGAGTCTAAACACCCCTAATCTTAAACTTATTAACCCCTAATCTGCCGCCCCCGACATCGCCGACACCTTCATCCATCCGGCGCAGAGCGGGTCCATCTTCAAGACATCTGACGCGGAGCATTCTCTTCTGTCCACGGCCGATCTTGAATGATGTCATTTAAAGGAACCTTCATTCAGTCGTCGGCCGTGGACAGAAGAGGATGCTCCGCGTCGGATGTCTTGAAGATGGACCTGCTCCGTGCCGGATGGATGAAGATAGAAGATGCCGTCTGGATGACCACTTCTGCCCGGATGGATGAAGACTTCTGCCCGTCTGGAGGTCCACTTCTGCCCGGTTGGGTGAAGACGTCTCCCGGTAAGGTGATCTTCAAGGGGTTAGTGTTAGGTTTTTTTAAGGGGGGATTGTGTGGGTTTTAGAGTAGGGTTGGTTGTGTGGGTGGTGGGTTTTAATGTTGGTGGGGTATTTGTATATTTTTTTACAGGTAAAATAGCTGATTACATTGGGGCAATGCCCAGCAAAAGGCCCTTTTAAGGGCTATTTGTAATTTAGTGTAGGGTAGGGCTTTTTATTTTGGGGGGCTTTTTTATTTTGTTTGGGGGATAAGAGTAGGTGTACTTAGTTTAAAAATCTTGTAATTTCTTTATTATTTTCTGTAATTTAGTGTTTGTTTTTTTCGTACTTTAGGTAATTTTATTTAATTGTATTTAATTTAGGTAATTAATTTAATTATAGTGTAGTGTTAGGTGTAATTGTAACTTAGGTTAGGTTTTATTTTACAGGTAAATTTGTCTTTATTTTAACTAGGTAGTTATTAAATAGTTCATAACTATTTAATAACTATTGTACCTAGTTAAAATAAATACAAAGTTGCCTGTAAAATAAAAATTAACCCTAAGCTAGCTACAATGTGACTATTAGTTATATTGTAGCTAGCTTATGGTTTATTTTATAGGTAAGAATTTAGTTTTAAATAGGAATAATTTAGCTAATTGCAGTAATTTTATTTAGATTTATTGTAATTATATTTAAGTTAGGGGGCGTTAGGGTTAGGGTTAGACTTAGGTTTAGGGGTTAATACATTTAATATAGTGGCGGCGACATTGGGGGCGGCAGATTAGGGGTTAATAAATGTAGGTAGGTGGCAGCGATGTTAGGGACGGCAGATTAGGGGTTAATAATATTTAACTAGTGTTTGCGATGCGGTAGTGCGGTGGTTTAGGGGTTAATATGTTTATTATAGTGGCGGCGATGTCCGGTTCGGCAGGTTAGGGGTTAAAATATTTATTTTAGTGTTTGTGATGTGGGGGGGCCTCGGTTTAGGGGTTAATAGGTAGTTTATAGGTGTTAGTGTACTTTATAGCACTTTAGTTAAGATTTTTATGCTACAGCGTTGTAGTGTAAAATTCTTAACTACTGACTTTAAAAAGCGGTACCAGGCTTGACAGTAGAGGGTCTACCGCTCACTTTTGGTCAGACTCGTAATACCGGCGCTATGCAAGTCCCATTGAAAATATAGGATACGCAATTGACGTAAATTGATTTGCGGTATTTCCTAGTCTGGCAAAAAAAGTGAGCGGTACACCTGTACCTGCAAGGCTCGTAATACTAGCAAGCGTTAAAAGTAGCGTTAGGACCTCTTAACGCTGCTTTTTAACCCTAACGCACAACTCGTAATCTAGGCCATTGTAGGTAGCTTAGGGTTTATTTTATAGGTAAGTATTTAGTTTTAAATAGGAATAATGTAGTTAATGATAGTAATTTTCTTTAGATTTATTTAAATTATATTTAAGTTAGGAGGTGTTAGGGTTAGGGTTAGACTTAGGTTTAGGGGTTAATAAATTTAATATCGTGGCAGCGACGTTAGGGATGACATATTAGGGGTTAATAAATGTAGGTAGGTTGCGGCGACATTGGGGGCGGAAGATTAGGGGTTAATAAATATAATGTAGGTGGCAGCGATGTTGGGGGCAGCAGATTAGGGGCTAATAAGTATAATGTAGGTGGCGGCGGTGTCCGGAGCGGCAGATTAGGGGTTAATAAGAATAATGTAGCTGTCGGCGATGTCGGGGCAGCAGATTAGGGGTTAATAAGTGTAAGATTAGGGGTGTTTAGACTCAGGGTTCATGTTAGGGTGTTAGGTGTAAACATAACTTTAGTTTCCCCATAGGAATCAATGGGGCTGCGTTACTGAGATTTACGCTGCTTTTTGGAAGGTGTTAGACTTTTTCTCAGCCGGCTCTCCCCATTGATGTCGATGGGGAAATCGTGCACGAACATGTACGACCAGCTCACTGCTGACTTAAGCAGCGCTGGTATTGAAGTGCGGTATGGAGCACAAATTTGCTCTACACTCACTTCTTGCCTTTTAATGCCGGATTTGTAAAAACACGTAATACCAGCGCTGTAGGTAAATGAGCGGTGAGAAAAAACTGCACGTTAGCACCGCATAGCTCCTAACGCAAAACTTGTAATCTGGCCAAATGTTTTTCAAACATATAGGAAAAACAGGGAATAAAGCGCCTCTTCTCCCCCCCCCCCCCCAAACATATAGAGCTACTTTTGAACCCTTGGCAGATATTGATGTATATAAGAATATATAAGAATCTAGTAATATTTGTACAATGAACTTAAAGGGACACTAAACCCAAATTTTTTCTTTCATGATTTACTTCTATTATTTATTTAGCTTATTTTTTTTAGATTTCCTTTATGGAAGAAATAGAAATGTACATGAGTGAGCCAATCACATAAGGCTTGTACAGCAACCAATCAGCAGCTACTGAGCCTATCTAGATATGCTTTTTAGCAAATAATATGAAAACAATAAAACCAATTAGATAATAGAAGTAAATTAGAAAGTTGTTTAAAATGATATGCTTTTTCTAAATCATGAAAGAAAAAATGTAGGTTTCATGTCCCTTTAAAGTTAAGTTTAATATGAAAGTTACATAGTATTGTTTATGAAACTCAGAGGTGTTAAGGACAATCAAGTAGGAGATTCCATCTGCATAGAGGACCTTATGATCTGGGATGGAAAGTTATAAATCCATGGTCAGGTTTAATGGGAGATCTCAAACCAGGAGTTATATGATATAGCACTAAAGTTGTTAGGGGATGGTATAAGCCTCTCTTATTCCCTAGATAGGTTCAAGAAAATATATGGACGCTAAGCACCCCATCTATTTACACCATAAGGACTAGTGATTGAAGCAAACTAGGGGCTCGCTTCCATTGAGCCGTAATTCCGTTTGCGTGCCCTTGCAAACCGATAAATATGCTGTAGGAAACAATATTGTTTATCGACTGCTTCTAACGGCCCGTTATAACCCAATTTCGGCAACCAGACTCTGAAATCATTATCGTGTCCCATACAAAAGTATAGGAAGCCGCTAATCTTTAAATTATACCTGGTTTCTATTGCCCACACAAACCGTAAATACAATGTCGAAGGCTGCCAATACACTAACAAAAATTACACCCAGCTCAACTAGGTGTAAAACAGGAAAAAGGTGCTCTATGAGACCTTTTTCCCATTGAAATCTAACCCGACACATCAATACCCCTCTATCCGCCATACCCCCACATCATAACTTATAATAAATGTATTAACCACTAAACCGCCATGCCCCCACATCGCAAACTACCTATTTAAACTATTAACCCCTAATCCACAATTCCCCCACAACGCAAACTATCTATTACATTTTTGAACCCCTAATCCGCAATGCCCCAACATGGCAAAGTATTTATTTAAACTATTAACCCCTAATCCGCCATCCCCCACAACACAATCTAAGTTATCAGCTCTTTTCCTTAAAAAATACTAAGTCCCCCCTCTAACAGTAAAACCCTCCACCCACCTAACCCCCCAAAATAAAAAAAACTATCTCTAAAAAATCCTAAACTACCTATTTCCCCTAAAGGGGCATTTGTATGGGCATTGCCCTTAAGCCTAGAAATCCCTAATCTAAAAAAAAAAAAGCCTAACTCTAACCCCCAGATAGGTTTTTACGATTCCTGAAATCCGACAGTGAAGTCTTCTTCCAAGCGGCAACCTCTCCTATCTTCATCCTGGACTGCGGAACTGAAGACCGGCAACCGTGGAACAATGGAGCATGGAGGATCCTCTTCGTACGACCGCAGCCGTACACTGAATAGTGAATTTAAGGTACAAGATTAAATATGGCGTCCCTTGCATTCCTATTGGCTGATTTGATTCTTCATATTCAAATCAGCCAATAGGATGAGAGCTACTGAAATCCTATTGGCTGATTAAAACATATTTAATCGCATACCTTAAATTCACTATTCAGTGTATGGCGGCAATCGTATGAAGAGGATCCTCCACGTTGCATTGTTCCGTGGTCACCAGTCTTCAGTTCCGCGGTCCAGGATGAATATAGAACTGGTCGCCGCTTGGAAGAAGACTTCACCGCCAGACTTCAGGTACGGGTCGCCGCTTGGAAGAAGACTTCACCGCCAGACTTCAGGAACCGTGAGTACCTATCTGGGGGTTAGAGTAAGGCTTTTTTTTTATTTTTTTAAATTTTTTTAAATTTTTTAGATTAGGGATTTCTGGGCTAAAAGTGCTTAATGTCCTTTTAAGGGCAGTAAAAGAGCTGAATGCCATTTTAAGGGCAATGCCCATTCAAATGCCCCTTTAGGGGCAATGGGTAGTTCAGGATTTTTTAGTGTTAGGTTTTTTTATTTTGGGGGGTTTGGTGGGTGGGGGGTTTTACTGTTAGAGGGGGACTTAGTATTTTTTTAAGGAAAAGAGCTATTTAATTTAGGGCAATGCCGTACAAAAGGCCATTTTAAGGGCTATTGGTAGTTAAGTATTAGATTAGGAGGTGGTTTAATTTTGGGGGGGGCTTTTTATTTTTGATAATTTTGTTTATTATTTTATGTAATGCTAGACATTTTTATTTTCTGTAGATTTAGCTTAATTTAAACTTATTTTTTTATTTTTAAAGTAAGGTTAGGTTTTTTTATTTTAATTGTAATTTAGGATTATTTTAACTCATGTAATGGGGTTAATTTTAGGGGTGTTAGGTTAGGGGACTTAGTGATTAGGTAATTGCGATGTGGGTTATTGGCGGTTTAGGGGTTAATAGATTTTATTAGGTTAATTGCGATGTGGATTATCGGTGGATTAGGGATTAATAGTTTAAATAGCTATATTGCGTTGTGGGAAATGGCGGATTAGGGGTTAATAGATTTAATAGATAGTTTGCAATGTGGGGGCATTGCGGATTAGGGGTTAATACATTAGTTATTGCGTGGGGGGTTGTGGTTAAGAGGTAGATATTGCGCATGCGTTAGGTGTTTGGTTTTATTTTAACAGCGAGCGACGGGTAAAATATACAACGCCGCACTTGTATGCGGTGTTGTATATGTGATCGAGTGTAGTGTAAGGTCAGGTTACCATAATAACCTTTTAATGTTTTAGAAATCAGACAACGGGTGGAAGCGTTAACACAATGCTAACTTACACCTACACGAAAAGAGCGACCGCTTGCAAAGCGGAATCCTTTTCAATTGAACCCTGGTAATAAAATGGAGCCTGTAAATTACTTTTAGCTGTCGGTGGCTTCGGTAGCTTACATCCCCATTTTTAACGGCTCAATGGAAGCGAACTCTAGATGTGAGAAACATAATCACATTATTAATGAATCCTATAAATTTAGGTATTGACTGCATTCTTCATTTAGCAGGCTTTAAACTTAAAGCTACTATAATATGGGCTATAGGTTAATACAAAAGGGGTCATGCATAGGACGTCTACACACCATATTAAAAATAGACACAGTGTGGGAACAGACTATAAGATCTTATCCTTATTGTAAGAAATGCTAGTATTCATATTACATTTCTGATACTAAAGTAAAGAGTCATATCTAGTACTCGTTAAACTTATGTATGGTCTGTACAGCAGTAAATTAGGCACAGTCTCACACCAAGGCATGAAAAGCAAACTTCTATCTCAAATATACAGAACAATATTAAACTGTTATGTTAAGCATTATATTAAACGTCCAGTGGTTCCAGAAAGAGTGATGGATTACGACTTTGTGAGAGCTTCAGTCCACACCAGTCTGGATGATAGAGGACTGTCACCTGACTACTGCACTATGGAGTAAGGTGTAATTTGTTCTGACCAACGGGAAGTAGACTCTATTGGGAAGTTATTGTGTCGGAGTGTATGCTCTCCCACCTCCGTGGTTTTACTTGACTTTCAAAACCACTGTCATTGAGCCCCCTGGTTCAGTGTGCGATGTGTCTTACCCAAACTAGCATTCACATTAGGTCCATCTGCTGTTAAGTTAGCTACCTTCTACGCCATGATCGGCTGCCTCATAGCGGGTTCTGGCGCCACTATAGCTACTAAAGGGGCCAGAGGCCTCTCCATATTGAGATGAACATCGGCTTGGTAAGCATTATAGGAGTTGTGTCATTCCTGGCAGCTCCTGTCATACATATTTATATATTGCTGTATAATGGAGGCTTTACTCTGTATCTCCCTCTGAGGTGTCCCAAAGACTCTAAGTCATTCAATATTTGCCCTGACTCTTCTGGGCTGATCTCATCTGTTACAGTTGATCTCTGATAGAGAGTTCTCTGGTCAGCGCTCGGATGGTTGGCTTTAGGTAGGTCAATTACTCCTTCGGTAGGAATCTCATATGTATAGTGGTGTAGAGCTTCGGTCACATCCTCATCAAAGCAAGAGAAATGTGCACATAGAAGTTCCTTAATTGTACAGCATAACTGCTCATCCATGTTGAGTACTAGGATAAATAAGGTGCACTAGAAGGTGGTCGTTCTTCAGCACAAATGGTTGGTTATATTGAATTTTTAGAGTAATGTGGGAATAGAGAAAGGTATAGGCCGTTATATGGCCTCTGCTGCATACCTTCTCTATACATGTTTGCATTTATATATAAAAGTTGCATAAGTTTGTTCCACAAGTAGTACTTGTGACACTTATCTTAGGAGAGATAAAAAGCAGTTTTATCGGCTCCTTGTTCAGTCGTAGCTAAAAAGCAGCCATCTTGGTCGGTGGTCGGACCCCCCCACTTTATTATTATTTTTTCAATCTCTCATCTCCTTCCTTTAACTGTTTTGTTCTTCTATATATACCTGGATGTGTAAAAAAAAAGACACTAGTTTACAAATACTGGGCAGCTGATACCTTAGAGGTTTATGTGTGCTACAGTAATGAACTACCACTAGTCATAGCATTTTCCTTATTCTAAATAAAAAAGAACACTCATCAGAATAAAATAAGGCTTTAACAATGGATGCAATGCTTGGCTTTCCTTTAGCTCAGCCTTTGTTTTTGCAGAGCAGCAATAGCACAACCTTGCTAAAGCCCCAATGATCACAAGGCAGCAAAATGTTCAAAAGGGTCCGTTGAGAAAGTCGGGCTGACAGTACTGTTTAAAGGCTGCATCACCTGATATTGGCGATATATTCAAAGCAACAGGTATAATGTAAATGATCCCTTTACACAGTACTGTATGGCCATATAATTTAAATGTTTCAACATAAACGCAAACCCTTTTCTTACAATGCAATAGGGAAATAAACATCAATGATACAACCCCAATTCTGAAAAAGTTGTGACAGTATGGAACATCCCAAAAAAAAAGTCATTTGAAAATTCAGTTTACACTGTACTATACTAAAAACACATTCTGCTAGATTACGAGGTGTGGGTTAGGGTAAAAAAGCAGCGTTAAGAGGTCCTAACGCTGCTTTTTTACACCCGCTGGTTTTACGAGTCTTGAAGGTTTAGGGTCACAGCACACTTCTTTGGCCTTACCGCAAAAGACTTACGTAAACTTTGTAAAGTCTTTTTTCAATGGGACTTCCATAGCACTGATATTACGAGTCTGTCCTGGGAGGCCAAAAAGTGAGCGGTACACCCTACCCTGTCAAGAGTCCTAACGCATTTAAAAGTCAGTAGTTAAGAGTTTTATGGTACAACGCCGTAACATAAAACTCATAACTAAAGTGCTAAAAAGTACACTAACACCCATAAATGACCTATTAACCCCTAAACCGAGGCCCTCCCGCATCGCAAACACTATAATAAAAATTTTAACCCCTAATCTGCCGCTCCGGACACTGCCGCCACCTACACTATATGTATTAACCCCTAATCTGCTGCCCCCAACATAGCCGACACCTACATACTATTTATTAACCCCTAATCTGCCGACCCCAATGTCGCCACATCCTACCTACATTTATTAACCCCTAATCTGCCGCCCCCAACGTCGCCGCCACTATTTTAAAGTTAATAACCCCTAAACCTAAGTTTAACCCTAACCCTAACACCCCCTAACTTAAATATAATTACAATAAATCTAAATAAATATTACTATCATTAACTAAATTATTCCTATTTAAAACTAAATACTTACCTGTAAAATAAACCCTAAACTAGCTACAATATAACTAATAATTACATTGTAGCTAGCTTAGGGTTTATTTTTATTTTACAGGCAAGTTTGTATTTATTTTAACTAGGTAGAATAGTTATTAAATAGTTATTAATTATTTAATAACTACATAGCTAAAATAAAGACACATTTAGCTGTAAAATAAAACCTAACCTAAGTTACACTAACACCTAACACTACACTATAATTAAATAAATAAATTAACTAAATTAAATACAATTACCTAAATTAAATTAAATTAGCTATAGTACAAAACCCCCCACTAAATTACAGAAAATAAAAAACTAATTACACCTAATCTAATAGCCCTATTAAAATAAAAAAGCCCCCCCCAAAATACCCCCCCAGCCTAAACTAAACTACTAATAGCCCTTAAAAGGGCCTATTGCCTATTGCAGGGCATTGCCCCAAAGTAATAAGCTCTTTTACATGTAAAATAAAAATACAAACAACCCCCCCAACAGTAAAACCCACCACACACACAACCAACCCCCCAAATAAAATACTAACTAAAAAAACCTAAGCTCCTTATTGCCCTGAAAAGGGCATTTGGATGGGCATTGCCCTTAAAAGGGCAGTTAGCGCTTTTGCCGCCCAAACCCTAACCTAAAAATAAAACCCATCCAAAACACCCTTAAAAAAACCTAACACTAACCCCCTGAAGATCGACTTACCGGAAGAAGTCTTCATCCAAGCCGGGCCGAAGTCCTCAACGAAGCCGGAAAAAGTCTTCATCCAAGCCGGGTGAAGTGGTCCTCCAGATGGGCAGAAGTCTTCATCCAGACGGCATCTTCTATCTTCATCCATCCGGCGTGGAGCGGGTCCATCTTGAAGACATCCGACGCGGAGCATCCTCTTCATCCGACGACTAAAGCTGAATGAAGGTACCTTTAAGTGACGTCATCCAAGATAGCGTCCCTTAGATTCTGATTGGCTGATAGAATTCTATCAGCCAATCGGAATTAAGGTAGAAAAAATCCTATTGGCTGATGCAATCAGCCAATAGGATTGAAGTTCAATCCTATTGGCTGATCCAATCAGCCAATAGAATTGAGCTCGCATTCTATTGGCTGTTCCAACTTTTTCCCAACTTTTTCGGAATTGGGGTTGTACACCTATAGCAGCTGGGGAATTGTGGGTATATGATATATGTATATACAATGTTTAATGTATATTTATCATATAGTATAGTGTTAGAATATGTATGTAAACTTTAGGCATGATTGTAGAAATCTTTTATAGTGTCCTTTGGAGTGTTTCTGACTTATTTTAAGAATGCTATTGCGCATTTGCAATATTCATATTTCTATTATATTGAAAACGTGCTATTGTGATCACAATATTCATATTTCCATAATATTGAGAACGCGATTGCGTGTTCGCAATATTTATATTTCATAATATTGCAATTGCGATTGCTCAATAGTGTTTTACTTAATATTGCAATCACACTGTAGCAAACGTGTTCTATATTAATAATAATATATATATATATATATATATATATATATATATATATATAGATATTTATTAATATTGAACATGTTTGGTACATTGTTATAACAATATTATAAGTAAAACACAATTACGCAATTGTGACCGCACTATTATGAAATATGAATATTGCGATCGCATTTGCACATTCTTAACAAAATGAAAACATGAATATTGCGTACACATTTTTTTTTGTCTTTATTAACAAAGTAGATCGCTGACATGACAAATATCAGTCTCGCCTGCATTTCAGTGGCGATATTTCCCAGTGTGACAAATCTAATAAATGTACAGTGAAACTGAATTTAAATATACATAATGTGAAGTGTTAATACACATAAAACATTTTTTATTTTCGTGAACTCACAGCCTATTTTGTGCAAACATGCTTTAAAGACAACCCCCCACTTCCTACAAAGGATGGGCGAATGTTTCTAAAAATTCGAGATTTAAAACGAATTTTGATACATTCGTTCATTCGACTCAAATTTAGAATGTTTATATAACATTCTAACATTCGATTTTCAAATTTTCTTTTAGAAAATTTTCAAAAAAAATTGAAAATATTTGTTTGAATAATAGAATGTTTAGCTATGTATTCATTCAATTTGAAAATGTAATATTCGGATTTGAATGTCACATTAGATTTCGAATGTAACATTCAAATTCGAAATAGTATTTATAGTCTACAACTGTGTTTAATAAATGTAATATTTGAATTTGAATGCTACATTCGATTTTGAATGTCACATTCGAATTCGAAATAGTATTACTAGTCTAATATTGTGTTTTTTAAATGTAATATTCAAATTCAAATGCTACATTCGAATTCAAATTTCACATTCAAATTCAAAATAACATTTCTAGTCTAATACTGTTTTATAAATGTAATATTCAAATTCGAATGTGACATTTGAATTTGAATGTGATATTCGAATTTGAAAAATTATTTCTAGTCTAATACTGTGTTTTAAAAATGTAATATTCGAATTCGAATGTGACATTCGAATTTTATAGTGAGACACGGTGGTCTCCACTTTAGCCACACACCTAGGCCAGGTGAGAGACATGGTGGCAGTGTTGGAATCTTACTATCCCCCTCCTGCTCCTATCAGCACCTCCATCCTCATCCATCTCTCTCCTTCTCCTCCTTTGAAGTCCACTGCATCCGCATTTTCTCCCCCTCAAGGTGGCAGTTATCTATCGCCCCCCTGGACCAACCTCCCAATTCCTCGACAACTTTGCTGCCTGGCTTTCTCACGTTCTCTCTACAAATACACCTGCTCTAATCCTAGGGGACTTCAACATCCCCATTGATAACCCATCTGCCCCTGCTGCCTATTCCCTACTCACCGCGATGGACACTCTCTTGATCTGGTATTCTCCTACCTCTGCTCCCCTTCTGATGTCACCTGTCACCCATTTCCCATCTCAGACCACCATCTGCTCACCTATAATCTCAATATATATGCTAAACCTATTTCTCCCCCCCGCCTCCACACCTGTAGAAATCTGCACACTGTGGATCCGCTCCAACTTTCTAACCTTATTCAAAAACGCCTTCGTCACACTTCCACGGTATGCTGCCCTGACCTTGCTACAAACCACTATAACAGTACTCTCTCCTCTGCACTTGACACCCTTGCTTCTCCGTAAATACGCAAAACCCCACGTCGTCAGCTCCAGTCCTGGCACTGTCAGCAAACACGCTATCTACAAAAATGCTCCCGTGCTGCTGAACATGCCTGGAGGAAATCCAGCTCGGAACCCGATTTCCTACACTATAAGTTCATTCTTTATTCTTACTCCTCTGCCCTTCACTTAGCCAAGCAAAACTACTTCTCTTCTCTCATATCTTCTCACTCATCAAACCCTAAACGTCTCTTTTCCACTTTCAACACTCGCCTCTATCCACCTGCACCACCCCCTTCATCTGACTTTAGTGACCAAGACTTGGCAGACTACTTTTTCAACAAAACACTTACAATCCGAAGTAACATCCTACCACAAGACTGCAACCTTCTATCTCTGCCCCTGGTCACCCCCTCCAACACTCTCAGTACCTTCCCCCCAACCACTGAGAATGAAGTGAGTTCCCTAATATCTTCCTCACACCTCACTACCTGCCCACTTGACCTTATCCCTTCACATCTAATACCTTCTCTGTCCTCTACTCTCACCCCAGCTCTTACTCACATATTCAACCGATCCCTTACTACTGGTTCATTTCCATCATCCTTTAAACATGCAAAGATCACCCCCATCCTCAAAAAACCCTCCCTCGACCCCAATTCTCCTGCAAACTACCGACCCATATCATTACTTCCGCTAGCTTCTAAAAAACTAGTTTTCGATCGCCTAACACACTTCCTATCCTCCAACTCATTGCTTGACCCCCTGCAATCTGGCTTCCGTTCCCAACACTCAACTGAGACTGCCCTCACCAAGGATACTAACGATCTTCTTTCTGCTAAAAACAATGGCCACTATTCTATACTTATCTTACTTGACCTATCTGCTGCCTTTGACACTGTTGACCATCCCCTCCTCCTACAGACTCTCAGCTCCCTTGGGCTCTGTGACATTGCCCTCTCCTGGATCCACTCTTATCTCTCTAATAGGTCCTTTTCTGTCTCATTTGCTGGTGACTCCTCCTCTCCACTGCTTCTGTCTGTTGGAGTACCTCAAGGCTCTGTTCAAGGCCCTCTACTCTTCTCTATTTATACTTCCTCATTGGGTAAACGTATCAGTAGCTATGGCTTTAACTATCACCTCTATGCTGATGATACTCAGATCTACCTATTCTCCCCAGCACTCTCTCCTTCTGTCCTTTCCCACATCAGCTACTGCTTATCTGGCATTTCTTCCTGGATGGCCTCTCACCACCTAAAATTCAACATGTCCAAGACTGAGCTTCTTCTAATCCCCCCATCTAATTCTACTTCAGTTTCTAACTTTACTATCACTATTGGTGACACCACTATCTCCCCATCACCCCAAGTCCCATGCCTAAGAGTTACACTTGACTCCAATCTGTCCTTCATACCCCACATCCAATCACTCTCTTCATCCTCTCGCAACCACCTACGCAATATCTCCAAAATTCGTCTTTTTCTGAGTGCTGAAACTACTAAACAGCTAATCAATTTTCTAGTAATCTCCCGGCTTGACTACTGTAACAACCTACTAACTGGCCTTCCTCTCTCCCGCCTCTCCCCCCTTCAATCAATCCTAAATGCCTCGGCTAGGCTAATCCACCTCTCCCGACGCTCTGTATCTGCTGCACCCCTCTGTGAGTCCCTTCACTGGCTCCCCATTCACAGCAGAATTAAATTAAAAATTCTCACTCTGACCTACAAAGCCCTTACCAATGCAACCCCCCATACCTGTCCTCACTCATCAACAAATATACTCCACCCCGTCTCCTAATATCCAACAACGATCTACTCCTTGCCTCTTCTACCATCACCTCCTCTCATGCTAGACTACAGGACTTCTCTCCTGCGGCACCAACCCCCTGGAACGCACTTCCTCAAGCTGTCAGACTTTCCCCCAACCTCTCCTCCTTTAAACGCTCCCTAAAGACCTTCTTGTTCAGGGAAGCCTATCACCAAATCAGTAACTAATGAATTCCACTTGCGTAATAGTTGCCCTCATCCAACTCCACACTAACATCACTCCCACTTTTGCAGTCCCCACCTCCTATTTCTCACCCTCCTACCCATTTAGATTGTAAGTTCCCACGGAAACAGGGCTCCCAATTCCCCCTGTATTTATTTGTTCAATTTTGTCTGGTGTCTCATATTGTACTGTCCTTTTATCTTTGTTACCCATGGACAGCGATGCGGAATCTGTTGGCGCTTTATCAATAAAGAATAATAATAATTCAAATTCAGAAGTAACATTCGAATTCGAAAGTGACATTTGAAAACTGTTAAAAGGATTTAATAATATAATTTTTAAGAATATTCGTTCTTATCAACATTCTATTACATAAATCGAATTTCTACAATAACATTCGTTCTAACATTTGAATTCAAATATAAACACATTCGCCCATCCCTACATTGCAGCTCAGTGGTCGATGTCGGTGGACTTTTGCTGAAGTTGCGATTCCCCTTTTTCCTATGGGAGACACATCACTACTAGTCAGCAGAATAAGGTTTAGCCCACTTTTTTAGAATATATCGCCAGGCCGAGGGAATGTGAGTCTGATGAACCTAAAAAGGCAATTTCTCGTCGGTCTGACATGTGTTGAATATTGGGGCCTCAGTTTCTTTCCCAAAAATCACACAATTGGAAACATTTTCAATATTAGTGAGTTTCTAGTAAGTAGCTGGATTTAAACAGTTTAAACTATAGCAGAACAATTTATATAGATCTTACTGTAATTTGATCTGAAAAAACCCCCTGCATTTGTTCCAAAGTAAAGTTTCTTAAACATTAAACATACATTAGAAGCTGCTTGAAACTGTAGCTTAATATGGGCCAAATTATAAGTGGCGCGCAAACAGTTACGCACAAGGGATATCTCTTTTATTATGGCTGTTTGCACACATGGGAAGTAACACGAGTATTACAAGTTGAAAGTAAACATGTTCACTTGAGCGCAATTGAATTAAAATTGCGCCAGCTTAGCACTACCTCAGAGCTTTGGTTAACTAAATAAAAAGTTGCACAAAAAACATAAAAAATATATGTTTATATGTGTTTACATATGTATTTATGTATTTTTATGTGTATATATGTATTTACATATAGATATAGGCTTTATTGATGAGTGAAATGGCCTGACAGATTTTTTTCTTTTCATGTAAGTGGCAAGAGTCCATGAGCTAGTGACATATGGGATATACATTCCTACCAGGAGGGGGCAACGTTTCCCAAACCTCAAAATGCCTTCCCAAAACCTCAAAATACCTTCAAAATACACCTCCCACCTCACATATACCTTAGTTTTAAAAACGTTGCCTCTCATGGAGGTGGCGATGTAAGTTGTGCTTGATTTTTCTTCTGTAAAAGGTGCTTCTAAGCATATTGCATATCTGCTATATGTGGATGGGTGTCTTCTGGTAAGTATATATCATTTTTTAAGACACTCTCAGCTATGTTTGGCACTTTATCTAATAAAGTTTTAAATGTATATTGTATATATTTGCCATGAGTCAGGTCTGTGTATTTCCCTTAACAGTTTCAGCATTGAAAAGTGGTTTATGGGAGTTTTTGGGCTTACCTAGGGTTCCAGTTAGTTGCAATTTGGAGACTGTTTTTTCAAAATTTTCGTGGACTTAGGCTCACGATGACACAGAATGTTACTTTTTATTGCAACATTTTTGGAGTGAATTTTTTTTGGCTCAAAGTCGCGTTTGCCTTGACTCGAGTCACATAATTTCTTGCAACTTTCTTGACGCAATTTGCGTCATTTCACTTTGCACCTTTTTTGGAGCCATTTTTTTATATTAAGTCCCTCTTTTGCTCTCTGCTCTCATTTGATTCATAGAGGGCTAGGTTGCTTGCTTTTGATATTACTTTTTTTCCTTCCTGAAACTGCTATTTTGAGGAAATTGGATATTTTGTTTTAAATGTTATTTTTTGTTACATTTTGCAAGATGTCTCAGACTAATCCTTCCTCTGATGTTACTGTAGGAACTAAGCTGCATGAACACAATACCAAAGCTAAGTGTGTATGTTGTAAATTAGCTTATCTTAATTCTTCATCTCAAATATGTGACACTTGTTATGAATTTTTTTTACATACTGATAATGTTTCTATAAGTACAAATACATCTTCTGTTAAACCTTCACAGTCTAATGTATGTGATATTCCTGTAGATATAAAAGATTATATTGCTGCAGCTATAGAGAAGGCTATGACTGCTATTCCGTCTTTAAATAAACATAAAAGGTCTCTCCTAGCTTCTCATAAATCTGATGAAGCTTGTATTGATCAACAGCATACTGAAGTATCTTCTGCTGATGAGGATTTCTCTGGTTCAGAGGATCCTATTTCAGAGACTGAAATTGATAAATCAACCTTTCTTTTTTTCTTTTTTTTAGGTTTAAAAAGCTATATCCTTTACCTGTGGCTAATTTAGAGTTTTAGGAAGAAGTCCCTAAGGTTGATGGGGCTATTTCTACTCTTGCCAAACGTACTACTATTCCTATGAAAGATAGCACTTCTTTTAAGGATCCTTTAGATAGGAAGATTGAATCTTATCTTAGAAAAGCATATTTACATACTGGCTATATTCTTAGACCTGCTATTTATATGGCTGATGTTGCTTCTGCTTCAACTTTTTGGTTGGACAGTTTAGCTCAACAGTTAACAGATCCTGAGATGTCTAGCATTGTTCTTTTACTTCAACATGCTAATAATTTCATTTGTGATGCTATATTTGATGTCATTAAGATTGATATTAAATCTATGTCTTTAGCTATTCTTACTAGAAGATCTTTATGGCTTAAATCTTGGAATGCTGATATGGTGTCTAAATCTAGATTACTATCTTTATCATTTCAGGGTAGTAATTTATTTGGTTCTTAATTGGATTCTATTATTTCCACTATCACCGGGGGAAAGGGAGTTTTTCTGCCCCAAGATAAGAAATCTAAAGGTAGATTTAAAGCTCCTAATTGTTTTTGTTCCTTTCATCAGAATAGAGAACAAAAGACCTCTCCTTCCCCTAAGGCCTCTGGCTCTAATTGGATACCTTCTCTGAATTGTAATAAATCCAAGCCTTAAAAAAAAAACAAATCCAGTCCCTAAAACTGCATGAAGGTACGGCCCTCAAACCAGTTCAACTGGTGGGGGCAGATTGAAATTATTTCAAGACATTTAGACAGTATCTGTTCAAAATCATTGGATTCAGAATATTGTTTCTCATGGTTATCGAATAGGTTTCAGAATAAGACCTCCCATGGGAAGATTCATTCTTTCTCATGTTCCAACAAACCCTGTGAAGGCTCAGGCTTTTCAAAATTGTGTTTTAGATCTAGAGCTTTCAGGGGTGATTGTTCCAGTTCCTCTGGAGGAACGGGGTTTGGGTTTTTATTCAAATCTATTCATTGTCCGAAAGAAAGAAGATTCATTCAGACCAATTCTGGATCTGAAATTTTTAAATTGTTTTGTAAGAGTCCCAACTTTCAAGATGGTGACTATAAGGGCTATTTTGCCTTTTGTTCATTTCATGTCCACAATAGACTTACAGGATGCTTATCTTCACATTCCAATTCATCCAGACACACTATCGTTTTCTGAGATTCTCTTTTCTAGACAAGCATTACCAATTTGTCGCTCTTCCGTTTGGCCTAGCGACTGCTCCGAGAATCTTTTCGAATGTTCTCGGTGCCCTTCTATCTGTAATCAGAGAGCAGGGTATTTCAGTGTTTCCTTATTTGGACGATATCTTGGTACTAGCTCAATCTTTTCATTTAGCAGAATCTCACACAAAACAACTAGTGTGGTTTCTTCAAAAACATGGTTGGAGGATCAATTTACAAAGGAGTTTCTTGATTCCTCAGACAAGGGTAACCTTTTTAGGTTTCCAGATAGATTCAGTGTCCATGACTCTTTCTCTGACAGTCAAGAGACAAATTAAGTTAATTTTAGCTTGTCTAAACCTTCAGTCTCTATCATTCCTTTCAGTGGCTATGTGCATGAAAGTTTTAGGTCTCATGACTGCAGCATCGGACGCAATCTCCTTTGCTCGTTTTCATTCGAGGCCTCTACAGCTTTGCATGTTGCACCAATGGTGCAGGGATTATACTCAAATATCACAACTGATATACTTAAATCCCAACACTCAACTCTCTCTGACTTGGTGGTTAGACCATCACCTTATTGTTCAAGGGGCCTCATTTGTTCATCCCACCTGGACTGTGATCACAACATATGCAAGTCTCAAACGTTGGGGAGCTGTCTGGAGGTCTCTGACAGCACAAGGAGTTTGGTATACTCAAGAGACGAGGTTGCCAATAAATATTTTAGAACTCTGTGCTATTTTCAGAGCTCTTCAGGCATGGCCTCTATTGAAGAGAGAACTTTACATTAGTTTTCAAATAGACAATGTCACAACAGTGGCATATGTCAATAATCAAGGACAGACTCACAGTCCTTTAGCAATGAAGGAAGTATCTCGGATACTTTCTTGGGCAGAATCCAACTCTTGTCAAATTTCTGCGATTCGTATCCCAGGTGTAGACGATTGGGAAGCGGATTATCTCAGCCGTCAGACGTTACATCCGGGGGAGTGGTCTCTTCATCCAGATGTGTTTTTTCATCTTGTACAGATGTGGAGTCTTCCAGAAATAGATCTGATAGCCTCCCGTCTAAACAAGAAGCTTCCCAGATACCTTTCCAGGTCCAGGGATCCTCAGGCAGAGATGGTGGATGCCTTAGCCATTCCTTGGTTTTACCAACCTGCTTATATTTCTCTGCCTCTGGTTCTTCTTCCAAGGGGGATCTCCAAGATCATAATGGAACAATCTCATGTGTTTCTGATAGCACCAGCATGGCCTCACAGGTTTTGGTAACCAGGTCTTGTCTGGATGTCCAGTTGCCAACCTTGACCACTTCCTTTAAGGCCAGACCTTCTGTCTCAAGGGCTGTTTTTCCATCAGG
Source organism: Bombina bombina (assembly GCF_027579735.1). Taxonomy (NCBI): domain Eukaryota; kingdom Metazoa; phylum Chordata; class Amphibia; order Anura; family Bombinatoridae; genus Bombina; species Bombina bombina. The sequence continues at coordinate 569,277,642 of NC_069500.1, read as the reverse complement.
ATCTCAAATCTCTAAATTTGATGGCATGGAAATTGAACGTTTATTGCTTAGTCATAGAGGTTTCTCTGACTCAGTGATTAGCACTATGATACAGACTCGTAAGTCTGTTTCAAGGAAGATTTATCATCGGGTTTGGAAAACCTATTTCTGTCATGTAATTGGCAAGAGTCCATGAGCTAGTGATATATGGGATATACAATCCTACCAGGAGGGGCAAAGTGTCCCAAACCTCAAAATGCCTATAAATACACCCCTCACGGGGGCGGAGCCAACCGCCGAGCGGACTGGATGCAATGGTGTAAAGCTCCGTGAATTATACTTTTAGTAACTTAAGATCTCCTCAGAATATTAAGCTGCTATATATGATACTATAACTAATAACTCTGTGAGTATCTAGTGGTCAACTTCAGACGCTAATTCTCTTCCCACAAAGCAAATATAGGCCTAGATTTGGAGTTCGGCGGTAGCCGTCAAAACCAGCGTTAGAGGCTCCTAACGCTGGTTTTAGGCTACCGCCGGTATTTGGAGTCAGTGATTAAAGGGTCTAACGCTCACTTTTCAGCCGCGACTTTTCCATACCGCAGATCCCCCTACGCCATTTGCGTATCCTATCTTTTCAATGGGATCTTTCTAACGCTGGTATTTAGAGTCGTTTCTGAAGTGAGCGTTAGAGCTCTAACGACAAAATTCCAGCCGCCTGAAAATAGCAGGAGTTAAGAGCTTTCTGGCTAACGCCGGTTCATAAAGCTCTTAACTACTGTACCCTAAAGTACACTAACACCCATAAACTACCTATGTACCCCTAAACCGAGCTCCCCCCACATCGCCGCCACTCGATTTAAATTTTTAACCCCTAATCTGCCGACCGCCACCTACGTTATACTTATGTACCCCTAATCTGCTGCCCCTAACCCCGCTGACCCCTGTATTACATTTATTAACCCCTAACCTGCCCCCCACAACGTCGCCTCCAGCTACTTAAAATAATTAACCCCTAATCTTCCCTAAAACTGCATGAAGGTACGGCCCTCAAACCAGTTCAACTGGTGGGGGCAGATTGAAATTATTTCAAGACATTTAGACAGTATCTGTTCAAAATCATTGGATTCAGAATATTGTTTCTCATGGTTATCGAATAGGTTTCAGAATAAGACCTCCCATGGGAAGATTCATTCTTTCTCATGTTCCAACAAACCCTGTGAAGGCTCAGGCTTTTCAAAATTGTGTTTTAGATCTAGAGCTTTCAGGGGTGATTGTTCCAGTTCCTCTGGAGGAACGGGGTTTGGGTTTTTATTCAAATCTATTCATTGTCCGAAAGAAAGAAGATTCATTCAGACCAATTCTGGATCTGAAATTTTTAAATTGTTTTGTAAGAGTCCCAACTTTCAAGATGGTGACTATAAGGGCTATTTTGCCTTTTGTTCATTTCATGTCCACAATAGACTTACAGGATGCTTATCTTCACATTCCAATTCATCCAGACACACTATCGTTTTCTGAGATTCTCTTTTCTAGACAAGCATTACCAATTTGTCGCTCTTCCGTTTGGCCTAGCGACTGCTCCGAGAATCTTTTCGAATGTTCTCGGTGCCCTTCTATCTGTAATCAGAGAGCAGGGTATTTCAGTGTTTCCTTATTTGGACGATATCTTGGTACTAGCTCAATCTTTTCATTTAGCAGAATCTCACACAAAACAACTAGTGTGGTTTCTTCAAAAACATGGTTGGAGGATCAATTTACAAAGGAGTTTCTTGATTCCTCAGACAAGGGTAACCTTTTTAGGTTTCCAGATAGATTCAGTGTCCATGACTCTTTCTCTGACAGTCAAGAGACAAATTAAGTTAATTTTAGCTTGTCTAAACCTTCAGTCTCTATCATTCCTTTCAGTGGCTATGTGCATGAAAGTTTTAGGTCTCATGACTGCAGCATCGGACGCAATCTCCTTTGCTCGTTTTCATTCGAGGCCTCTACAGCTTTGCATGTTGCACCAATGGTGCAGGGATTATACTCAAATATCACAACTGATATACTTAAATCCCAACACTCAACTCTCTCTGACTTGGTGGTTAGACCATCACCTTATTGTTCAAGGGGCCTCATTTGTTCATCCCACCTGGACTGTGATCACAACATATGCAAGTCTCAAACGTTGGGGAGCTGTCTGGAGGTCTCTGACAGCACAAGGAGTTTGGTATACTCAAGAGACGAGGTTGCCAATAAATATTTTAGAACTCTGTGCTATTTTCAGAGCTCTTCAGGCATGGCCTCTATTGAAGAGAGAACTTTACATTAGTTTTCAAATAGACAATGTCACAACAGTGGCATATGTCAATAATCAAGGACAGACTCACAGTCCTTTAGCAATGAAGGAAGTATCTCGGATACTTTCTTGGGCAGAATCCAACTCTTGTCAAATTTCTGCGATTCGTATCCCAGGTGTAGACAATTGGGAAGCGGATTATCTCAGCCGTCAGACGTTACATCCGGGGGAGTGGTCTCTTCATCCAGATGTGTTTTTTCATCTTGTACAGATGTGGAGTCTTCCAGAAATAGATCTGATAGCCTCCCGTCTAAACAAGAAGCTTCCCAGATACCTTTCCAGGTCCAGGGATCCTCAGGCAGAGATGGTGGATGCCTTAGCCATTCCTTGGTTTTACCAACCTGCTTATATTTCTCTGCCTCTGGTTCTTCTTCCAAGGGGGATCTCCAAGATCATAATGGAACAATCTCATGTGTTTCTGATAGCACCAGCATGGCCTCACAGGTTTTGGTAACCAGGTCTTGTCTGGATGTCCAGTTGCCAACCTTGACCACTTCCTTTAAGGCCAGACCTTCTGTCTCAAGGGCTGTTTTTCCATCAGGATCTCAAATCTCTAAATTTGATGGCATGGAAATTGAACGTTTATTGCTTAGTCATAGAGGTTTCTCTGACTCAGTGATTAGCACTATGATACAGACTCGTAAGTCTGTTTCAAGGAAGATTTATCATCGGGTTTGGAAAACCTATTTCTGTCATGTAATTGGCAAGAGTCCATGAGCTAGTGATATATGGGATATACAATCCTACCAGGAGGGGCAAAGTGTCCCAAACCTCAAAATGCCTATAAATACACCCCTCACGGGGGCGGAGCCAACCGCCGAGCGGACTGGATGCAATGGTGTAAAGCTCCGTGAATTATACTTTTAGTAACTTAAGATCTCCTCAGAATATTAAGCTGCTATATATGATACTATAACTAATAACTCTGTGAGTATCTAGTGGTCAACTTCAGACGCTAATTCTCTTCCCACAAAGCAAATATAGGCCTAGATTTGGAGTTCGGCGGTAGCCGTCAAAACCAGCGTTAGAGGCTCCTAACGCTGGTTTTAGGCTACCGCCGGTATTTGGAGTCAGTGATTAAAGGGTCTAACGCTCACTTTTCAGCCGCGACTTTTCCATACCGCAGATCCCCCTACGCCATTTGCGTATCCTATCTTTTCAATGGGATCTTTCTAACGCTGGTATTTAGAGTCGTTTCTGAAGTGAGCGTTAGAGCTCTAACGACAAAATTCCAGCCGCCTGAAAATAGCAGGAGTTAAGAGCTTTCTGGCTAACGCCGGTTCATAAAGCTCTTAACTACTGTACCCTAAAGTACACTAACACCCATAAACTACCTATGTACCCCTAAACCGAGCTCCCCCCACATCGCCGCCACTCGATTTAAATTTTTAACCCCTAATCTGCCGACCGCCACCTACGTTATACTTATGTACCCCTAATCTGCTGCCCCTAACCCCGCCGACCCCTGTATTACATTTATTAACCCCTAACCTGCCCCCCACAACGTCGCCTCCAACTACTTAAAATAATTAACCCCTAATCTTCCGACCGCAAAGCGCCGCCACCTACGTTATCCTTATGTACCCCTAATCTGCTACCCCTAACACCGCCGACCCCTATATTATATTTATTAACCCCTAATCTGCCCCCCTCAACGTCGCCGACACCTGCCTACACTTATTAACCCCTAATCTGCCGAGCGGACCTGAGCGCTACTATAATAAAGTTATTAACCCCTAACCCGCCTCACTAACCCTATCATAAATAGTATTAACCCCTAATCTGCCCTCCCTAACATCGCCGACACCTAACTTCAATTATTAACCCCTAATCTGACGACCGGAGCTCACCGCTATTCTAATAAATTGATTAACCCCTAAAGCTAAGTCTAACCCTAACACTAACACCCCCCTAACTTAAATATAATTTACATCTAACGAAATAAATTAACTCTTATTAAATAAATGATTCCTATTTAAAGCTAAATACTTACCTGTAAAATAAATCCTAATATAGCTACAATATAAATTATAATTATATTATAGCTATTTTAGGATTAATATTTATTTTACAGGCAACTTGGTATTTATTTTAACTAGGTACAATAGCTATTAAATAGTTAAGAACTATTTAATAGCTACCTAGTTAAAATAATAACAAATTTACCTGTAAAATAAATCCTAACCTAAGATATAATTAAACCTAACACTACCCTATCAATAAATTAATTAAATAAACTACCTACAATTACCTACAATTAACCTAACACTACACTATCAATAAATTAATTAAACACAATTGCTACAAATAAATACAATTAAATAAACTAGCTAAAGTACAAAAAATAAAAAAGAACTAAGTTACAAAAAATAATAAAATATTTACAAACATAAGAAAAATATTACAACAATTTTAAACTAATTACACCTACTCTAAGCCCCCTAATAAAATAACAAAGCCCCCCAAAATAAAAAATTCCCTACCCTATTCTAAATTAAAAAAGTTACAAGCTCTTTTACCTTACCAGCCCTGAACAGGGCCCTTTGCGGGGCATGCCCCAAGGATTTCAGCTCTTTTGCCTGTAAAAAAAAACATACCATACCCCCCCCCCAACATTACAACCCACCACCCACATACCCCTAATCTAACCCAAACCCCCCTTAAATAAACCTAACACTAAGCCCCTGAAGATCTTCCTACCTTGTCTTCACCATACCAGGTTCACCGATCCGTCCTGGCTCCAACATCTTCATCCAACCCAAGCGGGGGTTGGCGATCCATCATCCGGTGCTGAAGAGGTCCAGAAGAGGCTCCAAAGTCTTCCTCCTATCCGGCAAGAAGAGGACATCCGGACCGGCAAACATCTTCTCCAAGCGGCATCTTCAATCTTCTTCCATCCGGTGCGGAGCGGGTCCATCTTGAAGCAGGCGACGTGGATCCATCCTCTTCTTCCATTGTCTCCTGACGAATGACGGTTCCTTTAAGGGACGTCATCCAAGATGGCGTCCCTCGAATTCCGATTGGCTGATAGGATTCTATCAGCCAATCGGAATTAAGGTAGGAATTTTCTGATTGGCTGATGGAATCAGCCAATCAGAATCAAGTTCAATCCGATTGGCTGATCCAATTAGCCAATCAGATTGAGCTCGCATTCTATTGGCTGTTCTGATCAGCCAATAGAATGCAAGCTCAATCTGATTGGCTGATTGGATCAGCCAATCGGATTGAACTTGATTCTGATTGGCTGATTGACTTATGGACACCAAGGCATGCTGACCGGCTGTTTGATAGTACCGCAGACTTTCCCACATGGGTCTCACTCTAAGTATAATCCTCTAACAGCAGCTCCCAGCACGTAGCAAGTTACTATGTTGATCTGTGTGGGGAGTATTTGTATTTTTATATGACTGTAGGGGTTTGGATTTTTTCAGACATTATATACATCTATACGTATTTACCTAGCCCTCCCAGTCATATACAGCTTAACCCAATTGTCGCTGCCTCTGGGACCCGCACTCTTTGACTTGAGCAAAAGAACTAATCGTTACCCTCTGTGTTGTGCTTCCTACTTTAACGTCGGGGGCAATACAAGAGGGTCTCAGCTTTCTGTTATACACATTATGCTTCTCACAAAATGCCCTGTAACCTGCTTTACATACTGTATAGTCCATTATGCTAACCTTAACGTTATTATTCTGCACTGTGTATTACAATAACATGTTGACCTGCCTAAAACTGCATAAATAGTACTTACTGCGCTAGAACTGTGATTTGAGCTATGAGCAGTAGGGGGCTAGACTTTAGGGCTGGGTAATGTAGTGAGGGGAGATTTTGACATATATTAGAGTTCCATTTACCTCAATGCGCATTGTTATTCCACGCTACATTATATATTTCCTATCCCCTATCTGCTCTACACATGAGCTTTAGTGTTCCAAATGACTTTAGAGGTACAAGTAGTTTTCTTTCCTCTCCTGTAAGTAACCCAAGTGTTGGATCTGTATAACCAAGCGTATAACACCTCTGATATGCTCCCCCATAAGCTCCATGGTGGCTTTGTCACCGTTATCATTGATGCCTGCAATAAGTATCCAGAGACAGGCAGTTTTTGCATGTTCACTGTGTGCTAGCAGCTGACCTGTGCTACATTTGTTTACCTTTTAGGAAAGTTATTCCTTAGAAAAGTACCTATCTTGTATGCATTGGTTGAACCTCACAAAGACATGCAAAAATTTGTATGTTTAGCTTAGTACTATCACATGCCCATACCCTAGATAGAGAAATGATGACTGGGATCACTTACTGCAACCAAATAACACACACCATACCCTAGGGGGATATTCCACATCAGCTATTGCAACCTTATAAAGGATCTTATCTCACCCCCTTTGCGGGATTTATCCCACGTACGATTCTCTTATAGCAATCGCCTACATGAGTACTTGTGGTAATGGGGTCTTCACTGAGTAGAGTGTTTTTATTCTCGGTACTGACTAAGTCCCATCCTAGCTATAATAGTTCTACCCGTGAGGCAGGTCAGCATATATGGAGAATAATAGCTTTTGTCTGCTGTGCACTACTTCGCCCCCCCCCTCTTCTCTGCGGTAAGGGATGAGTAATTTCTCCTCCGCAGTCACACTCTGACAGAGTTAAGTAGTCTCTGTCCTATCCGTAAAGTCTCTGTGGTTGAATGTCCCTACATGTGGGTAAGAACGGCTCTACGGATCTTAAAATTTAAAGTTATATTTCATTATTATTCAGTGTTCCAAAGTCTGTAGAATACTCATTCTTATAAACCTTGTACACATATCAGCTCATGTACATATTTAAAGTATGAGATTGATTCTTGTTACGTTGTTTAGAAGTTAGTGGATGTAAGATAACCAACGCGAGTGTTTCTTGAGTCCTCCATAGAATTAATTTTCACTGATGTGTCTGATAATTAACAAAGGAAAAATATTACTGATGTGTTTATATATGTCTAAATGCTTACTTTTTTCTACATATAGTTTGTTAACTTTTGTAAGCTTACTTAATCGTTAACCGGAAGATGAGTTAACACAAGACTGTTTACTGATCTACTTTGTGTGTCCTATTCCTGTTTTGCGCATATTCCACATTTATCATTGTACTATATTATTTACTGTCTAATATTCCTTTGAAGATGCTTAAACGGGTTAAGTTTGAGTGTATAGATTGTTTTGACTCATTATATGGTATCACTGTTTTGTTGATGTGTCTTCATCAATATCTTAGTTTTCTGGTCCCTTGGGTGGACCTCTGTTGCATTGAAGACTTCACGCTGATACATCAATAAAATGAGGTGCAATGGTGAAGGGTTTTATTTGGAGCCGGATAAGCGGGATGTGATCCCCTGCTCATGGATGTTTTGATCTATGTAACCAAGGTCTCTCGCACCAGTGTATTTGTGACGTTGCCCTTCAATTGTAAAATGTTATGTGTTTATTTGGATTGCCTCAATAAAAATATTAATTATAAAAAAAAAAAAAAAATACACCCCTCACCACACCCACAATTCAGTTTTACAAATTTTGCCTCCTATGGAGGTGGTGAAGTAAGTTTGTGCTAAGATTTCTACGTTGATATGCGCTTCTCAGCATTTTTGAAGCCTGATTCCTCTCAGAGTACAGTGAATGTCAGAGGGATGTAAGGGGAGTATCACCTATTGACTGCAATGGTTTTCCTCACAGGGATCTATTTCCTAGGTTCTCTGTTATCGGTCGTAGAGATCGGTCGTAGAGATTCATCTCCTACCTCCCTTTTCATATCGACGATATTCTCTCATATTCTATTACCTCTACTGATAACTATTTCAGTACTGGTTTGGCTATCTGCTATATGTGGATGGGTATCTTTTGGTAAGTATGTTTTTATTACTTAAAGGGACAGTAAACCTTAAAAATAATGTTAAATAATTCTGCACATAGTGCAGAATTATATAACATTATATTAGCCAAACATTATTAAAACATAGTTTCCCCTATTCATTTTTTTAAAAAAGCGCTGTTTCACAGACCCGCTCTCTGCCCTCTGCTGAGCGGGTCTGTTATATTTACTCAGCACATCGGGCCAGCTGTATAGCACAGGAGCGAGCTGCACTTAGTCTTATGGCGCCGTCGGGCCGGGCTGTGACTATACAGCTGGCCCGATGCGCTGAGTAAATATAACAGACCCGCTCAGCAGAGAGTAGAGAGCAGCGCTTTTTTTAAAAAAATGAATAGGGGAAATTATGTTTTAATAATGTTTGGCTAATATAATGTTATATAATTCTGCACTATGTGCAGAATTATATAACATTATTTTTAAAGTTTACTGACACTTTAAGACTCTCAGCTATGGTTTGGCACTTTATGTATTTATATAAAGTTCTAAATATATGTATTGTACTTATATTTGCCATGATTCCGGTTTTCAGTATAATTCCTTTTTGCAGACTGTCAGTTTCATATCTGGGAAATGCATTTTTATGAAAATGTATTTCTTACCTGGGGTATAGTCTCTTTTTCAAATTGACTGTCTTTTAAATTCGCGGGCAGAATTTGGCTTGCGAGGGCGCTAAATGCCAAAGTTTATTGCGTCATTCTTGGTGCAAGATTTTTTGGCACAAAGTTACGTTCGTTGATGCAAATTCGTCATTTCTGGTGTCTTAGTTTACGCCGTGTCCTTCACAAGGTTGCGTCATCTGTGACGCGAGTGTGTCATTTCCGGACGTTTTTGGCGCCAAAAATATTTTTTCATTATTTAAGACCCCAATTCTTTTTGCCTCTTGCCTTTTTCTATGTCAGAGGGCTATACTGTTTGCATTTTTTCCCATTCCTGAAACTGCCATATAAGGATAATTTTGCTTTATATGTTGTTTTTTTCTCTTACATTTGCAAGATGTTTTAATCTGATCCAGTCTCAGAATTCACTGTTGGATCCCAGCTGCCTGATAACAGTTCTACCAAAGCTAAGTGCATTTGTTGTAAACTTGTGGAGATTATACCTCCGGCTGTGGTTTGTAATAGTTGTCATGATAAACTTTTACATGCAGAAAATGTATCCATCAGTAGTAGTTCATTACCTGTTGCTGTTCCCTCAACATCTAATACACAAGATATACTTGTAAATTTAAAATAATTTATTTCTGATTCTATTCAGAAGGCTTTGTCTGCCATTCCGCCTTCTAATAAACATAAAAGGTCTTTTAAAACTTCTCATAGAGTTGATGAAATTTCAAATGACCAGCAACATAATGATTTATCCTTCTCTAATGAGGATCTATCTGATTCAGAAGATCCTGCCTCAGATATTGACACTGACAAATCCTCTTATTTATTTAAAATAGAGTATATTCATTCTTTATTAAAAGAAGTGTTGAATACATTAGATATGAAGGAAACCAGTCCTCTTGATATTAAAACTAGTAAGCGTTTAAATTTTGTTTATAAACCTCCTGTTTTTATTCCAGAGGTTTTTCCAGTTCCTGATGCTATTTCTGATATGATTTCTAAATAATGGAATAGGCCTGGTACTTCTTTTATTCCATCTTCAATGTTTAAAAAATTGTATCCTTTGCCAGCAGTTAGATTGGAGTTTTGGTAAAAGATCCCCAAAGTTGATCGGCTATCTCTACTCTTGCTAAACGTACTACTATTCCTACGGAAGATAGTACTTCTTTTAAAGATCCTTTAGATAGGAAACTTGAATCTTATCTAAGGAAAGCTTATTTATATTCATGTCATCTTCTTAGGCCTGCAATTTCTTTGGCTGATGTTGCAGCTGCTTCAACTTTTTGGTTGGAAACTTTAGCGCAACAAGTATCGGATCATGATTTGTCTAGCATTGTTAAGTTGATTCATCATGCTAATAATTTCATTTGTGATGCCATTTTTGATATCATCAAAACTGATGTTAGATATATGTCTTTAGCTATTTTAGCTAGAAGAGCTTTGTGGCTCAAATCTTGGAATGCTGATATGACTTCTAAGTCCAGATTGCTTTCTCTTTCTTTCCAAGGTAATAATTTATTTGGTTCTCAGTTTGATTCTCAGTTGGATTCAATAATTTCAACTGTCACTGGGGGAAGGGAGTTTTTTGCCTCAGGATAAAAAACCTAAAGGTAGATCTAAAGCTTCTAACCATTTTCGTTCCTTTCGACATAATAAGGAACAAAAATCTAATCCTTCCCTAAAGGAATCTGTTTCCAATTGGAAGCCTTCCTCAAATTGGAATAAATCCAAGCCATTTAAGAGATCAAAGCCAGCCCCCAAGTCTGCATTAAGGTGTGGCCCTCATTCCAGCTCAGCTGGTAGGGGGCAGATTAAGATTTTTCAAAGATGTTTGGATCAGTTCAGTCCAAAATCATTGGATTCAGAGTATTGTCTCTCAGGGGTACAGAATAGGATTCAGAGTAAGACCACCTGTGAGAAGATTTTTTCTCTCATGCATTCCAGCAAACCCAGTAAAGGCTCAGGCTTTCCTGAAGTGTGTTTCAGACCTGGAGTTATCAGGGGTAATCATGCCAGTTCCATTTCAGGAACAGGGTCTGGGGTTTTATTCAAATCTATTCATTGTCCCAAAGAAAGAAAATTCTTTCAGGCCAGTTCTGGATCTGAAAATTTTGAATCGATATGTAAGAGTACCAACTTTCAAGATGATGACTATAAGGACTATTCTGCCTTTTGTTCAGCAAGGGCATTATATGTCCACAATAGACTTACAGGATGCATATCTTCACATTCCGATTCATCTGGATCACTTTCAGCTCCTGAGATTCTCTTTTCTAGACAAGCATTACCAATTTGTTGCTCTTCCTTTTGGCCTAGCGACAGCTCCAAGAATATTTTCAAAGGTTCTTGGTGCCCTAATCTCTGTAATCAGAGAGCAGGGTATTGCGGTGTTTCCTTATTTGGACGATATCTTGGTACTTGCTCAGTCTTTACGTTCTAGAGAATCTCAAGTGAATCAACTAGTGTTGTTTCTTCAAAGACATGGTTGGAGGATCAATTTACCAAAAAGTTCTTTGATTCCTCTGACAAAGGTAACCTTTTTAAGTTTCCAGATAGATTTAGTGTCCATGACTTTGTCTCTAACAGACAAGAGACATTTGAAATTGGTTGCAGCCTGTCGGAACCTTCAGTCACATTCATTCCCTTCAGTAGCTATGTGCATGGAAGTTTTAGGTCTCATGACTGCAGCATCGGACGCGATCCCCTTTGCTCGTTTTCATATGAGACCTCTCCAGCTTTGTATGCTGAACTAATGGTGCAGGGATTAAACAAGGATATCACAATTAATATCCTTAAATCCCAATGTTCGACTTTCTTTAACTTGGTGGTTAGATCACCATCATATAATTCTAGGGGCCTCTTTTGTTCGTCCAACCTGGACTGTGATTACAACAGGTTCGAGTCTTTCAGGTTGGGGAGCTGTTTGGGGATCTCTGACAGCACAAGGGGTTTGGAAATCTCAAGAGGCGAGATTACCAATCAATATTTTGGAACTCTGTGCAATTCTCTTCAGTTTTGGCCTCTGTTGAAGAGAGAACCGTTCATTTGTTTTCAGACAGACAATATCACAACTGTGGCATATGTCAATCATCAGGGTGGAACTCACAGTCCTCAAACTATGAAAGAAGTATCTCAGATATTTGTTTGGGTGGAATCCAGCTCCTGTCTAATTTCTGTGGTTCATATCCCAGGTATAGACAATTGGGAAGCGGATTATCTCAGTCGTCAGACTTTACATCCGGGAGAATGGTCTCTCCACCCAGATGTGTTTTCTCAAATTTTTCAGATGTGGGGGTTTCCAGAAATATATCTGATGTCTTCTCATCTAAACAAAAAACTTCCCAGGTACCTGTCCAGGGATCCTCAGGCGGAAGCAATGGATGCGTTGACACTTCCTTGGTTTTATCATCCGGCTTATATTTTCCCGCCTCTAGTTCTTCTTCCAAGAGTGATCTCCAAAATCATCATGGAGCAATTGTTAGTGCTGCTGGTGGCTCCAGCATGGCTTCATAGGTTTTGGTATGCGGATCTTGTTCGGATGTCCAGTTGCCAACCTTGGCCACTTCCATTAAGGCCAGACCTTCTTTCTCAAGGTCCGTTTTTCCATCAGGATCTCAAATCATTAAATTGGAAGGTATGGAAATTGAACGCTTAGTGCTTATTCATAGAGGTTTCTCTGACTCAGTGTTGCAGGCTCGTAAATCTGTCTCTAGAAAGATTTATTATCGAGTTTGGAAGACTTACATTTCATTGTGTTCTTCTCATAAATTCTCATGGCATTCTTTTAGAATTCCTAGAATTCCTAGAATGTTACAGTTTCTTCAGGATGGTTTGGATAAAGGTTTGTCGGCAAGTTCCTTGAAAGGACAAATCTCTGCTCTTTCTGTTTTATTCCACAGGAAAATTGCTAAACTTCCTGATATTCATTGTTTTGTACAGGCTTTGGTTCATATCAAGCCTGTCATTAAATCAATCTCTCCTCCTTGAAGTCTTAATTTGGTTTTGAAGGCTTTACAGGCTCCTCCATTTCAGCCTATGCATTCTTTGGACATTAAACTACTTTCCTGAAAAGTGTTGTTCCTTTTGGCCATCTCTTCTGCATGAAGAGTTTCTGAATTATCCACTCTCTCTTGTGAATCTCCTTTTTTGATTTTTCATCAATATAAGGCAGTTTTACGGACTTCATTTAAATTCTTACCTAAGGTTGTGAATTCTAACAACATTATTAGAGAAATTGTTGTCCCTTCTTTGTGTCCTAATCCTAAGAATTCTTTGGAGAGATCTTTACATTCTTTGGATGTGGTGACAGCTCTGAAATATTATGTTGAAGCCACTAAAGATTTCAGGAAGACTTCTAGTCTATTTGTTATCTTTTCTGGTTCCAGGAAAGGTCAGAAGGCTTCTGCCGTTTCTTTGGCATCATGGTTTAAGCTTTTGATTTATGAAGCTTATTTGGAGTAGGGTAAAACCCCGCCTCAGAGAATTACAGCTCATTCTACTAGATCAGTTTCCACTTCTTGGGCTTTTAAGAATGAAGCTTCAGTTGATCAGATTTGCAAAGCAGCAACTTGGTCTTCTTTGCATACATTTACTAAATTCTACCATTTTGATGTATTTGCTTCTTCGGAAGCAGTTTTTGGTAGGCAAGTTCTTCAGGCAGTTGTTTCAGTTTGATTCTTCTGCTTATGATTTAAGTTTTTATTTTTATTTTTTGAGAATAAACTTTTATTTGGGTTGTGTATTTATTTTTTTCAGCGAAATTGCTGTTTTTATTTTATCCCTCCCTCTCTAGTGACTCTTGCGTGGAAGTTCCACATCTTGGGTATTGCTATCCCATACGTCACTAGCTCATGGACTCTTGCCAATTACATGAAAGAAAACATAATTTATGTAAGAACTTACCTGATGAATTCATTTCTTTCATATTGGCAAGAGTCCATGAGGCCCACCCTTTTTATGGTGGTTATGATTTTTTGTATAAAGCACAATTATTTCCAAATTCTTTTGATGATGCTTTTTACTCCTTTCTTTATCACCCCACTTCTTAGCTATTCATTAAACTGAATTGTGGGTGTGGTGAGGGGTGTATTTATAGGCATTTTGAGGTTTGGGAAACTTTGCCCCTCCTGGTAGGATTGTATATCCCATACGTCACTAGCTCATGGACTCTTGCCAATATGAAAGAAATGAATTTATCAGGTAAGTTCTTACATAAATTATGTTATTTCATGGTGAAGCAACAATGGATCACCTGTATTGCAAGGAAAAGGACACCGCAACCAGTATGCAAGTAAAGTCCGTACAAAATTACAGGGTACAGCTAGGCTGTATTTGTACGGACTTACTAATAAAATCTGTTTTTACTTGCATACTGGTTACAGTGTCCTTTTCCTTGCAATACAGGTGATCCATTGTTGCTTCATATTGTTTTCTTCTCCCGGGAGCTTGGGGAGTGTCTCCCAGCCTGCCAGCAAGGTGTCTCAACTGAGATCTGCTCAGCGTTGTCGACATACAGGTAAAATTCTTTACTGCTTGTGATGGGATCGTGTTTTCACTGTCATTTGACTACGATTCATTACTACAAAGTGCAACACATCATGTTCATTGACTTTTGTTGCTTGAAGTGTCAGTAAATATTAAAAATAATGTTATATAATTCTGCACATAGTGCAGAATTATATAACATTATATTAGCGCAATCTTTATAAAACAAAATTTCCCCTTTGAATTTTAAAAAAAACCTGCTGTATAACAGACCCGCTCTCTGTGATCTGCTGAGCGAGTCTGTTTTTTTCAAACAGCGCATCGGGCCAGCTGTATAGTCACAGCCCGGCCCGACCACGCCATAGCACTAAGTGCAGCTCGCTCCTGCTCTGTCAGACAGCAGGAGCGAGCTGCACTTAGTGCTATGGCGCAGTCGGGCAGGGCTGTGACTATGAGGAGGAGAAGACAAGGGGCGCCAACATAGTGTAAATCGTGTACATAAGAAGAAAAATATTATGCAATAAAACAACTCACAAACAGAGTGGCACCTTGAGTGAACTAGGTGCATGCAGGCAGACTGACATTCGGTGTCCAGCAGTCAGTATGCTGGGGGTCTCACCCGGGAGACCTGTGGAGGGGGGGTAAGCGGCTGTGAAGATGAAGGTGCCGGATAACCAACGGAGGTGTTCAATAAGCTGTGGTATTCTCCCCAAGAAACACTGCTCACACAATCGAGCTCTGTCCCAAACAGACTGACAGCGTCAGTGCAAAGAGATATAATGGTTTTTATCCCACTGAAATGAAAGGTACTGCAAGCAGCTACGAAAAGATACAAAATCCGGGTCTTGGCTTCAAATCTTTAGTATTTATTTTGCTACGCGTTTCTCAGTCCAATAGGACCGTTTCATCAGGCAACTCTTGGAAAATTGTTTTTTTTTTATAAATACTCATTAGATTGGAAGCTTGTTTACTCTTTTAAGAAAATCTTATCTCCATTCTGGTTATTTTAAAAAAACAAACAACAAACAAACAAAAAAAAAACATTTAATATTGCTGATGTATCAGCTGCTATCTCTAAATGGTTAGATAATCTCTCTGTCCAGGTTCTGGTTGAGTCTGATAGAGTTAACTTCCAATCGCCTAGATTACGAGTTCTGCGTTAGCTTTAAAAAGCAGCGTTAAGGGGTCCTAACGCTGCTTTTTAACGCCCGCTGGTATTATGGCAGGTAGAGGCTCACCGCTCACTTTTTTTCCACGACTTTTCCATACCGCAAATCCCCTTACGTCAATTGCGTATCCTATCTTTTTAATGGGATTTGCCTAATGCTGGTATTACAAGTCTTGGAAGAAGTGAGCGGTAGACCCTCTACCTCCAAGACTCCTACCGCATATAAAAGTCAGTAGTTAAGAGTTTTATGGGCTAATGCTGGAACATAAAGCTCTTAACTACAGTGCTACAAAGTACACTAACACCCATAAACTACCTATGAACCCCTAAACCGAGGCCCCCCACATCGCAAACACTATAATAAAATTATTTAACCCCTAATCTGCCAACCGGACATCGCCGCCACCTACATTATACCTATGAACCCCTAATCTGCTGCCCCTAACATCGCCGACACCTACATTATATTTATTAACCCCTAATCTGCCCCCCCCAACGTTGCCGCCACCTACCTACATTTATTCACCCCTAATCTGCCGACCGGACATCGCCGCCACTATAATAAATGTATTAACCCCTAAACCGCCGCACTCCCGCCTCGCAAACACTATAATAAATTTTATTAACCCCTAATCTGCCGTCCCTAACATCGCCGCCACCTACCTACAATTATTAACCCCTAATCTCCCACCCCCAACGTCGCCACTACTATATTAAATGTATTAACCCCTAAACCTAAATCTAACCCAAACCCTAACACCTCCTAACTTAAATCTATTTTTAATAAATCTAAATAAAATTTCTAAAATTAAATAAATTATTCCTATTTAAAACTAAATACTTACCTATAAAATAAACCCTAAGATAGCTACAATATAATTAATAATTACATTGTAGCTATTTTAGGATTTATATTTATTTTACAGGCAAATTTTTATTTATTTTAACTAGGTACAATAGCTATTAAATAGTTAATAACTATTTAATAGCTACCTAGTTAAAATAATTACAAAATTACCTGTAAAATAAATCCTAACCTAAGTTACAAATACACCTAACACTACACTATCAATAAATGAATTAAATAAATTAACTACAATTATTTAACATAAAATACAATTAAATAAACTAAGCTATATTACAATAAAAAACAAACACTAAATTGCAAAAAATAAAAAATATTACAAGAATTTTAATCTAATTACACCTAATCTAAGCCCCCTAATAAAATAAAAAAGCCCCCCAAAATAATAAAATTCCCTATCCTAAACTAAACTACTAAGTAATCAGCTCTTTTACCAGCCCCTAAAAGGGCTTTTTGCGGGGCATTGCCCCAAAGTAATCAGCTCTTTTACCTGTAAAAAAAATAAATACAATACCTCCCCCCAACATTACAACCCACCACCCACACACCCCTACTTTAAAACCCACCTGATCCCCCCTTAAATAAACCTAACACTACCCCATTGAAGATCCCCCTACTTTGAGCCAACTTCACCCAGCCGGACCGAACCCTTCATCCGATCCGGGCACAAGTGGTCCTCCAGCCGGGCAGAAGTCTTCATCCGATCGGGGCAGAAGAGGTCCTCCATCCAGCAGAAGTCTTCATCCAAGCGGCATCTTCTATCTTCAATCAATCGGAGCGGAGCGGGTCCATCTTCAATCCAGCCGACGCGGAGCCATCCTCTTCTTCCGATGTCCTAACAGTGAATGAAGGTTCCTTTAAATGACGTCATCCAAGATTGCGTTCCTCAAATTCCGATTGGCTGATAGGATTCTATCAGCCAATCGGAATTAAGGTAGGAAAAATCCGATTTTTATTGATTTAATCAGCCAATCGGATTGAAGTTCAATCCGATTGGTTGATTGGATCAGCCAATAGAATTGACCTTGCATTCTATTGGCTGATCCAATCAGCCAATTGGATTGAACTTCAATCCGATTGGCTGATTAAATCAACCAATCAGATTTTTCCTACTTTAATTCAGATTGGCTGATAGAATCCTATCAGCCAATCGGAATTCGAGGGACGCCATCTTGGATGACGTCATTTAAAGGAACCTTCATTCACTATTAGGACATCGGAAGAAGAGGATGGCTCCGCGTCGGCTGGATTGAAGATGGACCCGCTCCGCTCCGATTGATTGAAGATAGAAGATGCCACTTGGATGAAGACTTCTGCTGGATGGAGGACCTCTTCTGCCCCGATCGGATGAAGACTTCTGCCCGGCTGGAGGACCACTTGTGCCCGGAACGGATGAAGAGTTCGGCCCGGCTGGGCGAAGTCGGCTCAAGGTAGGGTGATCTTCAATGGGGTAGTGTTAGGTTTATTTAAGGGGGGATCGGGTGGGTTTTAGAGTAGGGGTGTGTGGGTGGTGGGTTGTAATGTTGGGGGGGTATTGTATTTATTTTTTTTACAGGTAAAAAAGCTGATTACTTTGGGGCAATGCCCCGCAAAAAGCCCTTTTAAGGGCTGGTAAAAGAGCTGATTACTTAGTAGTTTAGTTTAGGATAGGGAATTTTATTATTTTGGGGGGCTTTTTTATTTTATTAGGGGGCTTAGATTAGGTGTAATTAGATTAAAATTCTTGTAATGTTTTTTTATTTTTTGCAATTTAGTGTTTGTTTTTTATTGTAATATAGTTTAGTTTATTTAATTGTATTTTATGTTAGATAATTGTAGTTAATTTATTTAATTCATTTATTGATAGTGTAGTGTTAGGTGTATTTGTAACTTAGGTTAGGATTTATTTTACAGGTAATTTTGTAATTATTTTAACTAGGTAGCTATTAAATAGTTATTAACTATTTAATAGCTATTGTACCTAGTTAAAATAAATACAAAGTTGCCTGTAAAATAAATATAAATCCTAAAATAGCTACCATGTAACTATTAGTTATATTATAGCTATATTAGGGTTTATTTTATAGGTAAGTATTTAGTTTTAAATAGGAATAATTTATTTAATTTTAGAAATTTTATTTAGATTTATTAAAAATAGATTTGTTAGGGGGTGTTAGGGTTAGGGTTAGACTTAGGTTTAGGGGTTAATACATTTAATATAGTAGCGGCGACGTTGGGGGTGGGAGATTAGGGGTTAATAATTGTAGGTAGGTGGCGGCGATGTTAGGGACGGCAGATTAGGGGTTAATAAAATTTATTATAGTGTTTGCGAGGCGGGAGTGCGTCGGTTTAGGGGTTAATACATTTATTATAGTGGCGGCGATGTCCAGTCAGGAGATTAGGGGTTAATAAGTGTAGGTAGGTGGCGGCGACGTGGGGGGGCAGATTAGGGTATAGTAAATATAATGTAGGTGTCGGCGATGTTAGGGGCAGCAGATTAGGGGTTCATAGGGATAATGTAGGTGGCGGCGGTGTCCAGAGCGGCAGATTAGGGGTTAATAGTATAATGCAGGTGGCGACGATGTTGGGGGCGGCAAATTAGAGGTTAATAAGTGTAAGGTTAGCGGTGTTTAGACTCGGGGTTCATGTTAGTGTGTTAGGTGTTGACTTAGAAAGTGTTTCCCCATAGGAAACAATGGGGCTGCGTTAAGAGCTGAACGCTGCTTTTTTGCAGGTTTTTTTTCAGCCTGCTCAGCCCCATTGTATCCTATTGGGAAATAGTGCACAAGCACGTTTTTCCAGCTTTCCGCTACCATAAGCAACGCTGGTATTGCAGGTAGAAGTGGAGCTAAATTTTGCTCAACGCTCACTTTTCTGAGGCTAACGCAGCCATTCAGAAAACTTGTAATACCAGCGTTGTTTAAAGTGAGTGCTGGAAAAAAGGCTCTTTAGCACCGCAAGTTTTTACAGACAAAACTTGTAATCTAGCCGTAAAGCTTTTAGAGACACTTAAATGTGTAAATGCTTTAATGGGTGATGCAATTCTTGATATTATTAGAATCAGCGCTAAGAATTTGAGTCTTAGTTGTTGCCAGATGTGCTTTTTGGCTTAAGTTTTGGTCTGCTGCTGCAGCTTCTAAGAATAATTTACTTTCTATTCCTTTTCATAGTTATATACTTTTAAAGTCTGAACTGGACAATATCATTTTTGCAGTTATTCGTGGCAAGAGTTAGTTTCTTCCATTTTAAGAGTAAATTTAGAATGTCTGGTCAATTTGGTTCCTTTCGTTGGAACAAGGAGGAAAAATCAGCTGCTTTTCTTCCAAATCAAAACAGCTCAGGTAAGTCCTTGCAGTCCAAAATTCCACCCCTACTTCTAAGTCAGCAGAAAGGGCGGTCCCCAGTCCATTATCTCTTGTAGTGGGCAGGATAATGAATTTTCAGTGTGCATGGTTTCACTCAGTTCTAAATCCTTGGGCTCTGAAAATTGTTTCTCTGTAGTATCTACTAATAGGCTTTAATTCAAAGGCTACCAGAGACAGATTTTTTTTTATTTCAAGGGTGCCAAGTAACATGAGGAAAGCTCAGGCTTTTCTTCAATGTGTTTCACATCTAGAATCTATAGGGGTTATAGACACAGTTCCTATATTCTATAGGGGTTATAGTCACAGATCTCTTCATAGTTCCCATGAAAGAGGGAGTTTTTAGGCCTGTTCTTTAAAGATTTTGAACAGATTTGTCAGGATTCTAATTTTTAACATGGGAACCATCATTTCTTCCTTTTGCTTCTCAAGGTCACTGTGATGAGAGCAGGAGGTGATGTCACTAGCTTGTGGGCGGGGCTTAGGTCCGGTGTCTGTGTCGCAGTTAGTTTAGTACAATCAACCTGTCTGGATGTGTATTGCTATGCTCTGTAATAAAATAGAGTTGTACCATCATTGCTGTGTCCTGCATATGTCCTGCATCTCATGACATGGTGTCAGAAGTTCTGGACTGCGCTTCTGTTCCTGATCGATTGCAATGTCAAAGTTTACCCCACCTGAGCCTTTTGACTTTTCTCAGCCTGCAGCTTGGCCCACATGGCGTCAGCGGTTTCAGCGCTTCAGGATTGCATCCAAACTGAACAAGGAGAGTGGTGAAGTACAAGTTAATTCTCTTTTATACTCCATGGGGAAAGATGTAGAGCCAGTGTTCAATGCTTTTACTTTTCAAGAAGGGGAAGAAGTTAACTTTGATATAGTTATGGATAAACTCAGTGCCCACTTTGTGCCCAAAAGAAATGTGATTCATGAGATAGCTTGTTTTCACAAACGTAATCAGCGTGTGGGAGAATCTGTGGAGTCATTTGTGCGCAGCCTGTATGAATTAGCTGAATTCTGTGAGTTTGGTGTTGCTAAAGAAGAGCAAATCAGAGACAGAATAGTTATTGGAATTGCAGATGCTGAAGTCTCCCTGAAGCTGCAGTTAGAGCCTGATTTAACGTTAGAAGGGGCTATTAGGATGGCCCGCCAGAGTGAACTGGTGAAAAAGCAAAGTGCTGATCTGAGGTCTGAGAGTATTGTGGATGAAGTGCAACAGTCTAGAAAAATTACTAGTGAAAGGCACAGTGTGAGCGGTAGATCAAAAGTACTGGAAAGGCCTAGAAGTGGATGGGCGCAACATAGCCGATGCACACGGTGCTACCGGGCTCATGATCAGAGTGCCATATGCCCGGCCAGAGATAAAAGATGCAGAAAATGTAACAGAATAGGCCATTTTGAAGTGGTGTGTAAAACTGAATACATTAAGGAGATGCAGGTGGACAGTGACCAGGAGGGTCAGGAAGTGTCTTTTGTGGGGTCTGTTGTGGAACGGACAAGCTCAGAGGAAGATTGGAAAGTTACTTTTACTGTAATGGGAGCCAATGTTGATTTTAAGATTGACACAGGAGCTGATATCACTGTAATGTCTTTTGCTGAATTTATGAAACTGCCTCGACAGCCCCAGCTGGCGAAGGTTACGACAAACGTCCATAGTCCTGGTGGCCGCATTGATTGTGTGGGGAAATTTCTCGCCAGCTGTGAGTACAAACAAAAAAAGTTCACCATGTGGGTGCATGTGATCCGAGGTCAGTGTGTTAACAGTTTATTGAGCAGAAAAGCAGCCTGTGACTTGGGCCTTGTGGCCAGAGTGAATGAGGTCTCTGAAGATATGTTTGGCGAGTTGGGCCTACTGAACTGCAAACCTGTCCGTATAGCACTTAAAAGTGATGCAGTCCCATACAGTATTTCTACTCCTCGTAGAATTCCGTTCCCGCTCATGCCTCAAGTGGAGAAAGAGCTCATGCGCATGAAGTCTATGGGGGTTATTGAAGAGGTTGTTGAAGCAACTGATTGGTGTGCCCCCATTGTTCCAGTTGCAAAGAAAAATGGGAAGGTGCGCATCTGTGTGGACCTGAAAAGGTTGAATGAGGCAGTGAAGAGGGAGAGATTTGTGCTGCCGACGTTGGAAGATATAGCCCCGAAGTTGGCTGGGGCGAAGTTCTTTTCCACATTAGACGCTTCTAGCGGCTTTTGGCAGATCCCCCTGGATCCAAAGTGCCGCAAACTGACTACCTTTATCACTCCGGTAGGTCGGTTCTGCTTCTGCAGACTTCCCTTTGGGATATCCTCCGCTCCTGAGATCTTTCAAAGGGAAATGAGTTCTCTCCTGAGTGGCCACGTGGGCACAGCAGTCGTCATGGACGACATTCTAGTGTATGGGTCTACAGTGGAGGAGCATGATCAGCGTTTGAGTTGTGTGCTGCAGGCTATCAAAGAGTCTGGGCTGAAGCTGAATAAAGAAAAATGTCATTTTAGGAAAACTGAATTATGCTACTTTGGGCATATCATCAACGGGGATGGCATCAAGCCGGACCCCGAGAAAATTCGGGCTATCGAACAGATGAAAAGCCCTTCTGATGTACATGAGCTGAGACAGATATTGGGCCTTGTGAATTACGTGGGCAAGTTTCTTCCAGATTTATCTACAGTTTTACACCCTATCACAGAGTTGCTTAAGAAAGATGTTGCCTGGGTCTGGGGACCCTCACAAGAAAAAGCGTTCCTGCATGCTAAGTCCCTGCTGGGGTCTGCCCCAGTGCTGGGGTTCTACGACCCTTCAAAAAAGACTGTGGTTAGTGCTGATGCAAGCAGTTATGGGTTGGGGGCTGCACTCCTGCAGCTGAATGACAACAAACTACAGCCCATCGCCTACTGTTCCCGCACACTGACGGCTGCGGAGTCAAAATACGCTCAAATTGAGAAAGAGTGCCTGGCTGCAGTTTGGGCCTGTGAGCGCTTTCAGCGTTATCTCGTGGGTTTGGAGAAATTTAGTCTGGAAACTGACCACAAACCGCTAGTCCCTCTTATCAATTCTTATGACATCGACAAAACACCCTTGAGATGCCAGAGACTTTTAATGAGACTGCTCAGGTTCAATGTTCAGGCAGTGCATGTGCCGGGGAAGCAGCTGGTTGTGGCAGATACACTGTCCAGGCTCCCGCTGGCTGCTGCTGAAGAATCCTCCACAGAGTCGGATGTAAAAGTGTATGTTGATTCTGTTCTGGCCTCTAAGTCCATTTCCTCAAGGAAACTGGAAGAGATAAAGAAAGAGACATATTTGGACACAGATCTGCAAGAAGTTATAAGGTACATAAGAGATGGCTGGCCCGAGAGCCGGGCAGCCTGGATGTCTTTAAATGCTTACCAGCCAGAGAGGTCACAGCTCACGGAGCTGGAGGGGTTGGTGCTGTTCCAAGACCGTATTGTAATTCCTGTCAGCATGAGGAAGGAGATGTTAAACAGGATTCACGATGGCCACTTAGGCATTACAAAGTGCAGAGAAAGAGCAGCTACAGCTGTGTGGTGGCCTGGGATCAGCTCCGACATTGCAAATCACGTGTCTAAATGTGCCTTTTGCCGGGAACGCCGGCCTACTCAGAGAAGGGAGCCCTTAATGTCTACTCCGCTGCCTGCGGGGCCGTGGCAGAAAATAGCTGCTGATTTGTGCGAACTGCACGGGAAAAAGTTTCTTGTTGTTATCGACTACTATTCCAGGTATTTGGAAATAGCACCCCTGAATGATATCACAAGTCAGGCCGTTATCATTCGCCTGAAGAGCCTGTTCGCCCGCTGGGGCATTCCAATGGAGCTGGTGAGTGATAATGGCATGCAGTTCGCTTCTACAGAGTTCAGTGCTTTCAGCAGGGAATATGATTTTGTACATTCCACGTCAAGTCCACATTATCCACAGGCCAATGGAATGGCTGAAAGGGCAGTTCAAACAACAAAATTCATTCTAAAGCAATCTGAACCGTACCTAGCCCTCTTGTCATATAGGGCGACGCCCATTCAAGCCACCGGGTTTAGCCCGGCACAGCTGATGCTAGGACGCCAGATTCGCACCACTTTACCCTCAGTGGGTGTCTTCAAGCCGCCTGGCCCTGTTCCTCGGGACGAAGTCCTTAGGAGGGATGAAGAGGCCAAAAAGGGTTATCGTTTCTTCTACGACAGGAGACATTCTGTCAGGCCTTTACAGGAACTGAAAGCGGGCCAAAGTGTCAGAATTAAACTGGATGATGAGAAGAAATGGAAGACGCCTGCTACGGTAGTGGGCCGCTCTCCAGAACCAAGGTCTTACACAGTCCTTACAGAGGGAGGGACGGTTACACGCCGTAACCGAAGACATCTTCAGCCTGTACCTGAGAGTCTGGAACCGGATACCTCAGTACCACCGCCGGTGGGATCCCCTGTTCTAAGAGAGGTGCCTTCCCCTCAGCAAGATCATAGCGGGGATATATCTTTGCCTCCAGCAGACTCTTGTTCACCATCTTCTGTATCAGAGGACAGTTCATGCAAAGTTACATCAAGCGGAAGAGTGGTGAGGCTTCCGGCCCGATACAGGGACTGACTTTAGCTAGAACAGTGACCGGAAGTATGGGCAGAATAATGCCATGGTCACTGTGGACTAGGGTAGTCTACCCCGATGTCCAAGTCAGGATGTAATTTATTTGTTCATGTTTTCTAATCTATCTGTTTTTATAATGTTCTAAAACAAAATGTTGTTGTATACCCTGTTGGTGTACCTTGTTATTTAATATATGAGAATGTATGCTTTGCCTTTGAAAAAGGGGAAGATGTGATGAGAGCAGGAGGTGATGTCACTAGCTTGTGGGCGGGGCTTAGGTCCGGTGTCTGTGTCGCAGTTAGTTTAGTACAATCAACCTGTCTGGATGTGTATTGCTATGCTCTGTAATAAAATAGAGTTGTACCATCATTGCTGTGTCCTGCATATGTCCTGCATCTCATGACAGTCACTATATGTCGACCATAGATTTAAAGGATGCCTATCTGCATGTTCCTATTCTTTTGGTTAATTTCTGGTTTTTGAAGTTTGCCTTTCTGGACAAATTTTATCAGTTTGTGGTTTTTCCACTCGGTCTGGCCATTTACAATAGTTCTGGGTTCCTTGAATTCTGTTTCTCCGTCTATATTGTTAATGGAATCTCATGTCAACCAACTGTTGTCATTTCTTCAGCTTTATGGTTGGAAGTTAATTTGCCAAAGAGTTCTTTGATTTCTCAGACAAGGTAACTTTTCTCGGATTGCAAATAGATTCAGTCTGTAGGAGACTGTCTTTAGCAGAGACAAGGATGTCATAATTTACTTCTATCTGTTTCCTTCTGTAACTTCCTGTATGGGAGTTATAGGTTTAATGGTGGCAGCATCAAATGCAGTACCTTATGCTTGGCTTCATATAAGGCATCTTCAGCTTTGCATGCTGAATAAGTTAACAGGGATTTATCACAGTTTCCACTAGCAATGCAGTCTCTCTCACGGTGGTTAGATCCCCAGCACGTTTCTCAGGGAGCAAGCTTTGTCCTCTGTGGATTGTTATTTAGACAGAGGCAAATCTGTCTGGCCTGGGTGCAGTATTTGCTCAGTGAGTTCAGTTTGGCCATCTTTGGAGGCGAAGCTGCCCATAAATATTTTGGAGCTCCTAGCAATTCATAAGTCTCTTCTCTTTTGGGCCCCACTTGAGAATAGAATCCTTCCTTTAGATTCAGTCAAACAATGTCTCAGCTGTGGCACATATCATTCATCAGGGGGGAACCAGAAGTTTCCTGGCAATGAAGGAAGTTTAGAAAATGTTGTGTTCGGAAGAGATTAATCATTGTCATATATCTGCAGTTCATGTTCCAGAAGTAGACAATTGGGAAGCAGATTTTCTCAGTCATCAGACTATCCACCCAGGGGAATTATCTCCTCTTCCAGAAGTATTCAGTCAGATTGTGAGTTTTGGAGAATGCCAGAGATAGTTTTCATGGCTTCCAGGCTTAACAAAAAGCATCTTCAGTATTTCTCCAGGTTCAGATATCCAAGGGCTATACAGACAAATGCTCTGAGGATGCCTTGGTCATTTCAGCTAACTTATGTGTTTACTCTTCCGGTATTGTTACCCAAGGTAATAATAAAGAACAGGCTAGACAATGCATCTATGTTTTTCATAGCTCCTAAATAGCTTCGAAGAGTTTGGCTTGCAGATCTAAATGTCAGATGTCAAATTGTCAACCTTGGCCTCTTCCTCTAAGAAGAGTTCTTCTTTTTCTAGGCCTCATTTTCTTTCCAAATTTAAAATCTCTATGTTTAATAGCTTAGAAATTTAACAGGATAGTTCTTTGCAGAGAGATTTTTGTGGAGTATGTTATTTATACTCTTGCTCAGGCTAAGAAATGTGTTTCCAGAAGGATTTATTTCAAAGCTTAGAAAACGTTTAATTTTGATGTTTTGACCATATTCATTCTTGGCATTCTTTTTAAGATTTCCAGAATTCTTTAATTTCTTCAGAATGGTTTGTTGGAAGGTCTTTCTGCCATTTCCTTGAAAGGCCAGATTTCAGCCCTCTCTGTTCTTTTCCATAGGAGAAGTGCTTATCTTACAGACGTGTATAGTGTTGTTCAGGCATTATCTAAAATAAAGTCTGTGATTTAACCTTTTTCTCCTCTTTTGAATCTTATTTTGGTTCTAGAGGTTTTTAGAATAACCTCCTTTTAAAACTTTTCATAAAGTGGGTGTTTAGCTTTGTTCCTTTTGGCTATTTCCTCTGCTTGAAGATTGTCCAAATTGTTTGCTCTTTCTTTGGATCCTCCTTATCTTATTTTTCATTAGGATTAAGCTATCTTGTGGACTTCTTTTTGAATTTTTGGTCTAAGGTTGTTTCTTCTGTAAACATAAGTAGTGAAATTGTGTTTCCTTTTATTTGTCCTGATCTAAGAATTATTCAAAGAAACTTCTTTATATTTGGGATGATGTCAGTGCTTTGTAAAATTATTTTGAAATATTATTTTAAGGTTACTAAGTTTTCAGTCAAACTCCTAATTTGTTTGTTCATTTTCAGGTAAGTGCAAGGGGCAGAAAGTCTCTTCTGTTGCTCTGGCTTCTTGGATTAAAGTGAATGTACATTTTGATGCTAAAGTGCCCGGTTTTTAAAAATTCGATTAAAAACAGGGGCACTTTAATTCATCAAAATTTACATTTCACTCGTGTTGTGAAAAAAACCCTTACCTTTTAATCTTGACAGCAGCTCCAGCTTCCCCCACCCATCGCAAAGCTTCTTCCTGGGTCTAAAATGAGGAATCAGGCTTCCTCCACTCCAAACACGGCGTTGAATCAGACACTGATTCTCCCGGGGGAAGCCGTGATTGGAGGATGACCTATCCATCATTTATGACATCAGAAATAGCTAGCGACGACCGGAGGAAGCTGTAGCTGCTGTCAAGTTTAAAAGGTAAGTTTTTTTTCACAACAGGAGTGAAATGTAAATTTTGATGAATTAAAGTGCCCCTGTTTTTAATCGAATTTTTAAAAAACGGGCACTTTAGAATCAAAATTTACATTCACTTTAAGCAAATTAATTCATATGGCTTATGTAGAAGCAGGTCAATCTCCGCCTAAGTGTATCACGGCTCATTCTACTCACTCTATTGTCACTTTTTGGCATTCTAGAATGAGGCTTATGTGGAACAAATTTGCAAGGCAACTATTTGGTCATCCTTGCATACTTATACTTAATTCTTCCGATTTGCTTCTACTGAATCTGCTTTTGGTAGGAAAGTGTTTCAGGCAGTTGTTTCTGTCTAGGATCTCTAGGATATTTAATCCCTCCCTATTTTTTTCCATTACTCATGACCTCTGCCATAGCTTGGGTATTAGTTCCCAGAAGTAATGGATTGTGGATCTTATCACCTATATGAAAGAAAACATAATTTATATCCTGATATCTTACCTGATAAATTCCTTTATTTCATGGTGATAAGAATCCACGAGACCCCACCCTTATTTTTGTATTATTTTTAATAATATTTAACATCCTTTTTTCCCATTTCCTCTACTTATTTTGCTCTATTTCATTTTCACCTTTGTCAGCTTGGCTATATGTCAGACTGATTACCTTAGATGTGGGGGGTTATGTAGAGCTCTGAGGTTTGGGAATATTTGCCTCCTCCTAGTGGCAGGAAAGGTAATTCCCAGTAGTAATGGATCGTGGACTCTTATCACCATGAAAGAAAGGAATTTATTAGGTAAAATATAAATTATGTTTTTTTCTATGCCTCTGTGTGAAGCCCCATCATCAATGAGGCCTTAGGCAATCACCTATTTGACCTAATTGTAGATCTGCCTATGCAGCCACCAACCAGCAGCTTCTGGGCCTATTTAGATGTGCTTTTCAACAAAGGATAACAAGAGAATGTATCAAATTAGATAATATTAGTAAATTGTAAAGTTGTTTAAATTTGCATACTCTTTCTGAATCATGAAATATTTTTTTTTCATGTCCCTTTAATCACATACGCCTAGATAACGTGTTTTGCGTTAGAGGCTGTGCGGTGCTGACGAGCAGTTTATGCTCACCGCTCACTTACAGACAGCGCTGGTATTATGGGTTTTTAGAAACCTGGCGTTAACCGCAAGAAAGTGAGCGAAAAGCAAAATTTTGCTCCACATCTCACCTCAATACCAGCGCTGCTTACGTTAGTGGTGAGCTGGTAAAACGTGCTCGTGCACAATTTCCCCATGGGAATCAACGGGGAGAGCCGGCTGAAAAAAAAACTAACACCTGCAAGAAAGCAGCGTTTAGCTCCTAACGCAGCCCCATTGATTCCTAAGGGGGAAATACATTTATGTCTACACCTAACACCCTAACATGAACACCTAAACACCCCTAATCTTACACTTATTAACCCCTAATCTGCCACCCCCGACATCGCTGACACCTACATTATATTATTAACCCCTAATCTGCCACTCCGGACACCGCCGCCACCTACATTATACTTATGAACCCCTAATCTGCTGCCCCCAACATCGCCCACACTTACATTATATTTATTAACCCCTAATCTGCCGCCCCCAATGTCGCCGCCACTATAATAAACATATTAACCCCTAAACCTAAGTCTAACCCTAACCCTAACCCCCCCTAATTTAAATATAATTTAAATAAATCTAAATAAAATTACTATCATTAACTAAATAATTCCAATTTAAAAATGAATACTTACCTATAAAATAAACCCTAAGCTAGCTACAATATAACTAATAGTTACATTGTAGCTAGCTTAGGGTTTATTTTTATTTTACAGGCAAGTTTGTATTTATTTTAACTAGGTAGAATAGTTATTAAATAGTTATTAACTATTTAATAACTACCTAGTTAAAATAAAGACAAATATACCTGTAAAATAAAACCTAACCTAAATTACAATTACACCTAACACTACACTACAATTAAATTAATTACCTAAATTAAATACAATTAATTACAATTAAATAATATAATCTAAAGTACAAAAAAACAAATACTAAATTACAGAAAATAATAAAGAAATTACAAGATTTTTAAACTAATTACACATAATCTAATCCCCCTAACAAAATAACCCCCCCCCAAAATAAAAAAAAAATCCTATCCTACACTAAATTACAAATAGCCCTTAAAAAGGCCTTTTGCGGGGCATTGCCCCAAAGTAATCATCTCTTTTACCTGAAAAAAAATTACAATTCCCCCCAACATTAAAACCCACCACCCACACAACCAACCCTACTCTAAAACCCACCCAATCCCCCCTTAAAAAAAACCTAACACTAACCCCTTGAAGATCACCTTACCTAGAGACGTCTTCACCCAACCGGGCAGAAGTGGTCCTCCAGATGGGCAGAAGTCTTAATCCAGACAGCATCTTCTATCTTCATCCATCCGGCACGGAGCGGGTCCATCTTCAAGACATCCGACGCGGAGCATCCTCTTCTTTCCACTGCCGACGACTGAATGAAGGTTCCTTTAAATTACATCATCCAAGATGGCGTCCCTCCAATTCCGATTGGCTGATAGAATTCTATCAGCCAATCAGAATTAAGGTAGAAAAAATCCTATTGGCTGATGCAATCAGCCAATAGGATTGAACTGGCATTCTATTGGCTGATTGGAACAGTGTAGTGTAGAGGCAGATGTAAATAAAATTGGGATCACAGGAATAGTCAGTGATAATCTGAGAAGACAAGAAAGAATAGCTTTGGAAGAACTAACTAAGAGAAAAGACTTGGTGTTCAAGCCATCTGATAAGGGAGGCAATATTGTCATCCTTGATCAGGATGCATATGTTCAGGAGGTAAAGAGACAGATTTCTATCACAGAACAATATGAAGTAGTCACTTATCATGACTATGATAGGTCATGCAAGGAATTAATATTTATGTTAAATCAAGCAAGAGATGATGGCCTAATAGCTATCAAGGAACACCAAGCTCTCAACAATCAATTTTCTGTTTTACCAACATTTTATTGCATCCCTAAGGTGCATAAGAACTTAAAGCACCCCCCCAGGATGGCCTATAATATCGGGCAATGGTGGACCCACTGAGGGCATAAGTAAGTATGTAGATTACTTTTTATGTCCCTTTTTGGAATCTCTGTCGTCTTATCTCCGTGATACAGGAGATGTCCTCAAAAAACTTGACAAGATAGCAGTTGATCTATATATGCTTTTAGTGAATAAACACACAATGCAGTTAAAGCACTCAATGTGATAAAGGTACACTGTGAACATAATTCCGTGTAAAAAGCAGTTTTTGTGGTATTCCCACTTGCAATACTAGTTGATTGTTTTATACACAGTGAACTCTGTAATATCCCAATGTCTTAGAGGTGTGATTGCAATGACTATAAAAGCTGCTGTTAAGAGGTATACTCAGCAATATAACAGTATTTGAAAGTAACACGGCTATAAAATAAGCCTAGTAATCTCACCGCTCTCGCCGCTCTGGGACTCCACCTCAAGACATCCTGCTGTTTGGTAGGGAAACGCTCCTCAGATTCCCGGATATTCAAGCAAATAGAAATGAAGAAAGGATTTACCTGTGGCAGGACATAATAAATCCGTAGGGCATAGGTGCAAGTAAAAATAGACTTTATTGTAAGTCATATGAGAGATACAAGGTACAAACAAGCTCAGGAGTGAGCTGAAAACAATACTGATGTCCGACGCGTTTCCTGCCCATAGGCACTTTGTCAGGGACTAAACTAATATTTTAGCTTTTATTCATATCTGTTCAAGATTCACTCTATGCTTATTTATCAGTATATATTCCATAGTAATAACAGAACATTGCGGAACCTATTTACTTTTAAAGGTTTCCATTAAGATAGTTCAAATGTATCTTTTGCATGTACTTATTTTGATACAAGATATATATACAATAGTAACCAAATGATACGTTTGTTGCAAACCACAGAGCTTTGTATATCTTTAGCAATACTTTGTGTTCTCATTTTACTATGCATTGTATGTATGCTATTCTCTTTATACTGATTAGCAGGTGTTCTTATCATGACGTAATTAGGTGTGTCTTTTTTAAGCTGTGTTTGTATTAGCAAGTTTAGTCCCTGACTAAGTGCCTACGGGCAGGAAACGCGTTGGACATCCGTATTGTTTTCAGCTCACCCCTGAGCTTGTTTGTACCTTGCATCTCTCATATGACTTACAATAAAGTCTATTTTTACTGGCACCTATGCCCTACGGATTTATTATGTCCTGCCACAGGTAAATCCTTTCTTCATTTCTATATGCTTTTAGTGACTTTGGACGTGGAGTCTCTCTACTCCTCAATTCCCCACAAAGCTGGTTTAAATGCAGCAAAATATTTTTTGGAATTAAGAAGAAAGGAGTACTATGACAACACTGCTTTATTTCTAAAATTTCTAGACTTTGTTCTTAATAACAATATTTTTTGCTTTGATGATAAACTATACAGGCAAGTCCGCGGCACAGCCATGGGTGCGACATGTGCACCGACCTATGTGTGCATACGCCTAGGTTATTGGGAGAGCAAAATTGTATTCAATGAATTATCCGAATGGATGGAGAGACATGTCGCACTATGGCTGAGGTTTGTGGTCGATATTTTTTTTTTTTTATATTATTATTTTTTATTATCTTTATTTTACAAAAAAAAAAGAAAAAAGACAGACAAAAAAGAGCAACACATACAAACAATCCAAATTTCTCAAATAATGTCACAAAAGAAAAAAGAGAAAACAAAACATCTTAAATGATCCTCCAATCCAGTAGTGTCTAGTTAATCCTTTCATCTCACCTTAATCTCTTTCAATCAATTACTTATTCTAGTTCCAGCGAAAGAGAAAAAAAAAAAAAAAAAGAGAAAAAGGAGAAAGGATTCCCACCTCTCTCCCTCTCCCCCCTAATTCATCTTCATATTAACATTTTTTTCTATATAAAGTACAACGTCACTGCCCTGAGAACACACAAAATCTTTCCAAATCTTACAGAAGAATTCCCCTCTTGCCCCATCTAGCTTAGATTCATAAACTGCCTTAATCGCTGTGTTTAATAGCAATTTCCTTACTTCCGCAATAGAGGGTATTTTGTAGGTAATCCAGTTCTTAAAAATAAGTGTCCTAACGATTATTATTGCTGTTAGTATAAGATTAGCATTTCTATCCCAGGAGATGTGACCCATCAGGAAAAGAACAGATTCCTTCGCCAATTGTATCTTTCCTTTAGAGATATTAGAGAGGAAATATTTAATCTTTGCCCAAAACTGCTTCAATTTAGGGCAATCCCATAACAAGTGGCATAAGTCTGGATCCTGAAGACAACATTTAGGGCAGAGATTGGACACACTCTTGTTCCATTTGGCCACTCTACGTGGGATTAAATAGTCCTTGTGTAACACTCTAAATTGAGTTTATCTGTAGTAAGATGAGGAAAAAAGTCTTTGAATCTTGTTTAAGCTTTTCAGGAGTATTTTATCTAAGTCCACTAAATCCAACGAGATGTTAGATCTAGCACTAGAGGTTTTTTCTAAGGACAGGAGGGATTTATAGATTAAGTACAATGATCCTCTCCCTATTTTTACAGAATCAATAAGAGGATGATCTCCCCATATTTGAGGAAAAAGCTTTATTAAATTAAGAATATGGCTTTTTACCTGCATGAAGTAAAGTATATGTTTTCTTTGTACTGCAGGAATTATTTTTTTTTAATTTATCAAATGTATATAGTTTATCAGAGTTAGAGTCGTAAAAATCCCTCACAATCAATGCTTTCTCTGGCAACCATCTTTCAAAGATGTCCACCATATTACCTAGAGGAAAGTGACTATTACCCTTTATCGGTAGCCACTTTGAGATATTTTGCATTATTCCCAGGCGTTTAGATAAATTTCTCCAAACCCATAATATGTCCCTATATAGGGGATGCTCCAAAATCCTTCCCCCCAAATCTTTGTTTGATGCAAAGATAACAAAGTTTAAAGAGAACGGGGAGAAAACCTGATTCTCTAAGGCCTCATCCAAGTATATAAAAGACCTTGATAGCCAGTCCATAGGAAATCGCAGAATGGAAGCATGGTTATACCATTTTAAGTTAGTTAGGGCCATCCCTCCTTTACAATATGGTTGATATAGCTTAACTAGTTTCATTCTTAGTTTTCTCCCACTCCATAAAAAAAACCTCAATGATTGATTGAAACGCCATAGATAATTTTTCTTGATCAGAAAGGGAAGCATCCTCAAAGTATACAGGATTTTCGGAATAATAAACATTTTGAAAAGGGCTATTTTACCTGTTAAGGAAACTGGGAGTGATGCCCACAATTTTAGTTTATCTCTACTATCCCCTAAAATTGTTGAAAAATTATCCTTATACCAATTTACTATATTTGCAGATATTTTTAACCTTAAGTAGTCCAATGTTTTGGTTTCTGTGAATTGGTAAGACTGAGAATTCCCTAAATTTTCCTTAAGCCAAAGAATTTTGGATTTTGTAAAATTGGTTTAATAACCTGAAACCGTACTATATTGATCCAAAAGATTAACAATCGCATCGATTTGATTCTTTGGTTCCGCAACAAAAAGCAGAAGATCATCCGCAAATAGGGCCATTTTAAATGTTACCTTACCTATACTAATTCAAATCAACAATTCTCTCAATCTAATAGCTAGGGGCTCCATTATCAAATTGAACAAATCGAATCTTGTGAATAGAAAAGAATCTGAGATACCATTATTGATCAATATGGAAGCTTTAATGTCTGAGTAGACATTTGTGATGAAGTCTTTAAAATGTCCTACAAACCCAAACATCTCCAGAACCTGCAGCAAGAAGGGCCACTCCACCCTGTTGATGGCCTTCTCTGCATCCAAGGATAGCAGGAAGGCCTCAGGCAGGGCAGAGCGGTCTCCCCCATACCGACAGACTACATGTAGGATTTTCCTTATATTCAGCTCTGAGGCTCTTCCGATAATAAACCCTGCTTGGTCCTGGTGAATAATCGCTGGTAGTATAGGTTTCAGCCTTTCAGCCAATAACTTCATCAGGATTTTATAATCAAGGCCAAGCAGGGAAATAGGTCTATGGGCTCCATGTACTAAGCAGTCAGCGAGCTACCCGCAACAAATCTCGCGTCAAAACTCGCAAACTGATATGTACAAAGCCGTCAATTATGTTAAAACTCGCATCTTTAAAATTGCGAGCGTACTTATCCGCCAAACCTCGCTACCTCTCCATTTTTTACTGTAATTAGACACATTTGAGCACCAACTCGCCAAAAACGAATGTACTAAAAAATCTATTTGTCCGCTCGCATCAATCTCCGCCCCCACCTCGTTATTTTTGCCTCGCCACCTTTTAGGTGGCGGGCAAGGTACAAAACAATAGGAAAGTCACTCTAGACGCCAGTCTAGACATATATAAAAGGCAGTAATATCAGCATTGTACTTACATTGTTCATTTCAGCAGCTATGGAGAGAATTCTGTTTTTGTTTATTCTCCGTTTGATGCAAATCCGGGCTAGAAGACAGAATACTGGAAATGTAGCTAATCGTATCGTTAGAAGAAGGAGAGTTCGTTTCCCCTGTGTATTCCTTCCACGGGTTGGTTTGCACGGCCTTTCTGACCGAGAGATCATACAAAGATTCCGGCTTGATCGTGAATCGATATTACACCTGTATCGAGAGATTGAAGATCATTTGGAGCCGATGACTGCTCGTTCACAAGCTATTCCGGGACTTCTGAAACTATTAGCTGCATTGCATTTTTTTGCAACAGGCTCCTTTCAGGCAGTTTCTAGCGTCATTATTGGAATGAGTCAATCTGCTTTTTCACGCCACTTATCCAAAGTAATAGGGGCAATGATGGTTATTTTTCATCGATATGTTTGTTTGCCATCTACCCCTGAAGAATGGCAATCTATCAAGTCAAATTTCTATAGGATGGCTGGGATGCCCAATGTCCTAGGTGCCATAGACTGTACCCATGTTGCTGTAAGACCACTTCAAGGTCGTGAGGAGATCTATAGGAATAGAAAGCATTTCCATTTCTTGAATGTCCAGATGGTCTGTGACCCCAACATGAGGATTATCAGTGTCCGTTCTAACTTTCCTGGCTCCTGTCATGATTCTTACATCTTAAGGCAGACTGGGTTATACCGGAAGTTCGAGGACGGAAATATGCCTGACAGATGGCTTCTAGGTAAGCATAACTGGCGTCTAATTTGTCTCTCATTTCAATGTACAAAAATTGCGCCCAATTTGTCGACTGTAATCTGTATAGTTTAAATTTGTATTGTATAGTTCTGAATCTTTATAATTATTCTTATATTAATATTTATATTTATTATATCTTCTATTAGGAGATGGAGGGTACTCATGTACAGAATGGCTGTTGACTCCCTATAACAACCCACAGACCAGAAGTCAAGTACGTTTCAATGAAGCTCACCGATCTACCAGGGGGATTATTGAGAGGACTTTCGGTCTTTTGAAAATGCGGTTTCGATGTCTTGATCGTTCTGGTGGTGCTATGCAGTATGCACCAGAGAAAGTTGCAAAAATTATATTGGTTTGCTGCATACTGCACAATATAGCAATTAAAAGAGGCTGTCCATTAGAAGATGAAGATCCAATAGATGCTAATGATTTACCAGAAGAAATATGTGTAGAACAAGCTAATAGGCGTGGAAATGCAACAAGGTACATGGTTTCAGAACAATATTTTGAAGATTAAAGTTTCAGTTGATCAATAAAAAACTTTCTTTATTAACTTGTCTCCATTTTTTTTTTAAGAATTAAGGTTATTAAAAATCACTCATGATAAACAGTTAAATACATAACAGTTGTTGCTCTTCAATTATCAAAGGTTTCAAATAAATAAAGTTTATGATCAAAGTTATTACAGACAATATATTATAGGTAATACATTGTCTTTGTGACATCACACTAGTGTCTACAGCTGCTCTCACTCTTTTACATAATGTGATTAGTGTAATGTAATCCCTCCATAGCTGATGCTAATTCATTGTATTGTGTCATTGAATTGTAGCTGTAACAAGCGACAGTATATTCAACAGTGCTTTATGTTATCAGATAGGATTTTTGAGTTAAAAAAGAATTGCTAATTTGATTTGTTTTATTCTAACCTCAATTTTTAACAGCTACTAGGTTTTCCCATATTCAAATAAATACCTTAAGGGCTTACTCTTAACACTTATTTTCTTATCCTTAATAATATATTTTTCCATTCAAGATTTGTTAAAAGAATAGTGGCATATAGAAAATAATGGCAAATAAATTATTTTATTACAAAATTACAATCTTTAAACATTATATATTATACATATAAACACATCTTAAAAAAATAAAATGTTTAGAAACAAAATAAAAATTGTAAACCAAAATAAATTTTAATACATATAAACACATCTGAAACAAAGAAAATGTTTAGAAACAAAATAACAATTGTAAACCAAAGTAAATTTTAATACATATCAACACATCTGAAACAAAGAAAATGTATAGAAACCAAATATCATTTGTAATAACTATAAACATCGATATTTACAAACCTTCATAAAATACATTAATCTACATATACATTATATTTTTTTCTATTTTTCGGGGATACATATCTATATCAATGCGCTAATGATTGACATAACGATTAATCACGTCATCGTCAAACATGTTGCGTCCTGAACCTTTTGGTGCTGGAGAATTGGTGATATTAGTTTATGCCATGGATAAATATTTCCCTAAACGGATTGGTGGAGTGAGGAGAGTGAGACAGGAATGCAGAGACAAAATTATATACGAGATGCTGAGAAGAATGCATCGTATTTCAAAAATTAAAAGAACAAGACGACAGTGTCTTAGAAAATATAGTGATTTGAAGAGAAGAGGACCGAAGTACTATAAATCGATTTGAAGATTGATAAGGACATGTAAGTTTCAAAATTATATATGAAATATTTTTTTATAATATAAAAAAGGGTTTATTTTTGAACTGCGTCATCATTGACGAATCCAGGACAATATTATTTTCTGAGTGTTACTTTGACTATATTAGTATATACAATTGCAAAAAGTTACAAAAGTAAGCATGCAGAACTGAGTTAGTAGATTAAAATTTAACTATATTACTATATACACTTAAAAGGTTAGAAAAGTCAGCATACAAAAATGAGTTAGTAGAGTAAAATATAACTATATTAGTATATACCATTGAAACATGCAGAACTGAGTTAGTAGAATAAAATATAAATATATTACTATATACCATTGAAACATGTTAGAAAAATAAGCATGCAGAACTGAATGTTTTGAAAACAAAAAATTACTTGGAATGATTAAAAAAAAAATTTTTATTCCAAATTTTTTTTATATATATGTTTATAGATATGAGAAGTAGGAGAATGAAGTGTGAACACCCACCACGCTACCTAAGGTCAATGTTGGTGCAAACACCCAGAAGTGAAGCTCTTTCTCCACCTTTGCCAATAACACTATTGGATATTGAATTATCTCCAAATCCATATGAAATTTTTCATAAAAAGACACAGACAGGTAATGACTTATTATTTAACTTTTAAATCATATATTTTAGGTTTTGGCTTAAAAAGTTTTAGCATGCAATATTAATCAAGTAGCTAATTTACTTCTATTATCATTTTTTTCCTCATTATCTTTCTATCTTTATTTGAAAAAGAAGGCATCTAAGCTAAGGAGCCAGCCAATTTTTTGTTGAGCACCATGGACAGCACTTTTTGATTGGTTCTGTCCAATTAGCAAGTACAACACAGTTGGTTCACCAAAAATGGGCTGGCATCTAAACTTACATTCTTGCTTTTCAAATAAAGATACAAAAAGAATGAAGTAAAATAGAAAGTTTATTTAAATTGCATGCACTATCTGAATCATGAAACTTAGAAATCGGGTTCAATGTCCCTTTCAATGATTATTATTATTGTTTTAAATAATATATCCTAGGTTTTTGATTTAATAGTTTTCTCTCTTTATCTTTGTAATTACGTTCATAGATATTACCATGGAAGACAGGGAAAATAGTATGGAAATGGAAGAATTTAAAAATCCTGATAGTGTGACAATATTTGAAGCCTTGAGTTCAGATGATACTCAACCAAGGATAGAAGTTTTACCAACAATGATGGTAGATAAAGGTATGTTTCATACTCAGTAATCTTAAATCTAAGAAAATCAAAGTTTTAACTAATACATATTGTATATTTCAAATAGGAGTTGGCTCAGATGAAAGCTTTAAAGGAGTGGACATAAGTGTAGAAGCTAATATAGTAGATAACCTAGATAACAGCACATCAGGAGGTAATATTTGTGATGAAAAACCCTATCATACATTGCATATGTATATGAAAATTGAATTAAAATTTGCTTTGCATTTATTTTTCTACAGATTTATCTTCAACATCAACTATTGAAACTGAAGACAAAAGTACTCAGAGTTGTCTTGAAGATCATGTTAAACAAAAAATTTCTAAAATTAGGGCAACTTTGGGAATGTTAATGGAGCAAGTAGATTTTTTATACCATAAATATGTTATTTGATTTCATTTTTTGTTTTGTCATGATGATTGTCAGAAGAATGACAATTAATAACTGAGTAAAAACTTTTGTGTTGAAGAATCAAAAGTGATTTTGAATTTATGTAAATAAACTTTTTTTTGGGCATAAAAAAATTTGTATTTATTAAATAATAACATTTTAAACTTAAAGAACACAAAAACTAACTTATTAAACAATATATCGATGAAAAAAAATTAACAGTGACTAATATAGTGTTATAAATAATAAATTAAATGTTCACTCCAGACGTGGCCTCTTTGGGTCTGTTGTACCCTCCCTTTCACTGACAATAGCCAACCCTCCTTTCACTGATGGTTAAAGCTCTGTTAATTTGCTGGTTTTTCTCTTCATCCATCCGCCTCTGCCACTGGAACATTTCTCTTTGCAGCTGTAATTTCTGCATTTCAATCTCATTCCTTTGCATTTCTATTTCAACATTTTTTTCTGACAGAGCAGCCCAGCGGTCAATATTAGTGTTAATAATATTTTGCATTTCTCTGTGGTCCTCTCTGTATTGCCTTGCAAGTGTCAACATTTCCCTCAATCCAACATCGGCCAATAGTCCTTCTGCCGGTGTATTGTCAATATTTAGACCACCTGTTTGCAGTGCAATTGGTGGTGCCTGTGTTTCAACAGGTTCCTCAAGGTTTTCCGGTGTGTGAATTTCATCTGGTTGCGCATCTCCAAAATCTTCAAGAATATCTGGAGTCTCACTTCCATCATGCCCTCCTGGTGGTTCATCTTGAATGGGATTTTCCACTATCGGCATGAGATTGATAGTGATCTCCCTTGATGAGTTTTCTTCTTCTAGATCAAGACATAACAAATTGTTAGTAAATAAAAATAAAATGTTCTAAAAACACTTGCAGAAATAGAATAGAAGGAGAGAGCAGATACAACCGTCATACACCAATTTAAGTTATATTATATATATATATACATATGTGATACATACCATCAAATAATGGAGATGAATGTCCAGGCAATGCTGGAAAAGACGTCCCAAATCACCTATAAAAATATAAATAAAATAAAAATAAATAAATAAATAAAATAAAAAGGTTTTTTAGTCAATGTAACCATATATTCAAACGCTATTACATTCAGTGAAATTTCTATTTGGAAAATTATTAATGGAAATGTACTTTGCAATTAACTGGACACTGAAGCAAAAATAATATTTTTGAGAATAAGATATATAGCATGGAATTTCAATCAACTTTCTTATGTAATACTATGATCAATTCTCAAAAAGAAAATAATGATAACATTTAAACCCATTAGAAAGTTGCTTACAATTGCATGCATGCTCTACACGAATCCTCATTTAAAAAAAATTGTACAGTGTCCCTTTCATGAAAATCTATGATCATTGCTATTTGTCCTTCAAATTACATTCCATCTCTAAAAGATCTCGAACTAGAATATGTCAATAATGACATTTGACATTTAAAAAAAAATAAAAAAAAATTGATAGATAAAAGAGATAAAACACACAACATTGAAATTATTCATTTGTAAAGTACTTACCAGTTGCTCTACCAACACCAGTTTCTGGAGTGCTGGTCCTTACATCAGGAAGTGTGTCTGCCAAGGAAGTTGTGTGTGTAACATTAGATGTGGAGCGTATTAATTGTCCATGTGTAAAACTGGCCGAAGGTCTGGAAACAGCTGAACTGGGTGGTCTGTAAACCGCAGAAGATGAAGTAGAACAAGTGGGCACTTCGTTACTCCTCACAAACTCTGCTTGTGTTGTTGGCGTTGCTTTAAAAAAAAAATAAAAAAAATACGTTAGGTTTATTTTTATTTCTAGTTGAAACTGAAAGCTAAAAGTGTTAATAATAATAATTACAGCAGTGAATGAAGGCTCAATCATTAAAGGGACATGCCAACCACCTTTTTTATTTTATGATTTAGAAAGAGAATGCCGTTATAAACATCTTTATAATTTACTTATATTATCTAATTTGTTTTATTCTCTTGATATTCTTTGTTGAAAAGCATTTGATTGCTGCACAAAGAAGCCTCGTGTGATTGGCTCAACATGTGTATTTATTTTTCTTCAACTAAGAATATCTAGAAAATGAAGCCAAAGAAATAATGGAAGTAATTTGTAATGTTGTTTAAATTTCTATTCTCTATCTGAATCATTAAAAAAAGATTTTGGGTTTAGTGGCCCTTTAAAGGGACATGAACAAATAAAATTTCCTTTACAAATTGCATAAGAAAATGCTTTTTCAAAAATATTGAATTGTATTATGTTTTTGCCTTCATTGGATTTTTATACTTTGATGAAAAGCAAATCTATACAGGCACAGTAAATGATCATTGGTTGATGCACATAGATGGTTCATGTGACTGCGTCAACTATGTACATAGCTATATCTGAAAAAAGTATATGTTTATAAAGCGAAGAACAATTTTGAAAGATGTTAAAAATAATATTCTATAGTCAAATAAAGCAAAATGGAAGTCAATAGATCAGAAATTTAAGAAGGCATGTGATCTGGGGTTAGTCTCATGATTAATGTCGGACATACCATGTTACACAACATCAATATTTTTTTAATAGTTTCAAATTACATTATTTCTATTGTCATTATCTCTTTAAGGTTTCTATGCAATACTGGTTTGAAAATAAACACATGGGTGTTA
Source organism: Bombina bombina (assembly GCF_027579735.1). Taxonomy (NCBI): domain Eukaryota; kingdom Metazoa; phylum Chordata; class Amphibia; order Anura; family Bombinatoridae; genus Bombina; species Bombina bombina. The sequence continues at coordinate 569,236,186 of NC_069500.1, read as the reverse complement.
TCTTTAGGGATCACTATATTAATAATCAACAAATCTTTAGTTCCGTTAGACCTTTAAAAAAAAGGCAGTATAACAACCCTATTATTGTACAATCCCTTATACATATATGCAACATAAATGATTACAGTATTTGGGGCCTAAATGGCTTGTACAATCCCTTATACATATATGCGACATAAATGATTACAGTATTTGGGGCCTAAATGGCTTATATAGATTCAGATACTGAAGCGTAAGAAGTCAGATAATGTTATTTTAAAGAAATATATATTGGAGACAATGACCTATCATAATTTAAAAAAAAACATTTGCGTCAATTATGTTGTACATTTACCTCTTAAATCACTGTCACAATTATCCGTTATGCCAGTGATGATCTCTGGTCCCAGACGCTGAACAAGCTTCTGCTCATAATCATTGAGGTCTGCCACATATGCTGGTCCACCTCCGGTAGCACGTGCCAAATTTTTTTCTCTGGCCAATTTAGCTTTGGCGAAATGTTTAATGTCGTTGTAACGCTTCTTCAGCTAATCGACATCCTTTTTTCCTGGACCCTGGGCACTAACAGCGTCGCTGATCCTTTGCCAGACCTGCTTCCTCCTAGAAAAATGTGTCTGTTTGACACGACATCCAAACAAATAATCATTAGAGTCAATAATCATGTCAATCAAAATGACGTTTTGCTGATGAGAAAAGTGAGGATTCTTGGATTTTGAAGCGGTTTCAGATCCAGATGAAGCCATATCGAATTTGTAAATAAAGATCACAAAAACGAGCGCTCTGTAATTACTCTCCAAAAATTTTGGAACAATAATAAAGTTGTTTAGAAAAGTTGTACATTTATAGGAGCAAAATTCTATTCCCGCGACTACTATGACGTTCATGACACCTTACATGTCACGTGTTAACAATTGGCCAGACAATTCAACTGAAAGTTAAGTACATCAGCTTAGTCGCGGCGAGCGAGGCGTCAAATTTATCAATATTCCGCCACTGCTCGCGGCGGGCTAGACGTGTCTATTTATTGTGGGATTATTAGTACATAGCAACAGCGGACACCATTTCGCCCGCGGCGAGTAACGGCGAGTTTAGCCGCGTCTAAAATGACGGATGAATTGACGGCTTAGTACATGGAGCCCATGAGGTAATATCTGAGGGAGCTTTGTTGGTCTTAGGAATTAGAATAATATTGGCTCTTTTAAAGTTTTCAGATATCTTATAATTTGTTCTAATATATGCATTTTACAGATCGGTCAGTACAGGACCTATTTCTACCCGCATTATTTGGTAGAACTCAAGAGGTAAATTGTCCGGGCCTGGAGTTTTCCCTCTAGCCATAGAACTGATTGTTCTTTGAACTTCGTTTTCAGTTATCGGCTGGTTCAGGGCTTCACAATATTTTTATAAAACCTTAGGAAACTGGACCTTGTCTAAGAACTTTTTAATATTTTCTAGGTCTGGACACTGATATGCATATAAATCAGTATAGAAACTATGAAATAATTGCGAAATTTGCTCTTGTTCTGTGTACGTTATATCTTTTACTTTCAAAGCTGCTACTGGTTTCCTCCTAGTTTGCCTCCTAAACATTGAGGCCATAAATTTACCTACTTTATTACCAAATTTTGAAAATCTGGCAGCATTTTTATATAGAAGTTCCTGTGCCTCTCCCATAAGAAATATCTCTCTTTCTTTCCTATACCGAAAATAGCTATCTGTATTAACCTTGCAAGGGTTTTCTAAAAACAGTGTATATGCCTCCCTCACTTTATCTGACAGGACTTTATCTTTTAAATTCTCCTTCTTTAATCTTGCCTCATAGGTATTAATTTCTGCTTTCAAATAAACCAGTTTCCCAGAATAGTTGAGCATTATCTCTACAGTGATAGTTAAATACTTTAAATTCTCCCCAAGCAGTACTTAATTTTTTTTTTTTTAATTTAGGAGAGTCTCATAGATATGTTGGGGGAAAAAAAGAGTTAAATGAAAATTTCCTTTTCACTGCAAGTGATAAAATCACCGATATTTTGGATGATATTTTCATCCTATGGAAGGGTGATGAACAATCAGTATCTGACTTTGTAAATATTCTAAATAGAAATGACTTAAATCTATTTCTTACATATAACGTAAGCAAAGATCAAGCCACATTTCTAGAGCTTAACATATACAAACAAGGGAATGAGATTCATACTACTGTTCATCGTAAAAAAACAGCAACGAATAACCTGTTACATACGAAAAGTCATCATCCTGAGTCTCAGAAAAATGGGGTTCCCATAGGACAATTTTTGAGACTTAAAAGATGTTGTTCCTTAATAAAGTCATTTGAGGAACAAGCTAAGCAAATGGCTGAGAGATTTATTTCTAGAGGTTATTCCAAAAAGCAGGTTAAGAAAGCATGGGTTAGAGCTCGTCATACAGCCAGGAATGATCTTTTATATAACAAAAGAGATGCATTGAAAGATGAGTGTCACATATTCCACTCACCTGTGCCATCTGTATATCACAAAGTACTATCCCTTTAAATGGATTAGATTTCTCTCTCTCACAGGTATAAAAGGCTCCTCCTCTCATTACCATATTGCTTGGTAATTTGCCTTGATACTGTTGTGAAATTGTCTCAACCCGATTTGGGATTCCCAGGTCCTTAAGAGCTATATCTCTTATTCCGGATATCTCTGAATTGCATTTGGAAGTATTCCCTACTCTAACTTTCAGTGACTTTAACCTATTCAAAACTTGAGCTTGTTTTTGTTAGGCTACTTGCCATTATTTCCTCAGCTGTTCCAACATCGGCTGCCTGTGTTCCTTCCAGCTACACAGCTGATCGGGTTTGTTATCCTCCTCCCCCCTCTGCAGTCAGCGGCTCAGCTTTCCGCTCTCTCACCACAGTCAACGTTCCTGCTCACCGAACTGACAGCGTCTCAGAGTACAGGACTGAATCTCCTCTGCCAGCGTGTCAGCACTTCTGATTCACATATATCTGGAAGTCTCCGGTCTCTTGCCTCAGCTGGTACCGCAGGTTCCAATAACATCAGGTACCTTACTTTTGTGCTTGTGTTTTCAGCTACGGCTTTTCCCCCATATTTTGTACCAGAGGTTGTTCAGCTCAGGATAATAAGAACTCGTAAACAGCTAGAGCTTTTATTTATACGAACTCTCCTGCTTGTTGTTATATGAATGCTTCATACAAATGGTAGCTATTGTGCCAGGCAATTTACATATATTATTTAATCACCTCCTTAGTGATTTCCTTAATACATAGAAGGGAGTACCTTGCACTTTCCCTTAAGTGTGTTCACTCCCTCCTAAGTAAACTAATCTGCTACCTTTAATCAGCACAGTATTTAAGAACTAATACCTGTGGGGTTAATCCAGCTACAAGCAAAATCTTGCAAATATAGAGGGTAATTTTTTCAGTAACAATGTCAAGACTCTCTGTACCTTTAACTACTCAGATCCCGCCTACAAGCACTGCCCCATAAAGGTGTGACTGTTACACCTGAACTTTGCTTGTTTATTGAAGTTTGTATGCTTTCTATACCTAACCTCTGAATCTCTGACAAGCTGCAAGGATTATTTGCTCCTATTATCCACGTTCATGGGATAAATCTATTACCTTCTGTGGAATACCTTTGATGAATCTAATCTTTGTCATTTCTGCAATTCGCTGTTATAATCTAAAGCTAAACCTTCAACATACTCTGAATATTACCGTCTCCTCTGACCCGCTGCAAACACTCACGCTCTGCATGAGAATACTTCTCTCGCTGCCAGTCAAGCTTCCAGGAAAAGATCTTGTGTTCACCACTAAAACCGCAAGTATAATTGTTGTCTAAACAGTTTAAACAGACTTTTACCAATCTGAATGTTTATTCTCCTGAGGCTGTTCCGATAACATCCGCTCCTTGCTTAACTCGTCAGACCCGTTCTGTGAGGAACTCTGCGGTCTCCGCCTCAAGCACAGTGGTCACATAACACTCGCAAGTATAATCTGAAACTTTCTTTTCTCTGCTTACAAAACAAGCACTGATCTCTGCAAACTCTTATGTGCTTATATCAATGTGTTTATACCTATGCATATTTGAACTCATCGTCTTCTATACCAACTAATACTTACTTGACTATATGAACTGAGTTTCTTATATATGCTGAATGCATACAATTTAAACATTAACCTGAACACCCTGAACCCCATATCAATCCACCTACTGTTTTCTCTGGTGTGCGTGCAAAATTCAGTGAATTTCGCAACGCCTGTTTATTGCTATTTACTATGAGGCCCAAAACCTACTATTCTGATCAAATTAAAGTTTGCACAGCCATTTCTTACCTTGGAGGAGAACCAAGGTCATGGGCAGATAGGTTTATTGAAACTGGGGACCCCATACTCGATTTTGTGGAAATTTTTTTTAAAACCATGGCCTTACTATATGAAGACACCAATACTCAAATTGTTGCAGAGAACAATTTAAGGACCCTAAAACAGGGAAAAAGACCAGTTGAAGACTATGTCGCAGAATTTCAACTATGGGCCACGGAATCACAATGGAACCCAGTTGCTTTACAAAACCAGTTTCGTTTGGGTCTTTCGGAACACCTAAAAGACGAATTGTCACGAATAGAGTTTCCAGAAACTTTGGAGTAACTGATAAAAACCTGTATAGCAATGGACAGAAGGTACAGAGAAAGACGTGCAGAAAAAACTTCCTCAGATTATTACCCAAAGAAATACTACACCTCTCAAGTAGAGAAGGCACACCAACCTCCTGTTCCAATGGAAATAGGTGTAATGAAAGGACCACTTTCTCAAGAAGAGAAAATTCGCAGACGTACAATGAATCTCTGCATGTATTGCGGGAACAGAGAGCATACTGTCTCAAATTGTCCAATCCTCAACCGACAGAAAAGGGGTAAGGGGTATCAAATCCTAAAACTCACTTAAGCATAACCATATCATTGTCTTTACAGTGGGACCAACATCTTCACAAGAATGAGGCCATGATCGACTCTGGGGCATATGGAATGTTTATGGATCATGGTTTTGTATCCAAAAATAAAATTCCTAGTGTGTTTAAGCAACAACCTGTTTTTGTTAAAGTCATTGACGGTTCATCTTATTTAAAGGGTCCGATAACACACCACACCATACCTATTTTAGTTACCTGTTCAGATGGTCATAACAAACAAGCAGTATCTCTTTAACGATCTAACAGAACATTATACAGCAGACTCATGTGTAAATTTCTGTTGATTCCATAGGAGACCTGTAATAACCCTTGACATATTACCAAGCCATAAAAATGGAACAGATCTAATTACTCGTGTGAATAATCTAGCTCAGCAAGTAGATTAACACAGGGTCTGAGAGATCTACAAACAGAAAATAACACTTTATGTAGTTTTGTTAGAGATGCATTAAATGCAAAACCTAATCCCCCTGACCATACCCCTGAACCACAGGTCTGCCCTCCTAATATATTCAAAGGAGACAGATCACAATTTCGTCAATTTAGGAATGCTTGCATGCTAATGTTTACTCTTAAGCCTAAAACATACAACACAGACAGACAAAGGGTCTTAACAACCATCTCTTATTTAAGGGGAGAACCAAGAGCCTGGGCCGATACCTATTTTGAGTCTAATGATCCCATGATGAACTCTATTGATTCATTTTTCTCTGCTATGGCAGTACTTTAAGAAGACCTTAACAAACAGCACACCGCTGAGTTAGCTATGAGGGTCCTGAGGCAAGGGAAACGTCCGGTAGGACTATATTGCAGAATTTAAACCTTGGTCTGCCGATTCCCAATGGAATGAGATTTCTCTTAGGAATCAATATAGATTGAGCTTGTCTGAAGCCCTTAAAGATGAGATTGCCTGAGTAAATATGCCTACCTCCTTAGAGGACTTTACGACCCTAACTGTCACTATTGATAGACGCCTCAGAGAAAGGCGCTCAGAAAGGAATTATCCTGAGACTAGTTGTAAAAAAACCTTACACTACTCCACACACCTTTCAAACACCTAAACCAGAACCCATGGAGATTGAGTTTACCAGAGCTCCATTAACCCCAGAAGAGAAAAACAGAAGAAGAGTTAACAATTTGTGCCTATACTGTCGGGTCATGATGTGAAAGGATGTGCAATGCTAAACCGTCAAAAGAAGGGTAAGCAATTAACCATTAGTAACTGTTCTGCTACTCTTACAAGGAATGTATCTTATTGTACTCTACCAGTTGTATTACAGTGGGATCAACGACATCTTCCAACTGAAGCTGTAATAGACTCTGGTGCCACTGGTGTGTTTATTGATAAGAAAATTGTGGAAGCTAATAAAATACCTATAATTAAGAAAACAACATTAGAACTTAGATGATATTAACAAAAAACTTTTACAGCAACACTCAGATGGTTTACTCTATCGTGGAGACTCTCTCTTCATCCCTCAAACCATGAGAGAGGAAGCATTAAACCAAATCCATGACTCACCTACTTCAGGACATCCAGGAATCAACAAGACCATGGATTTGCTAAAACGATCCTTTTGGTGGCCGGGAATGTTCCAGTCAGGAAAAACTTTTATAGAGTCTTGTAGTGTCTGCGCTCAATCAAAACATAGCAAACAACACCCATATGGGTTACTATTGTCTCTACCAGTCCCAGGGAAACCTTGGGAAATAATCTGAATGGATTTTATAGTGGATCTTCCACAATCTGATGGTAATAACACTATCTTAGTTATAGTTGATCATTTCACCAAAATGGCACATTTCGTACCTTACCACACCTTACCCACTTCTAAACAAACAGCTCAGATTTTTATAGAAAATGTATTTAAGTTACATGGACTTCCCACTACTATCGTATCTGATAGAGGAACACAGTTCACCTCAAAATTCTGGACTCACTTTTGTCAACAGTTGCAAATACGACCGAAGTTTAGTACGGCATATAATCCACAATCAAATGGCTTAACCGAGAAGACCAACCAATGGTTAGAACAATTCCTAAGGTGTTACTGCACTTATCAACAAGATAATTGGACGACACTGCTTCCCTTAGCAGAATTCTCATACAACAACTTCGTTAACACCAAAACAAAAGCGACACCATTCTTCTTGAATAAAGGATACCATCCACAATACCATCTATTTCCATCCAAGCAAACCCCCTGTCCATATCTAAATGATACCTTGGGGAATCTGAAAGAAGTTCATATTAAGCTAAAGGAGTTGATCCAACAATCCAAGGAACGTCAAAAATACTACTATGACAAACATCACAGAACACCACCGCATTATGAGGTCGGGAATCAAGTTTGGCTATCCACAAAACATTTAAGGCTGAACACTCCAAGCAGGAAATTGGGAGGACTCCTTATCGGACCTTTATCCATTACAGGGGTTATCAATGATAATGCTGTCATACTTGATCTACCTCCTTCATACAAGATACACAACAGCTTCCATGTATCTCTGTTGAAACCATATATACCCACTAGGATACCCCCTAAGGATTATACAACTAAGAACCTGAAGGTTCAGCCTGATCAAGAATATGAGATTGATTCTATACTGGACTCCAGGAAATTCCAGGGTCACCTGCAATACCTGGTTCATTGGAAGTACCCTCATAGTGATGATTCGTGGGAACCCTCCACTCATCTCTCAGCTCCGCGACTGGTCTCCCTTTTTCATAGGAGACATCCACAGCGCCCCAGACCATGATCCACTGTGTGGCTCTTTGAGGAGGGGGTTCTGTCACATATTCCACTCACCTGTTCCATCTGTATATCACAAAGTACTATCCCTTTAAATTGATTAGATTTCTCTCTCTCACAGGTATAAAAGGCTCCTCCTCTCATAACCATATTGCTTGGTAATTTGCCTTGATAGTGTTGTGAAATTGTCTCAACCCTATTTGGGATTCCCAGGTCCTTAAGAGTTATATCTCTTATTCCAGATATCTCTGAATTGCATTTGGAAGTATTCCCTACTCTAACTTCAGTGACTTTAACCTATTAAAAACTTGAGCTTGTTTTTGTTCTGCTCCTTGCCGTTATTTCCTCAGCTGTTCCAGCATGGGCTGCCTGTGTTCCTTCCAGTTACACAGCTGATTGGGTTTGTGATCCTCCTCCCCCTCTGTAGTCAGCGGCTCAGCTTTCCGCTCTCTCACCACAGTCAGCGTTCCTGCTCACCAAACTGACAGCGTCTCAGAGTACAGGACTGAATCTCCTCTGCCAGCGTGTCAGCACTTCTGACCATACAAATGGTAGCTATTGTGCCAGGCAATTTACATATATTATTTAGTCACCTCCTTAGTGATTTCCTTAATACATAGAAGGGAGTACCTTGCACTTTCCTTTAAGTGTGTTCACTCCCTCCTAAGTAAACTAATCTGCTACCTTTAATAAGCACAGTATTTAAGACTTAATACCTGTGGGATTAATCCAGCTACAAGCAAAATCTTGCAAATATAGAGGGTAACTTTTTCATTAACAAGCAGTATCTCTTTAACGATGTAACAGAACATTATATAGCAGACTCATGTGTAAATTTCTGTTGATTCCATAGGAGACCTGTGATAACCCTTGACAATGAGAATCCTGCCAGGTTGGTTACACAGTATAATACACACTGGAAAAAGTTACGAGGTATCCTGAATACCCACGGGCATATTTTATCGAGCGATGCATCCCTCTCTGGTTGCATCTCAGAATACCCATTAACCGCAAAGAGGGCACCGAATATAAAAGACAAGTTGGTACACAGTGAATTTAAAAAGGAACAAGGCACAAATTGGCTATCAGCAGCATGTAGCCAAGTAGGTAGTGTACCCTGTGGACACTGTGTATATTGTATGTACATAAAGAGACCCACCACCTTTCACACACCCACTAGAAGTAGGGCACATTTTGTTAAGGATAGGATATCTTGTATGTCACAAAATGTCATTTATTTACTTAAATGTCCATGCTTAACTGTCCTAAAAACAGGGTACGTGAACACAAAGATGACATAAAAAATGAAGACAAAGATAGTCCAGTGGCGAGACACTTCAAATCCTGCCATAACTCTGATCACAGCAAATTACAGATTATGGGTATAGAGCAGTTGAGTTCAAGTAGATGTGGTGGAAATCTAGACAGAGTAATTCTACAACATGAGTCAAGATGGATTTACAGATTAAACACTCTTAGTCCTATTGGCTTAAATGAAAAGATAGAGTACTCTTGCTTTCTGTAATATACATAAATTGGCTTGTTTGATGTAGCATTTGTGTTTCCAAAAATGCCTTGTGCATAGATATACAGGGAGTGCAGAATTATTAGGCAAATTAGTATTTTGACCACATCATCCTCTTTATGCATGTTGTCTTACTCTAAGCTGTATAGGCTCGAAAGCCTACTACCAATTAAGCATATTAGGTGATGTGAATCTCTGTAATGAGAAGGGGTGTGGTCTAATGACATCAACACCCTATATCAGGTGTGCATAATTATTAGGCAACTTCCTTTCCTTTGGCAAAATGGGTCAAAAGAAGGACTTGACAGGCTCAGAAAAGTAAAAAATAGTGAGATATCTTGCAGCACTCTTAAAATTGCAAAGCTTCTGAAGCGTGATCATCGAACAATCAAGTGTTTCATTCAAAATAGTCAACAGGGTTGCAAGAAGCGTGTGGAAAAACCAAGGCGCAAAATAACTGCCCATGAACTGAGAAAAGTCAAGCGTGCAGCTGCCAAGATGCCACTTGCCACCAGTTTGGCCATATTTCAGAGCTGCAACATTACTGGAGTGCCCAAAAGCACAAGGTGTGCAATACTCAGAGACATGGCCAAGGTAAGAAAGGCTGAAAGACGACCACCACTGAACAAGACACACAAGCTGAAACGTCAAGACTGGGCCAAGAAATATCTCAAGACTGATTTTTCTAAGGTTTTATGGACCGATGAAATGAGAGTGAGTCTTGATGGGCCAGATGGATGGGCCCATGGCTGGATTGGTAAAGGGCAGAGAGCTCCAGTCCGACTCAGACGCCAGCAAGTTGGAGGTGGAGTACTGGTTTGGGCTGGTATCATCAAAGAGGAGCTTGTGGGGCCTTTTCGGGTTGAGGATGGAGTCAAGGTCAACTCCCAGTCCTACTGCCAGTTTCTGGAAGACACCTTCTTCAAGCAGTGGTACAGGAAGAAGTCTGTATCCTTCAAGAAAAACATGATTTTCATGCAGGACAATGCTCCATCACACGCGTCCAAGTACTCCACAGCGTGGCTGGCAAGAAAGGGTATAAAAGAAGAAAATCTAATGACATGGCCTCCTTGTTCACCTGATCTGAACCCCATTGAGAACCGGTGGTCCATCATCAAATGTGAGATTTACAAGGAGGGAAAACAGTACACCTCTCTGAACAGTGTCTGGGAGGCTGTGGTTGCTGTTGCACGCAAAGTTGATGGTGAACAGATCAAAACACTGACAGAATCCATGGATGGCAGGCTTTTGAGTGTCCTTGCAAAGAAAGGTGGCTATATTGGTCACTGATTTGTTTTTGTTTTGTTTTTGAATGTCAGAAATGTATATTTGTGAATGTTGAGATGTTATATTAGTTTCACTGGTAAAAATAAATAATTGAAATGGGTATATATTTGTTTTTTGTTAAGTTGCCTAATAATTATGCACAGTAATAGTCACCTGCACACACAGATATCCCCCTAAAATAGCTAAAACTAAAAACAAACTAAAAACTACTTCCAAAAATATTCAGCTTTGATATTAATGAGTTTTTTGGGTTCATTGAGAACATGGTTGTTGTTCAATAATAAAATGAATCCTCAAAAATACAACTTGCCTAATAATTCTGCACTCCCTGTATATACATTTTATATATATATATATATATATATATATATATATATATATATATATATATATATATATATATATATATATATATATATAAAAACAAAAGATAAAAATATGGTGCTACACAATGAGTCTGGTGCTAAGAGCAAAAGTGCTGGCAGTCCCAATGAATAATATGAACCTTAGTTTAAAAGTATAGGATTGATAAAAAATGTTTTCAATCAAAGAAGGACCAAGGCCGCACAGTGTTCTAATAGCTTTAATTACTAAAAAATCGTTACACAGAAATCCATCCTGAGCACAGGATGTCTATGCTCCACCCAAATCCCAACAACACCCCTTACACCATAAAAAAGTAAAAGCAGGAGGAGGTAGACAAACTACCTTGAAACAGGATACTGTAGTATGCTGACTATATATTGAAAATAAAAGCCCATATAGGCTAAAAATATGAAGTTAGAAAGCACGCTATGTACCGCTATCTAATGTAACCGGTTACAGCTGAGTTATAATAGTAGCGGGGCCCCGGAGAGAATGAAGTGTGTAAAAGTTCTGGCAGATATCCAATTCCCAGGCACTTAGTGCGATATGCACGCTCTGGTTCAGATATTATTCAATCTCCTAATGGCAGTTCATTACTAACAGATGTACTGATGTCTAAACTTCACCTGGCACACAAGTGTTTATAACACGCTCAGGCATAAAACATAACAGTCCACCAGAATGTATAAATGTTGCCGCTTGTATTTCATCTGTGTGTTGCTAGACATTCACAGTTCAATTTAGCTCAGCATAAACTTGCATATAATGTGTCAGGTAGCTGAAACACTTGATTGGTAACAATTTTTGCCGGATACTGGGTCCCTTGTAATTTGAAACAAAAGCGGTAAGCAAGACTTAAATCTCTCCTAACCTCACCTCTTATCCGTGTGCATGTGTCAATGAACAATGCCGGTAAAAGGACATACCCGCATCAACGGAGTCCGTGTAAGAGTGTGGGTTGGCGTCTTCACTTGCGTTACCATGTAGAGGGATCCTGATGATTGTTTCAATGATAAGTTTGAATCCTCCGCTCAAATATATATATATATATACAGTATATATATATATATATATATATATATATATATATATATATATATATATATATATATATATATATACAGGGAGTGCAGAATTATTAGGCAAATGAGTATTTTGACCACATCATCCTCTTTATGCATGTTGTCTTACTCCAAGCTGTATAGGCTCGAAAGCCTACTACCAATTAAGCATATTAGGTGACATCAACACCCTATATCAGGTGTGCATAATTATTAGGCAACTTCCTTTCCTTTGGCAAAAGGGGTCAAAAGAAGGACTTGGCAGGCTCAGAAAAGTCAAAAATAGTGAGATATCTTGCAGAGGGATGCAGCACTCTTAAAATTGCAAAGCTTCTGAAGCGTGATCATCGAACAATCAAGCGTTTCATTCAAAATAGTCAACAGGGTCGCAAGAAGCGTGTGGAAAAACCAAGGCGCAAAATAACTGCCTATGAACTGAGAAAAGTCAAGCGTGCAGCTGCCAAGATGCCACTTGCCACCAGTTTGGCCATATTTCAGAGCTGCAACATCACTGGAGTGCCCAAAAGCACAAGGTGTGCAATACTCAGAGACATGGCCAAGGTAAGAAAGGCTGAAAGACGACCACCACTGAACAAGACACACAAGCTGAAACGTCAAGACTGGGCCAAGAAATATCTCAAGACTGATTTTTCTAAGGTTTTATGGACTGATGAAATGAGAGTGAGTCTTGATGGGCCAGATGGATGGGCCCGTGGCTGGATTGGTAAAGGGCAGAGAGCTCCAGTCCGACTCAGACGCCAGCAAGGTGGAGGTGGAGTACTGGTTTGGGCTGGTATCATCAAAGATGAGCTTGTGGGGCCTTTTCGGGTTGAGGATGGAGTCAAGCTCAACTCCCAGTCCTACTGCCAGTTTCTGGAAGACACCTTCTTCAAGCAGTGGTACAGGAAGAAGTCTGCATCCTTCAAGAAAAACATGATTTTCATGCAGGACAAAGCTCCATAACACGCGTCCAAGTACTCCACAGCGTGGCTGGCAAGAAAGGGTATAAAAGAAGAAAATCTAATGACATGGCCTCCTTGTTCACCTGATCTGAACCCCATTGAGAACCTGTGGTCCATCATCAAATGTGAGATTTACAAGGAGGGAAAACAGTACACCTCTCTGAACAGTGTCTGGGAGGCTGTGGTTGCTGCTGCACGCAATGTTGATGGTGAACAGATCAAAACACTGACAGAATCCATGGATGGCAGGCTTTTGAGTGTCCTTGCAAAGAAAGGTGGCTATATTGGTCACTGATTTGTTTTTGTTTTGTTTTTGAATGTCAGAAATGTATATTTGTGAATGTTGAGATGTTATATTGGTTTCACTGGTAAAAATAAATAATTGAAATGGGTATATATTTGTTTTTTGTTAAGTTGCCTAATAATTATGCACAGTAATAGTCACCTACACACACAGATATCCCCCTAAAATAGCTATAAGTAAAAACAAACTAAAAACTACTTCCAAAACTATTTAGCTTTGATATTAATGAGTTTTTTGGGTTCATTGAGAACATGGTTGTTGTTCAATAATAAAATTAATCCCCAAAAATACAACTTGCCTAATAATTCTGCACTCCCTGTATATAAATCTCTCAAGGTAAAAGGCTTTCTATGTTCAGTGAAATCTCACATTAAGGCTAATTTTAAATGTACATATTTGTGCTCATATTAGTCTTTATGAAAGTAAAGCATTTATGATATAGCTAGGTATAAAGTTTACTCCAAATTAAAGTAAATAAATATAATGACTCTTATGGTAGTTTGGCATTTTTAAAAATTTGTTTTGCTTATACTGCAGTGTGTTAATGTCAGTAATAATTTTTTAATATTTAAGCAATCAGTTTCAATGTTAGCCACCTAGCCATCCAAACACAAAGGAAACTAGATATATAGAATACCAAGGTTCCCAAAGTATGCACTTCCAGCACTCTGGGCCCTGAACTAGAGGACGGAATACCCAAACAGGATTGTTAAAATATAACCTTTATTATAGAAATTAAAAAACCCAAATAGGTTGTTACACACACAATTTAAAATACACTCCAGTACCAAGATCAGTGTAGTAAATATTAGGTAAGATCACTGAAAATTATGATTAGGCCTGTATAATATCACAGTGATGAGTGATCTAAAATGTGACCAATAATACTCGCTAGTTTGTATTTACTCAGTAGCTTGCTGCAAACAAGCCAGGACAAAAATTGTAGTCAGGGTAAATAATGATCTGAAAACCAGTATCAATGTGATAAGCTTGAATAGTAAACTCACAGGCCCAAGATTATAAATAATATGTATATATCAGTTAGAGTTGTTACTAAATAATATTGGTGAGTCCAATGTAACTATAGTTAATATACATATAGATAGTGAGCTGACAAATATGTTGAATAAGTTTATACTTGTGCCTGTATCTGAGCACCTATTGATTCAGAGGTAATAGGTATGCCAATTTTATATCAATGATCCCGTGCTACTGGCAGCAATAATCACGCTGTCAGTTTAAAACTGCTCTTTTTGGATAGGGACAAAAGATTATATTTGCTCGTAGAAGTCACATTAGTTATTAATAAAGCATATTCTATGGTACGGCTGTTAATTAGACATCCAGAATACTGTGTATAATTAAACAGCTCAGGAATGAATAGTTTATGATACAATATATGTGGATATGGTTAATAGTATTTATTTGATCACAATATTTATTTACCATTCATTCAAGGATTGTATCCATATACTGAAAAAAGTCTAAATTCAACCTTGACCGTGTCTACGGTAATTTAATTTGTTAGTCTATATAGCTAGTGCTACGAAAATCACGAGGTTTACTTAAGCCAACATTCAAACAATTATTCCCCTTATTTGACATATATATTCATTCCTAACCTCCGTTATAGGATTGAGCTGAGTTTGGCGTGATACGGACCGTATTAGATTAGTGTCTTACAGTTTATTAGTACAGCTTATCTTTCACATCTAGAAAAAGTATATTTACAGATTTACTAGATTCTTCTAATTAGGCTAATAAGGAAATTGAGTAGTACTATAGACTAAGTCTGGCACAACCCAGGTTAACAGTAAAATTACTATTATGTAGTAAGTTGTTCCCTGCTTCTATTAATATAAGGGTATAGTACTCATATGGTCAATAGCTGGTTAATTCTATCACAGTTATAGCTTCACAGTTTGTACTGTCTAACATAACCCAAGTAGTGTGTGAGTAAGTATCGCTCACTTTACGGCGCTATACGCCGTCTGATTTTCGATATCTGTAGTTATTGAAATAAATCTGGCACAACCCAGACTAAAAGTTGATTTAATATCTTCGATAGCACTGCTTATATTGTTGGTACAATTTAAACTATGTCTGGCACAACCCAGTTAGAATTTCTAATTAATCGTTCACAAAGAATCAGTGTGACAAGTACTGCAGATCTCCCGCAGTTTAGCATTCATTCAGTCATTCTTTCATTCATTTAACATACTTATCGATATATATGAGAACTATGTTAACGGTTAGGCTAAGTCTGGCACAACCCAGGCTGAATATTCTTTAGTGTTACCAGTTAAATACTGCAATTAATGATCAAAGGTGAATCAATACAGCAAGTGCTGTGCTTCTGTGCTTCACAAGCTATTCAACATTCATACATGAGTTCTAAAGTTAGTCAAACAATACTATTGAATTAATTCTGTTAGTAGTTCAGTTAGTTAGGCACAACCTCAGCTATTGATAGATATTAGAGTTAGGTGCTAGAATGGCAACTCGATGTAGCTATACAGATCATTGTAGCAATATGAACCATGTTCACTCATCTAAAAGGACCCTGACAGTCTAGTAGTTAAATTAGTATTGGAAGTACTCCTAGCGGTACATAGATACAAGGTACTGGGCAATTAAGATAAACATAAAAGATAGAGTGTGAACTCGTTCAGCACTCTCCCGTGACGCGTTTCGCCCGATAGGGCTTTATCAAAGTAAATCTGTAAATATACTTTTTCTAGATGTGAAAGATAAGCTGTACTAATTAACTGTAAGACACTAATCTAATACGGTCCGTATCACGCCAAACTCAGCTCAATCCTATAACGGAGGTTAGGAATGAATATATATGCCAAATAAGGGGAATAATTGTTTGAATGTTGGCTTAAGTAAACCTCGTGATTTTCGTAGCACTAGCTATATAGACTAACGAATCAAATTACCGTAGACACGGTCAAGGTTGAATTTAGACTTTTTTCAGTATATGGATACAATCCTTGAATGAATGGTAAATAAATATTGTGATCAAATAAATACTATTAACCATATCCACATATATTGTATCATAAACTATTCATTCCTGAGCTGTTTAATTATACACAGTATTCTGGATGTCTAATTAACAGCCGTACCCTAGAATATGCTTTATTAATAACTAATGTGACTGCTACGAGCAAATATAATCTTTTGTCCCTATCCAAAAAGAGCAGTTTTAAACTGACAGCGTGATTATTGCTGCCAGTAGCACGGGATCATTGATATAAAATTGGCATACCTATTACCTCTGAATCAATAGGTGCTCAGATACAGGCACAAGTATAAACTTATTCAACATATTTGTCAGCTCACTATCTATATGTATATTAACTATAGTTACATTGGACTCACCAATATTATTTAGTAACAACTCTAACTGATATATACATATTATTTATAATCTTGGGCCTGTGAGTTTACTATTCAAGCTTATCACATTGATACTGGTTTTCAGATCATTATTTACCCTGACTACAATTTTTGTCCTGGCTTGTTTGCAGCAAGCTACTGAGTAAATACAAACTAGCGAGTATTATTGGTCACATTTTAGATCACTCATCACTGTGATATTATACAGGCCTAATCATAATTTTCAGTGATCTTACCTAATATTTACTACACTGATCTTGGTACTGGAGTGTATTTTAAATTGTGTGTGTAACAACCTATTTGGGTTTTTTAATTTCTATAATAAAGGTTATATTTTAACAATCCTGTTTGGGTATTCCGTCCTCTAGTTCAGGGCCCAGAGTGCTGGAAGTGCATACTTTGGGAACCTTGGTATTCTATATATCTAGTTTCCTTTGTGTTTGGATCATTATTTATGCACAAGCACCATTTCCTCCTAACAGTTATAAGCTGATCAATATAGACCTTCCTACGCACACACACACATATTACCAGAGGAAAAGCCCGAGTAGTGCCACTGTTCATTTGGTGTGTTAGTACCTGTACACAAGATATTGAGAGCATTTTTTGGTAGCTGTCACGGAACTTTGAGGTATCTCAGTAAATGAAGGCGGTACTTTTTACACAAGATTGAATAAATAGCAAGTATGCCCTATGAGATTCACATCTGATGAGGCCCCGACTTCAGCCCTTTGTGGGAGAGGTGAAACACGTCATGTCCGATGAATCAATGATGACGTAACGGTTATGATCATACATGCTGAGTAAGCAATTACGCTGAATTGGACAAACGGGTGTTTGGTGTACAGCAGCACAACGGCAAGTGAAGGCGCCAACCAACCGACTTACATATGCTGTATAACCACAGAATAAAAGGTATTGGTTTCCTGTCCAGTGGTGAATGAAGCATGTTGGATTACAGGTGAGGTTTGGCTTAAAGTCTTGCTACCACATGAGAAGTCCAGGAAAAGGTTGATCATATGGAAATGTATCTTATTATCACTACACACTTGATACAAAGTGGACACCCCCTTTGGAATTGTTACGGATGATATGCTATAAGCTACAAGTTAAAAGCTACATGCGCATAGCGCAATTTGATCATCGTATTGACTGTACCTTATAAAGAGCTCTATATACTAATACCAGAGTGTGTTTTTTAACACTTAGGAGTTAATATTTTTTTTTAAAATATTTCATTGTGGGGGGCTTTCGGTTTAGGGGTTAACAGGTTTATTATAGTGGCTTGCGGTTTAGGGCTTAATAACTTTAGTATAGCAGGGGGTGATGTGGGTGGATGGCAGATTAGGGGTTAATAATATTTAAATAGTGTTTGCGATGCGGGAGAGCGGCGGTTTAGGGGTTAATAACTTTAGTATAGTGGTGACGATGTCGGGGAGCGGCGAAATAGGGGTTAATAAAAATTTTTCGTTGTGGCGATGTCGGGAGCGGCAGATTAGGGGTTAGTAAATTTATTATAGTGTTATTATAGTGTTTGCGATGCGGGAGGGCCTCGGTTTAGGGGTTAATAGGTAGTTTATGGGTGTTTAGTGTACTTTTTAACACATTAGTTATGAGTTTTATGTTACAGCTTTGTAGCGTAAAACTCATAACTACTGACTTTAGATGGCGGTACGGATCTTGTTGTTTTAGGGTGTAACGCTCACTTTTTAGCCATACCGCAAAACTCGTAATACTGGCGCTATGGGAGTCCCATGAAAAAACGTCATTTTTACGAGTGCGGTACTGATGTTGCGGTACTGGCTAAAAGGTGTGTGGTACACCTATACCGACAAGACTTGTAATAGCTGCGGTGCTGTTTTAATGCTGAAAATGCCATATTTTCAGCGTTACAAGCCGCAACGCAAAACTTGTAATCTTGGTGAGTATGTTTCACATTTTGTGCACAACTTAACTTTACTAAGCGGCATGGCTAGCAATGTATTTAAATGGACATTAAACTTAGTGCTGCAGGTCTATAATTAAGGCACGCAGCCGAAACGTGTAAGACCGCTGCAGCTTGGAGTTTATGCCATGCTTGGTATATATTTTTATTTCTTTTGCAAATAAAGGCTACGTTTTACACTCTTATACCTGCCCTGCTGTTTTGATGCATTGGAACTGTTACCTCCGAGGAACCAGGATCTTCCTTATCAGTTTGCAGGTACTACACAGCTGATGATGGGAGGTGTGTTCTTGATGTGATGAGCTTGTGTCTCATGAGAGTGCCGGTATCTCGAGACAGTGAGGCGGGAAATACAAGTATTGTTTGGCGTGGAAACGAAGTCTGCTTATGTTGTGGATACTTACAGATGCTTAAGGATTGCCGGACCCATACTATTGCCGCTGTCTGAATATATAAGGTAGTCACTTAGAGACATTATTTTTTGAATTAGCTCCTATACTGAGCGCTTTTTTGGGGGACTTTTTGTTGTTTACCATAGAAAATGATTAGCCCTGTTGCCTTTGTTAAGAACAATTGCATCAATCTTTATGAAATTTTGCATGGAGATAAATTTTATTGTCTATTAGATGCTTTTTTTTTTAACAATGAGTAGTAGTTGCTGAGATATAAAACTATAAATTTGACAATAGTGATATAGTTTGTGTATGCACAAAAGTACAAAATGCCAAAAAAAGAAAATCAAGCCATGCACAGTATTGTTTTCCCATATGTGGTCACTATAACTTTTATTGAAGTTTATAACTTTTAAGTTTATATTATTTGTTAGTTGATTGGTAAAATGTTTTAATCAATGTTATTGACTAAAATATTGATATACATCTTATGTTAATAGCATTTGAAAGAATAGCCATGTGAGGGATAAGTGAAGACTTATGCATACTGACATTGCAGTTTGATTAATTTACAAGATTGTGCATATTGACTTACAAAACTACCAGGGGTGGTCTCAGAGTTGAATAAACGAATATGCCTTAGACTGATGCACACACCGGGATTTAAAACATTAAAGGGACAGTCTAGTCAAAATTAACTTTCATAATTCAGATAGGGCATGCAATTTTAAACGACTTTCCAATTTACTTTTATTGTCAAATGTGCTTTGTTCTATTGGTATTCTTTGTTGAAAGCTAAACTTAGTTAGGCTCCTATACTAATTGCTAAGCCCTAGAAGGCCACCTCTTATCTCAGTGTATTTTGACAGTTTTTTTTTACAGCTAGACATCACTAGTTAAGGTGTGCCATAGGAGTTAGCACTGATTGGCTATAATGCAAGTCTGTCAAAATAGCTGAAAGAAGGGGGCAATCTGAAGAGGCTTAGATACAAGGTAATCACAGAGGTAAAAATATATTAATATAACTGTGATGTTTATGCAAAACTGGGGATGGGTAAACTAATAAAGGGATTATCTATCTTTTTAAATAATAACAATTCTGTAGTAGACTATCCCTTTAAGACAACTTTATGATTGATGTCTCAGGTGCATAGCCACTTTTTTCAGACTTATAGAAACATACTGACACAACATATTTCAGTCAAGATAATTAACAACTATTGATAGCTCAGGCAACAGATTGGATTCTAACATCCCTACAACATCTATACAGCAAAACCATCCTGGCTCTCAGGGTATGATAATCTGTTAAAAAAAACCAGACAAGTCACAGATCACACATCAGGAAAGATGGTTTAATTACAAGAAAATATAATGAAACAATATATATATATATATATATATATATATAAAATATATTAAATATAATATTGTTTAGTATTTTTTTCTAATTTAACAGATACTAAAAAAACACTTCAAAAATGAAAACAGAATTAATTATATTTTTAACATCAAACAAAAGAACTTCTTCACATTCTCTAACAAGGTAAAATTGGTATGCTCTCCTTCATCTGTGTGAACCATCAATGTTAATACCCATGAAGAGAAAACAGCCAGCTCACTTTCAGTATGCCAGGTGTTCAATAATTGTAAAACTGAATAATTTACAGCAAAGCATCCATTGTGTTTCTCAATTCAGATAATATCATTTTACAATGCAAAAGAGGACACCCGAGATGAGGCTTAGGCTTAGCGAATCTTCCTATGTATTAAGGTGGTATTGTGTACAGAAGCTGCAGCCTAAGGTAAAGGACTATGTGACCCAATACTGGTGTGGTGGAGCACACATCATCAAATTTCAATAACCAAGGCCACAATTATTGATGAAAATTAAGTTAACAGGTCATGCAAATGTAATTCCCCATATAGGGCTAGAATATAAGTGGCGTGCTAAATAAATGTTTTGCTTGCATGCAAACATCGTTGGAAGTAAACAGCGTGCTTATTACAAGTTGAATGTAAATTGTTTGTGCACGGGCGAAACCCGACAAGCATTAAATTCAGGATTTCGAATATCGTGAACACGTTAGTACATTCGCCCCCTAGACTTTAATAGAGTGTGCTTTTTTTTTTAAAATAGCAATTATCATTTGCGTGCAAACTCGACACCACATTAGACCAACTGTACTAAAGCCGAAGAGTTACAAATACTTTACATTCAAATGTTCTTCACATAGAAGTAAATGTTCTTTTTATTTTTTAATAAATATTTATACATATATGACTCATTTACTTTTAACCCTTATATTGTATATTTTTTTAAATTAATATTAATATGAATAAGTTCCTCTATCCTGCTGTCCTCCACTCGAGAAGTATGTCTATCTTTAAGTTATATTCCTCTTCCCTCCAAGGTAAGAAGCATCATTTCATGTGTGGCCAATTTGCCAACTTTCAGGTAGTGGTATCTTTCGAGTCTCAGAAGGTCTTTTACTCTAGATTTCCATTCCTGGATATCAGGGACCTGTGTCCTCTTCCAATATGTCGGGATAAGCCCTTTTGCTCCATTAAGCATCAGCAAAAGAGTAGATATTTGTCTTCCCAAACTATCTTAGGCAGCTCGTGATAGATTAGGTAATTTGGCTTTGGGGGAATTATCATTTTGAGGATTCTGCTCATCTCTCCCAGCACTCCCTCCCAGAAGGGTTGTATGGTTGGGCAGTTCCACTATATATATGCAGCAGTGTACCGCTTCTTCCACAGCCCCTCCAGCACTCCCCTGTTGTGTGTGGGTATAGTCTCTGAAGCCTACTAGGAGTCAAGTACCATCTGCTCAAAAATTTGTAATGCGTCTCCTGTACTTTCAGTGAGACTGACGCTTTTTTTGCCTTTCTAAATATTTTAATCCACTCTTTTGGTTCTATAACCTGTCCGATTTCAGTTTGCCATGTGCATGCGTAGGATGGGATTGTTGTTCCCCCCTTAGTGAGCAAGAGTTTATATATCTGTGAGATTAGGTGGGTCGGTGCTTGTGGCGCTGTGCAGAGTGATTCAAAAAGCGTTCTACGTCTATACATTTCTGATTTGTGTTTGTGTGTATTGTAAAAATGAGAGACTTGGGCTACTCTATACCAGGAAGCAAAAGTGGTTGGGTCCCACCCAGCCATCTCCGCTTGTGTTTTAAGTTTGTCATGTTGCAGGATGTTGGATATGGCTGAGTCAGCCAGGCTGTGGTGCGCTCCCGACACAAACGGCTTTATTTCCATGCCTAAATCTGGGTTTTCCCAGACTGGGGTGTTAGGCGAGGCAAGAGTGGAAACAGAAGCGTCCTCTCCGATTAGCACATCCCATTTCTGGAATACTTCTGCAATCATAGGGTATTGCTTAATTAGACCTTGGCAACCGCCAGGAGTGATCCAGGCTAAGGCGCCCATGTTGCCTCTTCGAATGATCTCATTGTCATTTTGTGTCCATGCCTTATTGTGGGAGTTCTGGCTCCATTCCACCAATTTCTGGAGGGAAATAGCTCTCTGATATTCCCTCAATAGAGGGACTCCCAATCCTCCCCCCTCTCTGGGCAAGTAAATTGTGTGTTTTCTGATTCTTGGCTTTATCCCATTCCATATGTAAGCCTCGATGGCCAATTGGATATTTTGAATGTAATGTGCGAGCGGTGCCAATGGGACTGTCTGCATCACATAGAGTATTCTCGGCAGTACGTTCATTTTAATTATCCCTACCCGACCCATCCATTAAATAGATTTTTTTTTCCAATCCACGAGATCTTTGAGTATATCATCTCTGATATTTTTGTAATTGAGATCAGTGATCTCTGCCAGGTTAGGCGTGATCATTATCCCTAGATATTTGATATGATGGGATGCCACCTTGATTGGCAAGGTGGTTTTAAGAGCATTGAATACCTCCGGTGGTTCTGAAATATTTAAAATTTTAGATTTTTGAGGATTAAGCAAGAAATTTGAGACTCTACCAAACGCAGAGAACTCAAGCATCGCCTCCGCTAGAGAGCTCGCCGAGTCTGGCATCGTCAATAACACGTCGTCCGCGTACATGGAAAGTTTCTGTTCTGTGGTTCCTATAACAAAGCCCTTAACTTTGGGGTTTTCTCTGATTTTGGCTGCAAGGACCTCAATGGTGAGGGCAAATAAGAGTGGCGACAGGGGACACCTCTGCCTGGTTCCGTTTTTGATCTGAAAGGTATTGGATAACATGCCATTAACTCTGACCCTTGCATTTGGTGTTGATTATAGGGACATCGTCCGGTTTATAAAACCGGGTCCGAAACCAAATTTCTCTAGCGTTTGCTGTATGAACAACCAGCTTACCCGGTCAAACTCTTTTTCAGCATCTGTTGTGACCAGAGTGAGCGGGGCCCAGGTCACTTGCGCGTGTGTGATCATCTGTAATACCTTCAGGGTATTATCCCTGGCTTCTCGTGCCGGGATGAAGCCCTCCTGATCAGTGGAAATCAGACCTGGAAGGTGCTTGTTCAATCAATTTGCCAAAACTCTTGCAAGAATCTTAACGTCCGAGTTCAACAGCGATATAGGCCTGTAGTTTTTGGGTCTGTCCTGCGATTTCCCAGGCTTAGGGATCACAGCTATAAAGGCTTCCAACATTGAGCTTGGTAGTGTGGGATTTTGGGACAATGAATTAAAGATGATTGCCATTTCAGAGGGCCAAGATGTCCGTGTATGTCTTATAATATTTAAGCCCAAAGCCGTCCGACCCTGGGCTTTTCCCTGATGGCAAGTCTTTGATGGCCTTCTTAACTTCCTCCAAAGCGATAGGGGAGTCTAGTGCCTCTGCCTCCTCCTCTGTGATCTTTGGAAGGCGGACACTGTCAAAGTAAGTCCGCACCTCCTCTGCAGTTTGAAGGGGTGAAGTCCCCCTGTCGCCACCACCAGAGGACTGTTGCAAATCATATAGGGATTCATAGTATTTTTTAAAGATCTCTGCTATCGAGGCTTTAATGTACGTATGCCTTTACTTTTTTCATAGCTATTGCCCTGGCCAAAAGCTTCCCCGCCCTGTCCCCTTGCTCAAAATATGTTTGCCTCAATATAAGGGCCTTTTTTTGGTGATCTTCCTGCAGGAATTGCAATAAATCTGATCTAGCAGATGTCAGAAGCCTCAGCTTGCTCTCATCAAGGGGGCACGCTTTATGAAGCTGTTCCGCACTTTCTACCCGGCTCAGAAGGGATTTGTAGCATTCTGTCCTTAATTTGTTCAGTTTCGCCTTTCGGCTAATTAGAAGACCTCTAATGATGCACTTATGTGCTTCCCATACAATGGAATTCTCGATGTTCTTGTCTGCGTTTAAGTGAAAAAATTCAGCCAACGCTTTCTTGATCTCGGCCGAGAAAACCGGGCCATCCAATAGGGTGTCGTCCAGCTTCCACATGTACGGCGTGAGCGGGACACTAGGCCACTCCACCCTGCAACTGACTGGGGCATGGTCAGACCATGTGATTGCATGTATATTGCTGCTTTTGGTGATTATAAGGCCAAGTGAGGGATCCAGAGACGCGTTAAAATCGCCCCCTAAATACAGTACCCCTACCTTTATTTATGTTATTTTGCGTATGACCTCTGGGAAAAAGAGGTGCTGGGACCAATTGGGACAGTAAACGTTGGCCAAGGTGATTGACCTACTGAATAATGAACCCATGAGCACAATGAATCTGCCCTCCGGGTCATCATACTGCTGTTCTAGCCTAAAAGGCATTTTAGCACTGAACATGAACCCGACCCCATTTTTTTTGTAGGGCCCGATGCGAAGTAGGCCGTAGGATATCGATAATTGGACCACTTTGGTTCATGTGCAACCGAAAAGTGAGTCTCCTGCAAAAATATGATATCCCCTCCCATTCTGTGTAAATCCCTGAGAACTATTGCCCTTTTGTTGGGACTGTTCAGGCCCTTAGCATTAATAGATATTATTTCAAATGAGCGGGGCCTATCCCGGGTTCGCCTGCGCTCCATGACGTCTTAATTTACGGGAATATGGGTTTCAGAACAGAGGAGGTTGCAGGGTATAAGAAGGAGTATGAGGGGAGATAGGAAGAAGGAAAAAACAAAAAAACAAAAACAAAATAAAAAACAAGGAAGAGTAAGACGGGAAAGAAAGGAAAATATGGTCAGGAGAGAACAACAAAGAAAAGAAAACAGAGGATAAAAAGAAACCTTATTTAGTGTAAAACTAAAGGTTTAGGAGCAAAGATGTTTACTGCCTGTAAAACGTACTATAACTATATAACAAGTACAAGTATTATAGACTTCACAGTAAATTTCAACATATGGATCACGCTCCTAAAAAAGAACTCCAATAACTAAATGTAACAAAATCGGAGGGTAGTTGTCCCCGTGTAATCGCAATGTACATAACATTTTAACACTTATAATTGTTAATCATCACATTCCTTGGTATGATACAATAATGACTGGTATTTCCCATTACCTCTGAAATGCTAGGATAGGGTGTAAGTGTTATCCTCTACAACCATGTGTCGAGTTGCGTCAAGAGACGGGTCTACATTATCTTTATCAGCTCAGAATCCCAGTCTAGTGAGGCCAGGGATAAGCTTGGACCCAAGTTAGGGAGTTATCTGCTTTTCAAAGCTATTTCGTCACTGGAAGATACAGTGACTTCCATCTTAGTTTGGGTCTGGGTCTCTTACCTTTAACCTAGCCCATCCACCAGACCCTCCCACAAGAGCGGCTACATGGAAATCTTAAACCTGAATATGTGTGTGCTCTACCCTACTCCTTTTAGATATTTGCTTAATCAAATTATATTGCTACAAGTGGGAATCTTCAGTGGTGGTAATCTTTGAATCTCTAGATGACACATGATATATACTATTAAAAACGTTAATGAACATATATAAACTCAAACATTTCAAAAGTGAACAAGTATCTAATCATACATATGTTTTAACAATATACGACCTTTAAGTCCAGAAAAAGTTCCACCTTCGGTTCTCAGTAATTGAGATATGTAAGCACCCGGTAACAGGAAGTTGGGAAGCTCAAGAACAAGCAGAGACTGAGCCTCAGACCTTCAACCCGGGTTATGCTGGTTTTCATCAAGGCCTTTCTCTTGGGGTCGTTGTTGTAAGGCCCCATCCGAGGCCCGTGGAGGCCTTATGTCAAGGCCCAGGGCTTGATTGAAGCTTGGGAGGTCGTCTATGGTTCTCAGGACATGAAACCTGTTGTTTCTGGTAGCTATTAGGCTGGTGGAAAAGCCCCACTTGTAGGGAATCCTCATATCTTTCAGTATTGCTGTTGCAAATTTCATGTCCCTTCTTTTCTGTAAAGTTGCTGGACATAGGTCAGAATAAACCTGCACTTCTGCTCCTCTGAACTCCAGCGGGTGTTTTCCTCTTGCAAGCTTCAGAACCTCTTCCTTATCCCTGAATGATAGAAATTTCAAAATGATGTCCCTGGGTGGGGCTCTGCTAGGTGGTTTCGGGCGTAAGGCCCTGTGTGCTCTCTCAATTTGAATGTCCGATGCTGTTTCATCATCTTTTAGATATCTAAGGAAATCCTGTAAGTAGTTTGGGAGGGCAGGAGGATCTATGATTTCAGGAATTCCACGGAGGCGGAGGTTATTCCTCCTGCTCCTGTTCTCTAAATCCTCTATTCGATCCATTAGAGTTTGTACTGCCCCTTCCTGGGCCTGCAACTGACTTGACTGGTGCTGCAGATCAGAATTCAGGGCCCCCTGCCTTTCCTCCACCTGCGTAACCCGTTGATCAAGCTACATCCCTTTTAAGTTCCACAAACATGGCTCTAAAGTCCTGCATGGCCTCCTTAATGTCCTCTTTGGAAGACAAGTGTCTGATGTCCTCCTTTGTAAGATAACCTAAAGTCTGGGCTCTATGTTCAGGGCCCGGGGTCTGTGATGATGCAGATTGAGTGGCAGTGTCACCTTGTGATTTGCTAGCAGGTGTGAGGGGGTCCGTAGGGATGAGGTAGTTTTCCATAATTGATGCACCCTTGGGCGGGTTGGCATTTCTTTTACTTGCCATGCCCTTATATAGTCACTGTTTGTATGAGTGTCTCTTCCCCTTTTGGACTTAGGAGTTATTTTCTCTATGTGGTTATGTTTTTGCCCCACAGCGCTTAGGTTAATGTTAGGCTGAAATGTAAAAGAAAACAGTACTCTTTGCCTAAGGTGATTGCCTTCACGGCTTTATAGTTATGAGTCCCCCAGTTTAGCCCCCACTGTTGAATGGGTGCTACTCCTTACCGCACTATGCGTTGTCTCCGTGCTGCTGAGGGTGGCCTGTACGCCAGGAGAGTGCTGCGTGATCTTTATGTAGCCACGTGGGTGCGGCCTGTTATAGTTGCGGCCGGGGTTGAATGCCGTTGTCGCGACCCGTGAAGAGGGCCAGGCCAAGATGACACTCCGGTATGGCTTAGGGCAATTCTGCAGCTCCCTGTGGCGCACCTGCCGCTCCAGCTAGGGAATCAGGATGATGCGACAGTTGTAGCCCGCTGCAGTGTGCGCTCCGCTGTAGTTGCGGTCCTCCAGGGTCTCTGGTTATTAGCAGTCCCAAAGCGTTTGCTGCTTAGCCGGTCTGAGTCCAAGGCTGCAGTCACTAAAAGTATCCCGGTCACAGTTATGAGCTTTGATGGCTAGGAATGTGCAGATTAGCTGCGTTTTACAACTGGGGACTACGGAGCTCTATTAACAAGCAGCCATCACGGATCGTGGCCAGGCTCCGCCCCCCTATATGAATATTTTTTATCAGATAGTGTATATATGAGTGTAAAACTTTTTGATGTATTTATGTTGTGTTTGGTGTAATTTTTTTTAACCCTTATACTTTACGCTAGGTCTTCATTTGCACAAATTTACTTTCATTATAGCCCATAATGTTTATTTATTCTTGTAAAAAAAATCTGATGTATGTTCATTATTTATGTTGCTCTCTCTTCTGTAATTTAACTCAGAATTGTATGGGGGTTTTCTACTTCTATTGGATTCAGAAACCTGCATGCTACATAGCAATTGCTTGATCAGTGAAACAAGCTCATTTACATATTTGATTCCCTAATTGGTCAGTGCAAAACATTTATGATGAACAATATTAGAGGGAAACTTGTGCATTCTATTATTGCACTATTGTTTGCACATAACTATGTGTTAAACCTCTCTAAAGGGATTAAATACAAAGTTAAAGTCAACTCCAGAGCAGCAAGCAGCAATGTGCTTCTGGGAGAAAGTTGAACATAGATGATGAGCCAATGACAGCAGACAAATATGTGTAGCCACCAATCACCAGCTATCTCCCAGTAGTGCATCGTTACTGTTGATAATGTGTATATATGCTTTTCAACAAAGGATACAAAGAGAACAAAGTACAAGAGCAGCTAATTTAAAAGCGTAATAAAATGGCATTCTCTATCTGAATAATAAAACTTTCATTTTCACTTTATGTCCTTTTTTGCATGCTGATCTTTTGTCATGCAGTGCTTTATTGTAGACATATATAATGCATATACAATAAATGAATGTCAAATCTTTAAGAAACCTATCAGTATCTTACATTTAACCTAAATTACATTTCAATTAAAGAAGCCTTCGGTCACTTCCAATAGCTCATGAATATTATAGGCCTATGCAAACCTTTGACAAGGAAGAGGGTGAAACTTTGATGAACAGACAGAGGAGGACATCATTGTTTTCAGAAGAGATTGAGAGGAAAAGGGTGTAGATGCTGTTTCTTCAGTGGCAGGTGTCCAGCTCTTGGCTGACGTAATGTGGTGCAGTTTTAAATGGCAGCTGTAGGGAATACTAACACATTGATTAGCTCCTAATTTAATGTAGTATCAAGAAACCTTTCCAAAACAAACATGAAAATGGGAAGAATCTCACTTTATTCAGCTATCATTTAATGAAGTAATTGTGCACATGTTTGCAAATAACATTTAAAGACTAAGTAGCAATTTACTTAATCTGCTTCACTTCATATAGAGCCAAAATGAAAATGACTTTCTAGGCAGATAAAAAAATAAAATAACACTGGATATCATTTTACCATTGCTTGGTCTGAAAGCTGCATGTTATGATCTGCTTTGAAAGAGCCGGCAATACAAATGAACAAATCCTTATATATATATATGTGTCTGGCACATTTTTAATGCAGTAGAAAACAAAACCAATGGCACTAATGGGTTTGATTTTATACACGTCTTCCATATATTTTGAGTTTATTCCAAAATGATTTGCACAGTTGTTTATCGGATAGGGGGTGTAGTGTATTGGGTATACTTAGCAACAAAGGTTCAGCAAGAGACTGAAAAAAATACTCATATTGCACTCACAGATGTAAAAAAAATTCAATAAGTATCGTAAATAAAGTTAAAACAACTTTTACTTGAGAAATTCAAAATTAAAATTAAAATAATATTAAAACCACATAAATGGGTAAGATTAAATAAAAGGTGATTAATCAGATGGTGAGCAGAGTATCTTAGGTATATAGGAATATGGCATATATATGTGTGTATACTCTGATACTATCACTAGTGTGGATCACAAGATCCCAAATTCACCAGACCATTGAGTATAGATATCGAGCCAACAATTATTACCGATTAATACCGCTCTCGATCTACCCTCTTAAATACATCATATATCCCCCTATTTAGCATTTAAAACAAGACAAAACAAACATATAGATGCCACTGATGGTTTTTGCCGTCAAGGCTTTTTTAAAGGGCGCTGAGTTGAATATCTTGTGATCTTTTATAGGGTCCTGATGCTCGTGATTGGTTATCTCAGATGATCCAATTGGATGAAATGTAACAAGATTTGAAAGATACAGATTCAATTTGAAAAGCAGATTCTACCTACTATAAATCTGTTTCGCTCAGTTGTTGTATCGTAATACTGTGTTTGTACATTTCCATAATTCTTTATAACGTGTGTTTCGAGTTGAACGTAATTTGAAGTTTCTAGATTGGTTCCGATATATGTCAATCAAACCAACGATTGATATCATTGGCTACTATTCGGTGCTGTTCCGAAATCTAATGTTATATGGACATTATTATACAGGATATATGAAATAACAAATTGTTATTCAGTGATAACGATATATAATCAGGAAATTAATTAGAGATTATTATTACGGAGAGAGATATTAAACTTCAATCCATACGTCAACGTGAATATCTCATGTGATTGGTTAAGTTACCTGTCAGTCATTCATAACTTGAAACATATAGATACATTGTAACTCAAGAGTGATATAATGCTATTATGTGAATAATAATGTGTTTATGTGAATAAAGAAAAAAGACATTAGTAATCTAAAAATTGATATGTGCAATATGCGTATTCTTATTTCAGTAATTTGCTGAACCGCTGTTGCTTCATTTTTAAAGCAGGACACCAAAGGGTCTGGACTGGCAAGAGTATTTAACAATGCTCAACAGTCCTTTTATTTCTCTGGTGGAATTTTCTATAGCCACATTTTACCCTGAAAACGGGGGGTTTGATCACATATGGAGCTTTGCCCGTTCCATTTGCCAATATTTAGTGAACCTAGCGATCACATATACGGTGCAGCATACAAGTGTGGGATGTATGTTTTTACTCCCATAAACTAACATAGAACCATGTCGCAAGTCGGTATCGTATATTCAGCGCAAGGACTTGTGCAGTGAGAATGGAGAAAATGTACTCCATTTTCACCGCGCCACACATAGGCAGGCGCAGCAAGCCTTGTGTTGAGTATATAAGCACCATAACTCCCTAGAAGCCTTATCAAACACCTAATGCATGCGCAATATGTCCCCTCACAACCGCCATCCCCCCACCGCAATAACTAATAAATGTATTAATCCCTAATCCCAACCCCCACATCAAAAAGTATCTAATAAAGTTATTAACCCCTAATCTGTCACAAACCCACAACGCAAAGTA
This sequence comes from Bombina bombina, assembly GCF_027579735.1. Taxonomy (NCBI): domain Eukaryota; kingdom Metazoa; phylum Chordata; class Amphibia; order Anura; family Bombinatoridae; genus Bombina; species Bombina bombina. The sequence continues at coordinate 569,205,251 of NC_069500.1, read as the reverse complement.
TCTAATAACACAATTAATCCCTCATCCGTAAACCCGCAACGCAAACTACCTATTATTATTATTTTTTTTTTAATGGGCACTAAAAGCGCTGATTGCCCTTTTAGGGGCAATGGGTATCTTAAGTTTTTATTATTTTGGGGGGTTGGATGGGTGGGGGTTTTACTGGGGTAATTGGTTTATTTTAAAGTAAAAAATCTGTTAAACTTTAGGGCAATGCCCTACACAAGGCCCTTTTAAGGGCTATTGATAGTTTTATTTTTAGATTAGGGGATGTTTTTATTTTGGGGTGGCTTTTTTGTTTTTATAGTGGTATTAGATTAGGTTTAAAAAAAAATATTTTTGATAATTTCATTTATTTTTTCTGTAATCTTAGATTTTTTTATTTTAATTTAATCATAGGCCTATATTTAGAGTTTGGCGGTAGCCGTCAAAACCAGCGTTAGAGGCTCCTAACGCTGGTTTTTACCACCCTCTGGTATTTGGAGTCAGTCATTAAAGGGTCTAATGCTCACTTTTCAGCCGCAACTTTTCCATACCGCAGATCCCCTTACGTCAATTGCGTATCCTATCTTTTCAATGGGATCTTTCTAACGCCGGTATTTAGAGTCTTGGCTGAAGTGAGCGTTAGAAATCTAACGACAAAACTCCAGCCGCAGAAAAAAGTCAGTAGTTAAGAGCTTTCTGGGCTAACGCCGGTTTATAAAGCTCTTAACTACTGTGCTCTAAAGTACACTAACACCCATAAACTACCTATGTACCCCTAAACCGAGTTCCCCCCACATCGCCGCCACTCGATAAAAATTTTTTAACCCCTAATCTGCCGACCGCCACCTACGTTATACTTATGTACCCCTAATCTGCTGCCCCTAACACCACCGACCCTTATATTATATTTATTAACCCCTAATCTGCCCCCCACAACGTCGCCGCCAGCTACCTACAATAATTAACCCCTAATCTGCCGACCGCAAAGCGCCGCTACCTACGTTATCCTTATGTACCCCTAATCTGCTGCCCCTAACACCGCCGACCCCTATATTATATTTATTAACCCCTAATCTGCCCCCCTCAACGTCGCCTCCACCTGCCTACACTTATTAACCCCTAATCTGCCGAGTGGACCGCACCGCTACTATAATAAAGTTATTAACTCCTAATCCGCCTCACTCGCGCCTCAATAACCCTATAATAAATAGTATTAACCCCTAATCTGCCCTCCCTAACATCGCCGACACCTAACTTCAATTATTAACCCCTAATCTGCCAACCGAATCTCGCCGCTACTGTAATAAATGGATTAACCCCTAAAGCTAAGTCTAACCCTAACCCTAACACCCCCCTAAATTAAATATAATTTAAATCTAACAAAATAAATTAACTCTTATTAAATAAATTATTCCTATTTAAAGCTAAATACTTACCTGTAAAATAAACCCTAATATAGCTACAATATAAATTATAATTATATTATAGCTATTTTAGGATTTATATTTATTTTACAGGTAACTTTGTATTTATTTTAACCAGGTACAATAGCTATTAAATAGTTAAGAACTATTTAATAGCTAAAATAGTTAAAATAATTACAAAATTACCTGTAAAATAAATCCTAACCTAAGTTACAATTAAACCTAACACTACACTATCAATAAATAAATTAAATAAAATACCTACAATTACCTACAATTAAACCTAACACTACACTATCAATACATTAATTAAATACAATACCTACAAATAACTACAATTAAATAAACTAACTAAAGTACAAAAAATAAAAAAGAACTAAGTTACAAAAAATAAAAAAATATTTACAAACATTAGAAAAATATTACAACAATTTTAAACTAATTACACCTACTCTAAGCCCCCTAATGAAATTACAAAGCCCCCCAAAATAAAAAAATGCCCTACCCTATTCTAAATTAAAAAAGTTCAAAGCTCTTTTACCTTACCAGCCCTGAACAGGGCCCTTTGCGGGGCATGCCCCAAGAAATTCAGCTCTTTTGCCTGTAAAAAAACACATACAATACCCCCCCCAACATTACAACCCACCACCCACATACCCCTAATCTAACCCAAACCCCCCTTAAATAAACCTAACACTAAGCCCCTGAAGATCTTCCTACCTTATCTTCACCTCACCGGGTATCACCGATCGTTCCTGGCTCCAAAATCTTCATCCAACCCAAGCGGGGGCTGGCGATCCATAATCCTGCGGCTGAAGAGGTCCAGAAGAGGCTCCAAAGTCTTCATCCTATCCGGGAAGAAGAGGCGATCCAGACCGGCAACCATCTTGATCCAAGCGGCATCTTCTATCTTCATCCGATGAGGAACGGCTCCATTGTGAAGACCTCCAGCGCGGATCAATCTTCTTCCGACGACGTCCAACAGAAGAATGACGGTTCCTTTAAGGGACGTCATCCAAGATGGCGTCCCTCGAATTCCAATTGGCTGATAGAATCAAGTTCAATCCGATTGGCTGATCCGATCAGCCAATCAGATTGAGCTCACATTCTATTGGCTGTTCCGATCAGCCAATAGAATGCGAGCTCAATCTGATTGGCTGATCGGATCAGCCAATCGGATTGAACTTGATTCTTTTTCCTACCTTTCCTACCTTAATTCCGATTGGCTGATAGAATCCTATCAGCCTATCGGAATTCGAGGGACGCCATCTTGGATGACGTCCCTTAAAGGAACCGTCATTCTTCAGTTGGACGTCGTCGGAAGAAGATTAATCCGCGCTGTAGGTCTTCACGATGGAGCCGTTCCTCATCGGATGAAGATAGAAGATGCCGCTTGGATCAAGATGGTTGCCGGTCTGGATCGCCTCTTCTTCCCGGATAGGATGAAGACTTTGGAGCCTCTTCTGGAACTCTTCAGCCGCAGGATTATGGATCACCAGCCCCCGTTTGGGTTGGATGAAGATTTTGGAGCCAGGACCGATCGGTGATACCCGGTGAGGTGAAGATAAGGTAGGAAGATCTTCAGGGGCTTAGTGTTAGGTTTATTTAAGGGGGGTTTGGGTTAGATTAAGGGTATGTGGGTGGTGGGTTGTAATGTTGGGGGGGTATTGGATGTGTTTTTTTACAGGCAAAAGAGCTGAATTTCTTGGGGCATGCCCCACAAAGGGCCCTGTTCAGGGCTGGTAAGGTAAAAGAGCTTTGAACTTTTGTAATTTAGAATAGGCTAGGGATTTTTTTTATTTTGGGGGGCTTTGTAATTTCATTAGGGGGCTTAGAGTAGGTGTAATTAGTTTAAAATTGTTGTAATATTTTTCTAATGTTTGTAAATATTTTTTTATTTTTTGTAACTTAGTTCTTTTTTATTTTTTGTACTTTAGTTAGTTTATTTAATTGTAGTTATTTGTAGGTATTGTATTTAATTAATGTATTGATAGTGTAGTGTTAGGTTTAATTGTAGGTAATTGTAGGTATTTTATTTAATTTTTTATTGATAGTGTAGTGTTAGGTTTAATTGTAACTTAGGTTAGGATTTATTTTACAGGTAATTTTGTAATTATTTTAACTATTTTAGCTATTAAATAGTTCTTAACTATTTAATAGCTATTGTACCTGGTTAAAATAAATGCAAAGTTACCTATAAAATAAATATAAATCCTAAAATAGCTATAATATAATTATAATTTATATTGTAGCTATATTAGGGTTTATTTTACAGGTAAGTATTTAGCTTTAAATAAGAATAATTTATTTAATAAGAGTTAATTTATTTCGTTAGATTTAAATTATATTTAATTTAGGGGGGTGTTAGGGTTAAAGTTAGACTTAGCTTTAGGGGTTAATAAATTTATTAGAGTAGCGGTGAGCTCCTGTCGGCAGATTAGGGGTTAATACTTGAAGATAGGTGTCGGCAATGTTAGGGAGGGCAGATTAGGGGTTAATACTATTAATTATAGGGTTATTGAGGCGGGAGTGAGGCAGATTAGGGGTTAATACATTTATTATAGTAGCGCTCAGGTCCGCTCAGCAGATTAGGGGTTAATAAGTGTAGGCAGGTGGAGGCGACATTGTGGGGGGCAGATTAGGGGTTAATAAATATAATATAGGGGTCAGCGGTGTTAGGGGCAGCAGATTAGGGGTACATAGGGATAATGTAAGTAGCGGCGGTTTACGGAGCGGCAGATTAGGGGTTAATAATAATATGCAGGGGTCAGCGATAGCGGGGGCGGCAGATTAGGGGTTAATAAGTGTAAGGTTAGGGGTGTTTAGACTCGGGGTTCATGTTAGAGTGTTAGGTGCAGACGTAGGAAGTGTTTCCCCATAGAAAACAATGGGGCTGCGTTAGGAGCTGAACGCGGCTTTTTTACAGGTGTTAGGTTTTTTTTCAGCTCAAACAGCCCCATTGTTTTCTATGGGGGAATCGTGCACGAACACGTTTTTGAAGCTGGCCGCGTCCGTAAGCACCGCTGGTATCGAGAGTTGAAGTTGAGGTTAATATGCTATACGCTCCTTTTTTGGAGCCTAATGCAGCCATTCTGTGAACTCTAAATACCAGCGGTATATAAAAGGTGCAGCCAGAAAAAAGCCAGCGTAGCTAACGCACCCCTTTGGCCGCAGAACTCTAAATCTAGGCGTTAGTTTTTTTATTTTTATGTAAATTTAGGTTTTTTTATTTTCAGTAATGATAGGGTAATTTAGTATTTTTTTGGTAAATGTTTATTATTTTTAAATGTAGTTATTTTTATTTTATTTTATGTAACGGTAGTTTAATTGGGGTTAATTTAGGGGGGTGTTAGGTTAGGGGGCTTAGTTATTAGATTGATACTTTGCGTTATGGGGGTTGGCGGTTTAGGGGTTAATAAAATTTATTTATAATTTAAAAATTATGGTAAACAAATAATTTAACCATTTACACAAAAATACACAGAAGAAAATGATATAATATATTGTTAAAGTGCAACAAAAATCTTAACAAAACTTTACACCAAAATCGTAATTTATCAAAACCATAAAATTTGTATAAAAATTACACAGGAATAAATCTTATTAATTGTGCACAGCGTAAATCGTAATTTAAGTACACTGGATGTGTAAAAACCACATGAAAATTTGTACTTATACAAAGCTTAATTGTTGTTTTTTGTAAAATAGGCTGAACATGGGTGTTCCACATGTGTGTATGGAATTTTCTCTCTAATCACAACGTAATTCTTTAAAAATTTCTGCCCTACACTTTTCACAGTTTTTTCTCTCAAATGAAAAAGTGGCGAGGTACTTAATACCCTAATAGAAAAACACATACATATTGAAAATATAGGTGATTGTAAGATGCTTTTCACAGAAAGCAGCATAATGTGATTTATTTTGGCTGCAGGATTTAATTTTTTTTTTTTTTTAAGATTTTCAAAAGAGCTTTACTGAAGTTGTCAACAATACAAATAAATAAATTAACAGTGTGTGTGTGTGTGGGGGGGGGGGTGGCACAATCTGCCCTCATTACAGCATAAACTTGTACAGTAAAAGGGTAGAAAACTCTGTTCAAAACGGTACCAAAGACTCACAAGATGGCAAAAAACCTTCATGATACCATACATCTACAATGTAACAGAAACTCAAAGGTCTCTTAACAGAGAAAAAGAAAGAGAAGGGAAAAAGTCCAGAAAGAAGGTACACTCCCACCAAATATGTAAGGAATCACCTTTCTGGCCACAACCTCTCCAACAGTAAGGAGACGTGCTAGGGAATATTTTAGCCAACCTGGAGGGAACGTAATACCAGTGAGCCAACAGTTTATAATAAGTCTCAAACAAGGTTATGCAATGTATGGACTTTTTGGTGCGTTCCGAAGTGTGCCCCCATATATCCTCTGTAAATGATTTACCAAGCAGGGATTCCCACTTTGTGAAGTGGGGCACTGCTTCCGTTTGTAAATTGAGGCCCAGAAGAGTGTAATGTCTGGAAAGAGGTCTACAGAGCCTGTTTCCCTGACTCCAGGTGGACTCTCAGAGGGTTAGTGGGCGGGCTAACACAGGTTTGAAGCCCCAACTAGCCAAAAAGCTTTTAATTCTGTGATACTCAAATTTCAGGTAATGAGGTAAAGCCGCATCCGCGCCTATCTGAGATAGGGTTCTAAACCCAATTTTTGGTGATGGAAGCCAGAGATCCGAAACCACATGAACTCCTAGCAATGCCCATTTTAATGCGTGGGTGTCCTGTAGACCCGGCAATAGGCCAGGTAGAGAGGTGATGGGAGAAGGGTGAGGAGCAATATGTCCAGAGTGGCGGATTTTATCCCAGATATGCAAGCATTCCTGAACAATAGGATTCAGCAGGGTCAGTTCCCTGCTGCAATGTGTAGGCGTCCAGATCAAGTCTTTTAGGGCTAAGTTATAGGGTAACGAGGCCTGTTCAATGGAGCGCCATTTTCAGGTAGTCTGTCTTACTCCCCAATGTGAAATATGGGTGAGCATTGCCCCCTCATAGTATGTCATTATCGAGGGAGAGCCTAGTCCCCCACACATCCGTGGCAGTTGTAGCACTTTCTGCACAACTCTTGGAGGCTTACCTTGCCAGATATGCTTAGTGAATTTGCTTTGGAATTGCAGTGGAATTTGTCTAGGAACTCTAACTGGGAGGCAACAGAACAAATATGTAAGACGGGGTAGAAAGGACATTTTCAAGGCTGCAATCCGCCCCATCCACGAAACCTGGGCTAGATTCCAACCCTTATTAAGGGAGCGAAGCTCCGATAGCAAAGGGAGGTAATTGTCTCTGATGACTCGAGGGAGATCACTGGAGAGTCTGACTCCTAAGTGTAGCACCGACGATTCCGACCAACAAAAGGGATATTTGGCTTTCAGTGGAGCCAGTATCGAGCTCTTGAAGCCTTGGGTATATATCTACGTTTTGGAAATGTTTAATTTATAATAGGAATGAGCATTGAATTCTTCCACAATTTGTAGAAGTCTAGGGAGGGTGGTTGAGAGGTCAGACGAGAAAAGGGTAATGTCATCAGCGAACAAGGCAATATTATGCCTGGTGCTACAAAGGGTGATCCCACCCATATGTGGGTCCATTCTGATTTGTTCGGCTAAAGGCTCAATGGCCAGCGTAAAAAGCAGGGGCAAAAGCGGGCATCCCTGTCTTGTCCCGTTAGAAATGGTAAAAGTGGGAGTCTGAAAACCAAGGCCCTTTACCGAGGCGGAAGGAGTGGAGTATAAGGCCTTTATTGCTCCTATAATGTTGCTAGGAAAATGGAAGATTTCGAGAACTTCCCACAAGAACCGCCATCTCACCCGATCAAAAGCCTTTTCGGCATCTAGTGAGATAATCGCCACAGGTTTGTTGAGGCTGGATGAGAGGCCCATCACATTTAGTAGCCTTCTAGTGTTATCCAGCCCTTCTCTTTTGGGGATAAATCCCACTTGGTCTGGATTGATCAAATAAGGCAGTAAATTGGCGATGCGATTGGCTAGAAGTTTTGAGTAAAATTTTTTGTCAGTGTTGATTAACGAAATTGGCCTATAGCTGGCGCATAGAGTAGGATCCTTATCGGGTTTTAGGATTGTTATGATAGTGGCTTCCAAAAATTCTCTCTTAACCCCTTAATGACAGAGGACGTACCAGGTACGTCATAGGAAAACCTCCTCTTAATGACAATTGACATACCTGGTACGTCCTCTGTTGTTTGAAGTGCTGGAAGCGATCATGATCGCTTCCAGCTGCTTACAAGGGATTGTAGTGATGCCTCAACATTGAGCCATCACTGCAATCCCATATTTTACCCACCGATGCAGAGAGGGCCACTCTGTGACCCTCTCTGCATCGGCTATTGCGGCTAATACATTCGTTGGTGGGTGGGAGCAACTCCTCTCAATTGCGTTGGCTTATTTGTTATTCTAACTTCTAGCCCGATCGGCTCAAATGTAGTACTTTCGGCAGTTGCGGCGGGGGTGGGGGTGCAACTTATGCACTCCTGTTAAAAAAAAAAAGATGCAGTTGAAGGAAGGGATCTCCTTTGTCACATAAGGGATCTGGGAGGGGGAGGGATGTAGATTATTGAGGGGGGCCAGCTACACTACAGAAAACTAATGTTTTAAATAAAAAAGTAAAAAAAAACTATTTTTGGGGGCAAATTGGGTACTGGCAGACAGCTGCCAGTACCCAAGATGGCGTCAAATAGGTAGGGGGGAGGGTTAGAGAGATGTATGGGGGGGATCAGGGAGGTTGTAAGGTAAGGGGGATCCATCACTGCAGACTGTATGAAGAAAATAATAAAAAAAAAAATGCTTTTTATTTCAGTACTGGCAGACTTTCTGCCAGTACTTAAGATGGCGGGGACAATTGTGGGGTGGGGGAGGGAAGAGAGCTGTGTGAGGGGGGTCAGGGGGGATCAGGGGGTGGGATGTGTCAGATGGGAGGCTGATCTCTACACTAAAGCTAAAAATTAACCCTACAAGCTACCTAATGTGTGGTGCGCAGCAGCATTTAACGGCCTTATTATTACCAAAAAGCAACGCCAAAGCCATATATGTCTGCTATTTCTGAACAAAGGGAATCCTAGAGAAGCATTTGCAACCATTTGTGCCATAATTGCACAAGCTGTTTGTAAATAATTTCAGTGAGAAACCTAAAATTGTGAAAAATGTAACAGTTTTTTTTATTTGATCGTATTTGGCGGGGAAATGGTGGCATGAAATATACTAAAATGGGCCTAGATCAATAATTTGGGTTGTCTACTACACTACAATAAAGCTAAAATTAAACCTAAAAGCTCCCTACAAGCTCACTAATTAACCCCTTCACTGCTGGGCATAATACACGTGTGGTGTGCAGTGGCATTTAGCAGCCTTCTAATTACAAAAAAGCAACGCCAAAGCCATATAAGTCTGCTATTTCTGAACAAAGGGGATCCCAGAGAAGTATTTAACACCATTTATACCATAATTGCACAAGATGTTTGTAAATAAATTCAGCGAGAAACCTAAAGTTTGTGGAAAAATTTGTGAAAAAGTAAAAAAAAAATTTATTTGATCGCATTTGGCGGTGAAATGGTGGCATCAAATATACCAAAATGGGCCTATATCAATACTTTGGGATGTCTTCTAAAAAGAAATATATACATGTCAAGGGATATTCAGGGATTCCTGACAGATATCAGTGTTCCAATGCAACTAGCGCTAATTTTGAAAAAAGGTGGTTTGGAAATAGCAAAGTGCTACTTGTACTTATTGCCCTATAACTTGCAAAAAAAGCAAAAAACATGTAAACATAGGGTATTTCTAAACTCGGGACAAAATTTAGAAACTATTTAGAATGGGTGTTTTTTGGTGGTTGTAGATGTGTAACAGATTTTAGGGGTCAAAGTTAGAAAAAAGTGTGTTTTTTTCAATTGTTTCCTCATATTTTATATTTTTTTTATAGTAAATTATAAGATATGATGAAAATAATGGTATCTTTAGAAAGTCCATTTAATGGCGAGAAAAACGGTATCTAATATGTGTAGGTACAGTAAATGAGTAAGAGGAAAATTACAGCTAAACACAAACACTGCAGAAATGTAAAAATAGCCATTGTCATTAAGGGTAAGAAAATTGAAAAATGGTCCGGTCATTAAGGGGTTAAATTCACCCTCATTCCTCACTAAATTATAAAGTCTAAGGAGCAAAGGGGAAAGTTCTTGAATGTAAGTTTTATAAAAATGTATTGGGAAACCATCTGGGCCTGGTGATTTAAATGGTTTAGAGTTCTTAATAACATGTTACACTTCCCTGATGGAGAATGGGGAATTTAAAGAGTCTCTTTGATCGGGTGAGAGGGACGGGAGATTCAAAGACTTTAAGTACTCGCAAAATGCCTCCGCCGAGGCTGAATGGGGATTCTCAGACTTGTCTATATTATAAAGGTTAGAGTAATACTCAGCAAACGCCTCTCCTATCTGGGAAGGAACTTTAAGGAGGGAGCTCGCTGTAGCGATACTATGTATACATGATGCGCTTGTTCTATTTCTGATTTTATTGGCCAGAAGGGTGTCCGCCTTATTACCCTTATAGAAATATAATTGTTTTAATTTAGTTAGATTGTCTTGGGTTCTCCTGAGCTCTATTTGTGAGATATGATTTTTAATGTCGGATATTTGGGCTTCTAAAGAGTGTGATGACTTACCTCTGTTTTGGGATTCTAAATTCCTTAATTTAATGTGGGCCTGTGACAGTGAAAGTCTCACCTGTTTTCGAAGGTTAGCCTGTTCCGAGATCATTATACCTCTAACAATCGCTTTGGCGGCACCCCAGAGGGTGTCGTCTCTAACTTGGGCGTTATCATTAGTTCCCAAGAAATGTTTGATTTCTGTACGCAATTTTTCTCTACAGGAGATGTCCTGTAAGAGGTTATGGGGCATACACCAAGAAGCTCTAGCGTGTGTAGTGTTTGTAGAAATAAGATCAGTTGTGACACAGTCGTGATCAGACCAGGGGCAAATAGATATAGTGGCGTTGGTAACAAGATCCAGTGAGTCTGCCGTAGAGAAAATGTAGTCGAGTCTGGCATATTGTCGGTGCGGTTGTGAGTAGTGTGTATAGTCTCGGTCCTTAGTGTGGGTAGCCCTCCATATATCAAAGTAACCCAATCCAGTCATGAAAGTACGGAATTTAGCAGCGAGTAGTTCTGTAGAAGGAGGAGTCCTGCTCGAGTCAGAGGTTTTTCTATCTACCTTCGGGTCCCAGGTCATATTAAAATCACCCAAAATTATAACCCTACCCTGTTTGTATTGGGCTATGACATGGAGTATGTGTTTCAGGTACTTAGTTTGATGTGTATTGGGCAGGTAAACCGACACTAGAGTATATAGTACATGATTAATTTTACAAATCAGGATAACATATCTGGCCTGTGGGTCTTTGATGGTCAGAACTGGATCAAAGGCTAGTCTCCTATGCAGAAGAATAGCCGTGCCTCTGGCTTTTTTAGTGAAGGGGGCATATTCTATATGCGTGTACGCCCTAGAGGAGAGTCTAATCAGCTCGTCAATTAGCCAATGCGTTTCCTGGAGAAATGCGACATCAGGGTTATGATGTTTCAATGAGCGTAGCAAAAGACTTCTCTTGAAGGGAGTGTTAAGCCTCCTAACGTTATGGGTGAGAAACCTTAAAGGGGAGCTAGCCATAAACAGGGTTAATTAGTAGCTAAGTGATAAGGGTCCAAGTATAACCATTTGGGGAGCAGAGTGAGGGAAAAGGTAGGGGGATGGGAAGAGGAATAACAGGAGACACTAAAGAGTGCCTCAAGAGCGGTGGTAGTAGTCCACCTCAAAGGAGCCCTAACGTGGGCTTCAATATGGGGGAGAGCTTAAGGCTCAGGAGCTAGCATGATGGAGTAATAGCGTCAGCCCCGCTCTGAACATATAAACGTCTCAACAATAAGTGCTAAAGCTTAAATAGTTAAAGAACAGCAGGTAACATACCAAAACAAAAGAGGTAGCATAAAACTTACTAGATGAACATATAATTTAGTAACTCTTCAAACCTCCCGGTTACCTTATCCAACCCAAGGGTCAGGTCGGACAGATAAACCATTTGGCTAAAACAGGAGAACCTATGCTCAGACATTCAAGGACCCTAGGCCCCTGATAAAACCTATGCGGTAGCCTCAGAGTGATCGTGGGGTTCTCGTGATTGTTGCATCTTGGGTCTCTTCGCCCTCTGATCCTTTGCTGTCCATTCGGGAGCTGAGGCTCTCAAAGCAGGTTGAGATTGATCTTGCGTATTCAGGGGGTCCAGCAATAATCCCCAGGAGGCGAGAAGAGTTAGACCCTGGGAGGGTGTGGTGATAGTTAAGGTCTGATTATCCTTGGTCACTATAAGCCTGGTGGGGAATCCCCAGCGATACCTGATGTTGGCCTTACATAGAGCTGTAGTAACTGGCTGATAATGGCGTCGCTGTTGAAGAGTGTGAGCAGACAAGTCAGGTAGGAGCTGGACTCCCTCAAATCTACCACTAAGATTTGGCTTTTTGTAGGCAGCTTGTAGTAACCGGTCCTTATATAAGAAGCTGTGAAAACACACTATAATGTCTCTCGGCTTGTCAGAACTCACTGTCCTGGGACGCAGAGCCCTATGAGCCCTCTCCATTGTGCTAGTGAGGCCATCAGGAGTGCCTATTAGTTCCTGAAAGAGATCTTGAAGATAGCCTTGTATGTCTGCCGGAGATACAGACTCTGGAACTCCTCTGAATCTGATATTGCTGCGTCTCAATCTGTCCTCCATGTCAGCCAGTTTAGATTCTAACTGCGAAATCTGTTCCGCTAGGCTTTCAGCATAGGTCAAAATATTGGATTGGTATACAGCTTGATCATCCTGCTTGCACTCCAGCGTGTCGACTCTGTTGCAAATTTCAGAAATCTCCTTCTTCAGCTCTGCAGAGCTGCGTTAATTTCTTGGGTAAATGGACCTAGTTTGGGTAGCCAGGAGTTTCTTGAGTGATAATTCAGTGATAAAGTGCTGCAAAGCAGTTGTAGATTGCAAGCTTGACTGTGACTCCTCATCCAGGGAGTCAGGTTCACTCATTTCAACATTCGGGTGAGGTAGGGTCTCCTTAGTAGTAGGCACAAAATGGTCAAACACCATCTTCTTAGGTTTGGGGTTCGACTTTGAGTGTTTCCTCACAGAGTGGGGCATTTTGTGAGTTGGTGGCTAGACTGTGAAAGATCAGAGCAAAGGATCTCAATGGGCACAAAGGTTATATACTGCGGTTTAGGTGAAAAAGCAAGGGTTATTAATAGCACATCTGTATATACAATTTTAGTTCAACCTATCACATGGTTAGAGTGGGGCTGAGCAGTACTTCACAAAAAGAGCTACATTATGAATATAGAGTAGAACAGTTGCAGGCATAATGGACACTAGAATAAGTCCCTCACACTAGGGAGCCTAGAGATACGACCCAGAGGAAGGGAAAAGGAGATTGGAAATGACCCACCCAGACAAGCTGGGCGGGAGCAGGAAGGTGAGGGACACACGTGCAATATTTCTTAGGCAAAGAGCATAAATTTAGTATGCCGGACTGTTAGGTTCATAGGTAAATGATAATTTCTTAACATACAAGCCAATATACACAAAAAGAACTGTGAGGGCCCCTCTCGACTCAGGGTACGGGGATACGACCTAAAGGAAGGAGAAAGGGGGAGTGGAAGTGACCAGCCTAGACTAGCTAGGCTGGAAAGGAGGAGTCTTGAGGAGGCAGCACTTAAAAATACACTTCGACTCAGGGAAGGGGGATGTGACCTGAGAGAAGGGGAAAGGGGAAGTGGGAGTGACCAGCCTAGGCTAGCTAGGCCGGAAAGGGGGAGTCTTGAAAAGTTAACACTTAGGCATATAGTTATTCAAATCACAGCTGTGGTTATTGCTATAATAAGGACCTGCAAAAATAGAAGATTGTTAGGCAAGCACTAAAGTAATATAACACTCCACTTTGAGTTTAACAACCCAAAGAAACATAAGCTGGTGCAGCAGCCATATTTTGAAAATGCAATAAAACCCGCAGGTGTAATAAGTCAGGTTATGTAGAAACCAGGCTATAGGGTCAGAAAAGTTACGTGGACCTTCCTTGGAACTTGTGCATTGAATTACACTAAAGAGGCCCTTTCACGCCCAGTTAGTCTGAAACAGTCTCCTAGGGGGCTGCCTGGGCCTGGATTAAAGTGTCAGGGTAACTTTTAAATCAGCTTTCAAAGTACAAAGCTCACAATCCCTTATGCAGGATCAAAACTGGTAGGGCAAACCAAATGAGCCCACTAGGATATTGCAGCAGTGATTACATGCAGTTTATTCCCTGGTATTTAGAGTGTGGAGATAATAACCTCAAAGTGCACAGTTATTTCTTTCATGTAATTAGCAAGAGTCCATGAGCTAGTGACGTATGGGATATACATTCCTACCAGGAGGGACAAAGTTTCCCAAACCTCAAAATGCCTATAAATACACCCCTCACCACACCCACAAATCAGTTTTACAAACTTTGCCTCCCATGGAGGTGGTGAAGTAAGTTTGTGCTAGATTCTTCGTTGATATGCGCTTCGCAGCAGGCTGGAGCCCGGTTTTCCTCTCAGTGTGCAGTGAATGTCAGAGGGATGTGAAGAGAGTATTGCCTATTTGAATTCAATGATCTCCTTCTATGGGTTCTATTTCATAGGTTCTCTGTTATCGGTCGTAGAGATCCATCTCTTACCTCCCTTTTCAGATCGACGATATACTCTTATATATACCATTACCTCTACTGATTCTCGTTTCAGTACTGGTTTGGCTTTCTACTACATGTAGATGAGTGTCCTGGGGTAAGTAAGTCTTATTTTTGTGACACTCTAAGCTATGGTTGGGCACTTTTATATAAAGTTCTAAATATATGTGTTTAAACATTTATTTGCCTTGATTCAGGATGTTCAACATTCCTTATTTCAGACAGTCAGTTTCATTATTTGGGATAATGCATTTGAATAATCAATTTTTCTTACCTTAAAATTTGACTTTTTTTTCCTGTGGGCTGTTAGGCTCGCGGGGGCTGAAAATGCTTCATTTTATTGCGTCATTCTTGGCGCGGACTTTTTTGGTGCAAAAAAATTTCTTTGTCATTTCCGGCGTCATACCTGTCGCCGGAAGTTGCGTCATTTTTTTGACGTTTTTGCGTCAAAAATGTCGGCGTCACTGGATGTGGTGTCATTTTTGGTGCTTAAAGCATTTAGGCGCCAAATAATGTGGGCGTCTTTTTTGGCGCTAAAAAATCTGGGCGTCATTATTGTCTGCACATTATTTAAGTCTCATTGTTTATTTGCTTCTGCTTGCTAGAAGCTTGTTCATTGGCATTTTTTCCCATTCCTGAAACTGTCATTTAAGGAATTTGATCAATTTTGCTTTATATGTTGTTTTTTCTATTACATATTGCAAGATGTCTCAGATTGACCCTGAATCAGAAGATACTTCTGGAAAATTGCTGCCTGATGCTGGATCTACCAAAGATAAGTGTATTTGTTGTAAACTTATGGTAACTGTTCCTCCGGCTGTTTTTTGTAATGAATGTCATGACAAACTTGTTAATGCAGATAATATTTCCTTTAGTAATGTTCCATTACCTGTTGCTGTTCCATCAACATCTAATATTCAGGGTGTTCCTGTTAACATAAGAGATTTTGTTTCTAAATCTATTAAGAAGGCTATGTCTGTTATTCCCCCTTCTAGTAAACGTAAAAAGTCTTTTAAAACTTCTCATTTTTCAGATGAATTTTTAAATGAACATCATCATTCTGATTCTGATAATGATTTTTCTGGTTCAGAGGATTCTGTTTCAGGGGTTGATACTGATAAATCTTCATATTTATTTAAAATGGAATTTATTTGTTCTTTATTTAAAGAAGTCTTAATTGCATTAGAAATAGAGGAATCTGGTCCTCTTGATACTAAATCTAAACGTTTGAATACAGTTTTTAAACCTCCTGTAGTTATTCCAGAGGTTTTTCCCGTCCCTGATGCTATTTCTGAAGTAATTTCTAGGGAATGGAATAATTTGGGTAATTCATTTACTCCTTCTAAACGGTTTAAGCAATTATATCCTGTGCCATCTGACAGATTAGAGTTTTGGGACAAAATCCCTAAGGTTGATGGGGCTATCTCCACTCTTGCTAAACGTACTACTATTCCTACGGCAGATAGTACTTCCTTTAAGGATCCTTTAGATAGGAAAATTGAATCCTTTCTAAGAAAAGCTTACTTATGTTCAGGTAATCTTCTTAGACCTGCTATATCTTTGGCGGATGTTGCTGCAGCTTCAACTTTCTGGTTGGAAGCTTTAGCACAATAAGTAACAGATCATAATACTCATAGCATTGTTAATCTTCTTCAACATGCTAATAACTTTAATTGTGATGCCATCTTTGATATCATTAGGGTTGATGTCAGGTATATGTCTTTAGCTATTTTAGCTAGAAGAGCTTTATGGCTTAAAACTTGGAATGCTGATATGTCTTCTAAGTCAACTTTGCTTTCCCTTTCTTTCCAAGGTAATAAATTGTTTGGTTCACAGTTGGATTCTATTATTTCAACTGTTACTGGGGGGAAAGGAACTTTTTTACCACAGGATAAAAAATCTAAAGGTAAATTTAGGTCTGCTAATCGTTTTCGTTCCTTTCGTCACAATAAGGAACAAAAACCTGATCCTTCCCCTACAGGAGCAGTATCAGTTTGGAAACCATCTCCAGTCTGGAATAAATCCAAGCCTTTTAGGAAGCCAAAGCCAGCTCCCAAGTCCACATGAAGGTGCGGCCCTCATTCCAGCTCAGCTGGTAGGGGGCAGATTATGTTTTTTCAAAGAAATTTGGATCAATTTGATTCACAATCTTTGGATTCAGAATATTGTTTCACAAGGGTACAGAATAGGCTTCAAGATAAGGTCTCCTGCAAGAAGATTTTTTCTTTCCCGTGTCCCAATAAATCCAGTGAAGGCTCAAGCATTTCTGAAATGTGTTTCAGATCTAGAGTTGTCTGGAGTAATTGTGCCAGTTCCAGTTTTGGAACAGGGGCTGGGGTTTTACTCAAATCTCTTCATTGTACCAAAGATGGAGAATTCCTTCAGACCAGTTCTGGATTTAAAAATATTGAATCGTTATGTAAGGATACCAACATTCAAAATGGTAACTATAAGGACTATTCTGCCTTTTGTTCAGCAAGAACATTATATGTCCACAATAGATTTACAAGATGCATATCTGCATATTCCGATTCATCCAGATCACTATCAGTTTCTGAGATTCTCTTTTCTAGACAAGCATTACCAGTTTGTGGCTCTGCCGTTTGGCCTAGCAACAGCTCCAAGGATTTTTACAAAGGTTCTCGGTGCCCTTCTATCTGTAATCAGAGAACAGGGTATTGTGGTATTTCCTTATTTGGACGATATCTTGGTACTTGCTCAGTCTTCACATTTAGCAGAATCTCATACGAATCGATTTGTGTCGTTTCTTCAAGAACATGGTTGGAGGATCAATTTACCAAAGAGTTTGTTGATTCCTCAGACAAGGGTAACCTTTTTAGGTTTCAAGATAGATTCAGTGTCCATGACTCTGTCACTGACGGACAAGAGATATCTAAAATTGGTTTCAGCTTGTCGAAACCTTCAGTCTCAATCATTCCCTTCGGTAGCCTTATGCATGGAAATTCTAGGTCTTATGACTGCTGCATCGGACGCAATCCCCTTTACTCGTTTTCACATGCGACCTCTTCAACTCTGTATGCTGAACCAGTGGTGCAAGGATTATACAAAAATATCACAATTAATATCTTTAAAACCGATTGTACGACACTCTCTAACGTGGTGGACCGACCATCATCGTTTAGTTCAGGGGGCTTCTTTTTTTCTTCCGACCTGGACTGTGATCTCAACAGATGCAAGTCTGACAGGTTGGGGAGCTCTATGGGGGTCTCTGACAGCACAAGGGGTTTGGGAATCTCAGGAGGCGAGATTACCAATCAACATTTTGGAACTCCGTGCGATTTTCAGAGCTCTTCAGTCGTGGCCTCTTCTAAAGAGAGAGTCGTTCATTTGTTTTCAGACAGACAATGTCACCACCGTGGCATATGTCAATCATCAAGGAGGGACTCACAGTCCTCTGGCTATGAAAGAAGTATCTCGAATACTTGTATGGGTGGATTCCAGCTCCTGTCTAATTTCTGCGGTTCATATCCCAGGTATAGACAATTGGGAAGCTGATTATCTCAGTCGCCAAACATTACATCCGGGCGAATGGTCTCTTCACCCAGAGGTATTTCTTCAGATTGTTCAAATGTGGGGACTTCCAGAAATAGATCTGATGGCTTCTCATCTAAACAAGAAGCTTCCCAGGTATCTGTCCAGATCCAGGGATCCTCAGGCGGAAGCAGTGGATGCTTTGTCACTTCCTTGGAAGTATCATCCTGCCTATATCTTTCCGCCTCTAGTTCTTCTTCCAAGAGTGATTTCCAAGATTCTAAAGGAGCGTTCGTCTGTTCTGCTGGTGGCTCCAGCATGGCCTCACAGGTTTTGGTATGCGGATCTTGTTCGGATGGCTACTTGCCAACCGTGGACTCTTCCGTTAAGACCAGACCTTCTATCGCAAGGTCCTTTTTTCCATCAGGATCTCAAATCCTTAAATTTGAAGGTATGGAGATTGAACGCTTGATTCTCAGTCATAGAGGTTTCTCATACTCTGTCATTAATACTATGTTACAGGCTCATAAATCTGTGTCTAGGAAGATATATTATCGAGTCTGGAAGACTTACATTTCTTGGTGTTCTTCTCATCTTTTTTCTTGGCATTCTTTTAGAATTCCTAGAATTTTACAGTTTCTTCAGGATGGTTTGGATAAAGGTTTGTCTGCAAGTTCCTTGAAAGGACAAATCTCTGCTCTTTCTGTTCTTTTTCACAGAAAGATTGCTAATCTTCCTGATATTCATTGTTTTGTACAGGCTTTGGTTAGTATAAAACCTGTCATTAAGTCAATTTCTCCTCCTTGGAGTTTGAATTTGGTTCTGGGGGCTCTTCAAGCTCCTCCGTTTGAACCTATGCATTCGCTGGATATTAAATTACTTTCTTGGAAAGTTTTGTTTCTTTTGGCCATCTCTTCTGCTAGAAGAGTTTCTGAATTATCTGCTCTTTCTTGTGAGTCTCCTTTTCTGATTTTTCATCAGGATAAGGCGGTTTTGCGAACTTCATTTAAATTTTTACCTAAGGTTGTGAATTCTAACAACATTAGTAGAGAAATTGTGGTTCCTTCATTGTGTCCTAATCCTAAGAACTCTAAGGAAAGATCGTTGCATTCTTTGGATGTAGTTAGAGTTTTGAAATATTATGTTGAAGCTACTAAAGATTTCCGAATGACTTCTAGTCTATTTGTTATCTTTTCTGGTTCTAGGAAAGGTCAAAAGGCTTCTGCCATTTCTTTGGCATCTTGGTTAAAATCCTTGATTCATCATGCTTATGTCAAGTCGGGTAGAACTCCGCCTCAAAGGATTACAGCTCATTCGACTAGGTCAGTCTCTACTTCCTGGGCATTTAGGAATGAAGCTTCGGTTGATCAGATTTGCAAAGCAGCAACTTGGTATTCTTTGCATACTTTTACTAAATTCTACCATTTTGATGTGTTTTCTTCTTCTGAAGCAGTTTTTGGTAGAAAAGTACTTCAGGCAGCTGTTTCAGTTTGATTCTTCTGCTTATAATCAGTTTTTTTCATTATAAGATTTAAACTTTATTTTGGGGTGTGGATTATTTTTCAGCGGAATTGGCTGTCTTTATTTTATCCCTCCCTCTCTAGTGACTCTTGCGTGGAAGATCCACATCTTGGGTATTCATTATCCCATACGTCACTAGCTCATGGACTCTTGCTAATTACATGAAAGAAAACATAATTTATGTAAGAACTTACCTGATAAATTAATTTCTTTCATATTAGCAAGAGTCCATGAGGCCCACCCTTTTTTGAGGTGGTTATGATTTTTTTGTATAAAGCACAATTATTCCAATTCCTTATTTTATATGCTTTCGCACTTTTTTCTTATCACCCCACTTCTTGGCTATTCGTTAAACTGATTTGTGGGTGTGGTGAGGGGTGTATTTATAGGCATTTTGAGGTTTGGGAAACTTTGCCCCTCCTGGTAGGAATGTATATCCCATACGTCACTAGCTCATGGACTCTTGCTAATATGAAAGAAATGAATTTATCAGGTAAGTTCTTACATAAATTATGTTTTTGTGTCCCCCCCCCAAATATCATATAATCATGTGTGGTGTGCTTACATATACTCTCACCAGCTCACAGAAGATATTTCAGTTTGGAGATCTCAGTTGAAATATCTTCTTGGGACCGGCATTAGAGACCAAGGAAAAGGAGGGGTGCCTGATGATAGTGGGGGCCTGAAATGTGTCTCCAGTACTCACTAACGATCAGTATATCTCTAATCTGCAGTCTACTACAGTGAAGGCACCGCAGGAATTTTTGCAGAGCCAAGTGGAGGGAATCACCCAGCCCCCCACGTCACAGGCCCTCTGAAGCCGGAAGGATCCTGTATGGGGATATGTGAAAAACTGTTTGCCTTTACCCAGCCTCAGGGTCCAGCTGGGCATCCAACGTCAAGGCTTTCCCTGAAAATCTTTCTGCAGGTAAACTGTTGGGCCTCCTCGCTTGGGCCGTTCTATATGTGTCCACCGACCTCCGTCAGGCCCCAAAGGAACCGCGTAGGTAGATTGCACAGCCACTTGGGTCGCAACCCACAGTCTCTCTAACATACAGAGCTAGGCTTTGGCTGTGCCTAACAGGCGGCGGGCAGCAGACAAGGGCTCCAGATCAGATCCCCGACCCTCCGGAGCAGGATATGATGGGTGACTGGCGGCAGGGTAAGATCTGTAGCAGCGGGGTAGATCCGATGGCTCTAGACGTATGGAGACTGTCAGCTACACTCCGGTGCAGTCTTGCAATGGGTAAGTCTCTTGCTGCAGCCTTCGATCTCCACTTGGGTAAGTACTTCAGCCTCTGGAGCAGAGCCCCGACCCTCGGGAGAGCAGGCCCCCCTGCTATGAAGTGCGACGTCTCTTAAGGCACCCAGGTAGTGTGAGGGTTGTATGTTAAAAGTCCGCTAAAGCTGCCAGCAAAGCCTTAAGTGGTCAATGTCTCAAGTGTGGGTGATAAGCAGGTGAAATATATATAAATTTTACAGCTTTATCTACTCTATATATTAGTTTTTGTAGAATCCTGGACAGAGCTGCTATCAAACACACCCTGCCGTTTCAGTGGGATTTAATTATTAAAGTGAACCCCCTGCTCACTGCTAACTTCATCCTACACAGCGAAGTTTCCTTTCCATTAATTTCAATAGGAGACATCTTGTCACCTAGATTACGAGTTTTGCGTTAGAAGCTGTGCTATGCTCACTACTCACTTACAGACAGTGCTAGTATTACGGGTTTTTACAAACCCGGCGTTAACCGCAAAAAAGTGAGCGAAGAGCAAAATTTAGCTCCACATCTCATCTCAATACCAGCGCTGCTATCAGCCAATCAGAATTAAAGTAGGAAAAATCCTATTGGCTGATGCAATCAGCCAATAGGATTGAAGTTCAATCCTATTGGCTGATCCAATCAGCCAATAGGATTGAGCTCGCATTCTATTGGCTGTTCCAATCAGCCAATAGAATGCAAGCTCAATCCTATTGGCTGATTGCATCAGCCAACAGGATTTTTCCTACCTTAATTTTTTTTTAATCCCGATTGGCCCCGCAAAAGGCCCTTTTAAGGGCTATTTGTAATTTAGTGTAGGGTAGGGCTTTTTTTAATTTTGGGGGGCTTTTTATTTTGTTAGGGGGATTTGATTAGGTGTAATTAGTTTAAAAATCTTGCAATTTGTTTATTATTTTCTGTAATTTAGTGGTGGGTTTTTCCGTACTTTAGATAATTTTTTTTAAATTGTAATTAATTGTATTTAGTTTAGGTAATTAATGTAATTGTAGTGTAGTGTTAGGTGCAATTGTAACTTAGGTTAGGTTTTATTTTACAGGTAAATTTGTCTTTATTTTAACTAGGTAGTTATTAAATAGTTAATAACTATTTAATAACTATTGTACCTAGTTAAAATAAATACAAACCTGCCTGTAAAATACAAATAAACCCTAAGCTAGCTACAATGTAACTATTAGTTATATTGTAGCTAGCTTAGGGTTTATTTTATAGGTAAGTATTTAGTTTTAAATAGGAATAATTTAGTGAATTGTAGTCATTTTATTTAGATTTATTTAAATTATATTTAAGTTAGGTGGGGTTAGGGTTAGACTTAGGTTTAGGGGTTAATAACTTTATTATAGTTGAGGCAATGTTGGGGACGGCAGGTTAGGGGTTAGGATTAGTAAATAACCCTATAAATGTAGGTAGGTGTCGGCGATGTTAGGGCCGGAAGATTAGGGGTTAATAATATTTAAATAGTGTTTGCGATGTGGTAGTGCAGCGTTTTAGGGGTTAATATATTTATTATAGTGGTGGCGATGTCCGGTTTGGCAGATTAGGGGTTAAACATTTTATTTTAGTGTTTGCGATGTGGGGGGGGGTGGGCTCGGTTTAGGGGTTAATAGGTAGTTTATGGGTGTTAGTGTACTTTTAGCACTTTAGTTAAGAGTTTAATGCTACGGCATTGTAGTGTAAAACTCTTAACTACTGACTTTAAATGCGTTACCAGGCTTGACAGGAGAGGGTCTACCGCTCACTTTTGGTCAGACTCGTAATACAGGCGCTATGCAAGTCCCATTGAAAAAAGAAGATACGCAATTGACGTAAGTGGATTTGCGGTATTTCCGAGTCTGACCAAAAAAGTGAGCGGTACACCTGTACCTGGAAGACTCATAATACCAGCGGGCATTAAAAAGCAGTGTTGGGACTGGCCAACACTGCTTTTTAACCCTAACGCACAACTCTTAATCTAGCCGTTTGCCTCCTATGGAGGTGGTGAAGTAAGTTTGTGCTTATGTGTTTATGATTTCTTCTATGATAAGCGCTTCTAAGCATTCTGAAGCCCAATTCCTCTCAGAGTACAGTGTTTGTCAGAAGGATGTGAAAAGAGTATTGCCTGTTATCTGTTGTAGGGATTCATCTCCTACCTCCCTTTTCAGATCGACGATATACTCTTATATATACCATCACCTCTGCTGATAGCTTTCAGTACTGGTTTGTCTATATATTTATTTTACTTATATTTGCCATGAGTCAGGTCTATGTGTAGTTCCCTTTGCAGTCCAGCAGTTTCATTATGGGAATCATGTTTAGGAAGATTGTCTTACCTGGGGTATAGTCTTTTATCAATTTGACTTGTTTTTTCTTGGAAAACTTGCGGGCAAATTAAGCTTGCAAGGGTGCAAAATGCTGTTATTTATTGTGTCAATCTTGGGCAAGAAATTTGCTTGGGTGCAAATGTGCGTCGGTCATGACACAAGTTCATCATTTCCTGTGTCTTAGTTGACACTAGGTTGTTTAGTGCGAAAATGTGTTATGATGCGAGTTGCGTCATTTCCGGATGTTTGTTGGCGCCAAAAAAATTCTCAACTTCCTTTTGCATTGTGCATCATACCTGGAGCCCAAAATTTTAGTTTTATTTTACCTTACTTCCTATCTGCTCCTTGCCTTCTTTATGCTTAGAGGGCTATGCTATTTGCTTTTTTTTGCCAAATTTTGCACTTGCATTTTTTCCCATTCCTGAAACTGTGGAAATAAGATATTTCTGTTTAATGTTATTTTTCTTTTTTTACATTTTACAAGATGTCTCAATCTGATCCTGTCTCAAAAGCTGCTGTAGGAACCATGCTGCATGAACACAGTTCTACCAAAGCTAAGTGTATCTGCTGTAAGATAGTGGAGATTATATCTCCAGCTGTAGTATGTAACAGTTGTCATGATAAGCTTTTGAATGCAGAGAAGGTTTCTATTAGTGCTAGTACAGTATCTGTTGCTCCTTCAACATCTAAAGTACATGATATCCCTGTTGATATGAAACATTATATTGCTGATGCGATACAGAAGGCTATGGCTGCTATACCACCTTCAAATAAACGTAAAAAGTCTTTTATAACTTCTCATAATACTGATGAAATTTGTAATGACTGACAACATACTGATATATCCTCCTGTGATGAGGATCTCTCTGGTTCAGAGGATCCTATTTCAGACATTGACAATGATAAATCATCTTATCTTTTTAATACTGAGTATATTCATTCTTTGTTTAAAGAAGTGTTAATAACTTTGGATATTGAGGAGTCTGGTCCTCTTGATAATAAATCCAGTAAACGTTTAAATTCTGTCTATAATCCTCCTGTGACTACTCCTGAGGTTTTTCCTGTTCCTGGTTTATTTCTGATGTGATTGCTAAGGAATGGTCTAAGCCTGGTACTTCTTTTGTTCCTTCTTCAAGGTTTAAAAAGTTGTATCCTTTGCCAGTGGCTAAATTAGAGTTTTAGAAAAAAAGTCCCTAAGGTTGATGGGGCTATTTCTACTCTTGCTAAATGTACTACTACTAATAGTACCTATTTTAAGGATACTTTGGATAGGAAAATTGAATCTCATCTAAGGAAAGCTTATTTGCATTCTGACTATATGCTCAGAACTGCCATTTCTATGGCTGATATTGTGGCTGCATCAACTTTTTGGTTGGATAGCTTAGCACAACGGGAAACAGAATCTGATTTGCATAGCATTGTTCGTTTGCTTCAACATGCTAATTATTTTTTCTGTGATTCTATTTTTAATATCATCAAGATAAATGTTAAATCTATGTCTTTAGCTATTTTAGCTAGAAGAGCTTTATGGCTCAAATCATGGAATGCTGACATGGTATCTAAATCTAGGTTACTATCTCTTTCATTCCAGGGTAATAATTTGTTTGGTTCTCAGCTGGATTCAATTATTTCCACTATTACTGGGGGGAAGGGAGTTGTTTTGCCTCAAGATAAAAAATCTAAAGGCAAATCTAGAGCTTCTAATCGGGTTTTGTTCCTTTCGACAGAATAGAGAACAGAAAACCACTCCTTCCCCTAAGGACTCTAGCTCCAATTTCAAGCCTTCCTCGAGTTGGAATAAATCCAAGCTTTACAAGAAACCAAAGCCAGCCCCCAAGACTGCATGAAGTTACAGCCCTCGATCCAGTTTTACTGGTGGGGGGCAGATTTAAATTATTTCAAGACATTTGGGCAGGTTCCATTCAGAATCATTGGATTCAGAATATTGTCTCCCAGAGGTATCAAATAGGTTTCAGAATAAGATCACCTGTGAGATTTTTTCTCTCTCACGTTCCAACAAATCCTGTGAAAGCTCAGGCTTTTCTGAAATGTGTTTCAGATCTAGAGCTTTCAGGAGGGATTGTACCAGTTCCAATTCTGGAACAGGGTCTGGGTTTTTATTCAAATCTATTCATTGTCACGAAGAAGGAAAATTCATTTAGACCAGTTCTGGATCTGAAGTTTTTGAATCATTTTGTAAGAGTCCCAACTTTCAAGATGGTGATTATAAGGACTGTTCTGCCTTTTGTTCAGCAAGGTCATTACATGTCCTCAATAGACTTACAGAATGCGTATCTTCATATTCCGATTCATCCAGACCACTATCAGTTTCTGAGATTCTCTTTTCTAGACAAGCATTACCAGTTTGTTGCTCTTCCATTTGGCCTAGCAACAGCTCCAAGAATCTGTTTGAAGGTTATCGGTGCCCTTCTATATGTAATCAGAGAGCAGGGTATTACGGTGTTTCCTCATTTGGACGATATCTTGGTAGTGATGTTGAAAACCTTAAAATTTCGGTTCGCGAACGGCAGACTCGAACTTCTGCTACTGTTCGCGAACCGCCATTGACTTCAATAGGCAGGTGAACTTTAAAACCCACAAGGACTCTTTCTGGTCACAATAGTGATGGAAAAGTTGTTTCAAGGGGACTAACACCTGTACTGTGGCATGCCGGAGGGGGATCCATGGCAAAACTCCCACGGAAAATTACATAATTGATGCAGAGTCTGGTTTTAACCCATAAAGGGCCTTAATCACCTAACAGTCCTAAATTTTTTTGAATAACGTGCTTTAAAACATCAGGTATGATGTTGTATCGATCAGGTAGTGTAAGGGTTACGCCCGCTTCACAGTGACAGACCAAACTCCCCGTGTAATGCACCGCAAACAAGTGCAAACAGTCCATTTGCACAACCACGAGATAGATAGATTTGATAGATAGATAGATACATAGGTTACATAGATCAATAGATGCGATATACATATGATAGATACAAATTACATAGATTAATAGATGCAATATACATTTGATAGATACGAATTACATAGATCAATCGATGCAATATACATTTGATAGATACGAATTACATAGATCAAAAGATGCAGTATACATTTCATAGATACGAATTACATAGATCAATAGATGCAATTTATATTTGATAGATACGATTGATAGTTAGATAGATTTGATAGATAAATAGATAGATTTGATAGATATATAATTTCCCTGACAGAGTATAAGAATAAGACATGCGGTCTGGGACCCGTGGTGTGTTAAGTAGTACTATTCTTAGCAGTTTACTACCTGTTACTCCCCCAATCGGGGGAGGTCTATATGGCCTGCATTTGTGGAACAGGGAGTTGGAAGAAGATGATTGGTCTGTCCTCCTACTTCAAATTTGGCCTAAACACAAGTGGCTGTCTCAAATCAGTCCGGCCACGAGATAGATAGATTTGATAGATAGATATACATAGATTGATAGTGAGATAGAATCGATAGAAGATAAATAGATCGATTTGATAGATATATAATTACCCTGACAAAGTATAATAATAAAACATGTGGTCTGGGACCCATGGTAACTAGGTTGTGTTAAGTAGTACTATTCTTAGCACGTTAATACCTGTTACTACCCCTATCGGGGGAGGTCTATATGGCCTGCATGATTACCATGACCAAGTATAACAACAAAACATGCGGTCTGGGACCCATGGTAACTAGGTTGTGTTAAGTAGTACTGTTCTTAGCACTTTAATCTCTGTAACTCCCCCTATCGGGGGAGGTCTATATGGCCTGCCTGATTACCCTGTCAAAGTATAACTGGCGATTGGGGATTGTTGACACTAGTTGGCAAGTGGGCCTAGCACACACGCTGGCAGGCAGGCAACTGCAATTCAATTGCACTAGCAGACTGATGATTCACAGTCAAAAAAGGTTTTATTTTAAATATTTACACTACTGTTATAACAAATATGATCAGTGGCACTAGTTGGCAAGTGGGCCTGGCACACACGCTGGCAGGCAGGCAACTGCAATTCAATTGCACTAGCAGACTGATGATTCACAGTCAAAAAAGTGTTTATTTAAAATATTTACAATACTGTTATAACAAATATGATTGGTGGCACTAGTTGGCAAGTGGGCCTGGCACACACGCTGGCAGGCAGGCAACTTCAATTAGATTACACTAGCAGATTGATGTTTCACAGTCAAAAAAGTTTTTTTTTTTTTAAATATTTACACTACTGTTATAACAAATATGATTGGTGGCACTAGTTGGCAAGTGGGCCAGGCACACACACTGGCAGGCAGGCAACTACAATTCAATTGCACTAGCAGACTGATGATTCACAGTCAAAAAAGTTTTTATTTTAAATATTTACAATACTGTTATAACAAATATGATTGGTGGCACTAGTTGGCAAGTGGGCCTGGCACACACGCTGGCAGGCAGGAAACTGCAATTCAATTGCATTAGCAGACTGATGATTCACAGTCAAAAGTTTTTATTTTAAATATTTACACTACTTTTATAACAAATATGATTCGTGGCACTAGTTGGAAAGTGGGCCTGGCACACACGCTGGCAGAAAGGCAACTGCAATTAAATAACACTAGCAGACTGATGTAAAAGTTTTTTTTTTACAAAATTTAAACTAATGTTACAACAGATAGGAGTGGTGGCACTGAGGATGGAAGTAGGCACAGTATATGCTGGCAGCCTGACACACAGACTGGCACTAGTGGCAGCCAGGCAACTAAAATTAAATAACACTAGAAGAGGACTGATGTAAAAAATGTTTACACTAATGTTACACCAGATATAAGTGGTGGAAAACAGAGCTATTAATCACAGTGGCCTAGATTTAGAGTTCGGCGGTAGCCGTCAAAACCAGCGTTAGAGGCTCCTAACGCTGGTTTTGGCCGCCCGCTGGTATTTGGAGTCAGTGATTAAAGGGTCTAACGCTCACTTTGCAGCCGCGACTTTTCCATACCGCAGATCCCCCTACGCCATTTGCGTAGCCTATCTTTTCAATGGGATCTTTCTAACTCCGGTATTTAGAGTCGTTTCTGCAGTGAGCGTTAGAGCTCTAACGACAAGATTCCAGCCGCCTGAAAATAGCAGGAGTTAAGAGCTTTCTGGCTAACGCCGGTTTATAAAGCTCTTAACTACTGTACCCTAAAGTACACTAACACCCATAAACTACCTATGTACCCCTAAACCGAGCTCCCCCCACATCGCCGCCACTCGATTAAAAATTTTAACCCCTAATCTGCCGACCGCCACCTACGTTATACTTATGTACCCCTAATCTGCTGCCCCTAACACCGCCGACCCCTGTATTACATTTATTAACCCCTAATCTGCCACCCCCGCTATCGCTGACCCCTGCATTACACTTTTAACCCCTAATCTTCCGCTCCGTAAACCGCCGCAACCTACGTTATCCCTATGTACCCCTAATCTGCTGCCCTAACATCGCCGACCCCTATGTTATATTTATTAACCCCTAATCTGCCCCCCACAACGTCGCCGACACCTACCTACACTTATTAACCCCTAATCTGCCGAGCGGACCTGAGCGCTACTATAATAAAGTTATTAACCCCTAATCCGCCTCACTAACCCTATCATAAATGGTATTAACCCCTAATCTGCCCTCCCTAACATCGCCGACACCTACCTTCAATTATTAACCCCTAATCTTCCGATCGGAGCTCACCGCTATTCTAATAAATGTATTAACCCCTAAAGCTAAGTCTAACCCTAACACTAACACCCCCCTAACTTAAATATAATTTACATATAACGAAATAAATTAACTCTTATTAAATAAATTAATCCTATTTAAAGCTAAATACTTACCTGTAAAATAAATCCTAATATAGCTACAATATAAATTATAATTATATTATAGCTATTTTAGGATTAATATTTATTTTACAGGCAACTTGGTATTTATTTTAACTAGGTACAATAGCTATTAAATAGTTAAGAACTATTTAATAGTTACCTAGTTAAAATAATTACAAATTTACCTGTAAAATAAATCC
The DNA here is from genome assembly GCF_027579735.1 of Bombina bombina. Taxonomy (NCBI): domain Eukaryota; kingdom Metazoa; phylum Chordata; class Amphibia; order Anura; family Bombinatoridae; genus Bombina; species Bombina bombina. Next base: position 569,176,406 of record NC_069500.1, on the reverse strand, counting down.
TAACCTAAGATATAATTAAACCTAACACTACCCTATCAATAAAATAATTAAATAAACTACCTACAATTACCTACAATTAACCTAACACTACACTATCAATAAATTCAATAAACACAATTGCTACAAATAAATACAATTAAATAAACTAGCTAAAGTACAAAAAATAAAAAAGAACTAAGTTACAGAAAATAAAAAAATATTTACAAACATAAGAAAAATATTACAACAATTTTAAACTAATTACACCTACTCTAAGCCCCCTAATAAAATAACAAAGCCCCCCAAAATAAAAAATTCCCTACCCTATTCTAAATTAAAAAAGTTACAAGCTCTTTTACCTTACCAGCCCTGAACAGGGCCCTTTGCGGGGCATGCCCCAAGGATTTCAGCTCTTTTGCCTGTAAAAAAAAACATACAATACCCCCCCCCAACATTACAACCCACCACCCACATACCCCTAATCTAACCCAAACCCCCCTTAAATAAACCTAACACTAAGCCCCTGAAGATCTTCCTACCTTGTCTTCACCATCCAGGTTCACCGATCCGTCCTGAAGAGCTCCTCCGATGTCCTGATCCAAGCCCAAGCGGGGGCTGAAGAGGTCCATGATCCGGTCAAAGTCTTCATCCCAGCGGGGCAGAAGAGGATCTTCCATCCGATTGAAGTCCTCATCCAGGCGGCATCTTCTATGGTCTTCCATCCGGAGCGAAGCGGCAGGATCCTGAAGACCTCCAGCGCGGAACATCCATCCGGACCGACGACTGAACGACGAATGACTGTTCCTTTAAGGGACGTCATCCAAGATGGCGTCCCTCGAATTCCGATTGGCTGATAGGATTCTATCAGCCAATCGGAATTAAGGTAGGAATTTTCTGATTGGCTGATGGAATCAGCCAATCAGAATCAAGTTCAATCCGATTGGCTGATCCAATCAGCCAATCAGATTGAGCTCGCATTCTATTGGCTGTTCCGATCAGCCAATAGAATGCAAGCTCAATCTGATTGGCTGATTGGATCAGCCAATCGGATTGAACTTGATTCTGATTGGCTGATTCCATCAGCCAATCAGAAAATTCCTACCTTAATTCCGATTGGCTGATAGAATCCTATCAGCCAATCGGAATTCGAGGGACGCCATCTTGGATGACGTCCCTTAAAGGAACCGTCATTCGTCGGGAGACATCGGAAGAAGAGGATGGATCCGCGTCGCCTGCTTCAAGATGGACCCGCTCCGCACCGGATGGAAGAAGATCGAAGATGCCGCTTGGAGAAGATGTTTGCCGGTCCGGATGTCCTCTTCTTGCCGGATAGGAGGAAGACTTTGGACCCTCTTCTGGACTTCTTCAGTGGATGTCTAGCCCCCCCTTGGGTTGGATGAAGATATCGGAGCCAGGACCGATCGGTGATACCTGGATGGTGAAGACAAGGTAGGAAGATCTTCAGGGGATTAGTGTTAGGTTTATTTAAGGGGGGTTTGGGTTAGATTAGGGGTATGTGGGTGGTGGGTTGTAATGTTGGGGGGGGGGTATTGTATGTTTTTTTTTACAGGCAAAAGAGCTGAACTTCTTGGGGCATGCCCCGCAAAGGGCCCTGTTCAGGGCTGGTAAGGTAAAAGAGCTTGTAACTTTTTTAATTTAGAATAGGGTAGGGAATTTTTTATTTTGGGGGGCTTTGTTATTTTATTAGGGGGCTTAGAGTAGGTGTAATTAGTTTAAAATTGTTGTAATATTTTTCTTATGTTTGTAAATATTTTTTTATTTTCTGTAACTTAGTTCTTTTTTATTTTTTGTACTTTAGCTAGTTTATTTAATTGTATTTTTTTTTAGCAATTGTGTTTAATTAATTTATTGATAGTGTAGTGTTAGGTTAATTGTAGGTAATTGTAGGTAGTTTATTTAATTAATTTATTGATAGGGTAGTGTTAGGTTTAATTGTAACTTAGGTTAGGATTTATTTTACAGGTAAATTTGTTATTATTTTAACTAGGTAACTATTAAATAGTTCTTAACTATTTAATAGCTATTGTACCTGGTTAAAATAATTACAAAGTTGCCTGTAAAATAAATATTAATCCTAAAATAGCTATAATATAATTATAATTTATATTGTAGCTATATTAGGATTTATTTTACAGGTAAGTATTTAGCTTTAAATAGGAATCATTTATTTAATAAGAGTTAATTAATTTCGTTAGATGTAAATTATATTTAATTTAGGGGGGTGTTAGTATTAGGGTTAGACTTAGCTTTAGGGGTTAATACATTTATTATAGTAGCGGTGAGGTCCGCTCGGCAGATTAGGGGTTAATAATTGAAGGTAGGTGTCGGCGATGTTAGGGAGGGCAGATTAGGGGTTAATACCATTTATGATAGGGTTAGTGAGGCAGATTAGGGGTTAATAACTTTATTATAGTAGCGCTCAGGTCCGCTCGGCAGATTAGGGGTTAATAAGTGTAGGTAGGTGTCGGCGACGTTGTGGGGGGCAGATTAGGGGTTAATAAATATAACATAGGGGTCGGCGATGTTAGGGCAGCAGATTAGGGGTACATAGGGATAACGTAGGTTGCGGCGGTTTACGGAGCGGCAGATTAGGGGTTAAAAGTGTAATGCAGGGGTCAGCGATAGCGGGGGCGGCAGATTAGGGGTTAATAAGTGTAAGGTTAGGGGTGTTTAGACTCGGGGTACATGTTAGAGTGTTAGGTGCAGACGTAGGAAGTGTTTTCCCATAGGAAACAATGGGGCTGCGTTAGGAGCTGAACGCTGCTTTTTTGCAGGTGTTAGGTTTTTTTTCAGCTCAAACAGCCCCATTGTTTTCTATGGGGGAATCGTGCACGAGCACGTTTTTGATGCCGGCCGCGTCCGTAAGCAACTCTGGTATCGAGAGTTGCATTTGCGGTAAAAATGCCCTACGCTCCTTTTTTGGAGCCTAACGCAGCATTTGTTTTAACTCTCGATACCAGAGTTAAATTTATGGTGCGGCCAGAAAAAAGCCAGCGGAGCGTTAACAGCCCTTTTACCGCCGAACTCTAAATCTAGGCCAGTATATGATGTGGGCCTGACACACAGGCCTGATAGAAAATGAAATTAGATTACACTAGCAAAATGATGTAAAAGTTTTTTTTTTTAAAATTTACACTAATGTTAACCAGATATCAGTGGTGGCACAGAAGAATTAATCACAGTTTATGATGTGAGCCTGACACACAGGCCTGATAGAAAATGAAATTAGATTACATTAGCAAAATGATGTAAAAGTTTTTTTTTTTTTAATTTTAAACTAATGTTACACCAGATATCAGTGGTGGCACAGAGCAATTAATCACAGTATATGATGTGGGCCTGACACACAGGCCTGATAGAAAATAAAATTAGATTACACTAGCAAAATTATGTAAAAGTTTTTTTTTTTAATTTACACTAATGTTAAGCAAATATCAGTGGTGGCACAGAGCAATTAATCACAGTATATGCTGTGAGCCTGACACACAGGCCTGATAGAAAATGAAATTAGATTACACTAGCAAACTTATGTAAAAGTTTTTTTTTTTAATTTTACACTAATGTTACACCAGATATCAGTGGTGGCACTAATCACAGTATATGCTGTGAGCCTCACACACAGGCTGACAGCCAGGCAAATGCAAATAAAATTACAAATAATAATAAAAAAAAAAAGAGTGAAGTTCTAGCCCTAAAAAGGGCTTTTTGGGCTGAAGTTCTAGCCCTAAAAAGGGCTTTTTGGGGTGCTGTCCTTACAGCAGAGATTAGATGAGTCCTTCAGGACTGTAGTGGACACTAAATACACTAGCCTAGCTATCTATTTCCCTATAAAATCACCAGCAGAAGCACTAACCCTCCTCTCACTAAGAATGCAGGATCGTAATGAATCTAAAATGGCTGCTGCCCAGGAGCTGGGAGGGTCTGTGAGGGAGTGTCTGCTGCTGATTGGCTCAAATGTGTCTGCAGGCTGTGAGATACAGGGTCAAAGTTTCCTCAATGATGACGAATAGGGGGCGGATCGAACATCGCATATGTTCACCCGCCGCGGCGAACGCGAACAAGCTAAGATCGCTGGGAACTGTTCTCCGGCGAACAGTTCGCGACATCACTATATCTTGGTACTGTCTTTTCATTTAGCAGAATCTCACACAAATCAACTTGTGTTGTTTCTTTGAAGACATGGTTGGAGGATCAATTTACCAAAGAGTTCCTTGATTCCTCAGACAAGAGTCACCTTTTTAGGTTTCCAGATAGATTCAGTGTCCATGACTTTGTCTTTAACAGACAAGAGACGAATTAAATTGTTTTCTGCCTGTCGAAACCTTCAGTGTCTATCATTCCCTTCAGTGCATATGTGCATGTAAGTTTTAGGTCTCATGACTGCAGCATCGGACTCAATCCCCTTTGCTCATTTTCATATGAGACCTCTGCAGCTTTGCATGCTGAATCAATGGTGCAGGGATTTTACTCTGATATCACAGTTGATATACTTAAATCCGAACATTCAACTCTCTCTGTCCTGGTGGTTAGTCCATCATCAGATTATTTAAGGTGCCTCTTTTGTTCGTCCTGCCTGGACTGTGATTTCAACAGATGCAAGTCTCACAGGTTGGGGAGCTGTCTGGGGGTCTCTGACAGCACAAGAAGTTTGGGATCCTCAAGAGGCGAGGTTACCAATCAATATTTTAGAACTCTGTGCTATTTTCAGGGCTCTTCAGGCCTGACCAATGTTAAAGAGAGAATTATTCATTCATTTTCAGACAGACAATATCACAACTGTGGCATATGTCAATCATCAAGCGACCCTTTAGCGATGAAGAAGTATCTTGGACACTTTTTTTGGGTGGAATCCAACTCCTGTCTAATTTCTGCGATACATATTCCAGGTGTAGACAATTGGGAAGTGGATTATCTCAGTCATCAGTCTTTTCATCCAGGGGGTGGTCTCTCCATCCAGATGTATTTTGTCAGATTGTACAGATGTGGTGTCTCCCCGAAATAGGTCTGATGGCTTCCCATATAAACAAGAAGCTTCCCAGGTACCTTTCCAGGTCCAGGGATCCTCAGGCGGAGATGGTGGATGCATTAACAGTTCCTTGTTTTTACCAACCTGCTTACATTTTTCTGCCTCTAATTCTCTTTCCAAGGGTTATCTCCAAGATCATATTGGAACAATCGCATGTGTTTCTGATAGCACCAGCGTAGCCTCACAGGTTTTGTTATGCGGACCTTGTCCAGATGTCCAGTTGCCAACCATGGCCACTTCCTTTAAGGCCAGACCTTCTGTCTCAAGGGTCGTTTTTCCATAAGGATCTCAAATCGCTAAATTTGAAGGTATGGAAATTGAACGCTTAGTGCTTAGTCATAGAGGTTTTTCTAAATCAGTTATTAATACTATGCTACAGGCTTGTAAGTCTGTTTCAAGAAATATTTATTATCAGGTTTGGAAAACCTATATTTCATGGTGTTTTTCTCATAAATTCTCTTGGCATTCTTTTAGAATTCCTAGAATTTTACAGTTTCTTCAGGATGGTTTGGATAAAGGTTTGTCTGCAAGTACTTTGAAGGGAAAAATCTCTGCTCTTTTTGTTTTATTTCACCGAAAAATTGCTAATACATTACATTCCTGATATTCACTGTTTTGTTCAGATTTCAGACTAGTTCATATCAAGCCTGTTATTAAATCAATCTCTCGTCCTTGGAGTCTTAATTTGGTTTTGAAGGCTTTACAGGTTCCTCCTTCTGAGCCTATGCATTCTTTGGATATTAAACTACTTTCTTGTGTCTAGTGTTGTTCCTTTTGGCTATCTCTTCAGCTAGAAGAGTTTCTGAATTGTCTGCTCTCTCTTGTGAGTCTCCTTTTCTGATTTTCCATCCGGATAAGGCTGTTTTGCAGACTTTGTTTAAATTTCTTCCTAAGGTTGTGAATTCTAACATTAGTAGGGAAATTGTTTTTTCTGGTCCTAGGAAAGGTCAGAAAGCCTCTGCCATTTCTTTGGCATCTTGGTTAAAGCTTTTGATTCACAAGGCCTATGTAGAGGCGAGACAGAATTGCAGCTCATTCTACTAGATCAGTCGCCACTTCTTGGGCTTTTAAGAATGAAGCTTCGGTTGATCTGATTTGCAAAGCAGCAAATTGGTCTTCTTTGCATACATTTACTAAATTTTACCACTTTGATGTATTTGCTTCTTCTGAAGCAGTCTTTGGTAGAAAAGTGCTTCAGGCAGCTGTTTCAGTTTGATTCTTCTGCTTATGATTTGTTTTTTTCTTGAAATTTATGTTATTTTTTTTAAGAAAGACTAATCTTTTTGTGGATTTAATTTTTTTCAACGGAAATAGCTGTTTTTATTTTATCAATCCTTTTCTAGTGACTCTTCTGTGGTCTCCCACATCTTGGTATTTCTATCCCATACGTCACTAGCTCATGGACTCTTGCCAATTACATTAAAGAAAACATAATTTATGTAAGAACTTACCTGATAAATTCATTTCTTTCATATTGGCAAGAGTCCATGAGGCCCACCCTTTTTAATGGTGGTTATGATTTTTGTATAAAAAGCACAATTTTATTTCCAGTTCCTCTTTTTGTATACTTTTTTACTCCATATTTTATCACCCCACTACTTGGCTATTAGTTAAACTGAATTGTGGGTGTGGTGAGGGGTGTATTTATAGGCATTTTGAGGTTTGGGAAACATTGCCCCTCCTGGTAGCATTGTATATCCCATACGTCACTAGCTCATGGACTCTTGCCAATATGAAATGAATTAATTTATCAAGTAAGTTATTATATAAATTATGTTTTTTCCCTTACTTTACTTGTAAAAAACAAATAAAACATCTAACAGTACCTTTTAAAAAAAAAAAACTTACCTGAGAATAAAAACAAAACCTGACCTTACTTTTAAAAATAAAAACACCTAACCTTACCTTAAAACTAACAAACTTAACCTAACATTACAAATAAAACAAATCTAGCATTAGGGGGGGAAAAAAGCTAACATTACAAATATTAAAAAAAACCTACCATTATGAAAAAACAACAAGCAAATTACCAAAAATCAAAAAGAGTTATGCCTATTCTAAAACCCAGGTAATAAATAAATAAATCCCAAAATAAAAACCCTATTCCAATGCATAACTACAGAAATAGCCCTTAAAAGGGCCCTTTTTAGGGCATTGCCCTAAAGTGCCAGCTCTTTTTCTAAAAAAATAAGTCTACCAAACTAGCTCTTTTTCTGCCTATTAAAAAAAACAGCAACCTAGGGTTCCATGTACTAAAGTGTCAATTGTCTCGCCAGTTGACAATCGGATAAACTTGCTTTTGCTCGTTGCAAGCAAAATGAAGCCTGCTACTCATATGTACTAAAAAATCACCTCAGAAGATGTAGCGTCTTATCCGTCACAAACTGTTGCGGATGATTGATAAATTTGACACTTCTCTGCGATTTTCCAATGTACTAAACTGCCTGGTGAAGTATAAACTATTTTTTTTGTCCTACGTGACCTACAAGGTGTCAGAGATGTCATAGTCACTGGAAGTGCAGTCAAATTGTTATAAAAACAAGTTTTGTCAGGTGGTTTGCCATTAGAATAACTTTTTTTAAAGAAGTTATTTGTGTAATCGATTTACTCCTTATAACATGGCTTCTTCTGCATCCGATTCTCAGCCTGCAAAAGCCAAACAATATCAATTTTCCCATTAGCAGAATGTCGTCCTTGTTCACATAATCCTGGAATCATACAATTGTCTTTTTAGATTTCGCATAAGGCAGACACCTACATGTCGCAAGAAGTCGATATGGAAAAAAATTAGCGATGCTGTAAGTGCCCAGGGTCCTGGAAAAAAAGGACATTGACTAAATGAAAAAGTGTTTTAATGACATTAAACGCTTCACCAAACAGATATTGACTAAGGAGAAGAATTGTGCAAGGGGTACTGGTGAAGGCCCAGCCTATGTAGCTGATCTAACCGACTATGAGGAAAGTTAATACAGCGGCTGGGTCCAGAGGTTATCGTCGGAGTCGCCGAAGACTGTGACAGCGACATAAGAGGTAAATGTATTACTACAACATTAATTTATGTAATTAATCTTTCTAATTTTTCCAGCGTTATTTGCCATTTTGACCTGTATATTTTTTGAATATCCTCTTTATATGCAAAATAACCTTTTTTTTGGTTTGTTGCGAGTATATATTTTGATTATTTTAATATATTTTATTTTTTATTTTTATTATTTGTGTTATGATTAAAATGGTGGCATTCCCTAAGCTACTCTATTTAATACAAAATTTACCCCTATTTATCAAACGCAAAGATCTAGCACTTCTTAGAGGAAATTGTGTGAGGTTTTTGTGGGGGAAGAAGCGGAGGGCGATAAGTCTTCAGAAAATGACATATTATAGGAGAGAGGGAGGGTTCACTCTACCAGATATTGAATTATATAACCTAACAGGTATAGGCAAAATAGCTATGGACTGGCTAATGGAGTCAGAATATTATTCCTTTGGGGAGTTGGAGGAGCAATTAATTAATCCATATACATTAAAGGCACTGCTGCACTGTAAAGGAAAACTACCAACGGGGGATAAATCTATGATTACGGTCCAAAATGTGATAATCGCATGGCAAAAAATAGTAAAAATTTCACAAGTCAACCCTGGGTGGTCTAAATATCTTACTATATGCGGAAACCACAATTTTGAACCTGCACTCACTTCTAAAGTATTCCAAAGCTGGAAACAGAAAGGGTTAGTGTATATGGAACAGTTAAGAGAAAAAGATTCCAAGAATTGTAGAACCTTGCAAGAGCTAAAAGAAGAGTTTAATTTATATGACAAAGAATTCTATGCATTTTTACAGATACAACATTTTTTTAATGAAAGGATTAAAGATTTTTCAGACAATGGCTCTTGGGCAATTCTACAATCTATCCTTAATATATACAAACAGGGGAATCGTTCTATATCTGTTTCATATGAAGCACTTAAACTTTTACAAAGTACAAATAATTTAGAAAGGATAGCCAGCGGTTGGCATCAATTAAAGGATATAATTTATAGAAGTTTTCAGTTAGTAGACAAAGCAACCTTATCAACCTCATGGAGTGAATCAGACACCAAAATAATTAATAGATGTTATATAACGCCTGCAGTAAAAGCAAAAGGGGACCAAATGGGCGATAATAAATGTTGTAAATGCAGCTTACCAGTACCTGACCTGTATCATTATTTATGGAGCTGCCCTAAAATTCAGAAATTCTGGAATAGGGCTAATCATTGGTTAAGCAAAATAATTAAAAAGGATATAAAATTGCGGGATGAACATATCTTATTCCTTTATGGAGATATTATAGCGCAAGTAAATAATAAGTTTGTTAATACAGTTATATTGTTAGGTAGATCCCTAATCTTAAAATATTGGAAGGCAAAGAAGAGCCCCAGCATGGCGGAGTGCAGCAATAGAATCTATGCACAACTTTTAGTGGAGCAAATTGACACCTCCATAACTTCTGAAAGCAAAATTAAAAATGTCTTTGTTAAATGGAGGAGATTTATTCAGTCATACCTAAGAGAAACACAAATGTTATTAATTTCCCCATTTAGGGGGCTGAGTTTCTATTAAGTGCTATAGAAAGAAATGAATACCCCAGTGTTACAGTATGAAGATATTAATAAGTATATATACATATATGTTTTTTTTGTTTGTTTGTTTCCCCTACAAGTTAACAGGTTTATGGGTTTTGGGTTGTTAAAAATGTGGAATTCTAGAGGCCTATTTTCGGTTGTTTGATTATTTGTGTTATGAGGTATGCCTGAATGTATTATAGTCACACTAGGTTAGGAATACGGAAATTATGTTGATGTAAATTGTCGTAAATTGTGTGACGTAATGTAATATATGATGGTTGGGATTATACCTTGCTGGTTCAATAAAAAAAGAAAAAAAAAAAAAAAAACGAAACCTGTAGTGCATTGATGTTCCTTAAACAAAGGATAACAAGATAATGAAGCAAATATGACAATATAATTAAGAATATGTTTTAAAACCAATATTTATGTTAAAAAAAATCATGTTAAATTTTTTATTTGTGGATGATGAAATTCATAGACAAATGCACTACACTGTGATCTGACTTGCTATTTTACTTATATGCAAGTAAAAAAATGTATACTTCAAAAAATGTTACCAACTGAATCAGGCTAATGAGATTACAGAGTTAAAGTGTTAAATTAAATCAATCCCTGCAAGGGTGCTGTTTGCATGAGCTTATACAATGGTAAATCAACTTTGTTTAAAAGTATTTTAATATAAACAAGTAGGCAGGGAAAAATTGTGATAAAGAGATCATCTACGTCTACCTGGTAAGTACATTTTTTTTTTATTATTACATTGCCCCTTTTTTCAGATTTAATTTTTTTAAATTACAGACAGTATTTTAGAATAGAAAGTAATTTACAATTTTCACATCAATTTGCAACAAAGTAGGCAAATTTAATTATTTTTAATTAATCATTTTGTCGCAATAGCTTACCTAACAGCCATCCCTCAGGCATATCTCCATTCTCAAATTTACGGTACAATCCAGTCTGCCGAAGAATGTATGAGTCATGACAAGACCCAGGAAAATTGGAACGTAGGCTTATAATTTTCATATTGGGGTCACACACCATCTGGACATTTAAAGAGTGATAATGCTTTCTGTTCCTAAACACCTCTTCACAGTCATGTGATGGTCACATTATGGTCTAACAGCAATTGCACCAAGTCGTTTGGCATCCCTGCCATCCTGTAGAAATTGACCTTGACTGATTGCCACTCTTCTTGGGTAGATGGGAGACAAACGTAAGACGGAAATACAACTATGTGACGTGATGTGAAAAAGCAGACTGACTTATTCTGTTGATGACGCTTGAAATTGCCTGAAATTGTAATGCCGCCAACAGCTTTAGTAGTCCAGGAATGGCCCATGATCGATCTGTCATTGGTTCCAGATATTGGGAGATTTTGTTGTACAGAGTATAAAATGGAATCTATATCTATCCGAAATCGTTGAACAATTTGTCTGTCAGAAAGGTCATGTAAACCCACTCTTGGGAGGAATACTCTTGGTACTCTTCTTCTCCTTTTGTCATCATCCACAGGAGAGTCTTGAATCTGCCTTCTACTTCGAATTTGGATGGATCGAAGCATGAACAAATGAAGAAGACTCCATCACTGACAACTTAACAAAAATGTAAGTAATACACTACTTTCACAATTTGGATTAAGCTCTACTTTGGCGTCAGTCTCGGACCGTCTATTGCTTTGTATTGTGCTTGCCACCTAAATGGTGGCAAGTAGTTTTGCGTGAATCTGACTCGTAAAATGTTACGAGCGGATAAGTTGATTGTTTAGTAATTATGAATCTTTGGCGAGCGAGGTCTTTTTTGTGGTAAAAACAAGTCAGATCAAGTAGTAGCAGACATGTACAGTCGCAAGTAAAAAACTGCAGATTTATGCATGATTGACTGCTTAGTACATGTGAATTTTGATCCGTGCAAGGATAAAGATGCGAAATTTGACACGAAAAGCAAACTGACTGCTTAGTACATAGAGCTCTTAATCTAGAAAAAAAACCACCCCAAAAAACACCTTATACTAAACCCAAAGATGGTACTCATCAAATATGAATCAGGGTGGTGGCACTCCATCTTCATCCTGGCAGTGGTCCATCTTCATCCCGATGGGGATCTTACCTTCATCCCGATAGCAATCTTTATCTTAATCTCGGCGGCCCTCTTCATCTTCATCCATTTTAAAATTCAAATCAGCCACTAGAAAAAGCTTGAAATTAAAAATAAGTCAATAGGAATGAAATCAAGAGGACAGAAGATAAGAAGATGGATGAAGAGTTTCACCGGGATGAAAATAAGAAGATTGCTGCCAGGATGAAGATGGACCACCGCTGGGATGATAATGGAGAGCTGCTACCCAGATTTGTTTTTGGTGAGTACCCTCTTTGGGGTTTAGTGTTAGTTAGTTTTTTGGGTGGGTTTTGCTTTTAATCTTATTTTTTTTAATGGGCAGCAAAAGAGCTAAATGCAATTTTAAGGATACTGCCCAGGGCAATTTTTAGAGTAAATTTCTTTAGGCAGCCTTTTTTTTTAGGGGGTAAGGAGTTAATTGTAGAGTTTGTTAGACTTATTTTTTTAAGAAAAAGAGCTGATACTTTATGGCGCTTTCCCCTCTCACCTTTTTAGGTGGCATGTGTCACTTTTTAAAATTTTAAAACTTTTGGAATAAAATGTTGATATTTTACCTTTACGGAGTGTGGGATCTTACTTGTTGGTATTTACTTTAGGGCAGTGTCCAAAAAAAAGCCCTAAAGTTTAGTGTTAGTATAGGTTTTTGTATTTTTTGATGTTTTTTTTAAGTGGGGTTTTTGAATAGGCATAGCACTTTTTTATTTTTTGTAATAGTATGTTGTTTGTTTTTTGTAATGTCAGGTTAGGTTTGTTAGTTTTAAGGTAAGATTATTTTATTTTATTTTTGAAGGTAAAGTAAAAAGAATTTTCAGGTAAGTTTTTTCCCCAGGTACTTTGCGATGGGAGTGTAGAGTGGTAGTTTGTGATAGGGGGTGTGGCATTTTAGGAGTAAATATAATAGTTTAGTGCAACTGTTTCCTCTGGCCAAACTCTTTACGTGACCTTTCAGGTTGAATAAAAAGTTTGAGCGTTAAATGCAATTGCATTTGAGCGATCTCATTTACTTTTAACTTGTAATACGAGTGGACATTGCCTCTTAACTCTGCGGTAATTTAAACAGCAAGTCACTTGTTATATGGATTTGAGCATTAACAATAGCGCTCCACTCGTAATCTGGCCCTAAATGAGGACTAACTCTGGGTTTCTAACATACAATGGGAGGTAGGAAGCATTAGTCAATATGGGTGCTTGGATAGTTTAAATTTGTTATGCAATGTGTATATAGGTGATTATTTTAGTTTACTTCTTACCCCCTTAGTCCTAGATATGATGTCATTGACTTACTTGTATATTTGTTAATTGACGACACTGTTGTAAAAGTATTGATAGAGAATGTTTGTTTTAACACAGCCAATTTGTAGATTGTATTTTAGATGTTTCTTGTTTATTATGGTTTTGTGGACTCTTTGGCATATACATACAAACATTGATATTTAACGTATGGAATATAAGAGATTGCTGATGTGTAAATTGTAATCTAAATTATAACAACCATTGTCTGGAAACTATTGTAACAGTAGCGTTTGAGACTAGATGTGACAAGTGATTTCCATTTCATGAACCAATTGTTCTTTTGAACAGGTTCCATTCAAAGAATTGGATGAATCATTTCACCAGACTGAACAGATTTGTTTGAAATAGTTCACTTCTTGAGTCAACAACAGCACTGGAAATATGATCTTAAAGTTAGTGACAATTATTATTAGAATAGGGAGGAGCTGTGGTCCTTCTGCCTGCCTCGAGTGACATCACCAGAGTAGGCAGGCAGCAGGTTTAACAGAATCTAAAGGCAGGGGGTGCAGGTCAATCAGCAGGGAAGGCTAGTAACTGGGGAGACCCTGGAAAGAGCAGCTGTCATTCTGCCTGCCTCCAGTGACATCTCCAGAGTGGTTTTGAGTGGTCAGGTGAGTCAGCCCTGGAGCCTTGGCTCACTTGACAAGTGAACTTATGAATTGGTTAATGAACAAACTATCCAAAATGAACCGATTCATCTAAATTAATTGGACTTCTTATCACTAGATGTGACGTATGGCATGCTTTATTAGCATGCTTGTCTCACACACCTAAGCTGTATCAAGTGACTAGTGGCTACTTATCCACCGATAATGGATCACATTTGAGGCTGTGAATGGAAATTCTGAACGGGGTGTAGGCAGTAAGTGCGGACTCCAAACGCCAAAGTGCAACAAAACCAGAAAAACTGCTGCAATCCAAAGCTAAAAAATGCACTTTATTAAAGCAAATAAAAAATATCCATGCACATGAAAGAACACTTCCATTAACATCTCTTATGCCTTTCACGCTTTTCACAGGTGCTAACTTATAGAGTAAGAGATTGGGCAGTTTTTCTGTTTTTTACCTGAGCTGTATCACATCACCAGCGGCACCACCCCTTTAAAATGTAACAGGGAAGCCTAAGCTGCTGTTGCCCACTGGAAAATTTCCTGGTAGGCCAATCTGGGCCTTGATCACTTCCAAATGTTCAGTTTTGTATTAATTGTAAAACCTAATAGATATACCGAATTTCAACCAAATGTCCTAAACTATAAAACTACTCAATGTAGTGTGGTCAGAATTTAACATTACTAGAACTTAGAGCCTTCTTTATATAAGTCAAGAACATAAACTTCTTCACCAAGGGTATGATTGTATGTAGACAAATAGATAGATAGCTAGATAGATAGATAGATAGATAGATAGATAGATCATATTGTATAAACAAATTTAAATGTTATTTGAACCTGGAAACTTTAGCATAGCAATGAGATACAGCATCTCATGAGCTATCTGGATGCTTGTTGAATTCATCAGTAGGTTTAAGTTTCATAAAGTTTCTGTGCAGGTGGTCTTTGTGTACATTTTAACCCCTTAAGGACAAGGCCATTTTTCAATTTCTTTCCCTTAAGGACCAGGGCTATTTTTACATTTACGTGGTGTTTGTGTTTAGCTGTAATTTTCCTCTTACTCATTTACTGTACCCACACATATAAGATACCATTTTTCTCGCCATTAAATGGAATTTCTTAAGATACCATTATTTTTATCATATCTTATAATTTACCATAAAAATAATGATAAAATATGATGAAAAAAAACAAAACAAAACTTTTTCTAACTTTGACCCCCAAAATCTGTTGAACATCTACAACCACCAAAAAACACCCATGCTAAATAGTTTCTAAATTTTGTTCTGAGTTTAGAAATAACCAATGTTTACATGTTCTTTGCTTTTTTTGCAAGTTATAGGGCAATAAACACAAGTAACACTTTGCTATTTCCAAACCATTTTTTTTTTCAAAATTAGCGCTAGTTACATTGGGACACTGATATCTTTCAGGAATCCCTGAATATCCCTTGACATGTATTTTTTTTTTTTTTAGTAGACAACCCAAAGTATTGATCTAGGCCCATTTTGGTATATTTCATGCCACCATTTCACTGCCAAATGCAATCAAATAAAAAAATTGTTAAGTTTTTCACAAACTTTAGGTTTCTCACTGAAATTATTTACAAATGGTTGTAAATGCTTCTCTGGGATCTCCTTTTTTCAGAAATAGCAGACATATATGGCTTTGGTGTTGCTTTTTGGTAATTAGAAAGCCGCTAAATGCCGCTCTGCACCACATTTGTATTAGGCCCATCAGCGAAGGGGTTAATTAGGTAGCTTGTAGAGTTAATTTTAGCTTTAGTGTAGTGTAGTAGACAACCTAAAGTATTGATCTAGGCCCATTTTGATATATTTCATGCCACCATTTTACCGCCAAATGCGATCAAATAAAAAAAAGTCATTAACTTTTTCACTAACTTTGGATTTCTCACTGAAATTATATACAAACAGCTTGTGCAATTATGGCACAAATGGTTTTAAATGCTTCTCTGGGATCCCCTTTTTTCAGAAATAGCAGACATATTTGGCTTTGGTGTTGCTTTTTGGTAATTAGAAGGCCGCTAAATGCAGCTATGCACCACATTTGTATTAGGCCCAGCAGCGAAGGGGTTAATTAGGTAGCTTGTAGGGTTCTTTTTAGCTTTAGGGTAGTGTAGAAGACAACCTAAAGTATTGATCTAGGCACATTTTGATATATTTCATGCCACCATTTCACCGCCAAGTGCGATCAAATAAAACAAATCATTAACTTTTTCACTAACTTTGGATTTCTCACTTAAATTATATACAAACAACTTGTGCAATTATGGCATAAATGGTTGTAAATGCTTTTCTGGGATCCCCTTTGTTCAGAAATAGCAGGTATATATGGCTTTGGCATTACTTTTTGGTAATTAGAAGGCCGCTAAATGCCGCTTCGCACCACACTTGTATTATGCCCAGCAGTGACGAGGTTAATTAGGTAGCTTATAGGGAGCTTGAAAGGTTAATTTTAGCTTTAGTGTAGAGATCAGCCTCCCACCTGACACATCACACCCCCTGATTTCTCCCAAACAGCTCTCTTCCCTCCCCCACCCCACAATTGTCCCCCCATCTTAAGTACTGGCAGAAAGTCTGCCAGTACTAAAATAAAAGTTTCTTTCATGTAATTGGCAAGAGTCCATGAGTTAGTGACATATGGGATATACAATCCTACCAGGAGGGGAAAAGTTTCCCAAACCTCAAAATGCCTATAAACACACCCCTCACCACACCCACAATTCAGTTTTACAAACGTTGCCTCCTATGGAGGTGGTGAAGTAAGTTTGTGCTAAGATTTCTACGTTGATATGTGCTTCTGAGCATTTTGAAGCACGATTCCTCTCAGAGTACAGTGAATGTCAGAGGGATGTGAAGGGTGTATCACATATTGAATGCAATGGTTTTCCTCACAGGGATCTATTTCATAGGTTTTCTGTTATCGGTCGTAGAGATTCATCTTCTACCTCCCTTTTCAGATCAACGATATACTCTCATATTCCATTACCTCTACTGATAACCGTTTCCGTACTGGTTTGGCTATCTGCTATATGTGGATGGGTGTCTTTTGGTAAGTATGTTTTCATTACTTCAGACACTCTCAGCTATGGTTTGGCACTTTATGTATTAATATAAAGTACTAAATATATGTGTTGTACTTATATTTGCCATGAGTCAGGTTTATGTATATTTCCTTTTGCATACTGACAGTTTCATATCTGTGAAATGTTTTTTTTTTAGGAAAAATGTATTTCTTACCTAGGGTATAGTCTCTTTTTCAAATTGATTGTTTTTTTAAATTCGCAGGCAGAATTAGGCTCGCGAGGGCGCAAAATGCCAAAGTTTATTGCGTCATTCTTGGTGCCAAATTTTTTTGGCACGAAGTTACGTTCGTTGAAGCAAGTTCATCCTTTCTGGCGTCTTAGTCGACGCCGAGTCCTTCACAAGGTTGCGTCATCTGTGATGCGAGTGTGTCATTTCCGGGTGTTTTTAACGCCAAAAAATATTTTTCTGTTTGTTGTGCGTCATACTTGGTGCCAAAATGTTTCATTATTTAAGACCCCATTCCTATATGTCTCTAGCCTGTTTTCTCTATCAGAGGGCTATGCTGTTTGCATTTTTTCCCATTCCTGAAACTGCCATATAAGAAAATTGATAATTTTGCTTTATATGTTGTTTTTTTCTCTTACATTTGCAAGATGTCTCAATCTGATCCTGTCTCAGAAAACACTGTTGGAACCCTGCTGCATGATAACAGTCCTACCAAAGCTAAGTGCATTTGTTGTAAACTTGTGGAGGTTATATCTCCTGCTGTGGTTTGTAATAGTTGTCATGATAAACTTTTACATGCAGAGAATGTATCCATCAGTAGTAGTTCATTAACTGTTGCTGTCCCTTCAACATCTAATGCAACATCTATGTAAATTTAAAAGAATTTATTTCTGATTCTATTCAGAAGGCTTTGTCTGCCATCCCGCCTTCTATTAAATGTAAAAGGTCTTTTAAAATGTCTCATAAAGTTGATGAAATTTCAAATGACCGGCAACATGCTGAATTATCCTTCTCTGATGGGGATCTATCTGGTTCAGAAGATCCTGCCTCAGATATTGACACTGACAAATCTTCTTATTTATTTAAAATGGATTATATTCGTTCTTTGTTAAAATAAGTGTTGATTACATTGGATATGGAGGAAACTAGTCCTCTTGATATTAAAACTAGTAAATGTTTAAATTCTGTTTATAAACCTCCTGTGGTTATTCCAGAGGTTTTTCCAGTTCCTGATGCTATTTCTGATATGATTTCTAAGGAATGGAATAGGCCTGGTACTTCTTTTATTCCTTCTTCAAGGTTTAAAAAATTGTATCCTTTGACAGCAGTTAATTTAGAGTTTTGGGAAAAAATCCCCAAAGTTGATGGGGCTATCACTACTCTTGCTAAACGTACTACTATTCCTACGGAAGATAGTACTTCTTTTAAAGATCCTTTAGATAGGAAACTTGAATCTTATCTAAGGAAAGCCTATTTATATTCAGGTCATCTTCTCAGGCCTGCAATTTCTTTGGCTGATGTTGCAGCTGCTTCAACTTTTTGGTTGGAAACTTTAGCGCAACAAGTATTGGATCACGATTTGTCTAGCATTGTTAACTTGATTCAACATGCTAATAATTTTATTTGTGATGCCATTTTTTATATCATAAAAATTGATGTTAAATCTATGTCTTTAGCTATTTTAGCTAGAAGAGCATTGTGGCTAAATTCTTGGAATGCTGACATGACTTCTAAGTCCAGATTGCTCTCCCTTTCTTTCCAAGGTAATAAGTTATTTGGTTCTTCAACTGTCACTGGGGGGAAGGGAGTTTTTTTGCCTCAGGATAAAAGACCTAAGGGTAAATCTAAAGCTTCTAACCGTTTTCGTTCCTTTCAACAAAATAAGGAACAGAAACCTAATCCCTCCCCCAAGGAATATGTTTCCAATTTGAAGCCTTCCTCGAATTGGAATAAATCCAAGCCATTTAAGAGATCAAAGCCAGCCCCCAAATCTGCATGAAGGTGTGGCCCTCATTTCAGCTCAGCTGGTAGGGGGCAGATTAAGATTTTTCAAAGATGTTTTGGACCAATTCTGTCCAAAATCAATGGATTCACCGCCTGTGAGAAGATTTTTTCTCTCACGCATCCCTGCAAACCCAGTAAAGGCTCAGGCTTTCCTGAAGTGTGTTTTAGACCTGGAGTTATCATTGGTAATCATGCCAGTTCCGTTTCAGTAATAGAGTCTGGGGTTTTATTCAAATCTATTCATTGTCTCAAAGGAAGAAAATTCATTCAGACCAGTTTTTGATCTAGAAATTTTGAACCGATATGTAAGAGTACCAACTTTCAAAATGGTGACTATAAGGACTATTCTGCCTTTTTGTTCAGCAAGGGCATTATAGGTCCACAATAGACTTACAGGATATATATCTTCATATTCCTATTCATCCAGATCACTAGCAGTTCCTGAGATTCTCTTTTCCAGACAAGCATTACCAATTTGCTGCTCTTCCTTTTGGCCTAGCGACAGCTCCAAGAATCTTTGCAAAGGTTCTCGGTGCCCTACTCTCTGTAAAGCAGTGTTTCCTTATTTGGACGATATCTTGGTACTTGCTCAGTCTTTACGTTCTGCAGAATCTCGCACAAATCAAATAGTGTTCTTTCTTCAAAAACATGGTTGGAGGATTAATTTACCAAAAAGTTCTTTGATTCCTCAGACAAGGGTAACCTTTTTAGGTTTCCAGATAGATTCAGTGTCCATGACTTTGTTTCTAACGGACAAGACACTTTTGAAATTGGTTGCAGCCTGTCGGAACCTTCAGTCTCAGTCATTCCCTTCAGTAGTTATGTGCATGGAAGTTTTAGGTCTCATGACTGCAGCATCGGACGTGATCCCCTTTGCTCGTTTTCATATGAAACCTCTCCAGCTTTATATGCTGAACCAATGGTGCAGGGATTATACAAAGATATCACAATTAATATTCTTAAATCCCAAAGTTCGACTATCTCTGACTTGGTGGTTAAATCACCATCGTATTGTTCTAGGGGCCTTTTTCGTACGTCCAAACTGGACTGTGATCACAACAGATGCGAGTCTTTCAGGGTGGGGAGCTGTTTGGGGATCTTTGACAGCACAAGGGGTTTGGAAATCTCAAGAGGCGAGATTACCAATAAATATTTTGGAACTCTGTGCAATTCTCAGGGCTCTTCAGTTTTGGCCTCTATTGAAGAGAGAACTGTTCATTTGTTTTCAGAAAGACAATATCACAACTGTGGAATATGTCAATCATCAGGGTGGGACTCACAGTCCTCAAGCTATGAAAGAAGTATCTTGGATACATGTTTGTGCGGAATCCAGCTCCTGTCTAATTTCTGCGGTTCATATCCCAAGTATAGACAATTGGGAAGCGGATTATCTCAGTCGTCAGACTTTACATCCGGAAGAGTGGTCTCCCCACCCAGATGTGTTTTCTCAAATTGTTCAGATGTGGGATCTTCCATAAATAGATCTGATGGCATCTCATCTAAACATGAAACTTCCCAGGTACCTGTCCAGGTCCAGGGATCCTCAGGCGTAAGCAGTGGATGCGTTCACACTTCCTTGGTGTTATCAACCTGCTTATATTTCCCCCCCCCCTCTTCTTCTTCTTCCAAGAGTGATCTCCAAAATCATCATGAAACAATTGTTTGTGTTGCTGGTGGCTCCAGCATGGCCTCACAGGTTTTGGTATGCGGATCTTATTCAGATGTCCAGTTGCCAACCTTGGCCACTTCCATTAAGACTGGATCTTCTATCAGGATCTCAAATCATTAAATTTGAAGGTATGGAAATTGAACGCCTAGTGCTTAGTCATAGAGGTTTCTCTGATTCATTGATTAATACTATGTTACAGGCTCGTAAATCTGTTTCTAGAAAGATTTATTATCGAGTTTGGAAGACTTAAATTTCATGGTGTTCCTTTCATAAATTCTCTTGGCATTCTTTTAGAATTCCTAGAATTTTACAGTTTCTTCAGGATGGTTTGAATAAAGGTTTGTCTGCAAGTTCCTTGAAAGGACAAATCTCTTCTCTTTCTGTTTTATTCCACAGAAAAATTGCTAAACTTCCTGATATTCATTGTTTTGTACAGGCTTTGGTTCGTATCAAGCCTGTCATTAAATCAATCTCTCCTCCTTGGAGTCTTAGTTTGGTTTTGAAGGCTTTACAGGCTCCTCCATTTGAGCCTATGCATTCTTTGGGCATTAAACTACTTTCTTGGAAAGTGTTGTTCTTTCTGGCCATCTCTTCTGCTAGAAGAGTTTCTGAATTATCTGCTCTCTCTTGTAAATCTCTTTTTCTGATTTTTCATCAGGATAAGGCAGTTTTGCGGACTTCATTTACATTCTTACCTAAGGTTGTGAATTCTAACAACATTAATAGAGAAATTTTTGTCCCTTCTTTGTATCCTAATCCTAAGAATTACTTGGAGAGATCTTTACATTCTTTTGATGTGGTGAGAGCTCTGAAATATTATGTTGAAGCTACTAAAGATTTCAGGAAGACTTCTAGTCTATTTGTTATCTTTTCTGGTTCAAGGAAAGGTCAGAAGGCTTCTGCCATTTCTTTGGCATCGTGGTTAAAGCTTTTGATTCATCAAGCTTATTTGGAGTCGGGTAAGGCCCCACCATAGAGAATTACAGCTCATTCTACTAGATCAGTTTCCACTTCTTGGGCTTTTAAGAATGAAGCTTCAGTTGATCAGATTTGCAAAGCAGCAACTTGGTCTTCTTTGCATACATTTACTAAATTCTACCATTTTGTTGTATTTGCTTCTTCGAAAGCAGTTTTTGGTAGAAAAGTTCTTCAGGCAGCTGTTTCAGTTTGATTGTTCTCCTTATGATTTAAGTTTTTCCTTTTATTTATGAGAATAAACTTATATTTGGGTTGTGGATTAATTTTTTTCAGCGAAATGGCTGTTTTTATTTTATCCCTCCCTCTCTAGTGACTCTTGCGTGGAGTTCCACTTCTTGGGTATTGCTATCCCATACGTCACTAGCTCATGGACTCTTGCCAATTACATGAAAGAAAACATAATTTATGTAAGAACTTACCTGATAAATTAATTTCTTTCATATTGGCAAGAGTCCAAGAGGCCCACCCCTTTTTATGGTGGTTATGATTTTCTTTGTATAAAGCAAAATTATTTCCAAATTCTTTGTTGATGCTTTTTACTCCTTTCTTTATCATCCAACTACTTGGCTATTCATTAAACTGAATTGTGGGTGTGGTGAGGGGTGTATTTATAGGCATTTTGAGGTTTGGGAAACTTTGCCCCTCCTGGTAGGATTGTATATCCCATACGTCACTAGCTCATGGACTCTTGCCAATATGAAAGAAATGAATTTATCAGGTAAGTTCTTACATAAATTATGTTTTTTTTTTTTTTTTTTTTTTATTATTTAAAAAAAAAAAATCTCTTCTGTGTAGGATCCCCCTCTTAGCCTCCAACCTCCCTGATCCCCCCAAAGAGCTCTCTAACCCTCCCCCCACTAACTATTCCCCACCATTTTGGGTACTGGCAGTTGTATGCCAGTACCCACTTTCCAATAAAATTTGATCTTTTTTTTTTTTTAAAAAACTCACTTTTTCTGTAGTGTAGCTCCCCCCTCCACCTCCCTCTCCCCGATCACTTTTTAAAAGTATCCCCCCTCCAGTTCCCCAGTGATGGGCCGCCCACCTGCCTCCCTGAAATGGCTCCCACCCACCAACGATTGGCACCATCACTGGCCAATGCCGAGAGGGCCACTGAGTGGCCCTCTCTACATCGGTGTGACAAGAAAGGTATTGCAGTGATGCCTCAATATCGAGGCATCACAGCAATACTTTGTAAGTAATCAGGATCGCTTCCAGCTGCTTGAAACCCTTAACGATGTACAGGGTACGTCGCTGGTCTTTAAAGACCAGTTTGTGTGTGACGTACCCTGTACGACATGCGTCGCTAAGGGGTTAAAACATGCAGAAAATGATCTGTTAATATCTTTGTAAGATCAGAGAACTTTAATTTGAAATCTAAGGCCGGTGTTTTAAAAATTAAAAATATTTAATAAAAATATTTAATAAAAATATTTGACTTCCGGTGGGCGGGCGCTGAGAGTGGAAGCAGGGGAAAGGAGCTCCGGACCCTTGGCCCCTACTTTGAGCTGGAAACACTAGAAAAGGCCCATAACTAGCCAAATTCCTTGGCAGGGAATAAATACCCCTGTCCGGAGCACTACGGTAAGGAGTCTGACACCCGACTCCCCCGCCGCGAAGCGCAACTAGAGAGGAAGGCAGAGGAGAGTGGCTGCAATAAGGGCGGCTGAAAGACAGGGCATAACAATAGCCCAGAATTGTACCGGAGGGCTCCTTCAAGATCTAGAGCTCCAAGCAAGGTGCCCCAAGCAGAAGGAAGGAGAAAAGACCGGGTGAGGGGGTGAGTGGAGCTTTGGCGGCAAAACGCCATCTTGACATAGCTGAGGGGAAGGTGAAGTGACGCACACAATATTACATAGTGCTAGGCCCCTCAGAGACACACACCATAAGAAGCCTGAGAAGCTGAACGCCAGACACAAAACTTACACAGACAAGGGAGAAAGGCCCCAGATTGTAATAGGATTTGAGAGTTATAAACGCTATTGCTGCATATCAAGCGGTAGGCCAGGGCCTGTGCTGTGCTGGGACTTTATTATTTTATTACTGCAGCAAACAGCCTCACCCACTGGTGGTAAACAACAAAGAAATATACAACACAATCCCAAATAAAAACAAAGCAAGACAAAGGACTATAAGCAAACCCATCAGCCACATGTCAAGCATATTAGTTGATTGCTAATTTGCTGAGCAATATAACAGGGGAGGTGTAAGACAGGACCTGCAGAGACATATCACAGAAGACGGCAGGAGAGTCCTATACAGACATTCTACATATACCTCGGCTGAGGGATTACAAGATCAAGCCTAACTCTCTGATCACTAATTTTTTTCTCTGTGGAAGTTGAGTATACACAGGCGCAACATACAGGCTGCGCTAGACAGAATCACATAAGCAGCTGAGAGTTACTTCTCGCCAGATCCCATAGAGAGGGTCACCCTCATCACTGACATTCTCATTCATTTATTTGATTTGATATAAAAAGCTGTGATAACGCACCCCACCACAATTCAGGGCTAATCTGAATGGGCTCACGCCCCCCCGCTCACCCTTCCTTTATGTTTACTGAACATTGCAAGATCCTCTAAAAGACCTGAGACACCCAGACCTGTTTCTAGCGGTCCATTATCCTTATAAAATACATAACACCATATATGTGTACAGTTGAAGCAACAACTGTGGAACTCTCAACGCTGTATGCAAAAGTATTACGACTCATACTCCAAGAAAACGGACACAATGACAAACAGGCTAAAGAACGCTGATAAAAGAAAGCACCAGGTGGAGAGTCACCAAGCTCCAGGGCCTGCGGAAGATGCTGGATCCAATAGTCTCATGGATGCCCACCCAATTGTCTCACAAATCTCAGCGTTGTTCCTACCCAAGATAGACCAACTCCAAACAGGTATGGATTCTCTTACAGCCGAAGTTAAATCCTTTAATGGCAGATTGACACGGGTGGAACAGCAGGTGGCAGAAGGGGAGACCCGTCACAGAGAAACTGAATCCCAAGTCCATACCTTACAACAACAGAACGAACGGCTGTGGGCAAAGATTGACGACCTGGAAAATAGGTCGCGACGGAACAACCTAAGGATAGTGGGCATCCCTGAGTCAGTCCCAGGCTCCCAATTAGTGGAGTTTGCAGAAAACACCTTGCCGGGACTCCTTAATATCTCTAAAGACTATCTCCCGTGCACAGTGGAAAGAGCGCACAGAGTGGGAGACCAGAGCAAACACAAGGAAAATAACCAACCATCACGCCAAGTCATGGTGAAATATCTCAACTTTAAGGACAAAATCTCAATTCTACAAGCTTATAGGAAAGCTCCCTCTCTCGAATACAATGGAAAAAGACTATACCTCTTCCAAGATTACTCTGCGGCAGTAGCTGCCAGGAGGCGAGAATTTTCACCATACTGTAAGCAACTGTTAGAACAGGGCAGAACAGCAGCCCTACTGTTTCCGGCAAGATTGAGATTACAAACCTCGAGAGGACCACTGTTTTTTGACTCGCCTAACTTGCTCAAGCTCCACCTGCAAAAAGAGGGGGAGAGAGGGCAAGGGGCAAATGAAAATGAAGATGACTCTGATGCTTAGGACTGGGTTCTTTGCCTGGTCGATAGAAAATGATCATTAACGGATAAGCAACATTATTGCAATGAAGAAATGTATCCTTGCAAAGTGAGGGGGGGGGGACCCACTTTATTGTTGGACAGGAAAGTTAGTCCATTGTTGAACTGTTGGGTTTGTTAAGAGGGGAGGTTATTGTTCATTTAGTTCTAAATGTATGCACTGTTTACCGCATTTGTGTCACTTAATTTTGTGTACTAACTATCTGTACTAGGAAAAGAGCTGACCGGGCCTGCCTCTGGGTGCCACCTGGGAGGGGAGGGTAGAATTATCGGTAATAAGCACAGTAACGGTGAGTACCACATCTTTACGTATACTCTGAAACCAATCTGCAACACCACACAAGCATAAGATTCACCCACGAAGATAAAACACCATAAATAAATATACACGAACATACAAAATGAGACTGACCACATGGAATGTGGGTGGGATTACATCCCCAATTAAGAGAAAGGCTATACTCAGACATTTGAACACCTTAAAGACAGACATAGCAATACTTGAAGAAACTCACCTCTCGCAGAAAGAACATCAAAAACTCAGACAGGGCTGGGTGGGGGAGGTGCTACACACAACTTACGAGAAAAAAAGGGCCAGGGGAGTGGCGATCCTCTTCCGCAGAGGTCTAGACTACACTATCTCGCAATCTCTAGTTGATACTGAAGGCAGATTTGTAATGGTAAACATGACAATAGGGGAACTTCGAATGGTTATCTGTGGGGTATATGGTCCACATACTGAAAAGAAAACTTTTCTCACACAGTTACAGACCAAGCTTATACAGTTTGCAGACCTTCCATTGGTGGTAGGGGGAGATTTCAATATTGCCCCACAAACGCCAGCAGATAGGTTCCGAAACCCAAACTTCACATCACAACACCGAATAGAATACAAAGGATCTAAGAGGGAAACACGTATCCTACATAACTTCAAGGGTTCCTTGTCACTGTCAGACGTCTGGAGAGACAGAAACCCAGAAGCGCGAGACTACACTTGCCTACACCCAGCAAAAACTACCCTATCACGTATAGACTATTTTCTAATCACCAAATCTTTTTGCTCCCGTATAACAGATACTAAAATTGATCCTATAACAATCTCAGACCATGCACCAGTCTCCTTACAAATAGACACTGATAGTTCACACAAACGAGGACATAGATGGAAATTCCCAACACATCTATACCATGATCTTAACTTGCGCAGGCACCTAATAGGAGAGTGGCTGGTGTATAGGGACCTCAACGCTGAACATGTGAATAATATTTCACTTTTCTGGGAAACGGCAAAAGCAGTCCTGAGGGGGGTGGTGACAGCATATGCAGCCAAAGTTAGGAAAAAATGTAGAGCGAGAGGGGAACTCCTTCTGCGGCAATTACTTAATGCCAGAAACAAATACTTGCGTAATCCCACCACACAGAACAGACTCAAATATAGAAAGACCAAAGACCTTAGAGACACCTACCTCATCCAAACCACGATTTCCGCTCAAAACCGCTCACAGGCCAAATTCTATAGGTATGGAAACCGTACTGGGAAACTATTAGCAAGACTCACTAGGTTAGATAGGAAACCTAACAACATCTTAGCTATTAAGGACAAAGACAACATACTCACCCAAGACTCAGAAATACAACAAGCATTCACCTCATACTACTCGAACTTATATGACTCACAAGACATTGACCCAGGAAAGAAAGAACAATTTTGGAGAGACTTGACACTGCCACAGCTAAGCGAAGACCATGTACAAAAACTCAATGCCCCAATCCAACCATTAGAAATCACCAAGGCCATCGATTCACTCCCTCTAGAGAAATCCCCGGGGCCTGATGGCCTTCCTGGAGAATTCTATAAAATGCTCAGTACAGAAACTGCAGACACCCTAGCCCAACTATTTAATGCAATTCTAGAAGGGAAAACAAATTTATCCAACAGATTTGCAGAGGCAAACATTACGGTCCTTCCCAAACCTGACAGAGACCCATTGTTAACGGCATCCTATAGGCCAATCTCCCTGCTAAACTCTGACTACAAACTATTCACGAAAATACTGGCCAATAGATTAGCAGAAGTTCTTCCCCTCCTAATTCATGAAGATCAAACTGGGTTTGTAAAAGGGAGGTCAGCAGTAAAAAACATGAGAAAACTACAACTGGTATTATCACATTTTTGGGAGCAGGAGGGAGGAAACAGGCAGAAGAGCGCGGGGGAGGCATGTTTGATTCTAGTAGACGCAGAAAAAGCTTTCGATAAGATATTATGGGACCATTTATTTACCACCCTTAAAAAATTCGGACTGAAGGGATCCTACATGAGAGCTATCGAGACCATTTACAGTACCCCCCAGGCGGCGATTTTGATAAATGGGTCACCATCAAAAGTATTTCCCCTTAGAAGGGGAACACGGCAGGGGTGCCCGCTCTCACCACTTCTGTTTGACCTGGCGCTTGAACCACTGGCGATTAAGATTTGGAAGGAAGCAGAGGGATTGACCATAGGCAGAGACACCATACACCTGTCGCTCTTCGCTGACGACATGGTGCTGTACACAGAAAACCCCAGAGAGAACATACCTAAATTATTGACGACGATAGCTGAGTTTAGTGACATATCAGGATACCGGATAAACAAGGACAAATCAGAACTATTATGGCTACTAAATAGGGACCCTAACACACCATTGGAAGATAACTTTAAAGTAATCACAAACACGTTTAAATATCTAGGCATTAAACTAACAAAAGATCCCACTCAATGGTATACAATAAATTTCAAACCATTATTGCAGAACCTCAAACAAATGCTCCTGAATTGGACGCCATTGCCACTGACCCTGACAGGAAGGATAGGGCTGATAAAGATGACCCTGTTCCCCAAACTTCTCTACACCCTACAAATGCTGCCAGAGCTACTTCGTAAGCAAGATCTCAAGACACTAAATAGGGACATTTTAAATTTCATTTGGAGGGGGAAAAAACATAGAATCAGCTACCAAAAGCTAACATGTCAACCAGAGCAGGGGGGGCTAGGACTCCCCAACATAGAATATTACAACTGGGCAACCCTTTCAAAATATGTGATGGATTGGCTAGTGGATGGGGGACAATTTACTAACAAGTCGCTGGAGACAGCATATATCAAACCATGGTCGCTTAAAATGCTCCCACACATGAACAGGGCACAGGTAGAGCCCATTATCAGGTGGGCGGGCCTTTTTAGTAATCCAATAAAGGCTTGGTGGAAGTTATGTGGGACTCTCGGAGTCTCACATGGCAGTACAGTTTACTTGCCCCTGGGGGGTAACCCAGATTTCCCCGCAGGATTTACCACTAAACCATTTAAACAATGGGAGAAATGGGGGGTAACAACCCTAAAACATGTCTTATCAGGTAACGGGTCCACAGTCAGACCATTTATAGAACTGCAGAATGACTATGGCATACCAAACTCCCACCACTTCGCCTACCTACAGGTAAAACACTACGCGCAAGGTCTACTGAAAGCCGGTAATATGATGGAAATAGACTGTGACATTTATAAACTCTTAAGGTTGACAAAGGGAGGGGTGACCTCCATCTCGCATACCTACAACACGCTCCAATCAAAAGTACACAAAGCCAATATTACACATTTACAAACTGCCTGGGGGAACCTGGTGGGACATGACATCACAGATACATGTGTAGTGCAGAGTTTTGTCGAGGTGAGGGAGGCATCGCTCTCAAATGACATAAGAGAATCCCACACCAAACTAGTCCATAATGCATACATAACCCCCAAAATATTCCACAAGTGGAAGAGTGATACATCAGGGCTGTGCCCGAAATGTTCCAACCCTAACCCAAACATTACTCACATGATATGGAACTGCCCGAAACTAACGAAATTCTGGGGCATGGTGCAGAGGTGGGTGGAAACATGCACAGGGGAAAAAATTCACTTATCAAACGAGTCTGTGATATTTCTAAACCATCAAACGAAGATACCGAGATACACAAAATTCATAAACAATGTAATTTTACTCGCCAGAAAACTCATCTTGCAACACTGGATGTCACAGGCATCACCAAGCCTAACACAACTCAAAGACACCCTGAGAAAACAAATGATTTATGAACAACTGGACACTCAGGGAGACATAGCACACAGAACAAAAAAATTCATAACCAAATGGGAACCCTTCATCACCACTTTAGACATAGCGAACCAAAAACAAATAATCTATCCATTCAAAGACACAGAATACATACTGAATGCACAACTACATGGGAAATGGAACATATTTACCTAAAAGACCAGAATCAGCGACCATGATCGGTGGCGGTACAGGGACAGACACATAGAGAACCGGGGTGGCACCCGGGGGGGAGGTCCGGGAATAAGGTAAGCTCTGAGGAGGGAGGGAAACTGGTAGGATGGATATTAGAAGAATGAGATAGAATCAGATTAAGTATCCAGTAGGTATGTTACCAACAGGTTACCCTACATATCAAGAACTGATTTATGTTATAATCTAACTGAGTGAATGATGATAACAATTAGGAGGGGTGGGAGAAGGAGCCTAAAAGGGATGGAGAAAGGATCTCCAAGGAAAAATACTGGAAAACTGAGATGCTAATGTATTGAATAGACATGCCATCATACTGTATCTAGCTGAATGACTCTGTAATTCTAGATGTTTGTCTATGTACTTGGCATTGGAAAAATAAAATATTTAAAAAAAAAATATTTAAAAAAAAAATATTTAAAAAAAAAAAATATTTAATAATATTATTTTTGCTGCTATTGTTTGGTAGCACTGTTTGTACTTGGCTATTTCTTTTGCAGTTTTCCATTTTATATTGGCATCACATAGAGAAATAGACTTTTGATACTGATACAAAGCACAACACATGTTTGCATGTAAATAATGAGTGAGAGGAAGTGTAAGAGTTCCTGGGGGTCTTGGTAAAGTGCCTAGGGTACTTTGTATCCTCTTGATTATTTAGGGTTAATGGGGTCATTAAAAGGAAGGAGTATAAAAACCAGTAATATGCCAAAGCTTTAAAATCCCACATCTATACACTAGTTTGATTGACTTATATTAATTATATAATTAATTATATATATATATATATATATATATATATATATATAAACAAGTATTGTAGTTAGTACAGATGCATGTTTATGAGACTCTTTATAGAAAAATTGGCTTTCTTGAGTTCCCTCTCTTCATTTAATCTAAAGTAAGCAAAGTAACTCTTGAAAGTGTGTCTTTTATTACATATAATGTTTGTCTGATAAAAAAGATATTAGTGCTTAATGCAATACTCTGTTATTTTGGCCTCTGAATCACTAGAGTACTACTGCTAGCATTTACTCCGGTTTCATTCTAAGTGGTAGCTTTGCTACTATTTTCCAAGAAAATGTCATTCTGCCTGCAGGAGAGTCTTCTTAGAACTGTTTTTATGACAGCATCAAAAGATTCCAAATTGAGCTACACATATATGTGCTTGCACTCCATCATTTTGTTTAATAAAGTCATTGTACAGATATAGCTAAAAATGATAACCATTAAAATGAATTATATTTCCATTTCA
Source organism: Bombina bombina (assembly GCF_027579735.1). Taxonomy (NCBI): domain Eukaryota; kingdom Metazoa; phylum Chordata; class Amphibia; order Anura; family Bombinatoridae; genus Bombina; species Bombina bombina. The sequence continues at coordinate 569,145,830 of NC_069500.1, read as the reverse complement.
AATGTACTGTTTCTCTACTTAATGTTATAAGCAAGAAAAACAATAAATCTACTAATATGATGTCTTTATTCTAAACATAAAGAGCAAATATAACATACTTTTTTTTATCATCTTGCTGTTGTCCATTGCAAAGCGTTTTAGCATGTGTTGTTTTTGCAACAAAACACACAGGAAGAGTTAGGAATAAATGTCATGTATAGCTTAAAAATGTTTTGGGCAAGATTACAAGAGGAGCGCAAAATATCGGTTTTGCAAAAACGATATTTGCGCTCAACTGAGTAATACCAGAGCACGCAAATGTGCGCTGTTATTATGAGTTAGGTGCAATACCTGAGGGAGCACTTCCATAGGCACCAATGTGAGCCTCGTTCTGATGCCGTCATACACTGCACAGAACCTAAGCGCAGCGAAGGGGGTAAGTCACGCAGCGATGGGCAGCAAATTTAAATATATATGTATATGAATATATACATATATATTTATTGGTAATATATGTATATACACCTATTAACACATAAATATATATGTATATAAGCATATATATATATATTTACAGGGAACAAACAGTTCACATAGACCGCAATGTAAAGGCACTTTTTAGTGCTGTTTTTTTTCCTAACACCCTACACCCGCCACTTTTAACCCTTAAAAAAACACCTAGTGCAGTAGTTTTTTTATGGGAAAAAAAGCTAAACATTTTTTTTCAATTTTTTTTTCTCTTTATTTTGGGGGCATTTGGGGCACTTTTAGAAAATTAACCAGAGCGCTAATAACCAGCCACTTGTAATGGCTGGTTATTTATTGCACAACACTTGTAATTTAGCCCTTTGTGTTGTTATTATTATTATGGGTTATTTGTAGAGCGCCAACAGATTCAGCAATGCTAGGGTTACCTTATTAGGTTATATATATGTAGATATGTGTTACCTTGTTAGGTTATATATATGTATATATGTGTTACCTTATTAGGTAATATATATATGTATATATGTGTTACCTTGTTAGGTTATATATATGTATATATGTGTTACCTTGTTAGGTTATATATATGTAGATATGTGTTACCTTGTTAGGATATATATATGTAGATATGTGTTACCTTGTTAAGTTATATATATGTAGATATGTGTTACCTTGTTAGGTTATATATATGTAGATATGTGTTACCTTGTTAGGTTATATATATGTAGATATGTGTTACCTTGTTCGGTTATATATATGTATATATGTGTTACCTTATTAGGTAATATATATATGTATATATGTGTTACCTTGTTAGGTTATATATATGTAGATATGTGTTACCGTGTTAGGTTATATATATGTAGACATGTGTTACCTTGTTAGGTTATATATATGTAGATATGTGTTACCGTGTTAGGTTATATATATGTAGATATGTGTTACCTTGTTAGGTTATATATATGTAGATATGTGTTACCTTGTTAGGTTATATATACGTATATATGTGTTACCGTGTTAGGTAATATATATGTATATATGTGTTACCTTATTAGGTTATATATATGTAGATATGTGTTACCTTGTTAGGTTATATATATGTAGATATGTGTTACCTTGTTAGGTTATATATATGTAGATATGTGTTACCTTGTTAGGTTATATATATGTAGATATGTGTTACCTTGTTAGGTTATATATATGTAGATATGTGTTACCGTGTTAGGTTATATATATGTAGACATGTGTTACCTTGTTAGGTTATATATATGTAGATATGTGTTACCGTGTTAGGTTATATATATGTAGATATGTGTTACCTTGTTAGGTTATATATATGTAGATATGTGTTACCTTGTTAGGTTATATATATGTAGATATGTGTTACCTTGTTAGGTTATATATATGTAGATATGTGTTACCTTGTTAGGTTATATATATGTAGATATGTGTTACCGTGTTAGGTTATATATATGTAGACATGTGTTACCTTGTTAGGTTATATATATGTAGATATGTGTTACCGTGTTAGGTTATATATATGTAGATATGTGTTACCTTGTTAGGTTATATATATGTAGATATGTGTTACCTTGTTAGGTTATATATATGTATATATGTGTTACCTTGTTAGGTTATATATATGTAGATATGTGTTACCTTGTTAAGTTATATATATGTAGATATGTGTTACCTTGTTAAGTTATATATATGTAGATATGTGTTACCTTGTTAAGTTATATATATGTAGATATGTGTTACCTTGTTAGGTTATATATATGTAGATATGTGTTACCGTGTTAGGTTATATATATGTAGATATGTGTTACCTTGTTAAGTTATATATATGTAGATATGTGTTACCTTTTTAGGTTATATATATGTAGATATGTGTTACCTTGTTAGGTTATATATATGTAGATATGTGTTACCTTGTTGGGTTATATATATGTAGATATGTGTTACCTTGTTAGGTTATATATATGTAGATATGTGTTACCTTGTTAGGTTATATATATGTAGATATGTGTTACCTTGTTAGGTTATATATATGTAGATATGTGTTACCTTGTTAGGATATATATATGTAGATATGTGTTACCTTGTTAGGTTATATATATGTAGATATGTGTTACCTTGTTAAGTTATATATATGTAGATATGTGTTACATTGTTAGGTTATATATATGTAGATATGTGTTACCTTGTTAGGTTATATATATGTAGATATGTGTTACCTTGTTAGGATATATATATGTAGATATGTGTTACCTTGTTAGGATATATATATGTAGATATGTGTTACCTTGTTAGGATATATATACGTATATATGTGTTACCTTGTTAAGTTATATATATGTAGATATGTGTTACCTTGTTAGGTTATATATATGTAGATATGTGTTACCTTGTTAGGATATATATATGTAGATATGTGTTACCTTGTTAGGATATATATATGTAGATATGTGTTACCTTGTTAGGATATATATATGTAGATATATGTTACCTTGTTAAGTTATATATATGTATATATGTGTTACCTTGTTAGGTTATATATATGTAGATATGTGTTACCTTGTTAGGTTATATATATGTAGACATGTGTTACCTTGTTAGGTTATATATATGTAGATATGTGTTACCTTGTTAGGTTATATATATGTAGATATGTGTTACCTTGTTAGGATATATATATGTAGATATGTGTTACCTTGTTAAGTTATATATATGTAGATATGTGTTACCTTGTTAGGTTATATATATGTAGATATGTGTTACCTTGTTAGGTTAAATATATGTATATATGTGTTACCTTGTTAGGTTATATATATGTAGATATGTGTTACCGTGTTAGGTTATAAATATGTAGATATGTGTTACCTTGTTAGGTTATATATATGTAGATATGTGTTACCTTGTTAGGTTATATATATGTAGATATGTGTTACCTTGTTAGGTTATATATATGTAGATATGTGTAATCTTGTTAGGTTATATATATGTAGATATGTGTTACCTTGTTAGGTTATATATATGTAGATATGTTTTACCTTATTAGGTTATATATATGTAGATATGTGTTACCTTGTTAGGTTATATATATATGTAGATATGTGTTACCTTGTTAGGTTATATATATGTAGATATGTGTCACCTTGTTAGGTTATATATATGTAGATATGTGTTACCTTGTTAGGTTATATATATGTAGATATGTGTAATCTTGTTAGGTTATATATATGTATATATGTGTTACCTTGTTAGGTTATATATATGTAGATATGTGTTACCTTGTTAGGTTATATATATGTAGATATGTGTAATCTTGTTAGGTTATATATATGTATATATGTGTTACCTTGTTAGGTTATATATATGTAGATATGTGTTACCTTGTTAGGTTATATATATGTAGATATGTGTTACCTTGTTAGGTTATATATATGTAGATATGTGTTACCTTGTTAGGTTATATATATGTAGATATGTGTTACCTTGTTAGGTTATATATATGTAGATATGTGTTACCTTGTTAGGTTATATATATGTAGATATGTGTTACCTTGTTAGGTTATATATATGTAGATATGTGTTACCTTGTTAGGTTATATATATGTATATATGTGTTACCTTGTTAGGATATATATATGTAGATATGTGTTACCTTGTTAAGTTATATATATGTAGATATGTGTTACCTTCTTAGGTTATATATATGTATATATGTGTTACCTTGTTAGGTTATATATATGTAGATATGTGTTACCTTGTTAGGATATATATATATGTAGATATGTGTTACCTTGTTAAGTTATATATATGTAGATATGTGTTACCTTGTTAGGTTATATATATGTAGATATGTGTTACCTTGTTAGGTTATATATATGTATATATGTGTTACCTTGTTAGGTTATATATATGTAGATATGTGTTACCTTGTTAGGATATATATATATGTATATATGTGTTACCTTGTTAGGTTTTATATATGTAGATATGTGTTACCTTGTTAGGTTATATATATGTAGATATGTGTTACCTTGTTAGGTTATATATATGTATATATGTGTTACCTTGTTAGGTTATATATATGTAGATATGTGTTACCTTGTTAGGTTATATATATGTAGATATGTGTTACCTTGTTAGGTTATATATATGTAGATATGTGTTACCTTGTTAAGTTATATATATGTAGATATGTGTTACCTTGTTAGGTTATATATATGTAGATATGTGTTACCTTGTTAGGTTATATATATGTAGATATGTGTTACCTTGTTAGGTTATATATATGTATATATGTGTTACCTTGTTAGGTTATATATACGTATATATGTGTTACCTTGTTAAGTTATATATATGTAGATATGTGTTACCTTGTTAGGTTATATATATGTATATATGTGTTACCTTATTAGGTAATATATATATGTATATATGTGTTACCTTGTTAGGTTATATATATGTATATATGTGTTACCTTGTTAGGTTATATATATGTAGATATGTGTTACCTTGTTAGGATATATATATGTAGATATGTGTTACCTTGTTAAGTTATATATATGTAGATATGTGTTACCTTGTTAGGTTATATATATGTAGATATGTGTTACCTTGTTAGGTTATATATATGTAGATATGTGTTACCTTGTTCGGTTATATATATGTATATATGTGTTACCTTATTAGGTAATATATATATGTATATATGTGTTACCTTGTTAGGTTATATATATGTAGATATGTGTTACCGTGTTAGGTTATATATATGTAGACATGTGTTACCTTGTTAGGTTATATATATGTAGATATGTGTTACCGTGTTAGGTTATATATATGTAGATATGTGTTACCTTGTTAGGTTATATATATGTAGATATGTGTTACCTTGTTAGGTTATATATACGTATATATGTGTTACCGTGTTAGGTAATATATATGTATATATGTGTTACCTTATTAGGTTATATATATGTAGATATGTGTTACCTTGTTAGGTTATATATATGTAGATATGTGTTACCTTGTTAGGTTATATATATGTAGATATGTGTTACCTTGTTAGGTTATATATATGTAGATATGTGTTACCTTGTTAGGTTATATATATGTAGATATGTGTTACCGTGTTAGGTTATATATATGTAGACATGTGTTACCTTGTTAGGTTATATATATGTAGATATGTGTTACCGTGTTAGGTTATATATATGTAGATATGTGTTACCTTGTTAGGTTATATATATGTAGATATGTGTTACCTTGTTAGGTTATATATATGTAGATATGTGTTACCTTGTTAGGTTATATATATGTAGATATGTGTTACCTTGTTAGGTTATATATATGTAGATATGTGTTACCGTGTTAGGTTATATATATGTAGACATGTGTTACCTTGTTAGGTTATATATATGTAGATATGTGTTACCGTGTTAGGTTATATATATGTAGATATGTGTTACCTTGTTAGGTTATATATATGTAGATATGTGTTACCTTGTTAGGTTATATATATGTATATATGTGTTACCTTGTTAGGTTATATATATGTAGATATGTGTTACCTTGTTAAGTTATATATATGTAGATATGTCTTACCTTGTTAGGTTATATATATGTATATATGTGTTACCTTGTTAGGTTATATATATGTAGATATGTGTTACCTTGTTAAGTTATATATATGTAGATATGAGTTACCTTGTTAAGTTATATATATGTAGATATGTGTTACCTTGTTAGGTTATATATATGTAGATATGTGTTACCTTGTTAAGTTATATATATGTAGATATGTGTTACCTTGTTAAGTTATATATATGTAGATATGTGTTACCTTCTTAAGTTATATATATGTAGATATGTGTTACCTTGTTAGGTTATATATATGTAGATATGTGTTACCGTGTTAGGTTATATATATGTAGATATGTGTTACCTTGTTAAGTTATATATATGTAGATATGTGTTACCTTTTTAGGTTATATATATGTAGATATGTGTTACCTTGTTAGGTTATATATATGTAGATATGTGTTACCTTGTTGGGTTATATATATGTAGATATGTGTTACCTTGTTAGGTTATATATATGTAGATATGTGTTACCTTGTTAGGTTATATATATGTAGATATGTGTTACCTTGTTAGGTTATATATATGTAGATATGTGTTACCTTGTTAGGATATATATATGTAGATATGTGTTACCTTGTTAGGTTATATATATGTAGATATGTGTTACCTTGTTAAGTTATATATATGTAGATATGTGTTACATTGTTAGGTTATATATATGTAGATATGTGTTACCTTGTTAGGTTATATATATGTAGATATGTGTTACCTTGTTAGGATATATATATGTAGATATGTGTTACCTTGTTAGGATATATATATGTAGATATGTGTTACCTTGTTAGGATATATATACGTATATATGTGTTACCTTGTTAAGTTATATATATGTAGATATGTGTTACCTTGTTAGGTTATATATATGTAGATATGTGTTACCTTGTTAGGATATATATATGTAGATATGTGTTACCTTGTTAGGATATATATATGTAGATATGTGTTACCTTGTTAGGATATATATATGTAGATATATGTTACCTTGTTAAGTTATATATATGTATATATGTGTTACCTTGTTAGGTTATATATATGTAGCTATGTGTTACCTTGTTAGGTTATATATATGTAGACATGTGTTACCTTGTTAGGTTATATATATGTAGATATGTGTTACCTTGTTAGGTTATATATATGTAGATATGTGTTACCTTGTTAGGATATATATATGTAGATATGTGTTACCTTGTTAAGTTATATATATGTAGATATGTGTTACCTTGTTAGGTTATATATATGTAGATATGTGTTACCTTGTTAGGTTATATATATGTATATATGTGTTACCTTGTTAGGTTATATATATGTAGATATGTGTTACCGTGTTAGGTTATAAATATGTAGATATGTGTTACCTTGTTAGGTTATATATATGTAGATATGTGTTACCTTGTTAGGTTATATATATGTAGATATGTGTTACCTTGTTAGGTTATATATATGTAGATATGTGTAATCTTGTTAGGTTATATATATGTAGATATGTGTTACCTTGTTAGGTTATATATATGTAGATATGTTTTACCTTATTAGGTTATATATATGTAGATATGTGTTACCTTGTTAGGTTATATATATGTAGATATGTGTTACCTTGTTAGGTTATATATATGTAGATATGTGTCACCTTGTTAGGTTATATATATGTAGATATGTGTTACCTTGTTAGGTTATATATATGTAGATATGTGTAATCTTGTTAGGTTATATATATGTATATATGTGTTACCTTGTTAGGTTATATATATGTAGATATGTGTTACCTTGTTAGGTTATATATATGTAGATATGTGTAATCTTGTTAGGTTATATATATGTATATATGTGTTACCTTGTTAGGTTATATATATGTAGATATGTGTTACCTTGTTAGGTTATATATATGTAGATATGTGTTACCTTGTTAGGTTATATATATGTAGATATGTGTTACCTTGTTAGGTTATATATATGTAGATATGTGTTACCTTGTTAGGTTATATATATGTAGATATGTGTTACCTTGTTAGGTTATATATATGTAGATATGTGTTACCTTGTTAGGTTATATATATGTAGATATGTGTTACCTTGTTAGGTTATATATATGTATATATGTGTTACCTTGTTAGGATATATATATGTAGATATGTGTTACCTTGTTAAGTTATATATATGTAGATATGTGTTACCTTCTTAGGTTATATATATGTATATATGTGTTACCTTGTTAGGTTATATATATGTAGATATGTGTTACCTTGTTAGGATATATATATGTAGATATGTGTTACCTTGTTAAGTTATATATATGTAGATATGTGTTACCTTGTTAGGTTATATATATGTAGATATGTGTTACCTTGTTAGGTTATATATATGTATATATGTGTTACCTTGTTAGGTTATATATATGTAGATATGTGTTACCTTGTTAGGATATATATATATGTATATATGTGTTACCTTGTTAGGTTTTATATATGTAGATATGTGTTACCTTGTTAGGTTATATATATGTAGATATGTGTTACCTTGTTAGGTTATATATATGTATATATGTGTTACCTTGTTAGGTTACATATATGTAGATATGTGTTACCTTGTTAGGTTATATATATGTAGATATGTGTTACCTTGTTAGGTTATATATATGTAGATATGTGTTACCTTGTTAAGTTATATATATGTAGATATGTGTTACCTTGTTAGGTTATATATATGTAGATATGTGTTACCTTGTTAGGTTATATATATGTAGATATGTGTTACCTTGTTAGGTTATATATATGTATATATGTGTTACCTTGTTAGGTTATATATACGTATATATGTGTTACCTTGTTAAGTTATATATATGTAGATATGTGTTACCTTGTTAGGTTATATATATGTAGATATGTGTTACCTTGTTAGGATATATATATGTAGATATGTGTTACCTTGTTAGGATATATATACGTATATATGTGTTACCTTGTTAAGTTATATATATGTAGATATGTGTTACCTTGTTAGGTTATATATATGTAGATATGTGTTACCTTGTTAGGATAAATATATGTAGATATGTGTTACCTTGTTAGGATATATATATGTAGATATGTGTTACCTTGTTAGGATATATATATGTAGATATATGTTACCTTGTTAAGTTATATATATGTATATATGTGTTACCTTGTTAGGTTATATATATGTAGATATGTGTTACCTTGTTAGGTTATATATATGTAGACATGTGTTACCTTGTTAGGTTATATATATGTAGATATGTGTTACCTTGTTAGGTTATATATATGTAGATATGTGTTACCTTGTTAGGATATATATATGTAGATATGTGTTACCTTGTTAAGTTATATATGTGTAGATATGTGTTACCTTGTTAGGTTATATATATGTAGATATGTGATACCTTGTTAGGTTATATATATGTAGATATGTGTTACCTTGTTAAGTTATATATATGTAGATATGTCTTACCTTGTTAGGTTATATATATGTAGATATGTGTTACCTTGTTAGGTTATATATATGTAGATATGTGTAATCTTGTTAGGTTATATATGTAGATATGTGTTACCTTGTTAGGTTATATATATGTAGATATGTTTTACCTTATTAGCTTATATATATGTAGATATGTGTTACCTTGTTAGGTTATATATATGTAGATATGTGTTACCTTGTTAGGTTATATATATGTAGATATGTGTCACCTTGTTAGGTTATATATATGTAGATATGTGTAATCTTGTTAGGTTATATATATGTAGATATGTGTTACCTTGTTAGGTTATATATATGTAGATATGTTTTACCTTATTAGGTTATATATATGTAGATATGTGTTACCTTGTTAGGTTATATATATGTAGATATGTGTTACCTTGTTAGGTTATATATATGTAGATATGTGTCACCTTGTTAGGTTATATATATGTAGATATGTGTTACCTTATTAGGTTATATATATGTAGATATGTGTTACCTTGTTAGGTTATATATATGTAGATATGTGTTACATTGTTAGGTTATATATATGTAGATATGTGTTACCTTGTTAGGTTATATATATGTAGATATGTGTTACCTTGTTAGGTTATATATATGTAGATATGTTTTACCTTATTAGGTTATATATATGTAGATATGTGTCACCTTGTTAGGTTATATATATGTAGATATGTTTTACCTTATTAGGTTATATATATGTAGATATGTGTCACCTTGTTAGGTTATATATATGTATATATGTGTTACCTTGTTAGGTTATATATATGTATATATGTGTTACCTTGTTAGGATATATATATGTAGATATGTGTTACCTTGTTAAGTTATATATATGTAGATATGTGTTACCTTGTTAAGTTATATATATGTAGATATGTGTTACCTTTTTAGGTTATATATATGTAGATATGTGTTACCTTGTTAGGTTATATATATGTAGATATGTGTTACCTTGTTGGGTTATATATATGTAGATATGTGTTACCTTGTTAGGTTATATATATGTAGATATGTGTTACCTTGTTAGGTTATATATATGTAGATATGTGTTACCTTGTTAGGTTATATATATGTAGATATGTGTTACCTTGTTAGGATATATATATGTAGATATGTGTTACCTTGTTAGGTTATATATATGTAGATATGTGTTACCTTGTTAAGTTATATATATGTAGATATGTGTTACATTGTTAGGTTATATATATGTAGATATGTGTTACCTTGTTAGGTTATATATATGTAGATATGTGTTACCTTGTTAGGATATATATATGTAGATATGTGTTACCTTGTTAGGATATATATATGTAGATATGTGTTACCTTGTTAGGATATATATACGTATATATGTGTTACCTTGTTAAGTTATATATATGTAGATATGTGTTACCTTGTTAGGTTATATATATGTAGATATGTGTTACCTTGTTAGGATATATATATGTAGATATGTGTTACCTTGTTAGGATATATATATGTAGATATGTGTTACCTTGTTAGGATATATATATGTAGATATATGTTACCTTGTTAAGTTATATATATGTATATATGTGTTACCTTGTTAGGTTATATATATGTAGATATGTGTTACCTTGTTAGGTTATATATATGTAGATATGTGTTACCTTGTTAGGTTATATATATGTAGATATGTGTTACCTTGTTAGGTTATATATATGTAGATATGTGTTACCTTGTTAGGATATATATATGTAGATATGTGTTACCTTGTTAAGTTATATATATGTAGATATGTGTTACCTTGTTAGGTTATATATATGTAGATATGTGTTACCTTGTTAGGTTATATATATGTATATATGTGTTACCTTGTTAGGTTATATATATGTAGATATGTGTTACCGTGTTAGGTTATAAATATGTAGATATGTGTTACCTTGTTAGGTTATATATATGTAGATATGTGTTACCTTGTTAGGTTATATATATGTAGATATGTGTTACCTTGTTAGGTTATATATATGTAGATATGTGTAATCTTGTTAGGTTATATATATGTAGATATGTGTTACCTTGTTAGGTTATATATATGTAGATATGTTTTACCTTATTAGGTTATATATATGTAGATATGTGTTACCTTGTTAGGTTATATATATGTAGATATGTGTTACCTTGTTAGGTTATATATATGTAGATATGTGTCACCTTGTTAGGTTATATATATGTAGATATGTGTTACCTTGTTAGGTTATATATATGTAGATATGTGTAATCTTGTTAGGTTATATATATGTATATATGTGTTACCTTGTTAGGTTATATATATGTAGATATGTGTTACCTTGTTAGGTTATATATATGTAGATATGTGTTACCTTGTTAGGTTATATATATGTAGATATGTGTAATCTTGTTAGGTTATATATATGTATATATGTGTTACCTTGTTAGGTTATATATATGTAGATATGTGTTACCTTGTTAGGTTATATATATGTAGATATGTGTTACCTTGTTAGGTTATATATATGTAGATATGTGTTACCTTGTTAGGTTATATATATGTAGATATGTGTTACCTTGTTAGGTTATATATATGTAGATATGTGTTACCTTGTTAGGTTATATATATGTAGATATGTGTTACCTTGTTAGGTTATATATATGTAGATATGTGTTACCTTGTTAGGTTATATATATGTATATATGTGTTACCTTGTTAGGATATATATATGTAGATATGTGTTACCTTGTTAAGTTATATATATGTAGATATGTGTTACCTTCTTAGGTTATATATATGTATATATGTGTTACCTTGTTAGGTTATATATATGTAGATATGTGTTACCTTGTTAGGATATATATATATGTAGATATGTGTTACCTTGTTAAGTTATATATATGTAGATATGTGTTACCTTGTTAGGTTATATATATGTAGATATGTGTTACCTTGTTAGGTTATATATATGTATATATGTGTTACCTTGTTAGGTTATATATATGTAGATATGTGTTACCTTGTTAGGATATATATATATGTATATATGTGTTACCTTGTTAGGTTTTATATATGTAGATATGTGTTACCTTGTTAGGTTATATATATGTAGATATGTGTTACCTTGTTAGGTTATATATATGTATATATGTGTTACCTTGTTAGGTTATATATATGTAGATATGTGTTACCTTGTTAGGTTATATATATGTAGATATGTGTTACCTTGTTAGGTTATATATATGTAGATATGTGTTACCTTGTTAAGTTATATATATGTAGATATGTGTTACCTTGTTAGGTTATATATATGTAGATATGTGTTACCTTGTTAGGTTATATATATGTAGATATGTGTTACCTTGTTAGGTTATATATATGTATATATGTGTTACCTTGTTAGGTTATATATACGTATATATGTGTTACCTTGTTAAGTTATATATATGTAGATATGTGTTACCTTGTTAGGTTATATATATGTAGATATGTGTTACCTTGTTAGGATATATATATGTAGATATGTGTTACCTTGTTAGGATATATATACGTATATATGTGTTACCTTGTTAAGTTATATATATGTAGATATGTGTTACCTTGTTAGGTTATATATATGTAGATATGTGTTACCTTGTTAGGATAAATATATGTAGATATGTGTTACCTTGTTAGGATATATATATGTAGATATGTGTTACCTTGTTAGGATATATATATGTAGATATATGTTACCTTGTTAAGTTATATATATGTATATATGTGTTACCTTGTTAGGTTATATATATGTAGATATGTGTTACCTTGTTAGGTTATATATATGTAGACATGTGTTACCTTGTTAGGTTATATATATGTAGATATGTGTTACCTTGTTAGGTTATATATATGTAGATATGTGTTACCTTGTTAGGATATATATATGTAGATATGTGTTACCTTGTTAAGTTATATATGTGTAGATATGTGTTACCTTGTTAGGTTATATATATGTAGATATGTGATACCTTGTTAGGTTATATATATGTAGATATGTGTTACCTTGTTAAGTTATATATATGTAGATATGTCTTACCTTGTTAGGTTATATATATGTAGATATGTGTTACCTTGTTAGGTTATATATATGTAGATATGTGTAATCTTGTTAGGTTATATATGTAGATATGTGTTACCTTGTTAGGTTATATATATGTAGATATGTTTTACCTTATTAGCTTATATATATGTAGATATGTGTTACCTTGTTAGGTTATATATATGTAGATATGTGTTACCTTGTTAGGTTATATATATGTAGATATGTGTCACCTTGTTAGGTTATATATATGTAGATATGTGTAATCTTGTTAGGTTATATATATGTAGATATGTGTTACCTTGTTAGGTTATATATATGTAGATATGTTTTACCTTATTAGGTTATATATATGTAGATATGTGTTACCTTGTTAGGTTATATATATGTAGATATGTGTTACCTTGTTAGGTTATATATATGTAGATATGTGTCACCTTGTTAGGTTATATATATGTAGATATGTGTTACCTTATTAGGTTATATATATGTAGATATGTGTTACCTTGTTAGGTTATATATATGTAGATATGTGTTACATTGTTAGGTTATATATATGTAGATATGTGTTACCTTGTTAGGTTATATATATGTAGATATGTGTTACCTTGTTAGGTTATATATATGTAGATATGTTTTACCTTATTAGGTTATATATATGTAGATATGTGTCACCTTGTTAGGTTATATATATGTAGATATGTTTTACCTTATTAGGTTATATATATGTAGATATGTGTCACCTTGTTAGGTTATATATATGTATATATGTGTTACCTTGTTAGGTTATATATATGTATATATGTGTTACCTTGTTAGGATATATATATGTAGATATGTGTTACCTTGTTAAGTTATATATATGTAGATATGTGTTACCTTCTTAGGTTATATATATGTATATATGTGTTACCTTGTTAGGTTATATATATGTAGATATGTGTTACCTTGTTAGGATATATATATATATATGTAGATATGGGTTACCTTGTTAAGTTATATATATGTAGATATGTGTTACCTTGTTAGGTTATATATATGTAGATATGTGTTACCTTGTTAGGTTATATATATGTATATATGTGTTACCTTGTTAGGTTATATATATGTAGATATGTGTTACCTTGTTAGGTTATATATATGTAGATATGTGTTACCTTGTTAGGTTATATATATGTAGATATGTGTTACCTTGTTAGGATATATATATGTATATATGTGTTACCTTGTTAGGTTTTATATATGTAGATATGTGTTACCTTGTTAGGTTATATATATGTAGATATGTGTTACCTTGTTAGGTTATATATATGTAGATATGTGTTACCTTGTTAGGATATATATATGTAGATATGTGTTACCTTGTTAGGTTATATATATGTAGATATGTGTTACCTTGTTCGGTTATATATATGTAGATATGTGTTACCTTGTTAGGTTATATATATGTATATATGTGTTACCTTGTTAAGTTATATATATGTAGACATGTGTTACCTTGTTAGGTTATATATATGTATATATGTGTTACCTTGTTAAGTTATATATATGTAGATATGTGTTACCTTGTTAGGTTATATATATATGTAGATATGTGTTACCTTGTTAGGTTATATATATGTATATATGTGTTACCTTGTTAGGTTATATATATGTAGATATGTGTTACCGTGTTAGGTTATATATATGTAGATATGTGTTACCTTGTTAGGTTATATATATGTAGATATGTGTTACCTTGTTAGGTTATATATATGTAGATATGTGTTACCGTGTTAGGTTATATATATGTAGATATGTGTTACCTTGTTAGGTTATATATATGTAGATATGTGTTACCTTGTTAGGTTATATATATGTAGATATGTGTTACCTTGTTAGGTTATATATATGTATATATGTGTTACCTTGTTAGGTTATATATATGTAGATATGTGTTACCTTGTTAGGTTATATATATGTAGATATGTGTTACCTTGTTAGGTTATATATATGTAGATATGTGTTACCTTGTTAGGTTATATATATGTAGATATGTGTTACCTTGTTAAGTTATATATATGTATATATGTGTTACCTTGTTAAGTTATATATATGTAGATATGTGTTACCTTGTTAAGTTATATATATGTAGATATGTGTTACCTTGTTAAGTTATATATATGTATATATGTGTTACCTTGTTAAGTTATATATATGTAGATATGTGTTACATTGTTAGGTTATATATATGTATATATGTGTTGCCTTGTTAGGTTATATATATGTATATATGTGTTACCTTGTTAGGTTATATATATGTATATATGTGTTACCTTGTTAAGTTATATATATGTAGATATGTGTTACCTTGTTAAGTTATATATATGTAGATATGTGTTACATTGTTAGGTTATATATATGTATATATGTGTTACCTTGTTAGGTTATATATATGTAGATATGTGTTACCTTGTTAGGTTATATATATGTAGATATGTGTTACCTTGTTAGGTTATATATATGTAGATATGTGTTACCTTGTTAGGTTATATATATGTAGATATGTGTTACCTTGTTAAGTTATATATATGTAGATATGTGTTACATTGTTAGGTTATATATATGTAGATATGTGTTACCTTGTTAAGTTATATATATGTAGATATGTGTTACCTTGTTAGGTTATATATATGTAGATATGTGTTACCTTGTTAGGATATATATATGTAGATATGTGTTACCTTGTTAGGATATATATATGTAGATATGTGTTACCTTGTTAGGTTTTATATATGTAGATATGTGTTACCTTGTTAGGATATATATATGTAACCTTGTTAAGTTCTATATATGTAGATATGTGTTACCTTGTTAGGTTATATATATGTAGATATGTGTTACCTTGTTAGGTTATATATATGTAGATATGTGTTACCTTGTTAGGTTATATATATGTAGATATGTGTTACCTTGTTAGGTTATATATATGTAGATATGTGTTACCTTGTTAGGTTATATATATGTAGATATGTGTTACCTTCTTAGGTTATATATATGTATATATGTCTTACCTTGTTAGGTTATATATATGTAGATATGTGTTACCTTGTTAAGTTATATATATGTAGATATGTGTTACCTTGTTGGGTTATATATATGTAGATATGTGTTACCTTGTTAGGTTATATATATGTAGATATGTGTTACCTTGTTAAGTTATATATATGTATATATGTGTTACCTTGTTAGGTTATATATATGTAGATATGTGTTACCTTGTTAGGTTATATATATGTAGATATGTGTTACCTTGTTAGGTTACATATATGTATATATGTGTTACCTTGTTAGGTTATATATATGTAGATATGTGTTACCTTGTTAGGTTATATATATGTAGATATGTGTTACCTTGTTCGGTTATATATATGTAGATATGTGTTACCTTGTTAGGTTATATATATGTAGATATGTGTTACCTTGTTAGGTTATATATATGTAGATATGTGTTACCTTGTTAGGTTATATATATGTAGATATGTGTTACCTTGTTAAGTTATATATATGTAGATATGTGTTACCTTGTTAGGTTATATATATATGTAGATATGTGTTACCTTGTTAGGTTATATATATGTATATATGTGTTACCTTGTTAGGTTATATATATGTAGATATGTGTTACCGTGTTAGGTTATATATATGTAGATATGTGTTACCTTGTTAGGTTATATATATGTAGATATGTGTTACCTTGTTAGGTTATATATATGTAGATATGTGTTACTGTGTTAGGTTATATATATGTAGATATGTGTTACCTTGTTAGGTTATATATATGTAGATATGTGTTACCTTGTTGGGTTATATATATGTAGATATGTGTTACCTTGTTAGGTTATATATATGTAGATATGTGTTACCTTGTTAAGTTATATATATGTAGATATGTGTTACCTTGTTAGGATATATATATATGTAGATATGTGTTACCTTGTTAGGTTATATATATGTAGATATGTGTTACCTTGTTAGGTTATATATATGTAGATATGTGTTACCTTGTTAGGTTATATATATGTATATATGTGTTACCTTGTTAGGTTATATATATGTAGATATGTGTTACCTTGTTAGGTTATATATATGTAGATATGTGTTACCTTGTTAGGTTATATATATGTAGATATGTGTTACCTTGTTAGGTTATATATATGTAGATATGTGTTACCTTGTTAGGTTATATATATGTAGATATGTGTTACCTTGTTAGGTTATATATATGTAGATATGTGTATATATGGCCCTAATATAGCTGTGTTCATGGCCAGGAAGAAAGGTCACGAACATAAATGCTTTAGTCTTCATACTAAATACTGGCTCTACAATCCAGGAAAGCACGGCTATTAAACTGCACTCCATATTGCTACAGTTATTGCTGCATATTGCTATTATTATAAGATGTTTATTCTGTATCAATAGATCCTACACTTATTTTCTTTGGCACATTTTCTGAAGTTTATAAAACACCTTTAATTTATTCATTAAACATAATGGACTGGATTACAAGTGGCGTGCTATTTAGAGCTCCCGCTCAAGCCTAAACTTTGAAGACTGAAGTAAGCCTTTTGCACGCACCGGGTAGCGTGCATAATACACGTTATAAGTAAAAGTATGCGCACAAGTGAAATCTGACATGTATTAACTTGCGACCGTGTTAACTTGGGTGACCATATTGCCGCTTTAAAAAGGGACACATTTGAAAAATACATATGTCAGGGCTGTTTTCAGGGCTGTTTAAAGAAATGTTTTGTATAAGAACCCTGACATATGTATTTTTCATATGTGTCCCTTCTTAAAGCGGCAATATGGTCAGCCTAGTGTTAACACATGCCATAGACTACAGTGGATAGTGTAGAAGAAATAAACCTAACACTTCACTCTAGCGATAACCCGATAGGAGTGATTAATATTTCACATTCCAATATTCTTCACATACAGGATTATGTTATTTTTATTGTGAATAAATATTTCTATAGAATATACAATATATATTTAGACCTATATATACACACAGGTAAGGCCACGGAAATACAGGACTTTTTGGCCTACCTCAATTCTAATGAGGTGGGCCTGGAGTTTACCTCACAGGTTGAAGTTGACACCATGGCCTCTATTTAACAAGGTCTGGCGGACCTGATCCGACAGTGCGGATCAGGTCCGCCAGACCTCGCTGAATACGGAGAGCAATACGCTCTCCGTATTCAGCATTGCACCAGCAGCTCACAAGAACAAATGGGCCGCCAGCAGGGGGGTGTCAATCAACCTGATCGTACTCGATCGGGTTGATTTTCGGCAATGTCTGTCCGCCTGCTCAGGTTATGGAGCTTGATAGATAGGCCCCTATACCCTATTTGGATGTGTAAGTTAAAGGTGACACATTGAGTGGAAGAATCCTCACCACTCTTTATCGTAAGCCTATTACATCCAACTCCTTGCTCCATGCGAGGAGTAATCATCCTCGTCATATGGGATTTGGGGTGGCCAAGGGGCAATTCATGAGGATTAAGCAGAAATGTTCCTTGGAAGAAGACTTCATTAAAGAGAGTGAAACTTTGAAATGACTCTTAACAGAGAGAGTTTAGTCACAAAAGGTAATAAGTAGAGCTCACCTAGAGGTCAGTAAAATGGACCGTAGGAATATGTTAACGGGGGCTAACAATAGGTCAGAAAATATGAGAAATGGTTATGATTCACAAAGACCAACGTTGGTCACCACTTATAGCCTGCAGTTTAATGACATCACTAACATAATCAGCAAACATTTGCCCATACTCTCTGCAGACGATAGTTTAAAAGATTATGTATCTAGGGGTTGTAACTTTGTATCAAGGAGGGCATGTACAATAGGTAACTTGGTGGCGCCAAGTGTACTTAGGGACAAGCAGCAGTTGGCTGAGTGTCAAAGGGCACTTCAAATGCCACTTTTCAAAATGTATAGCATGCCAGTATTGCAAGGTTACTTCTAAGTTTCAATCAAAGACGACTAATCGGGTCTTTGATCTTGCCAATTGTACCAATTGTAGGACCCCGTTTGTGGTCTATTTGGTGGAATGCTCACTATGGGCAGTATGTCGGTTGCACGACTAGGGAAGCACGCTCAAGAATAAGGGAGCATTTGAACGACATCTCCCATGATAATGAGTGCTCTGGACTCTCACAACACTTTATAACTGTTCATGGAGGTGATGTGACATCACTTTCATGGCAGGTGATAGAGTGTGTTCGGAGCCCCCCAAGGGGTGGGGACAGAACAGCACGGCTAATGTTACATGAAGCATTCTGGATCTTCAAACTGAAGACGAGGAGACCACAGGGTTTCAATATCGAGGGGGATTTCATAAATTTTTGGAGGAGATAATTATTGAATACCTAAATCAATAGAATAATGTTCAAACACAAGTTTAAGCACCATGAGACTTAATACTGAATATGGATATAGGTGAAGTACATCTTTTATTAGGTGCATCACCCATTTAATTTGAAGAGATATTGAATAATTATATAATCTATTATATGATACATCTTATTATTCTCAATAGATATTTTTTAGAAGTTTACTTGTATAAACCAACATTTGGATATAAGCACATAATAGTGCACAAATAGGTTTTGAATGATTATTTATAGTATCATTGAGTTGGGAAGTAGAGATATGTATGCATAAGCTAGGGACTAAAACCTTGATTAAGGAATTGAATTCCCCATGTATACTATGTAGTTATTCCTGTCTCCACTATGTTAAAAATGTTAAAAATGTCAAATATATTAATCTAAATTTCTATCAAGTTGGTTAATGCTAAGAGTTAAAAGCAGAACAAAGGTATTGAAGGGGTTAACCATCAGAATACTGTAGGCAAATATGAACATAGCTTCAGGTATTTAAGGCAGGGTGTAAGGGCAGCCAATCATGTCCATGAATAAGGAACCACCGAAACATGTAGGGCAGATTGGTTCCTAGCCATGATCTACCTGCACAATTGTTTTTAAGGCTTGTTGCCTGAATTGAGTGCTTTTTGTTTTTGCATATGGAGAAATATTGAAACAAATTAAAGACCAGCTTTTTAAGGATCGCAGTGTTCTATAATTTTTCTTTGCTATAAATACACACATGATTATATAAAGGTATAGATATATACAGATATATATATAGGACTATCTATTTATAAATACATAGAACATATTCTGTTATGTGCAGAACATTGGAATGTGAAATATTTACAGTAAATACACAATATAACTCATTATTAAATATTGCATAAATATGCTTTTACATGTTTTCATCTACTTAACTGGTAAGGGCTCCAATGCACTTATATATATATATGTCTATATATGTGTACATATGTATTTGTGTTTATATGTTATATCTGTCTGTAAATACATATATACACATATACATACATAAATATATATGTACACATATATAGATATATTTATATATGCATACATATACATCTTTCGAGATGTATAGGTATGTATCTCTGTGTTAAAGCCCTTTGCCTGAGATCTAATATCTTTGAACCTTTATAACTTTTTTTATTAGATGGTGATATTATGTGTACTTTGTAATGTATTAGTGTGTTAGTGTTAGTGTACTTTGTAATTAATTAGTGTGTTAGTGTTAGTGTACTTTGTAATTCATCAATGTACAGGTTTACCACTGGTATTACAAGTTGAAAGTAAACGCAATCGCAAACACCCCCGATAAACCTCTTATCGCTTGCATGTAACTGTTAGTGCTCCCTATATACTTTGGAAACAATTGCTATATTCCTTCACATCTAATACCTTCTCTGTCTTCCACCCTCACTCCGCTCTTACTCACATATTCAACCTATCCCTTTCTACCGACTCATTCCCTGCCTCCTTCAAACATGCAAAGGTCACCCCTATCTTCAAAAAACCCCTCAACCCTAATTATCTAGCAAACTACCACCCCATATCACTGCTTCTGTTAGCTTCAAAAGTTCTGGAAAAACTAGTTTTCAATTGCCTAACCCACTTCCTGTCCTCCAACTCATAGCTCGAAACCCCTGCAATCTGGCTTCCGTCCCCAACACTCAACTGAGACTGCCCTCACCAAGGTTACTAATGATCTCCTTTCTGCCAAAAACAACGGCCACTACTTTATACTCATCTTACTTGACCTCTCTGCTGCTTTTGACACTGTTGACCATTCCCTCCTTCTACAGACTCTCAGCTCTCTTGGGCTCTGTTACACTGACCTCTCCTGGATTCACTCTTATCTCTCTAACAGATCATTCTCTTTCTCTTTTGCTAGTGACTTCTCCTCTCCATTGCCTCTGTCTGTTGGAGTACCAAAAGGCTCTGTTCTGGGTCCTCTACTTTTCTCTATTTACACTTCTTATCTCCCCCATCTCTTTTGCGCTCTCTCTCCCCCTCTCTTTTGAGCTCTCTCACTCCCCCATCTCTTTTGCGCTCTCTCTCCCCCTCTCTTTTGAGCTCTCTCTCTCCCCCCTCTCCTCTCTCTCTCCTCTCTCTCTCCCCTCCTCTCTCTCTCCCCTCCTCTCTCTCTCCCCTCTCCTCTCTCTCTCCCTCTCCCCTCCTCTCTCTCCCCTCCTCTCTATCTCTCTCCCCTCTCTATCTCGCGACCGTGCCCGGCCACGCCCCCTTCACACCGGCCATGCCCCATTCACGCCCGCCCACGCCCCTTCACGTTGGCCACGCCCCCAATCAGCTAGGGAGTAGGACTCAAAGGCCAGGTGTGTTTGTCCTCGTGCTGTCTCTACTGCGCATGACAGCTTCGGACAAACACACTTGGCCTTTTATATAATAGGATTTGCTTACAGCAGCAGGGGGGTGAACGCACAATATATATTATAGAGAATGCTATGCATAATTAAAAAATATTGGAATCTCACAAAGTTTTTACTATAAAAAACAACAGTATTCTGACTCAGATAGTTGTAATAATGATCTATCCCTTGCTGAGACCTCTATGCCTGGCCTGTATAAGAAGATACAATCACTGCAGACAATCCTTGTCAGATAGCTGAACTCACCAATACCTTTTCAATCCACAAAGTTGCTTTATTCTGAATATCAGGTTACAGCAGATAATAAAATACAGCAGATGAATGAATGGTTAAAGTATTTAAGCGGTCAAAAGATGATACTGATCGTAGCTTGCAATGTATTAACATGAGTGCTTGTTACATGAGGAATGTTAGCTGCAGCCATGACACAGGAAAACATCATAAAACTACAAGGGCGGAGCAATACACAAAAAGGAAATGCATAATATGCATAATAAGGTCAGAGGTAAGATAATACAGAAACAGGAGCATTACCAAAAAGGGTCAGTAGATGGCAGTACAGAACAAACACAGGGAGGCCTTGAGAACAATGGCATAAAAATATATGATTTCTTAACTATAACAACATGAACATAACAGAGGCTATGTAATATTCTATGCCTCATTGAGGCAGCACAAACAGAATATATGAAACCTGCTGGATTATTTGGATCACAATCATTAATCCATGTAGTGTACTGTGTGTAGTACGTATGTTTTGCATGCATGTAGTAAGTAAGTGTGTATAGAACATGTGTGTAGTGAGTGTGTGTGTATGTATATATGTGTGCGTATGTGTATATATATAGTTATTGTACTATAGTGTATTGAGTGTACATGTAGTATATGCGTGATGTGACTGTGTAGTATTTGCATGTAGTTAATATTTGTGCAGTGACAGTGTGTAGTATAAATGCATAGTTAGTGTGTGCATGCTGTATGTGTGTGTTGTGTGGTATGTTTTGCGTGTATTGCAGTGTAGGTATGTGAAGTGTGTGTGTGGTGTATGTTTGTAGTATATATGTATTATTTAGTGTATGTGTATTGAGTGCAGTTACTGTGTATTAAATGTGTGTAGTTAGTGTGTGTAGTGACCATATCTATTATAAATGCAGTTAGTGTATGTGTGTATTTAGTGTATATTTTGTATAGTGTAGGATTGTAATGTGTGTAGTATATGTGTGTAATGTGCGTGTGTGTAGTGTGCGTGGAGTATGTGTGTAATGCAGACCTCCCAACTGTGCTTATTACAGAGGGTCAGTCTCTAATTCTGAGCTCTGTCTCTCTGAGACACCCATGTGTCCTTCTTTACAAAATTTCCATTAGTCCCACCTATGGAACACCCACAGACCACCCAGGCACACTCACAATCCTGCCCACTAACCATCCATGAACCCTCCCCTCCCAACACAGCTCCACCCACAAAATGATGATGTGCCCCTATCAACCTCCTGTGTCCCTCTTTCTCAGCCACAAATGTTGGGAGGTATGGATTATGTACTTTTTTGGGGGGTTTTATAGTTTGTTTTTAAGCCTGTTTTTCAAAAAAGTTTTTTCTTTTTTAAATGGCTTTTTTGTCAACTGTAGGACCGTCCCTTTTAGGGAGGTTCTGATTCTGTGATATCAGAGGTTTTTTTGGCACTTTTTTCACTTCCTGTAAGAGTGAGGTGCTCATATTTCAGATGGCTCTGCTGTTTAGAAGGCTTGTTGCTGTTTTTGCTTCTCTGGAAATCCAGATTGTAAACAGGATTGTTTTTTTCCTCAGTTTGCTGCGGGTTGCAGGAAAGGTAGAGCACCTCAGGAATTCTGCTGAGGTGTAGTGTTGCCTGGGGTATGTTTTCTTGATTTGGTAAATTTAAAGGGAACATTTATTTAAGAACGTTTTTTTGGTTCTATATTAAATCCTTTGTTAAAAGATATTAAAAAAAAGTTTTTATTTGCTTCTTTTTGTATTATGGATCAGGAGGCTGTGCAGGATGTTACCTGTAGCTTTTGTTTTGATGCCCAGGTGGAACCCCCAGTACCTTTTTGTTCTTCATGTATTGAAAGAACTTTAGCTTATAGAAATAGACTTTTTGACCCTGAGCCATCATTAGCTAAGGCGGATGCTGTTCAGGAGCCTTCTGTTTCAGATGTGCCGCAGCTTTCTCCTCAAGCGTCCCAATCCTATTCATATGCACATGCAGTGCCCTGCGTTTCCTCTCATGCTCCGTCTGGAGTTATTTTGTAAGATATTGCTGCCCAGGTATCTTCTGCGGTATCTGAGGCTTTGTCTGCTTTAAAGGACATTTAAAAAAACAGTAAGTAAGGTTTCTGATCTTGAAGTGGCTAAGCAAAGTATTTCCTCTCAGAAGTCTGAGGATGAAGATTCTTCAGGTGCATCTGAGGGTGAAATTTCAGATTTAGGCAGTACAATTCCTTCTGATGCAGAAGTTGTGTGGTAGTCTTGCTCAACTAAGAATTGGTTTAAACATTTATTTTTTCTGTACCTCTGATTTTGTAAATGCTATAAAATGTACAGATTGGTTTGAACTTTATGTCTCCAAGGATGTTGCTGTTAAGGCACTGCCACAGCTTTCTCCTTTTATGTCCCAAGCCTATATGGCATCACATGCAGTGCCCTGTGGTTCCTCTCAATCTCCTGGAGGAGTGTATTTGCTTAAAGAAGTTGCAAGCTCAGGCATCTTATGCGGTATCTGTGGCTTGGTGTGTTTTCCTTTACTACAGAGTAAAGGCAAGAGGATATTTTAAGTCTCAGATAAGAGGGTTTCTGCTCCACATGCTGCTACGCAGGTTTGTCTTCTTCCAAGATAGTGAGGAGGATTTGCCGGTAGTTTCTGAGGCTGAAATCTCAGATCTGGACAGTATAATCCCTTCCTCTGTTACTGAAGTGGTATCCTTCAGTTGTTTGCTTCAAAGCTTCTTATTTTGTCAGGAGGTCTTGGCTGACTGGATGACACCGATCACTGTAGTCTTTCCTTCGGAATTTTGTGAACTTTATCAGTTCTATATTTTTCTTTCCTCTCTGGAAGGGTTCTAGACATGCTGTGAGATGTTCACAGGATTGTTATAGAGAATCTGGGGATATTTCTCCCTGTCTCACATCCTTTTTAGGATTTCCTGTCGCTATCTCTCTTGAAATGCATGGTGTCTTTAGTAGAAGGGAACTTTCTACTTTTAATCAGAGAACTTAGATCTCTGCGGAGATAATCTAGTTTTCTTTCTGACATAGGTAAGAAGCTGGAGGTTAAAATTGTTCATTTAGAGCATTGTCTTGTCTTATTAGACTTGCTGTACTAGCTGCTGGGCATTGTGGCTGAAATCTATGATCAGCTGAGAAGCCTACCTGTGGTTTAGTGGTACAGCCTAGGCTTTATAGTTCTGCAGTTGCAGATCCAATTCTTTCTGTTTCTCCAAATACACGCTTATAGTGTCTCCTTTTAAGGATGAGACTTTGTTTGGGTCATGCCTTTTCAAGCCCAATCTAAGTTTTCCTCCCAGGGGCAGATTTCCCTTTCTAGAGTATCTGCAATCCACATAGGATGAGAGGCATTCCTTGAATTGGATTCAGGGTCTTCATCTCTGGGAGTGACAGTTCCTGTCCCAGTTTGGGAACAGGATATAGGTATTTACCTCATATATTTCAGATTCTGTCCTTCAAAGTAGTATCCTTTCTCCTTTGGTTCTAGTGGGCCTGTTCATAACGAACTTAGACCTGAGAGATTTATTGTCTCCTTAATCAGAATCTTCTCTAGTTTTCTTAGTTTGCGCCATCCCAGTCAGACCTTTAGGTCTTGGGATATTGCAAGTGTTTTTTTCTGGACAATATATAGTTCAGGTATCATCCTGACTTCGAGCTAGCTCTCTTTTAAGAGATCTTGTCCAATCTTCTTTTCCGGGGATAGGAAATTAATCTGGAGAAGAGTTCCCTTGTTCTATCCACAAGGGTAATTTACTTGGAACTACCGCCACAATACCCTGAATGCACCCAATTTCGTTTGATCTCGGAAGTTATGTAGGGTCAGGTCTGGTCAGCACCTGGATGGGAGACCGCCTGGGAACACCAGGTGCGGTATGCTTGGAACTTATTTGATTCTTTATCTAGGAGATGTCTTTCAGAGGTCAGAAAATCAAGGATTGATTCATTTTCCCCACTCTGCAGTCTTCTGTCCAGCCAACAGTAAGCTCTAGTGGCCGGTGGATAGCTTAGCCATCTTGCAACCAGGAAGTTGGGAGTTTGGATTTAGATGCAGTTGATATTTCTTCACTTTTCTGTGACCCTGTGTATGGAGGGAATTGGTCTGATGGTATTCCATGGACATCATTCCTTTTGCTATTTTCCATGACATGGAGAACTTTTGGATCTGTCTTAAAGGATAGATTTAGATCAGATGACAAGAGACTTTCTTCCATAGTATTTTTTCAGGAGTATCTATCTCCGGGCGCGTGTTTCTGGAGATATTACTGGGTGATGTGACCACGGATTCCAACCTGCTAGGCTGGTAAACTGTCTGGGTCTTGTTAAGGATTATGGACTCAGAAGTGTCTGCTTTCCTCTTTAAATGTCTTGGAATTGAGAGCAATTCGCAATGCTCTGATGACTTGACCTCAGTCATCCCTAGCTAGGTTCCAGTCGGACAATATCACCTCAAGGGTTTATATCAACCATTAGGGAGAAACTAAGGGTTCCTTAGCTATGTAGGAGGTGACTTGGATTGTTCAGTGGGAGGAAGCTCACATTTGCTGTCAGTCATCCACTTTCCAGGGGTGGACAATTGGGAGTCAGACTTCTAAACAGACTGATAATTCATCCGGGGGAGTGAGCATTTCCATCCGGAAGTGTTCTCTAGGTAGAACCTCACATGGGGGGTTTCAGGAGTTGGCTTCTGTGGGGATTTCGACAGAATGCCAAGTTTTGAAGGTACGGTTTATGGTCATGTGATTCGCAGACCGTCCTGATAGATGTTCTGATGTTTTTCTTGGTTTTTCAGTCTTGCATACCTTTTCCTCTGTTTGTTCTCTTTCCATGAGTCATTACTCATATTTTCAGGTGAGAGCGGTTGTGATTTTATTAGCCCCTGCGTGGCCTCGCAGGATCTGGTATGCAGACCTAGTAGAAATGTTGTCTCTCCACCTTGGAGACTACCTCTGAGGAAGGACTTCTGATTCTTGGTCTTTTCCTTCATCTAAAACTCTGAAGCTGACTGCTTGAAGATTGGACGCTTAGTTTTCTCTAAGCAGGGGTTTTTCTGAATTTTTTATCCTTTCTCCAGGGTGGTCTGGAGAAGGGTTTGTCAGTCAATACCCTGAAGGGTCAGTTTTCTGCATTGTCTTTTTTGCTATATAAGCATCTGGTGGACGTGCCAGATGTGCAATCTTTTTGTCAGGCACTGGTCTACATCAGGCCTGTGTTTAAGTTGGTTGCTCCCCCTTAGGGTTTTACCCTTGTTCTTAAAATTTTGCAGTAGGCTCTGTTTGAGCCTTTACTTTCCATAGATATTAAGTTGTTATCTTGGAAGGTTTTGTTTCTCATTGCTATCTTTTCTGCTTGGAGAGCCTTGGAGCACTCAGTTTTGCAATGTGATTCGCCTTATCTTATCTTTCATACAGTTAAGGCGGTTATTCGTACTAGTTAGGTTTTCTTCCTAAGTGGTTCTGATAGATATATTAATCAGAAAGTTGTTGTTCCTTCTCTGTGTCCTTATCTTTATTCTCATAAGGAACGTTTGTTGCACAACTTTTATGTTGTGCATGCTTTTATTTTCTATCTACAGGCGACTAAGCATTGTCGCCAATTTGCTGTTTGTTTCTCTGGGAAACATAAAGGTCAGAAAGCTTCAGCTACTTATCTTTCTCTTTGTTTGAGTAGTATAATGCGTTTGGTTTATGAGACTGCTGGACAGCAGCCTCCTGAGAGAATATCAGCTCATTTCACTAGGGCTGTCCCTTCTTCTTGGGCTTTCAAGAAGGAAGTTTCTGTAGAACAGATTTGCAAGGCTGCAACTTGGTACTCTCCGCATACTTTTTCCAAATTTGATATTTTTGTCTTAGCTGAGGCTTCTTTTTGGGAGAAAGGTTCTTCATGCAGTGGTGCCTTCTGTTTAGGTTACCTGTCTTGTCCCTCCCTAATCATCTGTGTTCTCTAGCTTGGGTATTGGTTCCCACTAGTAATTGATGATTCCGTGGACTCACCATATCTTAGGAAAGAAAACATAATTTATGCTTACCCGGATATGGCGAGTCCAAGTCCCACCCTTTATTTTAAGACAGTTATTTTTAACTAAAACCTCAGGCACCTCTACACCTTTGTGTTATCTTCTTTTTCCATTTACCCTTCTGCTGAATGACTGGAGGTTATGGGTAAGGGAAGTGACCTATATAGCAGCTTTGCTGTGGTGCTCTTTGCCTCCTCCTGCTGGCCAGGAGTGATATTCCCACTAGTAATTGATGATTCTGTGGACTCACTATATCCGGAAAGAAAGAAATTTATCAGGTAAGCATAAATTATGTTATGCTTCAGATAGAACATGCAATTTTAAACATCTTTCCAATTTACTTGTATCCTCTAATTTGCTTTGTTCTCTTGGCATGCTTTGTTGGAAAGCATACATAGATAGGCTCAGGAGCAGCAATGCACTACTGGAACCTAGTTTCTGATTGGTAGCTGCACATGTACGCCTCTTGTAATTGGCTCGCCCAATGTGTCCAACTAACTCCCATTAATGCATTACTTTTCCTTCAAGAAAGGATACCAAGAGATTGAAGCAAATTTGATAAAAGAAGTAAAATAGAAAGTTGTTTAAAATTGTATGCTCTATCTTAAACATAAAAAAAAATAAATGGTTTTCATATCCCTTTAAAGTTCAGCCCTCTTTCTCAATTAATTCCATTCAGGCTGCTTCTGTAACGTCTGGAAGCTGCCGACTTGCTCTCCCAGAAAACTTTATTACATTTTGACCTCAATTTAGTTAGTAGTTTACAATTTCAAATGTGATGGAGCAGAGACATTTAAATTCACACAATAAGAACTCTTCAGCTTCACAATTTAAAGCTGTTGTTTGCTTTTGTGTGTGGGCTATATAGTATACAATGCTACCAAAAAGAATTCCTGATGAGTTTTCATTTTCATTAAATTGAACTTTATCTGTAGAGCAGCACTTACTCCCCTAATTTGTATTTATTATGGTCAAATTAGTACCAATACCATGGGCACTTGGAAACATCATTTATAATTAATCTTTTATGAGCACAATTTTCTGTTGAGTTAAATCCCTGCCCCTACGGTAAATATTCATTAGAAAGCTAAATTATTGTTTTAAAGTACCCTTTGTAATGTGGAGGGCATGTTTTCTTCTGTCAGCTGCTAAATATTTATTTTAAATGTATTAAACAGGCTCGAAAATATTCATGGCACGGAAACCTTTTTATCTCTGAATGGATTAAATTTACAAGACCAAATTAATGCAACAAATTACATTTGCATAATTCTTTTTATTTCTGAAAAGCAGGATTTGTTTAGCTTGTGGGGTTGTTCTTAATACATGCGTATAAGCAGACAACACATTGCTCTATATTCTCACTGGCGTCACTAATTTGTTTAAAGCCGGCTGAATTAAATACAAGTGAAATATGTATTTCCTGAAATTTTTAAAATTAAATGTAACACAACAAAGTGAGAATTTATGATACCAAAATGTAGTGTTAGTGTCAGAACCATAATTTATTCTTTTACATTAATACTGGAAATTTACAGTATGATTATTATTATTATTGTATTTTTAACAGCTACAGATTTTTGCAACTAATTGTAAATAGTTTAAAAAGACAGTAACCGCTTTTTGAGATTTTAATATAAAATGTGTAATTTTGTCAAGAGCAATACATTTTATTATTTATCTGGCACCTTTTCCTGTAAATGAAAAAGCCGAAGAAAACACCTTATAATTAGAAATAATTAATTTAAATTTTGTTATAGAAAATCATGTCATCCAAGTCTAAACATTTTTTTTAAATAAAAATGTTTTGCTGCAGTTGTTTTACAATAGCCAAACTCCACACAGCATTTGTTTATTGGGAGGAGTGAATCTGGGCTTGACAACAAGGCTAGCCACAGTCATAATGTTAGTTTAAAGTGCATTTTTTTGTAGTTATCAGTTAAAGGACCAGTTAATACAGAATATTTGCATAATCAATAAATGCATGATAAAAAGACAATGCAATAGCCCTTAATCTGGACTTCAAATAAGTAGTAGATTTTTTCTGACAAATTTCAAAGTGATGTCTATTTCCACTACTCCTGTATCATGTGACAGTCATCAGCCAATAAAAAATCCATATACGTATATTCTTTGAATTCTTGCACATGCTCAGTAAGAGCTGGTGACTCAAAAAGTATAAATATAAAAAGACTGCACATTGGAAATTAGAAAGTTGTTTAAAATTGCATGCTCTATCTGAATCATGAACGTTTTATTTTTACTTGGGTGTCCATTTAACGTTATGTAAAGGTGTGTATTTCTACTATTTTCAGAGCTTAAAGGGACACTAAAGTCCAAATACATTTGTCATGATTCAAACAGAGCATGCAAAGAGACTTTGTGCAAAAATTGATAATGGATGTAAAATGCATTATTTTTATATGCAAACATTCTGAGGCACCTGCTCCTACTGAGAATGTGCAGAAGCTCATAATGTATATGTATACTAGTCTGTGATTGGCTAATGGCTGACACATAATACAGGGGGGCAAATTGAGGAACACAATTGTAAAGAGTAAGTGTTATTGCATTGTCTTTTTAGTATTAACTTGTTAATTGTGCAATATTACTGTATTTAAATATCCTTTAATTACATGAAAATCGGGTCAAATAAATAATTAATGTTTATTGCAAAGGTTTTTCATTATGCATAACTTAACATTTTATATCAAAATCTCACAGTATTTACTTTTCCTTTAAAGAGACAGTCTACTCCAGATTTTTTATTGTTTTAAAAGATAGATAATCTCTTTATGACCCATTCCCCAGTTTTGCATAACAAACACAGTTATATTAATATACTGTTTACCTCTGTGATTACCTTGTAGCTAAGCCTCTGCAGAGTGCCCACTTATTTCAGTTATTTTGACAGAGTTGCATTTTATCCAATAAGTGCCCTCTCATAAGTAACTCCACGGATGTGAGCACAATGTTATCTATATGGCACACATGAACTAACACCCTCTAGCTGTAAAAAACTGTCAAATGCATTGAGATAAGAGGCAGTCTTCAAGGGCTTAGAAATTAGCATATGAGCCTATCTAGGTTTAGGTTTCAACAAAGAATACCAAGGCAACAAAGCAAATTTGATAATAAAAGTAAATTGAAAAGCCGTTTAAAATTGCAAGCCTTATACCTTTAAGTCTGAAAAATTTGAGTTTTCCATTTCTGAGATTCGATAGAGCACATGGCAAGCTTCACAAACCTAACCCTGCCATCTAGCTCTCCCTAACTGGCTTCAGTAGAGATGATCAGATAATGAACCTGAAAACAAAAGTTATTTTGCTAATATAATGACTGTGGCTTGTCTTGTCTCCAGCAACAAATCTGGATTGGCTCCTTCATATAATGCAAGAGGTGGGGGGAGTTTTGCAAATAAATAATATTTCCAGCAAACTAGGTGTTAAGGTGTTCAATGCATTTTTAAACATACACCATGATAATATACTGTAGTGCAAAGCTGCAAAACAATCTCCTAATTGCAAAGGTGTTTACTAACCCTTTAAAATAATGTTGTTTTGGCTGGTAACAATTTGTTTCTTGACTAGTAACTTTGTGACATTGACTGACAATTGTGATATAGTTGACAGAAATATTCACACTCAATGGATTTTCACTATACAAATTAACTTTTATTAAAGCAACTTTTCTCTGTATTCCGCCTTCTGCTGCTAAACAGATTCTTACCCTGTGCAAAAAAAAAAACTAAAGATATGCAAAAATGGTGTCAATAATAACCCAAAGTTCACAATGTACAGAGCATAAAAACAGACAATTTTTGACACCTTTGATACGGATAACCTGTCAACAGAAATTTGTTTAACTATATATGTTATGTACATTGTTCACTTTGGGTTACTATGGGAACTGTTTAGGTGGTGGTGGTGGTGGGGGGGTTGTGGAAGGGAGAGGGTCTGTTTAGGTTTTATGTGATGTCTGCACTGTTTTGTCAGGTTAGTCAGAACAACAAAGTCACTTTGATGAAAGTTAATTTGTATATTGGATGCGATAAGTCTTATCTATTGTACCTGTTTGATAGCTTGTTGAGAGTGCACATCCTATAGTCTGGTGAGTGTGTGAATGGGCTATTGCATTGTCTTTTTATCATGCATTTATTTATTATGCAAATCTACTGTATTTACTGGTCCTTTAACTGATAACAACTGCAATGTCAAGCCAGATTCACCCATCCAAATGCTACCTAGGTTTAGCTTTCTACAAAAAATACCAAGTGAAAAAAAGCACATTTGATGCTAAAAGTAAATTGGAAAGTTGCCCTATCTGAAACATAAATGTTTAATTTTGAGTAGACTGTCCCTTTAATTTAATATTGTATTTTTCCATTTTCACTGCTTGCTTACAATTATATTTATTTTTTAATTACAATGATCTGTTTTCTCCTTAAAATATTTTAAACTCTTTTAGCTAAAATATATGTACTATAATGAAACTAATAGACTTCAAAGTTTTTTTTACTTTTTATATTTTGCTTGGAATAATAGTACTTAATAATAATAATACTTCACACAACACTTTTAGCACAAATCTACTAAAATGAAATGTTTTGCAGTAGAAGTTGAGACTTGAAGGATGTACTGAAAATGTTGAATGTGAATAAAGTGATAAAATTAGCGTAGGGCCCAACATGGGCCTGAAGCGGGCTAAGGGTTAAGGCTGTAGGAGAGTGGGATAGGAGAAAGAGGGTTGGTATTGTGGTGCAACATTGTTGCAGAATAGGGAAGGCCCCTCCTTACCAGTTAAAAGCTTAAAGGGACAGTTCACCCAAAAATGTTCTCCCCTTTACATTGTTCACAATGATTCATTTTACCTGCTGGAGCGTTTTAAATTGTTTACAAGTAGCTCCTTTACCCCTATTTTGGCATTTGAAATAGCTGATATAGCCTGTGGTATTCCAACCTATACTGAAAGTTTCTATACTGGAGTATATTCTATTGAATAGCTTAAGTAAACACAGCCAGCAGAAGAGATTACACTCTCAGTGGTGGCATGATAGTTAGTAATAAAATGATAATTTTCCATTGTTCTCTCTAAGTATTGAGCTTTGGTTTTCTAGACAAATATAAGATAAGGAAGCATGTCTGTGTACATAAAAATAATAACATAATGAGATCTGATATCTGAAGCTCAACCCATTGTAATAGGCTGTGGTTTAAAAGCACAAAACCAGCTACTTCATATACACAAATAAACCGAAAAATACAATTTCTCATAAATTTTATAGTCTGCAGCTGGTATAACAAGTCATTGAAAATACATTCATATAAAACAATTTTACAGTGTACTGTCCCTTTAAGCCTTCCAAGCAACTTCCTCTTCTCCATCCGATCCAGGCTGAGACGTGTTTTCCATATTGTGTAGAGCTAATATGCATCAGTCCAGGCGTTCCATTTTTCCACCCAGGTGTTATCAGGATGCTCAGGAACCATCAGGAACTGCAAAATCAAACAAACAGATAAGTGTACAAGTTGACAATATGGATGATATAGACATTATCCCTCCCACTCAATATCAAAATGTAGTTACTACCCAAATTAATTCTATTGAAGAGCAGGACAATGTTGATACAGAGATAATGACAGATTCTCAATTATCTCAATCTATGGAGACTGAGCAGACTGTCAAAACAAATGACCAGCATCAGCAAATTTTACAACCCATTCAAGTGGCTTCACTATTTAGCGCTATACCGCCTTCTGCAGTGTCAGCAGTGTCCACTTTCCTATCATTCATTGCGGCGGCAATGGCTGCTTCTGTGGCAATGCCACATAGAGAGCAACATGCGGGCCCTATGCGACCTCCCATAACTCCTAGGCAACAATTGCAATATACTGGCCCAGACCCTCAGGCCGCTAACCTACATGCCCAGTTACCTACTAATTTGCCCCCAATGATATGTGAAAATGTGGTGGCAACACCACAGTTACAAACTCTACCAGTGGGGCCTTCCACACAATTTCACTCTTCAACCACCACACCGCCTGTGTCCGCAGCTAATTTTCCCCCTCCGGTGCAATTACAGCCTTCAACACCCATGCTGGCACCATCATCGGGTATGGTGGCTTCTAGTTCCTTCCTGAGGCCTAGCGGTGCACAGTTACAGCACCCGCATGCATTGAGGCCTACTTCCGGTGTCACAGCTCCTTTGGTTATGTCACTGGAAGTGGGCACGGTCATTTCCGGTTCATCGCTAGTATGCCCAGGCAGTCATACACGCACCGCGGTCGCTCAACAGCTTCAAGGTGAGCTCCACGAGGTGGCCTTGGGCATGGAGGGACAATTAGTAAACAGGGAGACAGGGGCTGACAGCGCAAGCGAGCAGCAAGGGGTAGAATTCAAAGTCAAGGGTTGCAAAGGGGTCGCATGCCAAAAAGAGCTGTTAATACAAAAATAGCCTAACTTGTTAGAGGAAGGGGCATGCGAAAAGGCTATAGAGTTCCCAGAACAAAAGAGGGAGGCCCCCTCCTCCCATATTGTTAACCCTGCAGAAAATATTGCGGATCCACCCCCTACTAGGGCTATTTCATAAAGAAGGGCAGCACTGTATGGTGACACCAGCCCAGCAAAAATATATTCTTTACATTCGCATTTGCTCCAGAAAATAGCTAAAAGAATACATTAACATTTTCGACTTATCAATTGAGGCTTATAGACAAAGGGAAAAAAGTGCAGATGGGACAGCCCTCAAAATATTTAAATGGCCAGACACTTTCGACGAGTGGCTTCAGTGTTTTAAGGGTCTTCTCTTCTTGTTACATTGAAAAATACCCTTCACAAAGTTTGGCAATCTTAAAATACACTGACACCATACATTGAATCCAGCGTAATCATAGTGAAGGGACTTGGAGGGAATGTGACGCAGAGTTTAGGAGAAAAATGGCGGGTAATCCCACACTAACATTCAACTCCACTGACACCCAACTCTGGCAGCGTATGTACCCCAATGGTGCATCCACCTCTTCCCCCACAAACTTAAATTCTCAGCCATTTCAGACCAGTAGAATTAGAACAAGGGGTGGTACATGTTGGGCATTTCAAGAAAAAAAGTGCGACAGGGGCAGCGCTTGTACTTTTAGACATGCATGTAGATTCTGCTCAGGCTCACACCCAGGAAGTGATTGCACAAAAAGAAAAGACAGTACCATGGGTAATAAGCCCACTAATGCCATCTTGGGACAAAAAGGCAGAAACCCCGGTGAAGGTTTGCGCACTTGAACCTTGGTTGCTGGCTTATACAGACCAATTAACAGCCAGAATGTAATGGGACGGGTTACTTATGGGTTTAAAATTCCCATAGTTCAAAATATAAGGGGTTAAAAAATTCACAGAAACTTAATTTCGGCATACCAACACCAAGAAGTAGTGTCGGAAAAAATAAACAAGGAGTTGGCCTTGGGTCGGATGGCTGGACCATTTCCTTCCCCTCCACTAAGTAATTTGGTAATTTCACCCCTAGGGGTAGTACCCAAAAAGGACTCTGGTAAATTTCGCCTTATACAGCACCTCTCATACCCAAAATGTAGCTCGGTCAATGATGCTATTGACCCACAACTCAGTTCAGTGTGCTACCAATCTTTTGATAGTGCATTAGATCTGGTTAGAAGGGTGGGAACAGGGGCTCAATTGGTGAAACTGGACATTGAGTCCACCTTCTGTTTATTACCACTTTACCCTTCAGTTTCCCCGCTTATGGGTTGTATATTCATGGTGATGTATTATGTGGATCGTTGTCTGCCCATGGGCTGCTCCCTGTCATGTGCACTCTTTGAGGCCTTTAGCATTTTTCTTCATTGGGCAGTGGCCACTAGTGCAGGCAGCGATTCCATAGCACATTACCTTGACGATTTCTTACTGGTAGGGAAAACTGGGACAGATGAATGTTTAACATTAATGAACAGGATGCACAGTATTATGGCCCATTTTGGGGTACCCCTAGAGGACGAAAAAACACAGGGTCCCACGTCATGCCTAATTTTTCTAGGCATCGAAATTGACACAATGGCAATGATCTGTAGGTTGCCATCCCTTTTAGGCCTGCTTAACTTCACCTGCAGAGTTATCTCCATGGACAGGGTCTTTAACCGTAGGTTATAAAGGCAGCTTAGTGGACTTGCTTGCGGACTTGGTAGTTTGGGAGACTTTTCTTCAACAGTTTAGTTGATCTCTATGCCGCCATATTAGTCGTTCTCTTTTGATAATAAAGTTAAAGTTTAATAAATTTTCACCTGTGACGGTAAAATTTTTCCCATCAAGAAGTTGTTTGTCATTATTTATTATTGCACATATTTAATATTTGTAGAGTTCAGTAAGTTAAGTTAAGTGTGTGTTTCCCCTTCTCTGCTGGAAACAATCCGATAAGCATTTAATCCCTTAGTGTAGGACCCAGCATGGGCCTGGAGCGGGCTAAGGGTTAAGGCTGTAGGAGAGTGGGATAGGAGAAAGAGGGTTGGTATTGTGGTGCAACATTGTTGCAGAATAGGGTAGGCCCCCTCCTTAACATTTAAAAGCTGATGCCTTCCAAGCAACTTCCTCTCCTCCATGCGATCCAGGCTGAGACGTGTCTTCCCTCCCTCCCATCCCCTTCTGTTACATGACAGCTCACATGCGAATGGCAGGGCTATGGCTACTCAACCTAGGCCTCAATAAGTCCATAGCGTTATGGTATGGATCTCCTTTCTCTGGCTATTCGGTTCGAGTGGCTTGGTAGCAGAGAGTCCTTATTCTCAGGTGGAGATATACTGGCACCCTGGCAGTGGGAGGACTCGGCCCTGTTGCGCAGGAGAAGGTCGCTAGGGGTGAGTGATGACCAGACTTCTGTGGAGGGGCGGTAGGCCTCAGGTGCACATGAGGTAACCCCTCTCCCTCCCCCTTGGGGGTGGTCACGTGATCTCTGTAGCTCCTCAGCGTCATCTCCTTTTGGAGCAGAGAACCCTCTGCTGCTGTTTCTGTTGGGCCATTGATCTCCTTGCTGTTCTGGGTTAGATGATCTATATGCCGCCATATTAGTCGTTCTGTTGGTTCTCTTTTGATAATAAAGTTAAAGTTTAATAAACATTGACCTGTGACGGTCAAAATTTTCCCATCAAGAAGTTGTTTGTCGTTATTTATTATTGCACATATTTATAGAGTTCAGTAAGTTAAGTGTGTGTTTCCCCTTCTCTGCTAGAAATGATCCGATAAGCATTTAATCCCTTATACTATTAGAGAGAGAGACTGATGCAAGCTCCCACTTGTTCTAAGCTATTAAAGGGACAGTCTACACTAAAATTGTTATTGTTTAAAAAGAGAGTTAATGCCTTTACTAACCATTCCCCAGCTTTGCACAACCAATATTTATATATTAATATACTTTAAACCTCTAAATTTCTGCCTGTTTCTAAGCCACTACAGACAGCCTCTTATCACATGCTTTTTTTATTAGCTTTTCACAACAGAGAACTGCTACTTCATGTGGGCCATATAGATAGCATTGTGCTCATGCCCGAGGAGTTATGTCAGAAGATGCTTAGATACAAGTTTATTGTAAAAAGTATATTAATTTAATTGTGTTGGCTATGCAAAACTAGGGAATGGGTAATAAAGGCATTATCTATCTTTTAAAACAATAAAAATGATATTGTAGACTGTCCCTTCAAATGTACTCTAAATACTTTGAGTTTTTAATTTTTTTTTTATAACAAGCTTTATTAGATAGCATCGATGAACATATCCAGTATTTAACGCTATACAATGCTAAACATAGTAAACACAACTAATAATGTATTCACACGTAGATAATTTATTTTGCCCTCTATTCATGTAATTTAGCTAATTATCAGAATTTGAAATGCACACTGCAGACTTTACAAGGCTAAACCTTGTTATCTGCAGACTCAAGCTAAGATTGACACTTCCAAATAAGGTATTATTGTGTTGAGCTTTGCTATTGAAAAACAATTGCAGAAAACACAGTGTTAATTTGTTTTAAAAATGTTTAGACTTGGCTGATATGTTATTCTATAGCAAGACAGCAGAAATATCTTGTAATTTCAAGGTGTTTACTGTCCCTTTAAAGTGGCATGAAGCCAAAAAAAAATATTTTATGATTCAGATAGAGAATGTGCTTTTAAAAAACTTTCCAATATACTTCTAGTATCTAAATTGTTTAGTTGTCTTTGTATCCCATGTTGAAATGGATACCTAGGTAGGTTCAGGAGTTGCTGATTGGTGGCTGCACATATATGCCTCATGTTATTGGATCAACCAGTGTGTTAACTAGCACCCAGTAGTGCTTTGCTGCTTTTTCAACAAAGAAAAAGCTAATGAAGCAAACCAGACATTAGAAATAAATTGGAAAGTTGTTTAAAATTGTATGCTCTATCTAAATCAAGTTAGAACATTTTCGGTTTCATGTTCCCTTTAACAATGTAGAGGATACACCTGCAGTGAAATTACTGTGATAATTAAATGGGTACAGGTAATGTGGAGTAAGGTAAGGGGCTATGTATTGAGAGAGGTGTAGGTAGCCCTAAATTATGTCTAATATTTTGATGGTATTAACCAATATGTATGTTTTCCTAGTGAAAATACTGAAATCAAAATCTGCTGAATGGTTCAGTAATCAGGGTTTTCAGGGATTGTAGAATTAACATTTGTGTAACACCACAGGAAAGAACAAGACAGCTGACTGAATGACCCATAACCTGCTCAAAAAAATGTTAAATAAATTATAGATAAAAGGTGGCTTGAGAATAGGAAATGTTAATTGTGGTGAAGAAGGAAAGAAACAAAATGCTAAATTCATCATCAGTTCTCTACATAGTAAGCTTGCTTTCAGCTTTAGCACAGTATCCGCTTGCACGTTTAATTCTTTATTAAGATCTTTATTGACAGGTTATGTCATTTAAGTATCATGTTAAAGAGACATCTCTTCCTTTATACACTACTATACACAAATTGCATAATATTATGAAGTCTAAAACAAATTAACTTGTATTTTATTGACTAAAAATATACTACTTAATTAAATTAGTGTTTTTCTTTAGACTCTAGGGGTCAGATTTATGAAGATGCGGGCGGACATGATCCGCTGTAGGGGATCATGTCCGCCCGACATCGAAAAATGCAGACAGCATACGATTTCGGCATTTATCATTGCACAAGCATTTCTTGTGAAATGCTTGTGCAATGCTGCCCCCTGCAGATTGGCGGCCAATTTGCCGCTAGCAGGGGGTGTCAATTATCCCGATCGTACCCGTCTCTGTTCCTTTGGACCCGCTGACCCGTCTTCCACTTCCCGAAGAGTACTGTCTAAAGTACAACAGGTGCACTGTGCTTTAGGATCACTTATTAGGAGGCAGAGTGTTTACATAGGTATTTGTGCAAATTGCCAAATATATCTGCATTGACTTAAACCTCAAGAGATGCTGTTATACATTTCTTTAAGTGCTGCATATGATTCCGCTTTCAGGAGCACTGATGAATGGATGAGTTCCTTTTTCTGTATTAAGATAGAGGGTAGCAGATTTAGGAGAAATGTGAGGAAGATTTTTTTACAGAAAGGGTGGTGGATTCATTGAATAAACTTCCAATTGAGGTGGTAAACACAGGAACGGTAAAATATTAAAATATGCCTGTTACATGCATAAGGCTATCCTAAGAAAACAGTAACATGTAATATGGGTAGACTTGATGGGCCTTTTGGTTCTTATTTACTGTCATTCTATCTTTCTATGTTTCTTTTATTATTGCAAATGAGAGTTTGGGTTTTCTAAAAAATCTATAACTATAAAATTACAACATATTATATAAAACTAGTAAGTCATAAATTGATATTATTAAGTAAGTAAAAATATGCATTTGGAGACATTAAGCAGCTATCATCAAAATGTATTTAATTACCTTTTCTTTCATGTAATTAGCAAGAGTCCATGAGCTAGTGACGTATGGGATATACAATCCTACCAGGAGGGGCAAAGTTTCCCAAATCTCAAAATGCCTATAAATACACCCCTCACCACACCCACAAATCAGTTTTACAAACTTTGCCTCCTATGGAGGTGGTGAAGTAAGTTTGTGCTAGATTCTACGTTGATATGCGCTCTGCAACAGGTTGGAGCCCGGTTTTCCTCTCAGCGTGCAGTGAATGTCAGAGGGATGTGAAGAGAGTATTGCCTATTTGAATTCAATGATCTCCTTCTACGGAGTCTATTTCATAGGTTCTCTGTTATCGGTCGTAGAGATTCATCTCTTACCTCCCTTTTCAGATCGACGATATACTCTTATATATACCATTACCTCTACTGATTCTCGTTTCAGTTCTGGTTTGGCTGTCTACTACATGTAGATGAGTGTCCTGGGGTAAGTAAGTCTTATTTTTGTGACACTCTAAGCTATGGTTGGGCACTTTTATATAAAGTTCTAAATATTTGTGTTTAAACATTTGTTTGCCTTGATTCAGGATGTTCAATATTCCTTATTTCAGACAGTCAGTTTCATTATTTGGGATAATGCATTTGAATAATCAATTTTTTTCTTACCTTAAAATTTGACTTTTTTCCCTGTGGGCTGTTAGGCTCGCGTGGGGCTGAAAATGCTTCATTTTATTGCGTCATTCTTGGCGCGGACTTTTTTGGCGCAAAAAATTTTTCTTTGTTATTTCCGGCGTCATACTTGTCACCGGAAGTTGCGTCATTTTTGAAGTTTTTGCGCCAAAAGTGTCGGCGTTACCGGATGTGGCGTCATTTTTGGCGCTAAAAGCATTTAGGCGCCAAATAATGTGGGCGTCTTTTTTGGCGCTAAAAAATATGGGCGTCATTATTGTCTCCACATTATTTAAGTCTCATTGTTTATTTGCTTCTGGTTGCTAGAAGCTTGTTCACTGGCATTTTTTCCCATTCCTGAAACTGTCATTTAAGGAATTTGATCAATTTTGCTTTATATGTTGTTTTTTTCTATTACATATTGCAAGATGTCTCAGATTGACCCTGAAACAGAAGATACTTCTGGAAAATCGCTGCCTGATGCTGGATCTACCAAAGTTAAGTGTATTTGCTGTAAACTTGTGGTATCTGTTCCTCCAGCTGTTGTTTGTAATGAATGTCATGACAAACTTGTTAATGCAGATAATATTTCCTTTAGTAATGTTACATTACCTGTTGCTGTTCCATCAACATCTAATACTCAGAGTGTTCCTGTTAACATAAGAGATTTTGTTTCTAAATCCATTAAGAAGGCTATGTCTGTTATTCCTCCTTCTAGTAAACGTAAAAGGTCTTTTAAAACTTCTAATTTTTCAGATGAATTTTTAAATGAACATCATCATTCTGAATCTGATAATGATTCCTCTGGTTCAGAGGATTCTGTTTCAGAGGTTGATGCTGATAAATCTTCATATTTATTCAAAATGGAATTTATTCGTTCTTTACTTAAAGAAGTCTTAATTGCATTAGAAATAGAGGAATCTGGTCCTCTTGATACTAAATCTAAACATTTAAATAAGGTTTTTAAATCTCCTGTAGTTATTCCAGAAGTTTTTCCTGTCCCTGATGCTATTTCTGAAGTAATTTCCAGGGAATGGAATAATTTGGGTATTTCATTTACTCCTTCTAAACGTTTTAAGCAATTATATCCTGTGCCATCTGACAGATTACAGTTTTGGGACAAAATCCCTAAGGTTGATGGGGCTATCTCTACTCTTGCTAAACGTACTACTATTCCTACGGCAGATAGTACTTCCTTTAAGGAGCCTTTAGATAGGAAAATTGAATCCTTTCTAAGAAAAGCTTACTTATGTTCAGGTAATCTTCTTAGACCTGCTATATCTTTAGCGGATGTTGCTGCAGCTTCAACTTTTTGGTTAGAAGCTTTAGCGCAACAAGTAACAGATCATAATTCTCATAGCATTGTTAATCTTCTTCAACATGCTAATAATTTTATTTGTGATGCCATCTTTGATATCATTAGGGTTGATGTCAGGTATATGTCTCTAGCTATTTTAGCTAGAAGAGCTTTATGGCTTAAAACTTGGAATGCTGATATGTCTTCTAAGTCAACTTTGCTTTCCCTTTCTTTCCAGGGTAATAAATTATTTGGTTCACAGTTGGATTCTATTATTTCAACTGTTACTGGGGGGAAAGGAACTTTTTTACCACAGGATAAAAAATCTAAAGGTAAATTTAGGTCTACTAATCGTTTTCGTTCCTTTCGTCACAATAAGGAACAAAAGCCTGATCCTTCCCCTACAGGAGCGGTATCAGTTTGGAAACCATCTCCAGTCTGGAATAAATCCAAGCCTTTTAGAAAGCCAAAGCCAGCTCCCAAGTCAACATGAAGGTGCGGCCCTCATTCCAGCCCAGCTGGTAGGGGGCAGATTACGATTTTTCAAAGAAATTTGGATCAATTCGATTCACAATCTTTGGATTCAGAACATTGTTTCACAAGGGTACAGAATAGGCTTCAAGATAAGGCCTCCTGCAAGAAGATTTTTTCTTTACCGTGTCCCAGTAAATACAGTGAAGGCTCAAGCATTTCTGAAATGTTTTTCAGATCTAGAGTTGGCTGGAGTAATTATGCCAGTTCCAGTTCTGGAACAGGGGCTGGGGTTTTACTCAAATCTCTTCATTGTACCAAAGAAGGAGAATTCCTTCAGACCAGTTCTGGATTTAAAAATATTGAATCATTATGTAAGGATAGCAACATTCAAAATGGTAACTATAAGGACTATTCTGCCTTTTGTTCAGCAAGGGCATTATATGTCCACAATAGATTTACAGGATGCATATCTGCATATTCCGATTCATCCAGATCACTATCAGTTTCTGAGATTCTCTTTCCTAGACAAGCATTACCAGTTTGTGGCTCTGCCGTTTGACCTAGCAAC
Organism: Bombina bombina; assembly: GCF_027579735.1. Lineage (NCBI taxonomy): Eukaryota > Metazoa > Chordata > Amphibia > Anura > Bombinatoridae > Bombina > Bombina bombina. The sequence continues at coordinate 569,102,170 of NC_069500.1, read as the reverse complement.
AGCTCCAAGGATTTTTACAAAGGTTCTCGGTGCCCTTCTGTCTGTAATCAGAGAACAGGGTATTGTGGTATTTCCTTATTTGGACGATATCTTGGTACTTGCTCAGTCTTCACATTTAGCAGAATCTCATACGAATCGACTTGTATTGTTTCTTCGAGAACATGGTTGGAGGATCAATTTACCAAAAAGTTCATTGATTCCTCAGAAAAGGGTAACCTTTTTAGGTTTCCAGATAGATTCAGTGTCCATGACTCTGTCTCTGACAGACAAGAGACGTCTAAAATTGGTTTCAGCTTGTCGAAACCTTCAGTCTCAATCATTCCCTTCGGTAGCCTTATGCATGGAAATTCTAGGTCTTATGACTGCTGCATCAGAAGCGATCCCCTTTGCTCGTTTTCACATGCGACCTCTTCAGCTCTGTATGCTGAACCAGTGGTGCAGGGATTATACAAAGATATGTCAATTAATATCTTTAAAACCGATTGTACGACACTCTCTGACGTGGTGGACAGACCACCATTGTTTAGTTCAGGGGGCTTCTTTTGTTCTTCCGACCTGGACTGTGATTTCAACAGATGCAAGTCTGACAGGTTGGGGAGCTGTTTGGGGGTCTCTGACAGCACAAGGGGTTTGGGAATCTCAGGAGGTTAGATTACCAATCAACATTTTGGAACTCTGTGCAATTTTCAGAGCTCTTCAGTCATGGCCTCTTCTAAAGAGAGAGTCGTTCATTTGTTTTCAGACGGACAATGTCACAACCGTGGCATATGTCAATCATCAAGGAGGGACTCACAGTCCTCTGGCTATGAAAGAAGTATCTCGAATACTGGTATGGGCGGAATCCAGCTCCTGTCTAATTTCTGCAGTTCATATCCCAGGTATAGACAATTGGGAAGCGGATTATCTCAGTCGCCAAACGTTACATCCGGGCGAATGGTCTCTTCACCCAGAGGTATTTCTTCAGATTGTTCAAATGTGGGGACTTCCAGAAATAGATCTGATGGCTTCTCATCTAAACAAGAAGCTTCCCAGGTATCTGTCCAGATCCAGGGATCCTCAGGCGGAGGCAGTGGATGCATTGTCACTTCCTTGGAAATATCATCCTGCCTATATCTTTCTGCCTCTAGTTCTTCTTCCAAGAGTAATTTCCAAGATTCTAAAGGAGTGCTCGTTTGTTCTGCTGGTGGCTCCAGCATGGCCTCACAGGTTTTGGTATGCGGATCTTGTCCGGATGGCCACTTGCCAACCGTGGACTCTTCCGTTAAGACCAGACCTTCTATCGCAAGGTCCTTTTTTCCATCAGGATCTCAAATCCTTAAATTTGAAGGTATGGGGATTGAACGCTTGATTCTCAGTCATAGAGGTTTCTCTGACTCTGTGATTAATACTATGTTACAGGCTCGTAAATCTGTATCTAGGAAGATATATTATAGAGTCTGGAAGATTTACATTTCTTGGTGTTTTTCTCATCATTTTTCTTGGCATTCTTTTAGAATTCCTAGAATTTTACAGTTTCTTCAGGATGGTTTGGATAAAGGTTTGTCTGCAAGTTCCTTGAAAGGACAAATCTCTGCTCTTTCTGTTCTTTTTCACAGAAAGATTGCTAGTCTTCCTGATATTCATTGTTTTGTACAAGCTTTGGTTCGTATAAAACCTGTTATAAAGTCAATTTCTCCTCCTTGGAGTTTGAATTTGGTTCTCGGGGCTCTTCAAGCTCCTCCGTTTGAACCTATGCATTCGCTGGACATTAAATTACTTTCTTGGAAAGTTTTGTTTCTTTTGGCCATCTCTTCTGCTAGAAGAGTTTCTGAATTATCTGCTCTTTCTTGTGAGTCTCCTTTTCTGATTTTTCATCAGGATAAGGCGGTGTTGCGAACTTCTTTTAAATTTTTACCTAAGGTTGTGAATTCTAACAACATTAGTAGAGAAATTGTGGTTCCTTCATTGTGTCCTAATCCTAAGAATTCTAAGGAAAGATCATTGCATTCTTTGGATGTAGTTAGAGCTTTGAAATGTTGAAGCTACTAAAAATTTCCGAAAGACTTCTAGTCTATTTGTTATCTTTTCCGGTTCTAGGAAAGGTCAGAAGGCCTCTGCCATTTCTTTGGCGTCTTGGTTAAAGTCTTTGATTCATCATGTTTATGTTGACTCGGGTAAAACTCAAAGGATTACAGCTCATTCTACTAGGTCAGTTTCTACTTCCTGGGCGTTTAGGAATGAAGCTTCGGTTGATCAGATTTGCAAAGCAGCAACTTGGTCTTCTTTGCATACTTTTACTAAATTCTACCATTTTGATGTGTTTTCTTCTTGTGAAGCAGTTTTTGGTAGAAAAGTACTTCAGACAGCTGTTTCAGTTTGATTCTTCTGCTTATAATTTCAGTTTTTTTCATTATAAGATTTAAACTTTGTTTTGGGTGTGGATTATTTTCAGCGGAATTGACTGTCTTTATTTTATCCCTCCCTCTCTAGTGACTCTTGCGTGGAAGATCCACATCTTGGGTATTCATTATCCCATACGTCACTAGCTCATGGACTCTTGCTAATTACATGAAAGAAAACATAATTTATGTAAGAACTTACCTGATAAATTTATTTCTTTCATATTAGCAAGAGTCCATGAGGCCCACCCTTTTTTTGTGGTGGTTATGATTTTTTTGTATAAAGCACAATTATTCCAATTGCTTATTTTTTATGCTTTCACACTTTTTTCTTATCACCCCACTTCTTGGCTATTTGTTAAACTGATTTGTGGGTGTGGTGAGGGGTGTATTTATAGGCATTTTGAGGTTTGGGAAACTTTGCCCCTCCTGGTAGGAATGTATATCCCATACGTCACTAGCTCATGGACTCTTGCTAATATGAAAGAAATGAATTTATCAGGTAAGTTCTTACATAAATTATGTTTTTTTTTACTACATAGTTTCCTTCTGTGTAATTGTGTGGAAAAATCTGAAAGGCCTCAGGAAATGAAGCTTATTTGCAGTTGTTTTATTTCATGATTTTTTTTTAAAATCATAATTTACTTCTATTATAAAATTTACTTAGTTCTGATGGTATTCTTTGTTGAAGAGCATACCTTTGTAGTTAGCGTGTACATGTCTGGAGCACTATATGGCAGAATTTTACAAGAATGCTTTTACCAGTGTTATAAAATGTTGGCCACTAGAAGGCATGAATGTATACTCTTCAAAAAAGGATACCAAGAGAATGAAATACATATGATAAAAGAAGTAAATTGTAAAGATTTTTTTAAACTGTGCACTATGTCTGAATTATCAAAGAACAATGTTGAACTAATGATCATGATCCTTTAACCAATTTGAATGGAAAACCACAGAAAAGGAAGACAAAAACAGCTTTGAAAGTTGAATATGTTTGAATATGAAGTTTTTGCCCAGCAAACGATAATGAATAGGGACTCTTGACTGATAACAATATAAAACAAAATCAGCTGTATAAATAAACTTCTATAGCTTAATTGTATTTATAGCTCATAATAAAATCACTCAAATGAGTTAGCCAGGATGAGCAATGTGAGAGAAATGATGTAAGGAGGCAAAGAATAGAGACTATTTAGTAACATTTTAAAAACACTAACCAATTAAATTATTTATCAATGTGTTTAATTAGTTAATACAATAGATTAAACAAACAAACAATAAAATAAACAGCCAATAATTATTTTATGAATTTGCAGAAGACAATCCATGATTGTTAAATATATTGTAGCATAAGTATACAACTTAAAGGGACACTGAACCCAACATTTTTCTTTTGTGATACAGATAGAACATGAAATTTTAAACGACTTTCTAATTTACTCCTATTATCAAATTTTCATTATTCTCTTGGTATCTTTATTTGAAATGCAAGAATGTAATTTTATTTTTGGTGAACAACCTGGGTTGTCCTTGCTGATTAGTGGATAAATTCATCCACCAATAAAAACGTGCTGTCCAGAGTACTGAACCAAAAAAAAAAGCTTAGATGTCTTATTTTTCAAATAAAGATTGCAAGAGAATGAAGAAAAAATGATAATAGGAGTACGTTAGAAAGTTGCTTAAAATTGCATGTTCTATCTGAGTCACAAAAGAAAAAAAAATTGGGTTCAGTGTCCCTTTAAATAGGGAAACATCTTATAAGTAAGTTTAATGTTTAAACCAATATTTACAATATCTATACAAATTACATTTTTTTTCTATTACTCATGATAGTTCTAAGGTATAATTATATACAACCTATATAGAAACCTAAGAACTTTTATATATAAAAATACAACAGTAGTAAAAAAATGTTTCATTTTGTGGAGCAAAAAACCTTTGCAATCTACTTTCATTATTTATTTTACCCCCTTTTAAGTTTAAAAAGATTCCAGTTTGAGAACTGGTATTGGACACTGCAGGATACACAAACCTAAAGTTGATACATATCTCTGCCCAATGGAGATGAAAAGGCATTGCAAAACAATGGAACTTTCGCTAAAAAAATGACAGTGGCAAGGGGTGACTGCTCCAGTAACAATTCAGGATTGGCTTTTTCAAATGTTGGGTGGTGGGAAGCGTATAAGTATTGAAAAAGTATTTGCAGCAAACAAGACTGCAGAAAGATCTTGTTTACTCTTTACAAGATGTTTACTGACCCTATAACATCAAGTGCTAATGATCTCTCAAACAACATATTTGGGGGGAAAATGAAAGATCCATGAAAGAAGTGGTAATTCCAGAGACCCTATTATGTAGGGGGCAAATACTCCTATAGTCAGGTTGTGGTTAGGCAATCCTTGGTGCATGGACAGGCAGTCCCGAGGGAGTGGATAGATAGATGTTCTTGGCTTCCTAAAAGGACATGGCATGGGAAGCATACTTTTTACCTTACTACCCTCCTCCTCAGCCCATAGAAGATTTGGGGTCATTTCTTCACTCCTTGCTGCCCCCCCCAAACTACAACTGCCGAAAAGTGTCTCTAAAGCATATTCTATTTTTGCTAAACATTTGGTAAAATGCTAGCAAACATAAGATTTATTTTTATCCAAAACTTAATATTATGGATGGTGTCTTTCCTGGCCTTAATCTATATTAAGACAGAAAATAGTGGAAAGGAACAAACATATAATTAAGTCAAATTATCAAAAATACTCATCAAAACAATATTTTAGTGGTGAAAAACTTGATATAATAATTTTTTTTTATATAAACCCTTTCCAACCAGGATTAATATAGAATACAATAAAATGGCACAGATCTCCGTCTTTCCAAGTAGCCACGCAACAAGAAAATTCACCCATTACACATTTTGCCCAAAAAAGACCCATAATGAAAACTTTCCAAGTGGCCATATCCACCAAATGCACACATTCTAAAAGTCTAGAAGAGAGAGACAACTATTTACGCCCCCAATCTACATCAAAGTGTTTGTTATCACCAGTCTTTAAATGAAGCAGTGTAGATATTTCACAGTAGCTATGGATGCAATGAGTTATAAAAGATATACCACAAAATTTGTACTCTACAAGTCATATCCGGGAAATGTATAAGCCAAGTAATAAAAAGAAAAGCTTTATATTTAGCTGAGCACAGTGGATGGCTTAAAGCTAATAACAATTTTAATGATTGGAAGGGTTACAGCTTGCTATAAAAACAATGACAAAAAAATATGGATTAATATCAGTTTTGATAATTATTTGTTCTCTCCTTCCTAAATGTATGGAACAATCACATTTAGTTGGTGTGACTTCTTAGAAAGTATAGTTCAGAGCTTTTTTGTAAAAAATGTTTTTTTGCCTGGAACAGAAACTTGGATGTGAATTGTGAGACAGGCGTATAGCTCATTGTCTCTCTCCCTCCTAGCTTCTGGAATGGTTGAATTTGGTTTATGTGGCTACATTTGTCCCCTCACGTTCTTTATTCATCCTGACTGAGAAGGGGCTAATACAATATATTATTTCAAGTTTTTCATCTTTAAAATATTGCTTCTAAGGGTCTTTAACAGAACTCAGTGTTTTATTTCTTAATAGTTTGACTAATTATATGTCAATTCAAGTCTCTTGCAGCTTTTATCCTTTCTCTTATCTCTTGGTTTTTAAACTGTACCATTCAATTACAACCAAATCCTTCTAGTGAAATTATGTTTTTTTTAAATTAGTAGAATAAAATTGAAGCAAACGTCTTGTTTCTCAAAAGGCAAAAGTTTAATGTATAAAACCTTTTATACTGCAAAATTACTGTATATATGTGTTATTCATCCTAAATGATATCAAGTTGCAAGGTGGTGGTGGTTGGGTTATCTGCAAAAGTTAATATTTTAATTCTGTCAGTATTAGAACATTTTAATTGTGAAGCACTTCTTAATAGATGGAATTAAAAAGAATACAGAAAGAAGGGACAATCTAAATCACAGTAAATCTTTAGCAATTGTTATCATCTTATCCTGATCAGTATAGGAAGATTAGAATGTTATTAGCATTATTGAATTATAAACAGTTGTGTGTGAGGATACATCTGTGTTTCTTCCCAGTCATATTTACATTTATTTCCTCTAACAGAGATAATTTGCTCAATTGTGAAATATAGTTGCTTGGTGCACAACATTTGCCTCTGAATGTTTAGCAGCTCTTAAGACAAACTGCTCCTGCTGTTTTGTGTATGATCACTTGATGAATAAATCATCAGCTTTATATTCCCCATTTTGCAGAATCAACAAACCTTATTATGTTTGCCAATTTCGCCACCTGAGGCTGCTTAGACCCATATATGCTTAACCAGAAACCAGACTTAGATAAAACAATCAATTATTGTTTGCTTACATAATGTTCAATACAAATGCACAAAAGGTTTAGATACATAGGGAATCACTGTTTTTTTCTTCACAAAATGCATTGTGTTGAGAGCTATACACCATAATGATTACATTGCAACTTCTGAATGACATTACCTAGGGGTCAAATATCTGAGTCAATGTCAAAGGTTATGGAGAAGCAAACAATGCATTTACAAAGCACGCCTCTAAAACTTGAATCATTGTTATTCTTTTCTGTTTAATAGAAAAAGAAAAGAAAAGGACTATTCAAATTTCACCCATGAGCATTTGGAGGTGGAAATAATCTCAAATATTCTTTATATTTATTTAACAGGAATCATGGTGCATGAAGAGGATAGTGTTATTTTTTTGTAATCCCACAGAATATTGTAGTTAAAAGTTTGTCAATACATTTTAATGGATTTAATTCACACAACAATATTTTGCATTGCATATGTGATGAAAAGCTTAGAGATTTTGTTTCTTTTTCATATGCTCGGGAGACAAAAAGGCAAAGCATTATCTTGGCCTATGAATCTGTTTATTCACTGAAAATAATTACTGTCTACTCAAAATATGGGGTACTTATTTGCAACTGGTACAAGGCCTCTTGAATCTGCAAATTACATTTTTGCTCTTCTGCAGCACACAAGACTCACACATTTTGTCTTGGGTTAAATACAGGGCTTCCGTGCATCCACGAACAACAAAACAGTTTTTTTTGAAAAAGAGAAAAAATACATATTTGTCTATTCTAGGCGCTATGTATAACTAGTAAATTATTCCTTTGGGATATTATTTTAGCCATAGTGCTGTATGCCTCAAAGAAGAATTATACACAAC